>NC_036444.1:23335416-24020872 GCF_002775205.1 Xiphophorus maculatus
AATTTGTGTGGTGGACAGGATCATTTGTTCAGAGACTGTCCAAAATCGTTTGCAAATAAACTGAAAAAAGGAAAAGAGACGCTAACGGAAACGGCTAATGAGCAAGTGGACGCAGCTGGGTCGGAAAATTCAAATCTCCCGCCAGGTCCTCTGATTGGAGGAGAGGAGGAGAGGGCGGGAAGCGGGGAGGGGAAGGAAGCCCCCCTCCCAGACCGAAACATCCAGTGAGGGGGGCGAGATGCTAACCGAAGGCGGAGCTAGCTCGGACTCTGAGGAAGAACAGACGGACAGTAGCGATGATGCCCCCCTCCCCGACGCCCAGCTGGCTAAGAGGCCGGCATCTGAGTCACCTCCCGACCTTACCCCCAAGGTAGGGAAGAGAGGAAGGCTGGAGGAACTCTTCGGTTCTTTCGGAGAGGAATCCAAAGCCTTCCTCGCTGGCTCATCCAATGAGGTCTCGTTCCTAGACTTTGCTCACCAATCAACCCCGGAGGACCCAAACAAGGTAACGGCTTTAGAAAGACGGCCGACACCGAGAGTCCGAAGGGGGAATGGAGCTCCAACCCGACCTGCACCACCATGTGGGAAGGAAGAGCTCTGTTCACAGGACAGTCTCTGAACCCGCCGTTGTTTTAATGACCGCCCGTTTTTTAACATGGGTGTAAATTAGTCTCATCTTGTTTTTTAATCCTTTAAAATGTCGTACTTGATTTTAGCCATCATACTCATGACTCTCACCTTCTCAACCATCAATGTTAGAAGTGTGAAGTCGCGAGTTATAGCCCGGAGTGTTTTATCCTTTTTAAGCTCCGTACAGTCAGATGTGTTTTTACAACAAGAATGTTCACTCCTGCTTTTAAAGAATTACACCCGGTGGCAGGACTTGTGGCCACGGCCGTCTATATGGAGCGGCTCCAATGAAAATAAAAATGACGGCATGGCCATTTTAATAAACAACCCGCACATCTTGGTGGAGGGGAGCACCGTGGTGAGAGAGGGACGACCACTTTTAGCAAATCTGACTTTTAATGGACCGGATTTTAACCTCTTAAATATTTATGGCTTTAATGACAAACACGACAGGTATGACTTTTTAGACAGAAAAAGAAACAGAAAATTAAAAATGATAAAAAGAGATTTTAGAACCCCAGTAGCTTTTAACCTTTCTCTTGCATATGCTTTTATTCGGAAATTTTTAGAACATTTTGGGCTGGAAGGAGAGGAGAACAACATTTTAACTAATCATCGTTTTATTATTGCTGTTGTGCAGGACCGGGAACCAGTGACTCCAGTGTGCGGCCTCCTGTACGGAGACGCCTCCACCGTTTGGCGCAACGTGAGCCATCCCGTCCTTCCAAACAGACTCCAGGATGTCATGGATGGTGGCTCATGGGATCCTGCCGGTCAGAGCCGTTATGCACTCCCGCGGCATGTCTGCAACGTCCATCTGCCCCCGACCCGGTTGTGGCGCGCCGGAGTCG
Source organism: Xiphophorus maculatus (assembly GCF_002775205.1). Lineage (NCBI taxonomy): Eukaryota > Metazoa > Chordata > Actinopteri > Cyprinodontiformes > Poeciliidae > Xiphophorus > Xiphophorus maculatus. The sequence continues at coordinate 23,336,898 of NC_036444.1, forward strand.
GTGAGGCCCCTGCTGTGGGAGTGCAGTGCTGCTGTGGACCTGTGGGCGAAAGCCGGCTCCTTGCAATTCCCACACTTGCCAGCAAGGGAGGTCCTCCATGGACAGCTAATGCTGTACGGGGTGAGCCAGCTGAAAATGACTAAAAAAGACTTCGATGAGAGGTGGCTCATCCCAGCCACCATCAAAGACGCCATTTGGACCTCCAGAAACTTGCTGGTGAGCAGGTGCAGGCAGATGCCCCCCGTGGCTGTGATCCGGATGGCAGCAGCAAAAAGAGGAACACCAAGGGCTGCAGGTGGCACGCCAAGGACACAGCCACCAAGAAGAATCGCCTGCGCCTCCGTGGATGAAGGAGCCGGCGCTACACGAGTAGAGGTCCAAGCAGCGGCGGCCTGGCTCTCCGGGTGAGGCAGGAGGGAAGGAGCTTTAGGGCAGGTTTCCCCTCTGAGCACCAGCGCTGTTTGGAAGGTCGGGACGGCTCCGGACTTGGGAGGGAGTCACCCCGGTCCTGCTCAACTTTTAACACACAGAGATTTTGTATTTTATAATTCTTGTTCTTAGCTTCTTTTAGCCTAAATTGATGAATTTGTAAGTTTTTAAAAGTTTCTGAATAATTGCAACAATGTAATGTTTTTAAATGTTTACAGTAACAATAAAATTTTTTGAAAGAAAAAAAATATTTTCTCAACTTGTGTTGAGGATAGACTTGGCTTTGAATGAGCTAATATTTTTATGCAGAATGTGCGGCACATGGACTTAATTTATAAATAAAAGTAAGACGTCAATAACATTTTTTGTTTAGTTTTTTTAAAAATGAAATGTGCATGTTGTGAGCTACAGTTTATGTGTAAAGAATGCAGAAGAAGCATGGCCCTCAAACGGCTGCGTTAGATTAGCTACTAGCAGCGGTAGCTATAATCTGCCACAGCCATCACTTATTAATAATCGCAAAATAAACATTAAAAATAAAACTATACCAAGACAACAGACTGAATGTTCTGTTCTTTGTGTGGAAAGTATTTGAGTGTTTTTTTTTTTTTTGGTGCTGAATCCTGAAACATGCAGTGGCGTTGTTGTCAGTTGCTATGGCAATGAGTCTGGGCAAGAAAGAAGTGGTTTTGAGTTGTACTTCGGTTTTTCCCTTTAGTGTGGAGCACAGCAATAAATTAATAATACCTACATTTCCAAGTTTGATTGAGTTAACAGAATTATTCTACCACAGCAGCGCGGCTATGCATGACATATAACAGAATAGTCTTTTTGCGTTGTGCGCGAAATTTCCGTATGTAAACAATACCATGCAAGGGGTCTATATCTGTAAATGTGATTAGGATTAAGTCAGTGCCTCACCAGCTATGAACCTCACCGCACGTCACAGATTTTTACCTTTAACAAAATGCAACACAGGAATGAGGGAAGCGCTACTATACAAAGTGTGATCTCATGAATTCATGATATCTGCCGTGAAGGGTCAAGGAGGAGCATGCTGGGAGTCTGACGGACCGCTGCTCTCAGCCGTACGGGCATCTCGTCCTGAAAGAGCTCCGGTTACAGCTATCCATCTGTGAGAAGCATTTATCACGTTCTGCTCCACCAGTGAGTCCAGACAAGGTTTATTTCAAAGAAAGAAAAATAAACACGTTTTACAAAAAGATAGCAAAGAACTGATAAATGACATTTAGAACAAGAAGAGCAATGCAGGATCAGTCTTAAACATGTAATACAGCAGCAAACAAAAACTATGCACGCATTTGAATTTCATTACCAATTTTAGCAATTTTTTCTGTTATTGATTTTGGTCCAAATCAATAAAAGCTATTTGTATCATACATTTCAGCAGCAAAGCAAAGTGCTTTACATGATGAAAGGTTTAACATTATGTTGCTCAAGACGTCCCAGTTATTATTATTATTATTATTATTATTATTATTATTATTATTATTATTATTATTATTATTATTATTATTATAATTATTATAAGTCAACTCTAAATGGATGTTTTTTTAGCCTTGATTTAAAGGAACTGAGTGTTTTAGCATGTTTGCAGTTTTCTGAATGTTTATTCCAGATTAGAGTGGCATAAAAAAACTCAATGCTGCTTCTCCATGTTTAGATCTGATTCTGGGGATGCAGAGTAATTGAACCAGAAGACTTGAGTGATCTGGAAAGTTTGTAAGATGACAACCACAGGTAAACAACAACAGATAAACGTTTAGTTTCTCAAGATCATGCTTGGACAGTCGTCCTAAGATCTTGAAAATGTCCTTGAAGTGATAGAAGGCCGACTTGGTAACTGCCTTTATGTGTCTGAAGGTTCAGGTCAGAGTCCATCACTACACCCAGATTTCAGTTTCTGTCTGCAACATATACAGCTAAAAGCTGACTCTAGATCGTTCCACTTTAGGTCCAACAATAATTAATTCAGTTTCTGTTCAGCAAAAGAAAGTTACAGCACATCCACGCATAAGCTTGACCTAAGAATCTGCCTGAATGGGTTCATAGGCACCTGGTGACATGATAAAGTAGAGCTGTGTATCATCTGCATAGTTATGAGACCTTATATTATTGCTTGTTTTAATCTGAGCTAGCAGGAGCATTTAGATATTAAACAAGAGGGACACCAAGATGGAGCCTTGGGGTACCCCGCATGTGATTTTTGTCACCTATTGAAATGAAGAAGTTCCTGTTCTTTAGGCAAGTCTTGTACCAGTACTGCAGTTGAGAAAGTAAAGAGAAGATATTCATTGTATGCTAAAGTGATTAACTGTTATATATGGTTAATATTTTCTCTGAAATCCCCTCAGTAGCTATGAACAGAACTCCAAACATAGTAGTTGTATAAAGGGACGTCACTCTGTCTGCTGTCCCCAGCCAACAAAAATACCCCCTTTATCAGATATTTAGCCAAATATTGATTTCTTTGAGCTTACATGTTATCCTTTCCCTCCCTCATTAAATACGTTGTATAAATATGTAAATTCAGACGCTGTTGATTATCAGAAGATCTTTTAAAGTAGGCATTACATGACTTTTTCTACAAATGCATCGCCTGTTAATTTGGATGCTTTGAAAGGAGCACAGATCACCAGCTGAACAAAGTTCTCAATAATTAAACCTGTGAAAATTGAAGAGGAAGTGATGAGCAATCTGCAGCTGATCTGGCACTTAATTAAAGGCAGAGTGGGAGCTAACTCCGTGGCCTGTAATTCTGGTGGCGAGATCATTACCCTTAAAGAAGTCGCGCTTTACAAGCATTGTTAGGTTTCCAAGGTGAGGCAGCAAAGAATAAAATGTCCCTGTAATTTTAATATTATTATATTTTGTTTCCCACCCCGCAATCATTATGCATGCTAGATAGATCCCTGTTGTACGCTGAGCACTTTGGGGGATTTCCATTAGGTGTAGTCATTATAAAAGTTCTTATTTCTTTCTTTATTTGTTTACTGCTTTATGGAACCCACTGCCACACAGTAATACCTAGGTGGAGATAAACAGCAACACAACGCTCTTAGAAAAAAAAAGTTATGTCTTCATAGAAGGATTTAGCTGTGAGTACTGATGTAAAAATGCAATACATAAACAGGAAGACAGAAATTAGCATGAAGTATATTATAGCAATATGTAGCTTATTTAGGACCCTAACCCTGATTGTTGATGATCAATTTTGTATATAAAAATGAATTAAAAATGATTTTTATTAACTTAAGACTTCTCAAAAATCAAGTCTTGAATGCCAGCACAGTCATAGGTCATATTAAAATGTATCTTATAGTCAGCTGACAACAAAAACTCATTTACAGAAGTACTGTGGTGGGAGAATAAAAAAAAAATTCTTAAATAGCAGTTGGATTTAGTGGAAACCTTGTGCTTATTGCACAGGATAATGGAATAACACTGAAAGCTCTTATTAGTTGACTTATGATCCAGGCTTGGTTCTCTAGCCTGCGTTCTCCTAGAAAAGACAAACTGTGAAACACTTTTCCAGCGTTGTGTGTGATGAGCTGGCGACCTTCAAAGTGCTGATGTGAAAACGCTGAAGGAAAAGCACTCTCTTGACACGGACTTTGCTGAACAAAGGAGGATTTTATTTCCACCGAGCCCACATCAGGCAGTACAGATCAGTGCATTGAACTGGAGGAATCTTATGCCAAATGTCGAAGAATCGCTATTGAGCTTTGAAACGCAACTTCTGTACCTGTATGGTACCGTTTCTGGCATTCCCTAACACATGACTCTAACTCTAAGAACAGTCAAGTATGAAACATATAAATATGGTTCACCACACACTTATCTTAAAAATGTATGCACGAACAAACAAAAAATTCACTCAGTAGTAACTTTTAGCTGACCTCTGACGACAAAATTAGAAGACAAAAAGAATTGTCATGTAGATTATCGTCCATGCTTTGCGTAATTCATTTTTAGACATTTCTGCTACAATCTGCAGGTTTTTCCACTCCCACTGACGGTCCAAAGTGAATGATTTCAAAAGATAATGTCATTTAAGTTGCTTAGTTGGAGTCAAAGTTGAAACAACGTGTTTCTGGTAAATTGAGGTCATCTAAATTGCCATAGTTGATTTTTGTACCAGAATGTTGTTTGGATTCCAAAGAGTGCAGTTTTAACCACCATTTATTTTTTTAAATTTTTTTAATGCCGACGTGTGTGGTTGCTGGTTTTTGAAATTGCTTGAATTTTTATTTTTTTATTTTAATAATTCATGGTATTTATTTTTACACCTGACCAATCTGAGTTCAATCAGATTTAACTCAAGATTGTGGAGCCACTGGGGTCATCATTAATTTGTGACTCAGTTGACAATATTACGTGCCGTTTAGATTTTTCTCGTAATTTTCTTTTTTTTTTTTTCTTTTTTTTTTTACTATGGACCTTCTTATGTGTCTGGAATAAAAATGTGATGATGATGATGAATTTCTAAGTGCCATGAAGAGACCTCTGACTGAAGATAGTTGCTGAAGGCCTCAGGACTGTCAAAACATGCTGACATGTCCTGGATGACTCCATCAGGTGTTGGCAATCACTGCTAATCCGCCTCTTTTGCTTTTGCCGCTCTTCTTTAGAACTCTGGTGAACTCTGGAGTCAGGGATATAATCTTTGCCTATCATGATGTGGAAATAGGAGCTGTTTTGAATGTCCTGCTTCTTTTTTTCTCTCGTAAACTACCAAATGTAGATGTCTTAACATTTTAAACCTCTTGGTTTTATAGCGAGGCGCGTTACTTTGCAGCTGTAAAACTCTGCCGGTCCAACCCGGGGAATGCGGGGAAACGAGATACACAAACGGACACATAAATAAGTGTAGAAGTCTACATACATACTGTAGTTGCCTCATGCAAATAAAATGGCAGGTTAATGCTTCATAAAATGCCGTTTGGAATTTATACAAAATGGTAGAAATATGTTTTGGCCTTGGCCCCCCTCAGGCAAGTTGTTAGCTTCAACCTGCAGGGAACAGAAATCGATGTAATATTTATTCCAAACGAGGATATGAAGAGAATTATCTACTATAAGTCAGTTACTAAGTGATCATTATCTTTTAACAAAACCACCACATTAAAAAAAATTCAGGAATGACTCTTTTTGAAAACCCCATCCTTTATGCTCAAAGTAAAACTCCCCTTCTTGTTATCTGCTTGTAAAAGATCTAACACTAAATCTGAGCAGAAATATAGGACCTCAACTGTATATCATCTGAAATTATTTAGAGACCATTAATCTGACGCCCTAAACCATACCTTGTACTTTTCACTCCGTATGACTCTGATGCCACGTAACACTAATTTTACAGCTGTCGTATCTTTAAATGACTGTTAAGAGTCACGATGATGACAGCAATTAGCACACGGCACAGATGCCGAGTCGTGTACACTAGGCCTAAATTTAAAAGCATTATCGACCCTCATCTTCGACCAGATGTTTGCTTCTCGAACAGTAGAGGAAGCGCTCGTTTAGTCCTGAGAGCAGTGCGATCGTCAGTGGCTCTCGACAGACGAGTGCAAAAAGATTTGGCTCACAAGAAGCAGAATCTATGACGATTTGAACACCAGTGCAATTTTTTAAAATTATTATTGAGGACCGTTACTACAAATGTTCAAATGTTTATTTTCCAATGCGGAACTAGTTGATGAAAATTAACATTTTCAGCTCGTCTATTGTCCATACACATAATTAAATGAGCAAACCCTTGAATTATTAGCTTTTTTATTACATTAGCTTGCTGCTGATGTGGATCACATCGTTTACTAAACAATTAGTAATCCTGCCAAATAAAGGAAACTAGTGCAAAAAAAAAAACTTTAACAATAAAAAAAATAAGCACTATGGATGTTTGAATAAAACCAACGTAGTATGTAGCCTATTGCAACAAGCTTACAAAGTAAGAGTAAATTTTTTAATCGACTGACAGCACTAGTTCCTACATAAGAGACAAATGAAGTTTGAAGTAGAGCCGTCTACCGCGGGACGTTTTGTCCTGACCATGTGTCAGTTCTTGCCCAGCGAAGAGACATTTCGTCACTCTTTCAGTCCTCATCTCTACATGAACTAAGTTTTCAAAGCAGAGCTGCACAACACACACCCCTGTGGCTTTCAAAAGAGAGCCTACTTGTAATATCAAAAGTGCCAAAATAATACTACAAAAATAAACGTTTATTGAGGATTATGTCTTTTTGTTGGGAATCAATCTACAATAATTCCTCACCACGCAAAGTTGTGACACTCAGGACCAATTGGGATGCATGAATGATTGGATTGAATTGAATTGACTTTTCTTTTTTTGTAAAGTGGATTGAGAGGACATTTCTTTTGCACTGGCGCTTTATGAATAAACTGAACTAAAATAAACCAAAATCCCAAACTTGTCTCACCGCAACACACTTTTTCAATCCTTGATTTCTCTCTTAATGCTTAGTATTACATGCACCTTTTCAATTCTGTGCGGATGAGGTTAAACAACTGCTTGGCGCGCTGAACTGTGCCTTAACCTCCCACTGAGAGACCAAGGTAAAGATGCGCTGACTGCTTACATGCCTTCAGTGTCCTCTCTGGCATAATGAGCTCTGACATTTAACGCTCCCTCAACTAGCATAGCTGCGTCACTGTAATTAGCCCTGACCTTCCGTCTCCGAGACCAGAGCGGTTCTGATCCCATGTAGGAACTGGTAATGAGAAGCAGAACCTCGGCTGTGACGGTGTACCATACGGGTCAGATTAAAGGCAAATCAACCAATCAGACACACGAGCACTGGGACTGCCTTCGTTTGAATTCACAGGTAAAGCAGAGCTAGCTTGCTAGCTTACAAGCAAGACTGAAACACTCCTAGCTTTGTTTCATAAGCTAGCTTCGCAACCTAGCCTGTAAAGCAAGCTAGGTTTTTGAATTAATCTTCTAATTAATTCATAAAGGGTCAAAAAGGATCATTCAATTAACCCTGAGAACACAATCTTGAAAGGGCATGATGTTGTTTATCAGGCCAATTTAGCTTCTACGTCGATGAACAAGTGGCGAGGTTGTGCAGTTTTCTGAATTTCTTTATCAGGGTTTTGTTGTTAGCCACAACTGGCTGATTTGAGGCTTGACCACAAGTGGTTCATGGCCAAACTTTGACGGTTTTTTTGTTCCACTTTGCTGTTACGTTTCTCAATGTGTATTTTTTCATTTATGAAATCATTTAACCAGGTGACGCTCTACAGCAAAACCAGGAACAATTTGCCAGAGCAGAAATAGAGAAGAACTTAAAAACCCCAATTATTTCTGAGAAAATCGTTTTTTTCAATAGTTGAAGTCTGAAAGAACGTGCCCCATGATCCACATGGCAGTTTTGGATGTTTTGAAATGGTACACTTCATGTTTACAGAGTAAATGAGAGTCGAATATAAACTTCACAGTATGTTTCTCACCAAAGGGAGGATGCGTTCACTGCAGGCTGTAGACCAAAGATTTTGGTCTGATCTGAAAGAGCAACTACTTCCACATTTGCTCTGTTATTTGGATTGTGTCAAAATTCTAATGGGAGCTTTTCTTCGAATAATGACTTTCTCTTGACTTACTTTCTAAAAACTTAATCTTTTGTTTTTTCATTATAAAATGACTATATCTTTGAGACATTCAAGTGATATTGAATACTTTAATCTTCAATTTTGTCCATGACCTCTCAAATGCGTTCCATGGTGTTCTCTGTGCCCTTAAATCTGAAGGTAAATACTTACACTTAGCACAATCAAGTAATTATTTTACCTTCAATTATTATCAAAATTGCTTTATATATCAATTATGTCTTCATAAAAATTTTACATTGTAAAATCTAAATCAGGCCTCTGTCTCTTTAAAACTCCTGCTCTTTCTGAAACTTTGCCTCCAGGAAGTCATCACAAATTCTCTCCTCTATTAACCCTTTAGCAACTTTTTTTTTTACCAGCTTTGGACTGAGAAGTAGCTCGTATAACGAGCTCAGTAGATGTGCCAATCCACCAGGTGTTTGCTAATTGATGCTGGCTAGTCTGAAGGGTTTCAGCATCCAGAGTGGTTGCTACGGGAGATTAAAGGATTTTTCCAAACATATCCGAAAGAATCAAATCAACACTCAAGGTATGTTTATGATGAGGGAATAACATTATGACATTATGCAAAACTTTAAAAAGTTTTTTACATAATACTGCCTCTTTAGAGAAATGAAAATATAGAGGGCTGAATATGTACTTCAGCTACATTTTTCATATTCTGACTGAAAATCATTTATTTCTGTTTCCCATCATAATGTGAAAAAGCTTTAAGTATGAACATTTTTGCCACTGTAAAAAAAAAAAGTACAGCTGTTCTGCCATAATAAGGGTTTGCTATCAATTTTATTTCCTCCGTCTTAAAGTCGTATCCCCATTTCTTTCCGCTTTTTGTCGATAAACCATTTTTAAATATACATCTTTCCTGTGACTAGTTTGTTCGAGCTCCAGTTTCCTACTTTATTTATCACCATTCCCCAGCAAAACAAGTACAACTTTAATCTTAAAAAAAAATAAAATAAAAATGAAGTAAAATCCCCCACGGGCACCCCTGCTGTTCCAATGTGCTTCTGAATGATCATAAGAATTAAGCGTAATGGATTGCGGTGGAGCCACGCCAGGATGGTTGTTGGTAGAGGGGCTGTATGGAGCCCATGCCATTAAAGCACTTCACACATTAACTACTGTGCAGCTAATTAAGCCAGACGGTCTCTTCCTAACCCACTGCCATTCTGCTAACCCGTCCCACATAGCAATAAAAAGATACGTAATGCATAATCTCAAATTGGGGAGTAACGTATTTACAGTCACCGCGGATCTCGGAGTCATTACATAAAGGCTAACGCCAAGTCGCCAGGTCACCTTCTCGGTATGAGATCCAATTTTGAAAGGTAAACAGTTAAGTTGTCAGAGCGTTTAGAGGCGAAGGGCATTCTGAAGGAACGAGTCGCCTTTCATATCCTACCTGGGAGTGGGGCTGTGACGCGCCTCGCTGCCAGTAACTAGCCATTAGCGCTTGGCAAGCTCGCCTTCAAGCATTTCAATGTAAAACTGACATTTAGAAGAGAGCAGATGACGGTATTGACACTTGGATAGGCGGTAATTAGTTACCCCTTTAGGTTCCATTGTGCGAGGCATTTCATCACTAAATGTCAATTATCATGGCAGCTCTATTCAGCGAGTAACCTTCAGTTATCACTGTAAGCATTAAAGAGAAAAAGGGATACCTTTAAGATTAAGCTGACTTTATCCTCATGCTGACAGGTCCCTTTGACTGAGCCTGGCGATACGGAATAATGTAGCGTTCAGATATCCGGGGGATCCACCTGCAGCAGGTGTCATCGCATGCTTGGAAAGGAAGTATATCTCGAATGTGCAACTTAATAGCAGCTGGAATACACTGAGAAAGAAAGATTGAGTGTGTGTGTGCCTGTAGACTGTTCATACTTTTTAAAACAGCATTTTTTTCCTGTTCTTTAGCAGTTCTTAGTGGTTTTTGTCGGCAATTCAGGTTGACTGAATCTTTTTAGAGGTAATACCATTACAAGAAGTTGGACTTAGATGAAAAAAACTCGTTTATCCTTTCAATAACTCCAATGTCAACCCATAATTAAAAAATCTGTCATACACTTCAAAAACACAAAATATATAGCAGTATATATAGGAGCTTGTTTTAAGTCAATAATCCCTAACATTGACGAAAAAGTACCAGCTCCACTGGCAGATAATGTCACTTATAACATGGGAAAACATTTTTATTCCTTTATTTTTTTTATCAAAATAAAGGAATTCTTTTCTTAAAACAAGCTCTTGCTAAAAAGTTACTCATACATTAGTGTGCTACGATAATTGCACTGTAAACCATACCAAAAATACTTATTATGACTTTTTATAGTTTAGTTGAAGTAACCTTCTGAGAACCAACACTCGCCCTCTCACAGAATAAGGTATTTATAGCTGGCTTTAGAAAAAAATACTTCAATCATAATATATATATATATATATATATATATATATATATATATATATATATATATATATATATATATATATATATATATATAGGAGATTGAATTGATATATGAACAACATTTTCCTTTGCTGCTTTAAGGTCAGCAGACAGTAACAGGTAATGCTCCATTCAAGTTCACATCTGAATCACCACTTTACAACATTCACACAGACATTCCTTTTTATTTGTCTACTTGAAAAAATATGACTAATATCTTTAATGAAAGATTTTAGAGAGTTGGGATGAAATGAACTGTTTAAGTCTAAATGCAGTGAGATGCTTACACTTTTAACTAGGGATGCTCTAATCGGGGGGGTGGGGGGGCGCAGTCGGGTCAATTGTACCGAGCTCATCATAGAACCGGGCCCTTCAAATTAAAATTATGGTCTGGAGTTTTATTTTCTTTTTTAATAGGCATGTTTCTACAGAGCCCCTAATAGGACACCGAAGGATAAATAAACACTCATGCGCACCACAAACATATCTTTTTATCAATTATTAGCAATATATTGATACATATGGTACAAAACCATGCATATTAATCAAATTCTAACAGATTTGAACCCACAAACAAATCCCCAGGCAGCAGACACGCCCTTGCAAAACTAAAGTAGGGTAATAATAAATGTTCTTTGCACAAAGTAGAAAAAAGACACAAACGATTAATGCCATTTAAGATCACCCTATGACGATAAAATATAATATCCACAAATATGTATGGAAATTTAAAAAATGAAAACAGGAGTGTTGTGGGAAGATACTCAAAGACAATAGCAGTAGATTTCTCATAAATTGCTTAGAAACGGCGCCAAACTTTATAAAATCTATTTTCATCTGAAGATGTATTTGTCAAATAAATCAATAAATCTTTTTGTTTTTTCACTGAATAAATATATGCGAAAATGATTATATTTAGCTAAGTCATTATTAATCATTTGATAAATATTTAAGTTCATGTAATTTATTTTGTTTATTCACCTCAAACATCACAATGACTCAGTGTGGCGAGCTGTAGTCTGAAAAAAGTGAGTGGTCTGCAGCTGTGAGAGCCCACGGACCCAGAGGCAGTCAGTCCGTGTGTTTCCATGGCAGTGTAACACACACATGGACACGCACACCAACATGGGATGGGAGGGTATGGCTTTAGGATTTGAGGCTATATCTCTCTCTCTCACACGCACACGCACACACACACACACCCCCCCCACACACACACACACCCCCACACACACACACACACGCCGACATATCCTTGTACTTCTATGCAAACTGGGGACTTTGTATTTACTAACATTCATTTTATTATCTACATTGGCGCCTGATTTAGACATCTCCTGTTACTCTTACCACTACTAGTCTATGCCTAACCATAACCAAAACGTAATTCACATCTGACCTCTAAATTAACTAGTAGAGCACAGTAGAAGTGTAAAAAAAAAAAAAATCCTCCCTTTCCACTCCCTTTGTTGGGAAATTTAGTGAAAATGGTCCTCTTGATGTAGTATATAGAAGTACACACACACCCACACACCCATTTACCCTTAAAGGTTGACACGGCTGTGGTGCAGCAGAATGAACATTGGCACCGTTTTGACCAGCCCCTTTGGGAAAGCACTCTGTGTGACCTTCTTCCTCCGGTAAAATACAAAATCCAGCTCTATCAGACGTTCTGCTGCACTCAGTGTGATGATTCTACTTTAGACAAGCTCTGAGTCAAGTCTGGCCTCAGCACTTTATGGAATGTAAACACAACTGGACCTCAAACTGAAATCAAAGGCTCGACCGCCCCAGACTCTTTTCATTCTCAAGCCTATTTTTGGATTTATTTGACGCGAATATGAGTATATAAAAGAAAGAACAGAATAGACTTTCATTTTTTTAGCTGTTAATGTCATCACAATGAAAAATATAAAAAGACTAACTCTGACAGTTTTTTTTTTTATGTGTGTGTGATCATTAGACTGTAAAATCCACAGAAGAGACACTATGTGAAAGTGAGGTGATGAGACCAAAGGAATGACTGACAAAGGCGTCACCATCAGACTGTCAGAGGAAGCATAAAAATACAGACTTCAATAATTATCCTATTTAGCATGATGTAACACTCTGGTATATTCTAGCTGGTTTGGTTTTATTAGGCTTGTTGCTTTTTGTAGTGCTCCTTTGTTGGACTTTAATGCTCTATGTCAGGTGAGTCCTAAGTGTCCCAGGGGAGATTTGTGGCTCTTTGACTGACTTTGTGCAGCCTCCCCCAAATGCAGTTTAAAAATGACATGTTGCCATTTTTAAAATGCAAAAAAAACCCACCCCCCAAAAAAACCAGCTCACCAATGATGACCACCAGTGGTTTTAGCCGTCAACATAACACTTCAAATCTTACATGTAGGTGTGAAAATTTAAAGATAAAGGCTTTGCTATCAATAGGACAACTAGGAAACAAATTCCAAACGTATCACATTTCACCGGCCAATAGAAAGTTTGAATTAAAATCGCGAGGGAGATGGAAGTAGGTCAGTTAAGCTAGCTTGACTTTAAGAACCTGAACATATCTGCATGTAAAGTAGTTGACACAGAGAGTGAGTAAACAGAAGAGCACAAGTTGTTTTGAGTTCTTTAGTTTTCCCTTTGCTGTGATGCTCTGCACTAAATGAATGTCACCTACAGTTCCATGTTTCATTTTAACAGTATTGTTCTACCGCCGCAGTGCAGAAACAATCATCTTTTTGCCCTCAAGTGTTGTAGGATGTAAAACAATAACATTCAAATGTTAATATTGTAAAGTTGACCCCCAAAAGAAACTGATGCATTTTTTTTAATACAGCAAAGGTGCAATGAATAACATCCGTATTTGAAAAAAAAAAAAAAAAGTACTTTATTAGCTTGATTTTATTTATTTTCTTGACCTGCGAGTTATTTTAACTCTATAACTTTGGCCCACATGACAAAACGTTTGGACATTCCTGCTCCATTTTGCAGCGTTAGGTTATCAAGCAACATTCCAAGCTTCCAACACCAGGTTTTCCCCCAGGAATAGCGGCAACGGCAATGAATGCTGCACATCTTTCTGAACACAGCATGCTGCTGTCATGATGCTGCTTTCCTTCATCAGTTAGTGAATTAGTGAACTCCTTTCGATCTGGGAAAATCCTAAACGTGCAGATGCTAAGTGGGAGGAAGATTTAAGTTTACAACCTCTTCAATATTTTCTTCCTTTTTCGTTTGCAATAGTCAGAGAGGTGACTAGAAATCACCCAACCTGACGTCCACAGGAAGATTGTAGAAAAATTTCCACACTGACCCCCGTCCGGTCCCTAAAGGACGACACCTCAAATGAATCTGTGGACACTGCTAGCTGGCAGACGGGGTGAAATGGCTTTTTGCGCAGCATGACACCTTTACTTATTTTTTTCTTCTTTTTCCCTTGATGGTTGAGTTTTTTTCCAAGATGTTGAACTGATTGATTTTGTTGTGTTACCACAGAAATGCTGTTCACAGACCAAATGCTGTGACACTTGACCATATTCTGAGGGGAAATGATGGGCAAGCCGACAGTCTAGATATTCACTAGCAATTGAAGACTTGCCTGCACGAGATGTAGTTAATTAAAACAACTGCTTGATTGTGCTATTCACACAATTGTGCTTATGATGGGAAAGGAGATAGATTCTGTATACTGCAGTCTAATATGTTCTGGTCTGAAATGTACAAATCGATTCAAGAACAAAAACCAAAAGATCTTAAGATGCTGGAGGAAGCTGGTAAGAAAACGTCATTAACCAGGCTGGAACGTTCTGTATGAACGTGGGCTGAGCGAGGGGGGAGACATTACTCTAAAGAAAAATAAAATAAAAAAGCCAGATTGCAGTTTGCAAATGCATACCAACACATTTCTTCAAAACGATGGTAATTTTTTAAATCTTGCGGCCAGAATCCTGATTTAAATCTCATAGAGATGAATGATGAACAAACCTTAAGGTGGCAACAAAGAGGGTTTGTAAATTTCAAAGACTTGGCACTCATCTCCAAAGATAAATAAACAGAATACCAGAGGAAATATGTGAAAAGCTGGTCAGTGTTAACAAGTATGTTTGTAATGCCAGTAAATTGTTTTTCCATTGTTTATTATTATTATTATGATGTACTTAAATTCCAGTTATTTAAAAAAAATGTTTAAAATTGTTATTCTGCAGTTTAATTTTTTTCCAGTAATAAAAACTTTTTTTTTTCCAACATCAGTGCTTGCTCTACATCTTTTATTGCTTTTATTATGAATCCAAATCTGTCCGCTGTGAAGAGCTTTCATCTTTCCTGTAGGTCTGGGAACCGAAGGTCAATGTCAAATTTATTCAGATAGCACATTTCCAACAGTTCGAACTGCACAAAGTGCTTCACAAGTTAAAAAGCAAATGAGAATGAGTAAAAGTTCATAACTGATATATATAAAAAAGGTGTTAAAGGCAATAAGACAATCATAAATAATAAGCCGTTTGGGTTAACATGTACGGAAAGCCAGTTCATAAAAGCAAGTCTTTAAGAGTGATTGCAGCTTCTGTATGTTATGGTCATGTAACGGGTTATATCATCTGTCTGACGATCATTTCTGGGATTATTCAACCGTGGATGTTGGCCAAAAGACTCGGCAATGACCTCGGTGCTTCAGGTGGAATACTTCGGACTTTTTATGCAGACTCCCTGGTATTTGTAAGAGCTTACAAAACGATGCACTCAAGGTTTCCAAGGCTTATGGAACAGAAAATGGAGTCTCACAGATCCTCCATTACATCACTTCTATCGTACCACAGCAAGTGAAAGTAAAACTTTAAGCATCTTTACCAAAACATTCAGAATCAGGTGTTTTTGTTGCTCAACAGTGACTGCCCCCAAAAAACAAAAGGGGATGCAGACACGATGCCATGAATCTACCAAAGCAGCTTTACTCTTTGCTATTTCTTTTGACAGTCCATGTAAATTAAAATTCAGAGCCCGACTCAACTTAGCTCCTCTTCGCTGTGGTAGGTGGAGATGACAACCTTGGTGTTAAAGTGAAGGTTAAAGCTCTAAAATAGCCATAATACCATCACTGTGTCGCCGAATGCACAATGTACCTTTTGTGTGTGACGCTGCCACTTTTCATTTAATCAGCCCCTCTATTGTGAGGACGGAATTACCCTCGAGAGTTTTCCTGACAAAACCTTCATATTCCGGAGCAAATTAACGACAGAATCAATCCCTATTCTGAAGGCACCTGCTTTGGCGCACACACTGCAGCTGCAGCGCACTTCAGGTAAGGTAAGGCTGCTATGTTTTCAACTAGCAGAGAATAAGTTTATTTCTACTTGAAATTACAGTCAATGTGAATGGTTTGATGTTTTTACTACTAATTCACCAATTGGTCCATACAAAACAAATATTGGACTAACAAACAGAGGCATTGATCTGAAAAATAACACATAACCAACCAGAGAAGAGAACCAACTCCAATAAAAAAAAAAAACATCATAAAATAAACAAAAAGAGCAGGTACACATTAAAATGAATAAAACACAAACCATAACCAAGTGTTGTTCCAAAAAAATGGAATTGTTTTCAGCACATGTGGGTTTGGATATTTTTTTGTTTTTTTTTATCTTGACAATTTTTCTCTGATTTTTATTATTATTCTCCTTTTCTCTAATATTCCCTGCTGTAATCAGCCTTGGGTTTCACAGATACTTTAGTGGGAAAAAGACCTAGAAGAAAACAAAAACCACAAAAAATGGTCTGATGTTTACAGTACGTTTTAGTATTATTCTCAAGAGCAAAACTGTTTGCAGAATCTCTTTTGCAGAAATTTTAAGAAGAGTTTGAGGTTGTACAGTGACAAAATGTGCACAGAAAAAATTACATTTTTGGATGTTCTTACAAGGCACTGTACCTAAAGCTCTGAAATGTGCAATTTTTCGGCCTGCGCTCGCGATTTTTCAGAGTGTTTAAAAAGTAAATTAGGTCCTTAGAACTCGGCTAATCTCAATCGCACAACCCGCAATATTGCCTTGTGCCCCCTTTCCTTTCTTTGCTTACTGTAACATTATGCCGAGCTACTGGGCCAACTGTTGCATGGCCAGCTGAGGGAAATTAATTATACAGTAATAAAAATGCAAATGTTACGAACAGAAGCTCACAACAAAGGAACAACAACAAACATCCTGTCTTTGACTTTCAGTCAGCCAAAAGGAGAAGTGTTCAAAACTCCTCTTGAAACAAAATGTGCATAAAGAAACCTGCAGTTATTGAAGTGAAAAGGAAGCAGGTTTGCAAAAACTGCCTTCCTTTGTCGAGAAGTAACATTGCTCCCGGCTTCCCTTCGCCAAAACAGTCTTTCTTCTGCTGCCAGTAGTCGCTTGAATCTTCGCGATTCTTCTATGCGTCGTGCTCGTCTGGCCGCGTATTTATCGAAACATGTTGCTTGTTTATGAAAGTGTGCGGGCAGGTTCCAAGTGCCACCCATGATCCCCGCAATCCCCCAAAGTCTCGGCGGCTGCCAAGCTCATCCAGGCTGCGTCTGTCAGAAAACAGCCCTGTGGTGAAAAGGGGCCAAAACTCGCCTTCTAATGGGCCCCAGGATAATGACTACTTTGACTGATAGCATAATGAGGGCTTTATAAATATGCATGGGCCACAAGAGGTAATAATACTGTGGATTATTAAAACTTTGGGGTTAGAGGTCAGGCTAATGAGACGAGGCTGCAGGGAGAACCGCGTCCGCCGACACGGGGGGACCAAGGTGGGCCGGGTGTTGGAAACACGGCTTGTTCTCACCGGCAGTAAAGCGGTGGAATCTTACGTCATGTGTGCATAAACTGAACAAAGACATTTCTGTTATTGTTTGGAGTGTGTACCTCAGACAGAATATTTGTCCATCCATTATTGCAAGACTGGATGCAGAGTATTAGATCCCTTCTTTTGTCTTGACTTTTTTTTCCTACTTCCATCTTTTTCTCTCTTTCTTGTTTTTTTTACATCCCATGTGCCATTTTTTCTTTCTGTTATTCTTTTATTCTTTCTTTTATCCACCTTCCTTGAATTAGTTTTTTTGTCCTTTCATCGTTCCCTTGTGTCCTACCTGTCTTCCTTCCCTCTGTTTTTCTTTCTCCTTTCCTTTTTTTGTCTCTTTTCCCTTGCATACTTGTGTCCTGCATCCATTTTCCTCCTTCCTTCTGTTATTCCTTATTTATGTGCCGTTGCCGTTGTGTCATGTCTCTCCTCTGCTTTCCCTTAACTCTGGTGTTCTTTTTTTCATCTTGCCTTCCTCTTTTTTTTAGTGCACTGTCCTTTGTTGAATTTTAAATTAACTTTAAATTAAGTTATCTGTCCTTTAAGAATCTGGTACAAGATGTATAGGAATCCTGTTTTACAATCAAGAACATTATGGACAACCCAGTCGACTTCATGAGACTGTCAGAAAAACAACTTCTTCAGATTTGCTGTAACACAGACTGCTACAGGAGATCCTTCCTGCCCACAGCCATCACTATCTACAATAACTCTCTTAAGCATTTTGAATTAATGAAATAAAATATTTAATTTCCCTTTGGGGTCAATAAAGTACCTTTGAATTGAGTTGAGTTAAATTTTGTATTCTAAAACCAATAGATAGAAATAAGTAGAATTGCATAACTAGTATATAACCAGAGAAACCTGGAGCTGGTTAGCGTAACCTGAGGCTAATCGTCAATAAAAATAACTTCAGCCACAATGCATTAAATAAGATTAGCTTCTACCAATATTACTTTTAATGTCAACAGATACAGTGTTTTGAACATTTTGACTTTCTGTTTAGCTGTTAACGCATTTTCTCTGCTGACACACACACACACACACGCACACCCACACGCACACACACACACACACACACACCCACACACACACACACACACACCCACACCCGCACACGCACGCACACACACACACACACACACACACGCACACACACACACACACACACACACACACACACACACACACAATAGGTCCACAGTTCACGGGTTTGGGGATCTACTGGGAATTCAGTGACAGAACACTTCTGGTGGGTCAGAACGGTTTCTAGGGGGGAGGAAAAAGCTGTCATGCACCGAGCGACAATTTTGTGCCCACATTACCCCCGGGAACAACACTGCAAATGCTAAACAAGGACAAGAGCAAATGCCCGGATTGCAGTAAAAGCCAGGACTGTCTCGCGTTAAAAAAAAAGAAGAAGAAGAAAAGCCAGGGCTTGGCTAGAGGAGCTGTTTATTAATTCATGACCGAGTATGATTGGATACAAGGAACAACCTTTTTCCATAAGCCTGCAGAAGAGAGCCTGTTTACCTCTGATGGAGAAGGTTCTGGTGCAATATTTTTGTAATGTTGCTGTTTACATAAACTTCAGTAAAGGCAAAAGAGAAAGAAGGGGGAAAAAATGCATGTGGGTGTAAAGGCAGTTATATATGTCGAGCCAGAGATGAATTCAATAACCCAGTTTAGGATGAGCTGTAAATATTGACTCCATGTCTGCTGGCTTTCACTTTGCACTGTTATTCAGAAGTACAAACTGTAAACCACACCAAAAAAACAACAATACAAGCAAAAACAGTACGCCTAATTGGTTCAAATCATTTGGTTATACAACAATAAAGCTGGGCGATAAATCTGTAGCGATATACAGTACAGACCAAAAGTTTGGACACACCTTTTAATTCAATGAGTTTCCTTTATTTTCATGACTATTGACATTGTAGATTCACACTGAAGGCATCAAAACTATGAATAACACATGTGGAAATATGCACTAAACAAAAAAGTGTAAAACAACTGAAAATAGCCCTTATATTCTAGTTTCTTCAAAGTAACAACCTTTTGCTGTGATTACTGCTTTGACACACTCTGCATTTTATTGATGAGCTTCAAGAGGTCGTCACCTGAAATGGTTTTCACTTCGTAGGTCAACCTGCCCTGTCAGGTTAATAAGTGGGATTTCTTGCCTTATAAATAGTCATGAAAATAAAGAAAACCCATTGAATTAGAAGGTGTGTCCAAACTTTTGGTCTGTACTGTATATCGTGATAGAGATTTTAAAATCAACACAATAAGCTGAGCTCTGTGAAGTGGCGTTCTGGTCCTTGTCACAATTCTTGCAGCTGAAGTAGAGTCACCGACGTGTCAAACTTGGACTGGACCACTACACATTATTCAAAAAAAAAATGTGATGTGTAAAATCCTTTCCACATGAACTAAAACAGAAAATTACTTCTTAAGTTCCTCGCAAGTAACCCTCTAAGGCAGGGGTGTCAAACTCCAGTCCTCAAGGGCCGGTGTCTTGCAACTTTTAGATGTGCCTCTGCTGCACCACCTGAACAGAATAATTAGGTCATTAAGACTCTGGAGAACTGATCTACACAAGGAGGAGGTAATTAAGCCATTTCATTCCAGTGTTTTGTACCTGTGGCACATCTAAAAGCTGTAGGACAGCGGCCCTCGAGGACTGGAGTTTGACACCTGTGCTCTAAGGTCTTCTCATCTTAACAGGTGAGTACGGAAGCGGTTAAGGACCACTGAAGAAAAAAAATCTGACTTTTTTCCACCAGAATTCTGAGTTTAATTTTCTGAGATTAAAGTCAAAAAATTTTTGTTGTTGCTTTTTAGTCGCCCTAATCTTTTTCTGTCGCTGAATGTATCATCACACTGGTAATAATTTGTGATCATTTGTGGTGTGCGGAAATAAAAAACAAAAATATTGCTGCAATGGTGTGTCCAACTTTAATTGGATCACACCCACATGCGCCACATCTCATATCAAGCACATGAAACGGCTTCTGCGTATGCTCTGCTGTCTCCAAATTTTCATAAAATCTGCTTAAACTAAAGGATCCCATGCCTCCACTTTGACTTTGCCTTTGCAGAAAGAGTAAGTCTTTCGCATTGTTAACTTTTTTTTTTTTGCATAAAAAGACAGTCGTATTCATCCTGCAAGTTCAACCTCTGATTCTCTCTGACTGACATTGACGGTTTCACTGAGGGAAGCGATAACCAGAGACTTCCACCCACCACTACCATAGATTCCTAATCCTGTCTGTAAGCTCTTCACTGCGGGGTGTCCTGACCGCTTATGCCACCCATATTCTTAACCCCTGCCTCGAATTGTACACTGGTTTGGTGCATGAATCATCAGTGTAGGATTTATATGGAGTGAGTCATATCAGCAAAGGGATGCCCGCTGCACTTTGCAAAGGATGCGTTGGTGTAGATTATTAGCAATATATTCGGTAGTTTTTGGGAAAAAAAAACCCCAGAAGATGTAAGATTGCTGGAGCAGAGAGCAAAAGATTAAAGTTTTTATCTCATCATTGGGGATAAAAGTAGCATAAAATATCCCCACCGTGATATTTTTGGATTGACCCTTAGCTTTGAAATTGGAGGATGCGATCTCATTGGCTGAATAACCCCAGCATTTTACAGCTTTATGTCTAGATGTAAACACAACATTTAAATATCACATTTGCATTTAAATATATTAATAAAATCCTTCAACTTTAGTGGATATATTTAACGGGAGGAAGTTCAGCATTCATCATCAGAGAGAGTTAAACTTGCATCCAAGCTTTTTCAAAGACATTTTAACTAGTAAAGTTACACTATTTTCAGTGTTTATGTTCTGAGATACAGATTCAAGTAATAAACAGCTGCCAAGGATTGTTGATCATTCAAAAATATTTTATTTAGACTTGAATAGACCAGACACTATGCAGCGTATGTGGGTACAAGTTTGTCTAGACACATTTCACAAGCATTAAATATTGAAGCTTTGTGGATTTTTGCAAAATTTGTCTTGAGTCAGAAGGCATTTTAATTCTGTTCCAGATCGCATAAATCGCATCGTCAGTCAGTTGTATTCTTCTTGTTCTGTTGCCAGGATCGGCGAAGTTTCTTTGAAATTCATTATAGCTATGCATTTCCTCTCCGTTCAGTTTTTGGTTTATAAACATGATGAAAAAACCTAATATTAATGCTGCTTTGGTCTATTTTCACCATTTTTGAAATAACAACCCACTTTCCCATCAATCTAGTAAAAGCAAAGAAAAATTCTTTAAAGAAATATGTTTGTGTGAATTTTGATATTTAAGGGTAGAACCTTTGGGGGTTAGATACACATTGTCTTCTAGGTGTGAAGAAGTCAATACATAATGCAGAAATGTGTTTCAACACTTCATTGCATGTCCGTCCGTCCGACTGTACCTTCACATATAGATCTGGCAAAAATAATTAGATCATCTCTCTCTGTTAGGTTCAAACACTTTTATTTAGATCGACTGAAAAATAAGACGGAAAGGGTAGACTCTCCCTCCCTTCTCCCCATCTCTCATCATCCGCTCCAGCTCCTCCTCCTCCTCCCTCCACCTTTCTCTTTTCCGGATCAGCTGCCTTCCCCTCTGTGTCTCTCTTCCTTTTTTTGTCTTCCCCCTGCTGGTCTCCATCCCACTTTTCCTTCTCCCACCTCAGTCTCTCAGCCTGGATACATCCTCCCTCGCCAGTTCTCGGTGCGGACCGCATGTGTCAGCGCGTGTACACGTGTGGCTCCGCCGTTGACGGGAAACGGCCGTGGACTGGGTATCAGATCCCCTCCACCCCTTCCTTTTGCATACTTATCACTTTTCTTAACACCGCTGCAACATCGTTCCATTAAAGAAATCTCATTTTCCTCCTCTTGAGGCGGCATCTCAGATGGGATCTTCAATCCTTCCTCCAGCATATTGGATTTAATGAGCATCCGCCGTGAATGGAAACGAGCAATCTTTGGATTTCCTCTGTTACGGCGTTTGGTAAGTATGTCTTTTCTCGCTTCTCTGCCTGCTTCTCTTGCCCCCCAATTCACTTGTCATAACAAATTGACAGGTGAACGCAGAGCGCACGCTATCATATGAACTGAGCTGAGCTGGCCATTTTAAGTGGGACACAGACAGAGAGGGGGGTAACTGCCTTTGGGTTAGTGAAAAGAGTCAGGTGAAGACGTTTACTGTCCTCCCAACACTGGGAGCGTTGTTCGCTGGCCCGCTGCTTCTACGCATTGATCTGCTGGTATTTTCAGCTTCCATCCCAGACAACTTTGCGATGCTCTACCTGCGCGACTCGGAGCAGTTTTGGCTGCGTGAGCGCTTGCGGGGGAGCTGCTTGGCCAGAACGAGTGCATGGATGCAGATAGGTGGGCGTGCAGAGCTAAATCCGCCGAGGTGTGGGTGATATTTCCATCTTTATGAAACCATGGAGAGTCTATTTTCTGGAACAGTTTCTGCGTTTGGTGCTGCAGAGTTGTGCTCAAATCACTATATTTGATGCTTACTTCCTGTTCTGGCAGCCATTTTTGGAGAGGCAATGTTGCGTAGAGTTATGACCAATTCCCAAGAGATCTGCCTCAACTTATAAATCCATTACTAAGCACCTGTTTATTTCATTTGTATATACCTTAGCTGATTTATTTTACTCAATCAAGAACATTTGCTTCCCACTTATTTTCACTTTACCAGCCTAGCGAAGTTGAAGCAGCTATTTTGGGTTGGCCGTGTCGGCTTTTATCTTGCCGGCTGTCTCTGCTAGTCGCTGTTCATCTTCCTCTCTCGTCTCTGAGCTCTTCAAGGAAAAAATGGATTGCTAGGAGGAAAGAAATGAGAGATCTTAGTTGCTAAAAGTAGTAATGGAAGCAAGAGAACAAAAGGATCAAGAAGTTTGGAATGACAGATTGACAGGAGACACGAGAACTGAAGTGAGCGAGAAGATGAGACGGCGTGTGTGTGTGTTTTAATACAGCTCAGTAAGAGCTTTTTAGACAGCCAAGCCTCTTCTGATTCCCAGGCTTTTGGCAGCTGGGGGTCAGTTTACACGCACACACACACACACATACACCTTCAGGTTCTCTCTGATGGGAGTAGGAAAGCGCTATAGATCACCAAAGACCTGCAACCTCGCGCCTAGCTGGCTGCATTCCTTGCAAGGGACATCAATATTTATCACATTTTCCATTTCAAAAGAGCAAACTGTGGTAACGGCAGGAGATGGGGAAAATAATAAAAGTTAAATCAGATTACCCCACCTCGGGTGGACCTTCTGCTGCTGTTTCATTTAGGATTCCTTCCTAGCACTTAGCCAATTTTGGCTGGATCCCACTGCATATTGAAATACAGGTGCAGCACGGCAACTCGTGTTCTCACCGGTTGTAGCGAGGAGCTGGAATTACATTTGCAATGATAATAGGAAGACACTGTATAGCAGCAAAGGGGACTGTTTTGTTCTTTCTTTTTTGCATTAAAGGATTTCTTGGTCAACATATCTCAAAAGGTCTGTAGTATAAAGAACATAGGGTAGGTAGGACTCGAGGTAAAAAGAAAAATGATTTATTTATAAAAGGGAAGTGCAATAGATTTGGGGCTAGGACTTCTGGAACCAGTGTCTGTAAATTAAAGAATGCGCGAGATGGGTGATAATGTGCAGAATAAATAATGAGATGGAGGTTGAGGTCTAGTGAAGTGGCGTAGACATGGAGAAGCGTGGAAGGCAGAGATCCAAGTTGTGCAGAGTCTTTGTTGGAGTCTAGTCCAGAGGCACACAGGGTATATGGCCTGTGAGGGCTAAGTCTGAACGGTGAAGGCGTTTGGAGAGTGGGCAGGCAAATGGAATCGATGCTGGTGTCGTTAACCACTGTCTGGAAAAGACCTGGTACAAGGAGCTTTGACGAGATCCAGCTTGCTAAGCAAGAGATCCAGTAAAGCAGAGGTCTCAAACTGCAATCCTCGAGAGCAAAAATCCAGCAACAAGATATGTTCCTTGTCTTCCACACTGGACTAGCATGCAGTCAGAACTCTTCTAGTGAGATAATATTGGAGCCAGGTGTGCTGAAGCAGAGAGACACCTAAAGGTTGCAGGAGATTGGACCTTGAGGACTAGAGTTTGAGACCCCTGCGGTGAAAGGTTGAATCTGTAGGGCCCAGAATGTTATGCTGTTCGATTCTCAGGTCAGGCAGAATAGACAGGAGTCTAGAGATCCAAGTTCTCAGAACTTTATTAGAACACACAATGACGCTTTAAGGTCATACAATCCTGCCAGCTACCCCACATGAACATGGCTAGCTTCCTCTGCTATGCAAGATGCGAAGAAAAAGTAGAAATGTAGGAGTGGTCAGAAAAACTTCTGAGGTGTTCAGTTTCTAATCAACTGTAGGAAACTGCTTTAGCCAGACTGTTTGTTAATCCTATTTGAAATGTAGGTTATTGTTTTTAGGTTCAAATTAGTCTAAGATATATAACTGCATAAAGACCATCCAAGTAGATAAATGTTGTGTTGTTGGCTGTTCAATCTTGGATGAAGACTATCTATTTTAAAGATCTTAGGGTAGGCTTTTTTTGTTTTGGTTGGGTTGGGCACAGTTTACCCCAAACCCATGAAGAAAACACAAGTCAACAATGTTAATAAATATCATGGAGTACATGTACGCATAATGATGCCCCCTTCACATTTCTGCCTGCCCCCTCATGAATCCGTGCCTAGAACCGGCCCTGTTTTGGGGCGACTATGGCACGCTGTTTGTTTGATTTGGGTTTTCTCCTCTCACATGCCGATGTGCCTCTGGGTAAGCTACTTAACACCAGGTTTCCTACTGATTAGTGTGTGAATGTGTGGCTCGGATACAAAGTGTTTTCAGGGGTCAGTATGACTAGAAAAGCATTATAATTTCGGTTTATTTCTGAATTTAAACTGCCACACAGCATAAACATTTTGCTACCATGTGGCAGCAAGCAAAATGTTTAAACCCTATCAGAGAACACTGACTGGATTTCCAAAAATAATAACAAAGTTGAGGACAAGGGCCGACTGGAGTAAAACTCAAATTCTTCAGAATTCATGTCAGAAACTCTTAAGTCTTTTTTTCCACCAAAGCATTTACAAGCTGATCCGCTCCATTCTTGTGCAAACTTGCGATGTCAACGACCCAAATACACATGAAGCAGAATTATCTTTTAAATTTCAAAGCTCTCTTTTAAAAACTTTGTATTTTCTCAAATTCTCCAGGGGTAACCCATATTTTATAAACTGGTGGTTTCCTAGTAGCAGCGTGCATTTGTTAGAGCAAAAAATAACACACACTGCCGGATAGTATCCTTACTGATTTAAATGTACATTTGGCAAACTGCAACAATATTTCTACGCAGCTATACGAAGGGCTAGCTTGGCTAATTAACCACCTTGTTGTGTTGTAGCACAGTACTTAAAAACCACCACACAATTTAGCTGATGTTCACTTTACAATTTAAATCCAGGGTGCTCCTGAAAATATAGCCACCAAACAAAATGTCTTGTTTGATGGCTAAAAAGCTCTTTTTTATACTACAGTCACTGAAGAGACCTATTTCCCTGAAGTAATCTCCATTCCACTCATTGTGAGACGACTAGCACCAGTTGATTGGACCTTCATTAAATTAGGTCTGTCACTTTAAAGGTGGTAAATATTTATGCACTTATTTTATGTCTAATATTTTTATTTAATTGTCATTATTTTGTAGAAATGTGTTTTTTTTGTTGTTGTTTTTTTTCAAATGGTGAAAGTTTGTTGATCATATTTGATTTGTAAAAGCAATAAAAAGAGGGAAAACATCCAAGGGAGGGAATAGTTTTTAAAGGCACTGCATCTATCAAAAATAATAATCAATTGTAATAGATGACATTGTAACTGAGATGATCAGTAGATGAAGTTAGCAGCAGATTTTCCTCTTTTTTTCTTTAAAGTAAATTTAACCAGATTGTGTTTTACCTTTTTTCTGTATTTTGAAAATGTTGGTCTAAATACCTTAAAGCAAACTAAATCTGATCCCCCCCCACAAGTTTTTATGTGGCCCTCTAGACTTTAGAGCCACATGAATAAAACCTTCAAGTTGTGTACTTTAATTTTATTGTATTAATCAACCCAAAGACGTTCTGCTGCCAAATTACATCAATGTGAGAAGATGTTCAGTATTACCCCAATTTAGGACGAACTCATTGAATGCAGAGTCAGTTACTTAGCAGTATTGTATCAGTTTCCTAATGAGTTTTATCAAGACATTCTGGCACAACTGGCCCTTTAAGGACATTCATGATCTTGATCTGGGCCAAGATGGAAACGAGTTTGCCACCCCTGGCTTAATCTGTATTTTCACACCCCATTCTTACAGCTGAACATCTAATTTGGTGGGGGGGGTTTTTTGGTTTTTTTTTTTAAAGGTATGCATCCACTTTGTAAAATTCCAAAACACTCACACAAAACACAAGGCCCCTAGGAGGAATCTTTTCTTTTTCTTTTTTCTCCTCCTCGGCAGCGGTAAAAAGGCTTGCCATGCAGTGGATGACTTGCATCCAAGAGTGACTCGCGCTGCCCGTGGATGCCCCTCCTCCCACAGCGAAGAAGCACTGATACCACCCATCACCAAATGAGAAATTAACAACCCGCCCCCCCCTCCAAACCCTCCTGTTCCCTCAACTTCCACAGCAGCTTTTCTCATGGTCATTACAGCGAATAATGGTTATTACTGATGTGGCTTCATAATTTAGCATGATGCATGAAATGAAGTTGGCAAATTAGTTACAGCAATTGACAGCTAATGGTGTCCGTGGTGGCGTGCGCGAGTCGAAAAGTTCTGTGGGATTTGGAGCCTCTCATCCGAGCGGGTTTTGGTCGGACGCGATTGGACACGCAGGACCTCTAAACAAAAGAGATTCGCTGCAACACAGTCGAGCTGCAAAGGAGCGGCGTTTCAAAATGTAATTTCGTGACGCCGGGTTATTAATGCACTTTACAATGACAGGAAGGATATAAAATACTTCAGAGTAATGTGCCAAAGATTAGAATATAATGTCTCTAAATCCTATTCTCTCACCGCTCAGCTATTTTTGAGTAAACAGTGTGGAGTTCTTCCATTATCTTCCCTCTGCGTATTGGCTGGCAAATAATTAACTTTGCTGATAATGTAAATAGGACATAATGGGCTCTAACAACAGTGTTAGGAATATTTAAATCTTGTTCCTTTTTTATCCTGGGTAACAACCAGGGCCCTGGAAAAAACATAATATTTAGCTTTTCTATTGTCAGAATGATATTCAGCTTTTTCGGCCTAGGTTGCGCACACAAACAAGAAATTTGACTTCAATTTTCCTTGCTCACATTGTACGAGCAGTAAAGCTGCTGTATGTAACTTTATCATGACAGTGTAACATGGGACAAATAATCTGTGAAAAAAATCAACCTCCTCTGCCTTTTCTCAGTGCTTTAACCACAGAAACACACCGCTCAGTCAGAATCGACCAAACAGAACCAGGAGGAGGGTATTAGCGCTGTCAGTCACTCTAACGTACATGCTGCTCACACCCTTTGCCTTTCTCCGTGCTACGCTTCTGCTGATTCACCACAACATAGCCTGGTGTGAATGCTAAGGCTAGTTAGCATGGCCACCAAAGACAGCGGATAAGAATTTTTCTAGCACACTTTGAAGCGTACACTAGGTTGATTAACATAGCTAAGACCCTCTTCCTGTCTCTGATTGGTTGTTTTTGACCAGGTGCCATGCTTCTTTTTTTGTTTTCAAATTTCAATAACATCTCAGGGAGGAGGAGGAGCTCAATCTTTTCTCAGATTATTTGTTTTAGAAAATGTGTAGAAAACACATTTTTGTAGAAGTTACATAATGTAGCTAAGTATAAATATATAAACTTTGAGGATATAAAATATGATACATGACTTCTCTTGTCTATAAAAAACCAGGTTTGTTTAGCTGCATAAAGACATACTAAACTCAAATGCGAATGAATATTAATGTGATTTCTGTATTCATACCACCATGGCAGAATGTAAGCAATCTTTTGTTTTGGGAAGACTGTATTTGTTGTTTGGGCATTTTAGAAGATTATAAAAATATTCCTGTTACACAATTTAATTAAACAAACCTCATATACGGTGTGTCCTTGTCCACAAGAGCACAGCAGAGACATTTCTATAAAAATAAAAACCAGCGACAAGTGTCACAACCGCATCAATGACTTTTAATTTTTCCGTTCCTTTTCAAAACTTTTGGAACCCGGTCTGAAGCTAGGTATATTTTTGCATTTCGTCGTCTGCTTGATGGGCTCAAAATGTCTCTTCAGAAATTGGTTGTGGAAAAATTTGTTTAAAATGAATAAAAATAAGTTCTATTGGGCAAAAATGACAAACGCCGCCAGGCGTGCGTGCACGGGACTCTCTGGAATCGCTCGCACGTCTTACACGCAACGTAACCCGATACTCGGAACAGAAACCGCTCCGGAGCAGGTGAGGAGTTCAGCGTATGTTGCCGCGTTTGAATGGAGCCAACTTCAGGGCGCCGAAAACCTTCACATTTAGCCCAACAGAGCCGGCTAAGCCGTTAATCCCACTTCCTAGTACATCCTCCTGGCTGCTTCCTGAGCCCATGTTTGCATCCTCTCTGTCGCTTGCACATAACAGATATAGGACTTAACTTGTTCTGTTTTTTTTTTCCCCCATTAAATTATTTTATCACCCTGTTAATTAGTAATCACACTGATACACACAAAAAAAGTTTTTAAAGTTGTTTTGGGTAAAGCCCTTGTAATCCTCACACCTGCAAATACATTTGGGACTTATAGCTGGAGTCAGCTGGAACTGGGTTAGAGACATTAACCCTCCAGTTGTGAAGGATGAGATGGCTATTTTTGTTCTCTTCCCTTTTTGTTTCTTCTGGCTGGCTGAGTAAATGCAAATACTAATGTAAATGCAATGTAAATAAATGTAAAAATAAATAGATATTTTTTTATTTTTTATAAATGAATAATACAGGAACTGCTTTCATCTCGTGCATTTGCGCCGCAGTGAATCACATGTGTTGCATTCTCTGGAAAAGAACAACCTTTCTGTGACCTTTTGTTTTTTGGCATGAATATGCCTCCTCGTGTGCCCTAGTTTTCACTCAGGACCCTCTGAGTCATTTCTTTTGTCACCGAGGCAATTTTGTTGTTGTTCTTCGTGAAACAAGCAAAGAACTGTGAATCTACAGTAACTCGTCTATTTAAACACCAGCAATATTGCTGTGTTAGTCTAAAGATTAAAGGATGTTTGCCCTATAAACGAAAGATTTTTTTAAAGGGGCAGTATTATCTAAAATGTACATTTTTGAGCTTTACATTGTGTTATTTCATCATTGTGTTATTTCGTCATTAAAACATACATGGCGTGTTGCTTTGGTTCTTCCATGCATGTTTGAGAAATTTTTTTAGTCTCCCATGGCAACCATTCAGCTGTGCGAGATTCAGCTCCTCCTCTGAGCTTCAGTTTCCAAGCTTCCTCCTGAAAGAGCCTCAGGAGGAGGCTCCCTCGACTCCCTCAGCTCCTTCAGACTAGCCCACAGCAATTAGCAAACACTTGGTGGAACTGAACTTCTGCTGAGATGCTAAAGGGTTAATAGAGGAACCATTGTGAAGACTTCCTGAAGGCGGAGTTTCAAAAAGAGCAGGAGATTTTAAAGAGACAGACGCCCAATTTCAAGGCATTGACTACAAAGTCAAATTTTTTTCTTTGTTATGCTTGATCTATAGAGGATTTTTATAATGACTGAAGGTAATATTGTTACTTAATTGTGCTATTAAATGGCGCTAAGGGCCTGGAAAATGCATAGTACTGCTCCTTTGATATTTTTGGAAGTAATTGCAGTAGAAAATTCATGCCACCAAGCCTGAGCACGAGAGAATAATTTCTGGGGGAAATTTTGATTAAATATTTTATGATTTTCCGGGCATTGTCTGTATTTTCTAGATGACCTTCTGGCTAATTTTACCAAAGGCTGGAAATGATGAAGTACCTTCTGTCACACTGAAAATGGCATAATACAGTTATGGAACGATTATTGCTGTCCTCGTCATGCCTACCTTCCTTTGAATAGACTGACATTGTTAAGAAAAAGGTCATCAAACATTTGAAACACCTTTAAACCTGGTTTTCTGAGCTATTTTCTAATTAGTGACTGAAACTGGGACTTCAATGAACATCGCTCTAGTTCAATTCCCAGAAAAGTGCTCTACAACTTCAGCTCATTTACTTAGACACATTAGTTATTTTTTTTTAATTACTTACTTTCTTATTATTTCAAACGTGTGATTCTTTATTGTTGTTGTTTTCTTTGTACTTTGATCAGATCAAAACACTGATCAGGAGCATTTCAATTTGATCATTGCGGTTTTGTTTGTCAGTGGGCTTTCTGGAACAATCAGCATTGAGCACAGGTATTTATTTATTTAGTTGTTTTTTTGTTTTTGTTTTTGTTTTTTTTGAGGAAAAAACCCCACCAGGTTTGAGTTTGCAGAGATGAAGTGTGCCACAGTATCTGGCAGTACAGCAGAAAAACCTTCAGAAGATTCCAACAAAACCAAACACGGAGAAAGGCTTACGATTTTAAAAAGAAGGTGATTGCTAACAAGGACAAACAGAAATTACCCCCCCAAGGTTTGACTAGGGGCAGATTGTTTTATTTCAAAATGTTGGACCTGGCAAACTTTGAGTGGTGCACAAGGTCATGACCTTTATTTCCTTTTAAAAGAAATAGTTGTTTGAAATAAAGTACCAACATTTGTTTTATACATTCGATCCTCTTCGGAGGAGGATGTGTATCTGAAAAGTGTGACTGAGCATTTATTAAAGACTGAGGGTAAAAATGTTTGGCTGAACTATAAATTCAACACAACAATCTACACTGGCAATTATTTCACAATAAAGCTTTAAATGTTGCATTTTAATGTCAGTCAGTTATTATTTCTGATTGGTCTCATTTTTTTATTTTAACTAAAGATAATTATTTGTTAAAAAAAAATGTACTGCTCACAGCGTGAGAAATCTATACCACTGTTATTAACTCCACAATACTAAAGTCTGGTCTTTTTTAATCATTTTTAAAGTTTGGAGTATCAGCAAGCTTAAACAGCATCTATTATTATGTAGCTAACCCTATTACTAACCCTAACCCAAAACCTCTGAGCAGATGTGTTTTTATATTTTCTCAACATTTTCCAATCTTTTTCTGATCTCCTATGTTGAGCATCTTTTTATTTTTTATTTAATTTTTTTTTTCTAAGCTACTCAAGGCTGAACTAAAATGGACATAAAAGCAAACGACTCTAGTCACTTTTTTCAATATGTGAAAATCACAAATCGATTCGCAGTAACCATCCTCCGTAGCTGTATCATTTCTGACCAATAGGAAAATTCAACTGCAGTAGCCAGCCTTAAACCAAAGAGGGCAGCACTAAGACGGTTTAAGGCCAAAGTATTGCTAAATTGCATGTTTCTATGAAAATGTCACAATTTGCACAGTAACAAATGATGGCAATCTTAAGGCCCAATTAATACAACTTATCTAAAAAAATTATTTGGAGTTTAGTTTCTCTTTAAAACTGACTTGCTATCCTGAATATTCGACCAATCCAAAATGCCCAGAACCTTCAGTTCATCAAAGGAACAATCTCCCTTACATGCTGTTTTCTGCAGTATGTTTTCAGTGAGGATTGTTAGTTTTGACGCTGAAACAGCCAACGACTATCGAATGGTTCCTGGAAAATGTTTATGAAGAGAATCCCTTTTTACTTGTTTTAAAATGATCTAAAATTGACTACAGGTATCGTAACTATTAGTTTGGTGGATCTTAGCATTGCTAATGACCTTCATGTACTTGTTACTCAGTCTCCATCTTGCTCTCTGCTAGGCTACAGCTAGTTCCACCAATGCTAACTAGCCTTAGCATTAGTGACCACCGTTGATGGCAGTTTTTCTGTAACAGTAAATTGTTTCTCTGCCATTAGCTTATGTGCGCTCTGATTGGTGGCTTCCAAACTGGGAGAGGTGTATTTCTGCAGATGGCTGTAGGACCACAGGAAAGCGGCAGAGGAGCTCGATTTATTTTTTTCTGTTTTTTATCTTTTTTCCCACAAAGTAAAAGTTAAAGTTTGGACAAATATGTAAAAAAAAAAAAATAAAAAGCATTGTTTATTGAAGTTACATAATGCAGCTTTAAGCCTCAGAACATTCTGATTTCTGTCTTTGGCATATTCATGACTGACTGAACATCCCTCCACATTTCCCTTTGGACTACAGACACAGCAAGGGGGAAAAAAAAAGGCATCACCACTGAGAATAATCCAAGGCA
Source organism: Xiphophorus maculatus (assembly GCF_002775205.1). Lineage (NCBI taxonomy): Eukaryota > Metazoa > Chordata > Actinopteri > Cyprinodontiformes > Poeciliidae > Xiphophorus > Xiphophorus maculatus. The sequence continues at coordinate 23,369,644 of NC_036444.1, forward strand.
TAACTCATAAACAACATGGACAAACACATTTGCAACTATGACATGATGATCAGGTTTAATGCTGTTATGGATAATCTAATTTGTTCTCCCTAATGAAGTCTGGCCTCCATTAAAAAAAAAAACACCCTGTACACGGTAATTACTGGAACACAACACTCTGCTGCATTTGTTGATGGTAATGTGGCGACTGTCTCTTGAAAAGGTGCTCTGATGCACTTGAATAACGGCTGTTTATGCTTCATGTGCTTCATGTACGCCTGGAAAATGGAGGCATGCAGGCTAACACTTACTGTTATGTCAGTTTATAATGGTAAACTACAGCAGAGTTATGTTGCTTAAAGAGGATATAAATGATTAATGCAGTAAACAGTGTTGGTCAAACTACTTGGAAATAGTAATTAGTTACTAATTACTGATTAATTCCCAAAAGAAGGTATTCCAGTTACTTTACTAATTTATTTTCAAAAGTAATTCGTTTCTTAATTACTTAAAACGCACTACATGGATACGCAATAAAGCAATATACCTTTGAGCCTAATTCTATTCTTTCTGCATGTTCCATCATAAAACCTAATCGAATGAAACGTCTCTTGTTAAAAATTGGTTTGTTTTGCTGTAATTTTATGCATATTGTGTCGCCAAAAGCTGAATGAAATGCAGCAATGTCTTTTTTTTAGAAGAATTTTGTTAAATATTTAACTCTAATCGCTGTGTATTCTGGTATATAATTTAAGACCATCAAGTCTTCTTCTAAGCTGTATTCCACCGTATGCAATTATTTTTGTGTTTACGCTCCTTCTTTCGACTATATGTAAAACACAGGGATAAATAAATCTTAAATTGTCTGTCTTGACTATGCAGCGAATTAGCAGCACTTATGTGTTTCAGCAGTTGGTGTGAGTGCAGAGAGTAGTAATAATGAGTTTTTAAAAAAATGTCTGTTTAGCATGAGAGGGACTATTGGAGATTTCCCAGGTGGAATTAAGTGTGGGGCGGATGAGGTGGATTTCTGTGGCTTGCTAGCAGAGCTTAAAATAAGTTTTCTATTTGTTATTAAAGTTTTTATTATTTCAGAACATATATGTGTGTAACCCCGCCTAACCCTCCCCACCCCCTCACAAAACAAAAACCACAAATAAAACAAAGCATAACAAAACAAAACAACCAGGTCAGCGCATATCGAATCAATAAAAGTTTCACAGAAAATTGGCACATACAAATAAGTACAGGCAGTCAATTTTTTTTTCTTTAGATTTTTAGTTCTCTAAATGCATTTTGTTTATTAAGTGTATTACCAGAAAAAAACAGAAAAAATTTCAGCCCATTATGTCTATCGGTTTTTGAGACCTTGCCACAAACCCACCTTTGTGTAGAAGAAGATGGGGTTTTTGAAACCTGATTACTTAAAAAATTATCAATTTGATACTTATTTGTAATGACATTCTTTATTTATATATATATATATATTTATATATATATCATATTGCAAAACATGAAAATGCACAGTATAAATAGCTTACTTTAAAAATGAAGGTTCTTTAAAAAACTGTCATTTTGAAAAATAAAACAAATTTCAATATTGACCCTAACAGGAGACATGGCATTTTTGGGATTCCATATTAAACAATATATGTGAAACCAAGTCCCAAAGGCTATTTGCCCGTCTATGTGGTCTTAACAGGCTAAATTTTTTGTAGGGGTCTGAGACTGTTTAATAAAGATTTATTAGGCCGCAAAAATCCTTCCAAAGCTAATTTGACCGACAGAGAAAAAATTCATAAATTCACAAAATTGAGTATTTTTTTGACCACTCACCAAATTTGTGTTTTTCATCAGATTTCAATAAAACTTCTCTATTACAGATGAATTGGGCTGCTAAATAAAATAAAGGCGTCCATTTTTGGCCATCTTTAATAGTTTCCTAGATATTGCTCGTAGGAAATAGGGATCTTTCGTTTGATTTTTAAAAAAATCTAATTTTAGAGAATTTTTGACTTGGACCAAAATGTTTATTTTTTTTATGCTTTTCATTGAAACTTCCTTCTTAGATGTCAATAAGGCTGCTGCATCAGATAAACACATTTATTTATCTGTCTTTAGTAGTTTTTTTATATTGCTGGCAGAAAATAGAGATTGTTTTCTTTTTAGATTTATTTTTTTATGGAAAATTCCCTACTACCGACCATCTGAAAAAGTTTTGACTAAATTTAACTGTGTACCCCTCCCTCAGTCTCAGCGCGGCGTTCAGGAGGAGCGCGGTAGATGTCATAATCAGCCTGATATTGATTGATATGCGTGGGGCGTCACACACACTGATTCTAAAGGTTTGGCACCAATATAATATTAAAACTCACACATTAATCTTTATTTTGATACCCATGTTGTGGGGTTTATTTTTCATAATTCATTCGCTATTTGACGATCTGTTCGGAGGTTTTTGATACTTTTATGATTTAGAAAAAAACTAAAAAAATAACCTTTGGCAAACCGGGTATGTCTAGAAAGCATATAGTTTAAGGTTTAATATGACATCACTGTTGGCTCATTTGGTCATTTGTTCGCGACGCCCGAACCGGTTTTCTCGGACAATGTTTCAGTGCGGTGTCAGGAGGGGCGTTGGAATTAGCATAAATAATCCGTTCTAAGCAGGCTTTTCAAAAGATTTCTGAAAACTATTGGGAAAATTCAAGTGTTTTTGATGCTTCAGTATACATAAAGTGGGTATCATTGGAAGGGAAAATTAATAAACTTTAACACAGTCGTTTTGCTTTTGGAAAAAAAAGAAAATTTAAAACGATCTTTTGATGATGGGAAGTTAGGCTATTTTCCATGATCAGCATGCGTTCTCTCCTATTCCTGAGTGGTAAGAGCGCCGCTGCCGGTACCTAATATAAATGTCCTTGATGTTAGCAGAAATAACCACAGTAAACAGAAGGAGTCACTCCTCAGTATTTTCCAAAACAGCAGTTCACCAAACGACTTGACTTGTCCCAGTATTGCAGGAGAGGAAATAGTTCCAGGATTTCTTGAAGTTTTCTATGTCATTATTTAGCTTGGCCAGCATTTGGTCATATGACACTATTTCCAGCATTAATTCCAACCAGCTTTTAACATTCGGAACAGTTGAAGATTTCCATAGTCTGATGATTATTCTGGCAGACGCGACCGTCCCCACCTGCACCACTAAATTTCTTCTTCACACGCAGAAGAAATTTACCCGCCAACGTGACAAAAACATTCGCGTCCCCTTATGATTTTAGCGGACACTGATGTTTTTATCACTGAGACAAACTAATGTCGGTGATTCAAAGCATTCTGCACGGTCCTGCTTCACTGTCCCACACTCCATGTTGTCTCCACGATCTACACACCTGTCTGCTACCATGATGTCACACACTCATACGTGATTGTCATGGATATGGGCAGCTGCCCAGGGCGACATCAGAAAGGGTCAGAGCATTCAACCAGAAAGAACCAGAAAAAGAAATAGATCTCATCTGTCAGTTGTGAACTGAACAAGTTTGCTACTCTTTATTACTTTTATAATTTGCTATGTAAAAAAAGAAATTGGAAAAAAAAAAAAATCTGCCAATTGTTTGCATTTTAATTGGTTGGAGTGCAGGAGAAGGAGGGGCTTCCCCACAGCACCGTTCCTGCAAGAACCACAACTTTTTTGCATATTTTTGTTTCAACCTTACAAAGATAGGTGTAGTGATTTATCATGATTAATCACAGCACTAGAGTGTGATTAATCTGATTAAATCTTTTAATCGACTGACAGTTCTGCTTTTTTAATCTGGGGCACACGCGCTTCCCTTCAAATGAAGCGCGTGTGCCCCACGCTGTTTACTGACCATACGGTATGGCCCTTTAAAAAAAAACAGCTCACCCCCATTAGCGTTAAAGTATTAAAATAGAAGCTCTTATTCAGCCATTTTTTTTTGTAAAACTGCTCCTTTCCCACCCACAAGAACTAATATAGTTGAAAAAATCTTTTCTAATTAAGAAGTCATCCCTCTAGCAATGTGGCTGATTCTGATGCTCTGGAAACACTCCTCAGAAACCGCTCTCCATTACTAATAGCTCAGAAGCAGCGACGCTCACAGCTTGCTTGGAAACATACCAGGAAAGATGTGATTAAACCATTGAAACTATTTATTTGTTGTGTTGTTTGATCAATTTTAGGCTCAAAGGAGCTAGATTAGCACTTTAGCACAGCTGGGACGAGAGGTGCCTTTCTCCGAGAGCGTCACTGCTGGATCCTTTCCCAGTCCCGACGGCGCTCCAGTCTCCTCTATGATTAACGTCAGAGATGAGTGAAAACACGGGCTCAAGCAAGCTGCCAGCAGCTCCAATTATTACACATGATACACCCAGAGGTCTATTTTTGGTTCAGCACGTCAGGAGAAAAGTTTCAACCTCAAAGTCCTTGGAAAAAGACATGTAAAATTAATGTGATACATACTTTAAAAAATTAACTATTAAATATCAAGGAGAGAGTATCAATTTGTTTGGCTCAACCTTCTAGACTCACCCTGTTCATCTATCACACATGAAGCATGTAGAATGCAAAGTATTTCTTTTTCTGGACACTTGTATCATGATTTGTTCTTTTCACCTCCCAGTCTGATCTAGTCATGTCTCTACAGCAGTCAATGGCTGCATTTGTTCTAAATGTGCAGCAACGTCCATGTGCAAAAAAACCAGCCAGTTTGTTTGTAATGATTTTGGACATAAATACACTTCATAGAAATGAAAGAAAATTCAGTAAGATTTATAGCTGCAGTATAAGCCAAGCTTTTTTTTATGTTGTTGTTAGCAAGAAAAAAAAAAAAAGATTAGACATTAATGTGTGAAAGGTTCCTGCTGGGCAGTAGAAGGTTTAAAGCTGTAGTATGCAACTTTTATAAAAAAAAAGCAAATCGTTTTACATATTTGTTGAAATATGATAATCACAGAGTATCTGAATCTTTTTCCCCCAGATAATGTATAAAAAAATGTAGATTCTGTGCCTGCTCCCAGTGCAAACTACAAATAACCAATCAGAGCCAGGGGGAGGGTTTGTGCGCAGCCAATCTCCTCTACCTCCTGCCCTTCTCTCTGCTACACTACAGCTGCTACACATGATTGCTAAGGCTAGTTAGCTTGGCCACCAAGGACAGTGGATAAACGGTTCTCCTCTGACAGTGAGTTGCTTCTCTTCCATTAGCACATTTAGCGGCACGTTCACGCGATTGATTGACAGCACTTAGACCCTCCTCCTTGCTCTGATTGGCTGTTTTTGATCGGAAGTGTGCATTTCTTCAGAGAGCAGTAGCAGCACAGAGAGGAGGTGGAGGGGATTGATATTGTTACAGTTTCTGTCTCATATTACACTGTCACAACATAGACAGTTTCAACAACAAAAACATATCTTTTATAAAAGTTGAATGAGAATTTCTACACTTTCACATGACTTTACACTTTAGTACCACTAATGCTCCTAACATTTTACATTTAAATATTTTGTACTTTTGTACGACTCATACTCAAGAAAGCTTGTCAAAGCTAAAGCAAATCACAAGAAGAAAGCGAGCTACCTCGGATCTCCTTCTCTCTGTACTACTTTGTAGATTTGCTTTCCCTGCCCCCGGCTTCCTCGGGGGGGTAAATGAAACCATCTACTGAGGGTTTTCTCATTCAATAGGAGGGGATGAAACGGTAATGCCAGGACCCAACATGGGCTAGCAAAACGGCGTAGGAGTGCACGGACCTGAGGTTGTTTCTTTGATACGTACAATTTTTTTTTTTTTCCTTTTTTTAGCAGCTTGGCTCTTTATGCTGACTCTCAGACAACAAAGGGAACGTTACCAATGTATCGTTGGCTGCATTCTTTACAGCGAATGTAGCATATTGTGCTAGCATGCATAAAAGAGTGTTTGGCATGGGTCTAAAGGTGAATAGGTGAGGCATGTTTTGGAAAAGACTAGACCTGTCATGTCACTGACCTGTGTGTCTCCTAAGATGCCCCCCAGTTTCGCATAGTGTGTATGGATTGGGATGAAAGGTGAACTACTACGTCAATAAATCATTTATTTTAAGGTCATTGGAGCAACGTCAGGTAATCGGCTTGTGAAGGTGAGGCGGTCGTTTTTTCATCTGTAGCCTTTGCAATCCAAGGATACAGTTTTGCCCTAATTACACCCACAACATTTTGTAGAACCGTAAAGATTACATAACCTTTTCTTAAAAAATATTTATAATCTTTGATCAAGATCTACCACAGATAATGTGCTGCCATTTTTACAGAATCACTATTTTATTTTTCTTCCTTACTAGAGGTCACACCACAATCTCCAGACTGAATTTTAACACGGATTTGTCTTGGAAAATCAGAAAGTGATTATCTCCAGAACCGTGTGGATCATCATCATGTTTTTTAATCATTTTATTTTACTTTATTTTATTCTATTTTTGGACAAGCGTGAGCCGTTGTCCCCTTTTTGGTCAGCGGTATTCTTTCTTTCCAGCTCTCACCTTGCAACACCAGACACTTTGTTTAGCCAGGGTTCGTCTAGGTCTTCTCCGTTTGAATGAATTTCTCTAGATCAAACTGTTTCTATTTAAGAGATTTATTTATTCTTCTGGTCTGGGAGTAATCAAATCTGGGTATTGCTAAAGCAACTAAAACCTGTAGTGAATCATGGGTGATAATTTGATTTACGATTTAACATGAGGGCTTTCATTTATATTCTCACATATTGGCTTGCTTGGTTAGCTTGGCTTATTTTCACCATCATAATTCAAATCATTGTTTTGACATTGAGCATTTTATTTACTCAGGATATCCTGGTTTGGTCGTAAATTTTGATTGTTAGTGTGAAAATAGGGAAACTGGAGCAAATCCATTTTTACACCCCTTTTATGTACCGAACCATCACATTATATTGCTGTGTGTAGTGTGTCAGCTAACAGTAATTCATAGTCATTTGTAACTTTAATTTGCCCCCTGTGAGAATTATTGTTATTTTTTGACACTACACACACATCTTCTTACAGGGCTAAATATCCATTGCAAAATAGCAACACCCATGTCCTATTTCCTCAGCACTGAAGCTGAATGAATTGGACTCAGTCAACACCTCTTGAAAGAAGGATTCCTTTTTTATCTTTCTTTTTAACAATTTTGCCTGTCTGTGCCTATATTTCATTTATCTTTGTGGCCATTCGGCAGTAAAACACAGATCATTCGTTCTCCTTTAATAACACTGTCTTTCCACATATTCCAAGGACAAGACAGGAGCCAGTTTTAGATAGTCTACACGAGGCTGTCACATTCACTTTAGCAATAATTTCACCACAGAGTTTCTTTCCTTTGGAGCACACTCTGGAGAGATTTCCTTGATAGTTTATGCAGTTTGTAGCCGGTAGTCTGCTGCCGGAAATTATGGCATGGATACGCATGCTGTTTGTAGTCGTTGTACAGCAGCTATATGTGACCTATTTTATCCGCAGAGATCTCGCCTCGGATCTGCACATGTATATGTTTGGCAAACGAGTCACCGGACAGTTTACACGCAGCTTTTGTAAGGTGCAAGAAGGGGGGAAAAAAGGCAATTGGTGGCTGGTTCTGCCAGACACGAATTGCCTGCATGTGCAAGCATTCGGCGCCTCACGGCACATGGTGGCTCCACGTGTTTGTAAATGAGTGTCATTGCCACCTGGGACAAGTGATCTTCGTGGCATGATGTTATTGCTGCACTCCCACTCCTTATAACTGGTTCAGCGGGGAGCTAAAGCTGTCAGGAGGCACCAGAAGGAGATTTGGATGCAGGAGGTTTTCATGGGGAAAGCTCTGTGCGTTTGCAGTTTTCAGGTTTAATGACCTGAGTTGGGGCCATGCTCAGGTACAGTTCTATATTTAGGTCATATAGGAGAAGCAATTCAGTAGTAATGGTAAGCTGGTGGAGACGTGTCTTTGAGGGGTTTAGAAAAGGTGATATAGCAATCATCCTACAGATTAGGCAACGAATCGTTCTGTAGCTCAATTAAAAACGGTTGGATTGAGAAAATAAACAAAGCTGTGATTTAGTTCTCATTGTTGGTTAATAAGGGTCTAATGATGCATCCAACTGATGAAAGAGAATAATATGGAACATTTAAGAACAAGATGATATTTCAGATTTTTATATTTTAGCGGTATGTTTAGGAAAACTATGAATGCCCCTTATTTTTTCTTATCAGAAGTAAATTAAGGTCTTAAACACGACAAACTGCGGTTGAAAGCTGTTTGCTGTGGCACTGGTCTATGTGTTCTGGATGTTACCGTCTCCTTGTATTGAACCCCTGCTCATCGTTAAGGCTAAGTTTACAAGAAACTCATGCCTGGAAACTGCCGATATTTTTGGATGTGGATTGGGGAAATAGTTCCACATTTAGACGACCCACAACACATAGCTTATGTCAGCTGTAGTTGTCATGCCAGGCCACTGTATGGCACTGTGATTTTAGCATGTCATCGAATGTGCACGCCCCTTTGACCCTCAGCTTCCACCTCATAGCAAACAGTAACCCGTCTGTGACTCCCATAAACAGTGTTCATTAAACAAATCTATGCCTTCTCAGAAATTGTGCTGAACTGAACATGTTACATAGCACAACACAGAATGATGCAAACAGGACAACATTCAGGTTTCTATATGAAGACACATTGGTTGATCCATATGATCTCAGTGCCATCTAGCTCTGCCAGGAATGGAGTAAACTCTTGGGTTCTGCATGAGCATCATCCAACATCATGCGGTTCAACACTTTTCAGGTTGTAAATTGTATTGACGGACTAACAAAAAATTGATTTGCCAGATCAGCTGATTGATACAGTGTCTTGAACAACTTGTTGCCCAACAAGTTGTTCAAATAATAATCCTTTTTAGACTGTGGGAGGAAGTCGGAGTAACCAGAGAGAACCAATGCTTGCACAGGGAGAACAAGCAAACACCCCGGCCAGGATTTGAACCCACCTTGTTATACCTTCTAATGGTTAAAAAAAAAACAATTTCTACTTGGATTGTGAGGATTAACCATTGTCTTATGAAAGACCGAGAGACCACGAGTTTACAGTTTACAAAATCACAAAAGGAAAGAAAAAAACCTCTGCTCAGTCCATTTCACAATTAGGGTTGCAAATTTTACATGAGACTAACTTTTTATTTCTCAAAACCAAAGCTGACTCTTCACTTGCAACCAAAATGAGATGAATTTGTTTTGAAGTGGTTCATTTTATACTGCTGTAATCAAAGTGGCCTCACTTTGCTCCTAATCTGACTTGAACTATATGAAAAGCTATTGAGTGGTGTGCGTGTAGGCGTGTGTGTGTGTGTGTGTCGTTCAAACAGTTCTCATTTAGAAACTGTCATAAAACATGCATGCCATTTTAATACTTTCTGGACTCCTTTATTCAAAGTGTGCAACAGCTGTGCAAGTGAATACTTTAAATAAGGTGACACTGGGAACCTGAGCTTTTAAAGCCAGCCTGAGGCCACATTCACATGGTGCCTTGCCTCGGCATTTTTAACTGTTTTCAGCTCAAACAGAATGATGTTGCAGAGGGGGGAAAAATGAGAAGAGAATGTCACAATGTGATCACACGAACAGTGTCGGAGGAAAAGAAAAAGATTCCTTTCTGTAGCTGATGCACAAAAGTCTGAAAAAGTCTTCAGTTTGTATTATGGATCTCAAGTCTTGCTCAAATAATCCTTGGCTCACAGTTTGCATCATTTACCACTGTATAGACTCCTGGGAGTTTGTGAAAATATCAACTGGAGCAGCATACAACTTGAGGAATTGATATGATGGCAAGAAAAATCTGGGAATTCAGAGATTTTGCACAGGATAGGAATTGGCCACTGAATGTAAGACCTATGTGATGACTGGACATGCAGATGTGACATGTCTGGAAGGTGATCATGAGGCCAAGCCAAAACTGACGAGACCAGCTATGAGGATAAATTCTGTCCAACAGTGGGATGGGAAAAATCCCTCTGGGAGTCGGGACAGCAGGCAGAAGATGCAAAAGGAACAGGCATCTCTCCAGGAGCTGGGCAAGGGACTGGTGAAACAGGCCCCCAGGGGTTAGGCCGGATGCCTGCAGTGATGACCGAAGTCCTGGCAAGTACAGACAGTAGGGCCAGCTGGAATACCTGATTTCTGACTATAAAAAAGCGGATTAGCTGAAGGCTTTACACAAGCCTGCAAAGCACCTGGCCTGCGCAGGGGAGAAAGGGGGACAGATGCTCAGTAAGCGAGAGCTCAACCGAGACCATAACGCGAAATATGTCAGCAGACTCCTGCACCTGGAAATTGGATGTCTCAGCAGAGTCAGGTGCTACTAGAGGGGGAATTTACATGGTAATAAACCCTCTATTTCACAGGGATAGGATCTCCAAACTCCTCTCTTAATCTTCTTTCTGCACAGGTCTTGCGCTTTGTATGTACTAGCTTCGCGCAATTTTAAACTGAATCTTTGCCTCTTCTTGTCTGTCAGTGAAATAGTTCAAGCTCAGTCAGATTGAATATATTTACAATTCAATTAACTGAAGTGAGAACAATTGTTTATCCTAGTCCCTACTGATGGGGAAACCTTTGAGTAAAACCATAAAAGCATAATTTTCAGAATGTACAACTAAAACTATTCCAGTCAAGAGATTCACCAGCTTGAGATGTAGCTCAACTAGAGTTACGATGTTCCTCTTGGGTGTGTCCCAGATCTTTTTGTGCCGCAATCTGCCCTTTTTAGGATAATTGATTGAACAAGACTTGTGAGATGTTTATAGCTTGGCATATTATTTTATAACAAAGAAATGTGAATTTGTTTTACTTAGTAGTGGACTTTGTTTCATTTAAAGATATTTTGGACTTCATTGCGTTTCAGTAAGGAAATGGGCAAGACGGGACTCTGCATTCCTCAAGGAGTGTCTTGTGTAGGCAACTGCATCTGCTTGATTTTATTTGGTGGATTAGAGTAAAGGGGACTGAACACAAATTCACACCATAAAAACACTATAAAAAAACAATATATAATTTTTATTTCACTTCACAATGAAATGCCACAAAAGTCTATCAGCTAAAATCCAAAACATTACATTTAGGTCTTGGACCTACTTACTTACTTACTTACACATACATACATACATACATACATACATACATACATACATACATACATACATACATACATACATACATACATACATACATACATACATACATACATACATACATACATACATACATACATACATACATACATACATACACACACACACAAACAAACAAACTGGGTCATGTGGGAACAGGCCCAGGGGATAATTCTCGAGATCTTTCAGCAAGTTCTGGGTGATCCCAAAGCATTCATTGCCAGAGGGCACATATAGTCCCTCCATTCACTTCTGGGGCCTACCACCAATGCAACATATCAGCAAATCTTCCAAACTAAACTGCCTACAGGACATCCTGGTTGACCAAACCACCTCAACTATAGAGATACTATAGAAGTAGTGGTCCTACTTTGAACTCCCCTCAGATGACCAAGATCCTTGCCTTATCTTTGACTCAAGTCACCTTCTGGAAGAAGCTTGTATCTGGGATCTCATTCTGTTGGTCGTGATTCATGTCTTTGCCATAGGTGAGGGTCGGAATGGTTTAGCATTTTCTGCAGACAGACTGGCACTGTGCCTGTACTACTGCAGATGAAACCCCAAGCACCGGGAACAGTGCAGAAAACCCTGAGCCAGTTGAAGTGTGACAGACTGCTGAAAGTTCTGCCGGTCCTTAAAAGACCTGACCTTCCCATTTCAATTTTGGCTGAGTTGGTAACAGTGGGGTATTGTTAACTCTAAATGTGCAGACATGACCTGGTCTGTCAGTCAAACCTCTCTCACAGCAGAGCAATGGAGGACAGTGGCTGATTTTCAGGTTTCTGCTGAGGCAAATAAGATCAGTGGATAAGATGGTTTTCACATGTAAGCATTGGCTGATCTCCCAAAATTAAGGAAATATCTACTAATAAATTGGCTGGCTGATAAATGGGTGCACCTCTAGTATGAATAGATGTATGCGGCACTCTGTGCTAAAGCAAAGCTGAGCAAAAGCAGAACAAAAGGACAGATTTATCATGTTGAGCTTCATATAGAAACACACTTCTGCCCTTGACGTCTTTTCATCTCCAATCCAAACTATGTTGATGACAACATTCTGAACATCACTGTAGTACGGATGAAAGACAATAATCTGCAGGCATGCTGTACATACTGTCATTTTCCAGCACATATTGTTCTTCCATCTGGGGCTTTCTGATAACAGGAAGTGTGAGCGACACAAAACACACACACACCAGCCCGCATGTGCACACACACTGATACTTTTTTTCTTTTGAATTTGCAGCTTTGTGTAAATGTGTGCTGCAGTGCAGTTTGGGCTTTCTCTGAGATATAATTCAGATATAATTTTTCATCCCACACAAATACTTTGCAGAGTTAAATGTACAATGAGCGTACGCTACAAAAGCGATGGTATTAGAGGTGTGCCATAAGTGTTACCCAGCAGACCTTAATGCCTTTTTGTTTACACTAGATTTGCTTCCACGGCGTCTTTCTGCAGTGGCCCAATTTCCTGGAAAAAGTCATCAAAGTTTCATTTCATCTTACTGGAGGCACAAACAGATGGACTCTCTTCCACCATGGGGAGCTGGATTCACACCGCCAGTGTTTTCCCTTTTCTGTGTACTTTTGTTGTGCACAGAAATGGGAGATGTTCTCGCCGAGTTCCAGCATGAGGCCTTTTTCTGTCATTTTTAGTCATTTCGGCACGATCTGTTGGTATCTATCTTTAGTCGAAACAAAGCAGATAATTTTAAAAATCCAAATAGTACCATCTCTGCTACGCATTGCTTTCATGTGGCAGTAGAAACAAAGACCTCATTAGGGTGATTGTCGACCGGATGAAATAATATATATATATATACATATAAAAGAAGGATTTAAGTTGTTTTTCATGTAGTTAATCACTGATAATCAAACAAAACAAAGCAAGTTCTGAAACTGAATGTGTCCTCAAATGTGAAGTGCAATAATAATAATATGTACCACTGATTTCCAATGACATCTTACTTTCTCTTATTAACGTCTGATTTATCACCTCACCGTGGAGACTGCTTCTCCCAACATTTCTGAAAGAATGGGGCACTTTCTACAGAGGTACACTTATTGGATGGCACCTGTGAGTAAACCAGATTGTGACATTTCTTATTCACTAAGCAACTAGAAATAACTCTCAAGTGGTATTTTAACAAAGTGGAAGTCACTGCGACCCCAGGAAATCACAGAGTGATGCATTCAGATGTTCTGCGGAGCGTTGGCCAACTTGCTGCAGTCGGTAAATCCAGATCTCCAGACTTCACAAGGCCAACAGATTAGCTCCACAACGGCGCACATGGAGCTTCGTTGAATGCTTTTCCAATGTCTGAAAAGCAGCATAAAAAGCCTCACTTTCATCAAATCGATGGATGCGGTGGCATAAAGCAAGCAGCTTTATGCCGCCGCATAAAGCTGTTTATAAAGCATGGGAGACATGTTCTCTGAAGTACCAAATTACACATCCCCTGCCCAATAAATCCAATGAGCTTGTTTGAGTTTTGGTGGTTGCCAGGAGAGCAGTATTGTTCTGCCTCCATTTTGTCAAGTGGAAAGATTGGTGGAAGAGTGAGAGGCGGGACGATATGGCTGAAAAATGTGTCACGATATAAGTTTTTAATATCAGTTGTTTGATATTATTTAGTTTTGTCTTAAGTACTTGAAATACCGCCAAACTGGTGGGGTTTTTTAAAAATTTTAAGCAGTGGCAAAACTTTAAACGGCTGTTGCTAGGTAACCAATGAGTGAGTGAGTCAATGCCACCCTGTGAAAGGTTGAGCAGCTAAAGACTTTCCTCTTCCTACATCCCCCAGAATACTGTGTGGTTCTGGATTGGAGTTTAGTGAAATTATTGAATCTTCTTTCAGACGCATTACCTATTGATATTGACCCCATCTATTGCAACCTCTTGATATTGACTCATTGTCATTATATTTCACTGTTTGTCCGGTGACCCTATAGTTTCAGTGAAAGTAATTTTTTATGTTGTACAGTACAAAGGTATTTTGAACAATTGTATGGATCCAGCTCACAGTTCAGAGAAGACTCTTCCAGTTCCAGCTGGTCTAGAGCATATTGCAAAGTCCGTAAGGAGATAGATAAGTGACTTTCCTGTGGAGGAACTTAACTGGCCTAGATAAAGTCTTGACCTCAACCTGACCGAAACTGTTTGGGATGAATTAGCAGAGACTGTAAGACAAGCCGCTGTGGCCAACATGTCGAGCCAAGGACAAGTACGGTCCTGAGATTTCCAAATCTCTCATATGGTATAACAGATGAAATATCAAAATAGTGTTCGTTTTTGTTTTACCTTTTAAAACCTTGGTGTTCCTTAACAATGAATCACCATTCTTTTGATGTTCTGAACTAGGTATCCCTATGTTATATATCGCTGTAGCGCTATAACAGCCAGACAATGTAGAATTGGATGACAGGGTTCTAACATTTCTGCATCCAGTGAGTCTCCATGAGTACAGCAGCAGCCAAAATGCAGCCTGGACAAAGAAACAATAATAAGGTTTAGAGGGGATACAGTGAAAGCCCATTCATGCAACTGAAAGTCCCAGCCACTTAATAAAGCGTTTTTAAAATGGTACCAATACAAAGACTGCTTTGCAGTATAATCCCATAGAGTAAGAGGTCGGTGAACAGGGCTTCACTTGTAATGGATGACTAAAAGGCTGAGCTTTGTAACGATTCAGTAATGTTTGTGCAGACAGACAGTATGCTAATTCCCAGTGTGTCTCATCACATGGTGCATGTGGTTCATCAGCCATGTGGGATCCATGTGTGCACAAGCTGTCCTTTGGCTTCGCTGCTAGGAGATGGCAGCTCGTGTAATTTTCTCCTGATTATCTTTGAAACGCCGCCTTACTTAAGATGTTAAAGGTTGATTGGGATAAAAATGTTTTTTTTTATTTCAAATGACACGTTAGATTTGGCTTTTACTGTCTTTGGTACATACTGTACCTCTTACTTTTCATTCCTGTAAAATATTTGACAAGATTCTACTCGGATAAAGCTGCAGTATGTAACTCTTATGAAAAATATGGTGTCTATTCTTACACATTTGTAAAGATTTAATCTGTGAAAATCAAGTTCTTTTGCCTTGCACCCTGTACTAACTTCAGAAATGCGCCACTCAATCAGAAAAAAACAATCAGAGCCAAGAGGAGGAGCTTAGCGCTTCCTATTACCCTCATGCACACCCTTACACTACAGCAACTGGTTCACCACAACATAGCCTGCCACAAATGCTAAGGCACAGATGGTTACGGTGGAGAAATGGTTCCCCTGATGCAGAAGTTCCTCTGGCATTAGCACATTCAACGGCGCGTACACGAGGTAGATTGACAACGCTAAGACCCGCCTCCTGGCTCTGATTGGTTGTTTTTGATTGGGAACGGTGCATTTCTTCAAACAGCAACAGTAGGTAGAGGAAATCGATCTTTTCACAGATCATCTGTCACGACATGGTGACAGTTTCAGCAAACATGGAAGAAACATACTTTTGTAGAAGTTGCTTGTTGCAGCTTTAATGCAAAAGAAAATATTTTAGTGGAAAGAAATGAGGACTCTAAACCACGTTCCACAGCCTTCGCCTCTCATGCACTGGCATCAGATGTTAAAAGGGAGCCATCTGCGATGTGACCCAGAGACAACCTGTGCTTCTTCTGTCACCATTATAACCCCAATTCAGATGTGACTGGGATTTCTTGAGATGACTTTCGCAGCTCTAAGGGAAAATATTTGCACCTTGTCTGAGCAGAAAACTTTTTTCATTCTGCTGACACAGCTCAGCGTTTCCTTCCACAGCAATGTAATGCCGCCAAGCCTGAGTTCTTACAAGCTTTTACACGGTGCTTAAAAAGACATCTGACCTTTTCATTTTCAGTGTCACTTCAGATATGATGAATTACTGCACTCGAGTTGAGCCTGCGACTCTTATTTTTCTTCACTCCGCAGTTAAAACTGTTTTTTTTTTTTTTTGTAAACTTAACCTCCGCTGTAAACTCTGTAAGATCAGTGGTGGATATTTGTTTTTAAGACGCCACTGTTCAGATATTGTCTTTTAGTTAATATAACTTGTTAGCTGCAAGAATAAGACAGTCTTCTCTTTTCCATTTTTCTTTTTTTCTTAGCATTTACATTCACAGAAAGCCATAATTACTTCTGAAGTGTAATTTCAAAAGGCATCAAGAGGTGAAAATACAATTGTAGCATAATTTTCGCAACAATAATGAGTGAATTTGAAGAATTTGTCACAGGTCTGATTTAATATCTCTCCTCTCGCTGATTAAAGAATTGCAGCGCAGCTAGTCACGGCTCGTAAAATGACAGCCGTGTACAGTGAACCGTTTGGACTGTGCAGAGCAAGAAGTGAAGTCCTTCACAGACCCAAGGGAAGACTGGCCTAACTGCATCGACCTCTGTCACGAGCCAACGATGAAACCCGTCTGCAAGTGGAATCTATTAGCCTTTTGTGTCAGATTGAAAAATTTGAAACATTTTAAAGATCAAACTGTGTGTCAGAGTCTCTTCTAACCCCTGTGTGATTTTTAAATTTTTTTTTCTAACAATACTTTCAGATCTTGTGCCACTGAACCAGAGGAAGTCATCAGATTTTCTAACACTGGCCAACTGTAGTGAGAAAAGTTACTGAACCTCCATTGCGAGTTTTTGGACCGGTATATCTGTGAGGTGATGCCGATTAGAACACTTACTTATTTTCAGACATGTAATTTGGGAGTTTGTGTTTTTTTTTTTTTTTTTTGCATGATTAGTCCAATTTCATTGCATTTCTTTCGGATTTTGTCCAAAACACCCTCAGAATGTAGAGATGCACCAATTCAATATCTGTGACGGTTCCAATAGTGAAGGAATTACAACATTGGGTTTTGGTGACTATGTGACCAATCCATAAGTGTGGATCTGTTCAGTCCAATTCTATGCTTTGTGCTCTGAGCAACATCATGTTTTATTATTTATTTTACATTACATGTAGGATTCCTAATTGCACTTTTTGAACCATTTGAAAGGAGATTTGTTGGTCTTTTAAAATTTTTTTTACGTTTTTCCAAGGTAGTCAACCTATTGTCTTTGTCAGTTTCAGTTTCTTTATTTTACATTAGCTGTTATATTTACACTTACATGTTTGACCAAGCTGGTGAAACTATGTCTTTATTTAAATGTGCTGTGCTGGTGCAAAGTTATCAAAATAATTTTTAATTCAGTACATTTATGTCTGTGTTTATAGATAACGGCATTGAAAGTGAAAAAAGTGGATCGGTGCCTCCCTAACAAGAAGTGCAGCATAAATCTAAATTAGTTTTTTTAAAAAGTACTTGATGATTTTAGATTTTTTATTTGTTTTTTTATGTGCATTTAGCCCCCTCCATGGTGACTGTAAAACCCCTAAGTAATAGTAATATTATGATAGTTATAAATCAACCGATACATGGTTGTTCAATGGGACACAAAGCAAAAAAAAACCCCTGTAAACTAAAAGTTTTTTTTCTTTTACAATGAATATCTCAAAACTGTAATTTGTATTCGGTCACTTTTAATCTGAAGCCCATGAAAGTAACGTGGTCCAATCACTCATCCTCAGAAGAAACCGAATGTATGAGAAAGTTCTGGAAGGGTAATAGATTTCTCAGATCTTAATCCCACAAACATTTGCGTCAGAGTGAAAATCAGAGCGATTTTTGTTTGCAGCAGAAGGAAAAACGAAATGCACTTCAATGCTGAAGTTAATATTGTGCTTTTTTCTTTTTGTCCGATTGGAGTTAGGACTGCATATGTGTTTGGATTATCAGCTTGTTATTTTCAGCTCTTTGGCATTTACAGCAACGCCTCATTCCTGTGGCATTTGTCAAAATGTGTTCCTCAAAACTTTCAATTGCTTGACATTTAAATTTCATTCGTGTCAACTGCAGAATCTTAACTGATAACCGAAACAATACAGCTTTATTTTCCTTTTTTTACCCCTGAATGTCCTGATGTTCTCTGAAAGCATCCTTGTTTTGTTTTTCTATATATTTCTTATTATTATATATTTTTTTGGTATTATTATCATTATTGTTGGAGTGTAACACAGACGTGGCAGCGTCTGCTGCCACCTGCGTCGCTCACAGCTTGACGTGGCTCAAAACAATCTGTTACCTGGAACACATGATGGCCCAAAAATAGCTGTGGGCGCACGCAGAACTTCCAATGAGTCTGAGGTGTCATTTCTTGATAGTGCTACAAAGTGCTGTTCTCTAAGCCTTTTTCTTTTTTCAAAGGTGAGACTGCCTTTGGTGATTTCAAGATCTGAGTGCCACTCGGGTTTCTGACACATTTCGTGGCTTTATCTCTTCGGCGAGATTGCATTTCGTTAAACTTCCAGTGTGAAGGATAACCTCTGTGTTATTCCTTCAGGTTCGACAACAAAGACATACTGAACGTTTCAGTGGCATGCTGATTACGTTGTGTCACCTAATGTGGCGCTGCCGTCGCCCTGCAACACCAATCTGTTTCTGATCTGGGAATGGTTTATGATATCAATGTACCTGCTGTCCTAGTTTTTGCAGTAGTTGTTAACAGCTGCTTAAAACCCCTTACACCGCTGTTTTTATGGCCGTGGCACAGGTGCGTTCGAGTCGCTGCGTGGAACTGGGTCATTTTACAGACAACATCAGAGCTAAAAGGATGGGAAAACTCCTGCCAAAAACTGGATTTGTTTATGAAAATGGCTATTTTCTTCCTTTGTTGTTGTCAAGTCGATGTTTTAGGTAATGGTGCTGTGGTAAAATATGTTTTTTCCATATTTATTGAAAGAGTCACAATGTCGTGACAGTTTGAGACACATAATTTGTGGGAAAATCCCCTGAGCTGCTATTGCTGTCTGAAGAAATGCACCACTCCCGATTAAAAAGAAAACAACCTCCTAGAGCGAGGAGGAGGGTTTTAGTGCTGCCAATCATGCTCATGTACGAGCTGCTAAATGTCCTAATGGCAGAGAAACAACTTTCCATTCAAGCAAAACTGTTTATCTGCTGTCATTGGTGGTCATGCTAGCTAGCAAAGCATTCGTGCCAGGCTATGTTGTGGTGAACCAGCTTTATCATAGCAGTGAGCGTGTGAGTGGCGCGTACATGAGCTGATTGACAAGGACGAGACCCCCCTCCCGGCTCTGGATTGGTTGTTTTTGTGGGAAACAACCAATCGGAGTGCTGCATTTTTGAAGATTGCAGGAGGTAAAGGAGTTTAATTTTTATTTTTTTTTACAAGTTTTTCTTCTTAATATTATACTCTTACAACATAATAGTAATTTCTGCAAGTTTGTGAAAAACATATTTTTGTAAAAGTTACATACTGCAGCTTTAAGACCAAATGGAAAATAGTTTTCAAATCAGATTTCAGTTCCACTTCTCTGCAGTGGACTATTGCCCAAATATGTTCACATTTAGGTCTAACACGAACCAAAAATAGCATAGTAAATGTATTTGTAAATTAAAGGTGTTGATATATATATAAAAAAAGCCAAAAATGTCAACCTTCACCCAGTTACCAACAAGAATCAACCAAAAAAGGTCCAATCATAATGGATCTTATGTATTCATGTTAACAAATAGTATATTAACAGGTTGGTACCCAAAGCGGACCATTTGATTTAATGGTGCTGTTTTCAGATTCCTTTAAACAGAGCAGACTTCAGTGGTCCAGAGCTTTTTGTGCAAGTGTGAATACACTGTACCGGATCCTGGTCTGGACCAAACAACAAGACCGAGGCGCCCCTTTCTTCAAATGAAACAGGACCAACTTACAAGTAACTTTTCAGCAAGATATAGGAGTTGGTTTTATATCAATAATGCCTTAATATTGATTTAAGAAAGTTCTGGCATATTATTTCACTTATGGGAAAAATACTTCATTAAATATTATTATTATTATTTAATAAATAATATCTTTATTAAAATAATCTGCCAGTCGAACGAGAACCTTTTCATCAATATTAAGGAATTATTGACCCTAAACAAGCTCCATCTTTCTGAAAAGTTACCTGTGAGTTAGGTTTTTTCTAATTTCAAGTGTACAAACATATTTACACTATAAACTAAACCAAAAATACTTGGGAAGATTCGTAACTTTTGCTGTGTTCACATCATTGAGGAGAAAAAGACAAACTTTTTTAAAAGTTAGAAAAAAGCCGCAAGCCGTAAATTCTACTTTTGTTGGTAATGAACAGTTGTTCAGTCAATGTCTTGATTTAGTGTTATCTGTTAAATAGGTAATAAGAAGAAGGATTGGAGAGTTGGACTAATGGGATGCAGACTTTATTGAGTGGAAAACACCATCGCTTGCCACTACTCCTGCACATTGGGGTGTGAATGCAACTGTGTGAATGCAGCTGTGTGTGTGTGTGGGTGTGTGTGTGTGTGTGTGTGTGTGTGCGTGTGTGTGTGTGTGTGTGTGAGAGAGAGAGGAAGAGAGAGGTGATGGATGCCACTGTGACCACTGCAATGAAAACAGTCAGTCTCCGTCTGCTTTGGTTTCACTCAGGCTGCACTTGCGGTTGGCTTCATAGTGAACTCTGGTTATTTATTCATGTATGACTTCATCTCCCACCATGCATCAGTCATCTAGCTCGTGCTAGTTGTGGTGACTTAGCCTTGCCATAGCGATACAACAGATCTACCTTTACCTAATGCAAACTAAACAGATTTTATGCTTATTAGATACCTTATTGGTTTTCCTTCATATGAAAACAAGTTACTCATTTGATGTTTGATGTGTTCAACTGTACAAATACAGATCTACATATTTGTATATAAATAAAGGTCTTTATGAGATTTTATTAGAATCTTTGATGTTTTCGTGAATCCCTAAAGGCTCTTTGCTGACTGCAACAGTGCAGATATCAGAGACTTTAGATTCATGCCTTGACCTTAAAACGTGCCGACTAAGATTGTTACCAATTAATCAAATACCAAAGTTTGTAAGGTCTGTCATATTTTTCTGTTTTCCTCACACTGTTTAAATCTACAGATATGCGAACATATAGCCTGTATTTTGCATTGATTCAAGGAGAGAACATCAATGAATGCTTGAGGAAACTACAAGGAGAAAATACAAAGATAAGCAGAATTCCACAAATATTCTTGGCTAGTTTTAGTATTATTGTACTATTCTGTTGCTACAAGTTAGTTTAGTGTGCTTCAGCAACTAGTTGGTTGAAAGTCCTCGAGTTAGCCAAGACACGCAGTAACTTATGTCGTTTTGCTTTCCAGAAAGTATTCATGCTGCTGGTTCACTTCATCTAAATAAAGACACAAAAACAGTAAATTATGGTTAATTGAGATGGTTTGAGTGAGGCGTGTCTTGTAATCATCTACCAGTGTCTGATTTTAGTCTGAGGAAAGTTTGTTCCTCCATTCACTTTCTGCTGTCAGGTGCTTGCTGTTTGTCAGATTCATTTTGTAAATTAAATATTGTGCAGCCTATATTGGAGTTTTCCATGTTATGCAAATGAAATGGGGATGTAATGTTTAGAACCTGGTTGATCAAAACGCAGCCACAGAACTTGCTGGAGCTCTGACAGAAAACTTGCGTCTGACAGAAAATCATATACGGTTACAGGTTTTGGCGATTGCTTTTAATCAGGAACTCACCATTTTAAATGATCAGTGATTGAAAACACATTAAGACTTCTGCAGATGGACTGATTCAGAAACCAGTATGTAAACAACAGTCATTTTCAAGATAAAGCCTAACCCTCTCATCTACGATGTCAACTTTTTTGTGGAAATTCATCTACATATATTTAACCCCCAAAATATTCATGACAATAAAATCAAAACTTACAGACCATGCAGTTTACATATGTTTGTGTTGAACTGAATCAGGGCAAATTAGCTCCTCATCGTGTATAAATGTGACCGGATTGGGAGACGTCGCTCATTAACGTGCACTATATTTATCCATCAGCTGTCATTGTTCGACACAAACCGACGGTGACCTTTGTATTCATCACCAGACGGCGGTTCTGTCTCGTACGTGACTCCGTGCTGTCTTGCCGAGCGTCATTTAACCACGTTTGCCTTGCACCGTTGTTTGGCAACGGCGAGAAACGATGACCTTTCTGCTGCTTCGAGGGAACCACCATCCACTTGCTCGTATTTGCATAAGTATCCCTACCTGAGTATAATTAGTCAAATAACCTTGAGTCAGCCGGATGAATGAGGTGTGACTAATTATCCGCCTTTTGTGCGGCAATCTGCAGACTGAGCCAGCACAAAGCCGAAAATGTAGAAATACATCTTTAGATTTTAGTCATCCCTCAGACTGGGGGTTTATGAGATGTTATGATGACACACAAAATCCCGAAGCTCCATGACGTATTTTATACAAATATAGGAAATATATGTATTTGTACTTCTCATACGTGTATCTTATTGCTAATGAAACCTTGCCTTCCATGCAGATACAATGGCAGAGAGATGTTTTCATAGATGCGTTTTGAGCATCAACATATTAATTTTGGATATTTTTTAAAGCGGTATATAAACCTCTCTCAGGAAACGTTGTGCACAAGCACCTTAAAGGATTCTTCTAAAGCAAAAATAGGGGTGAGCAAATTTGACCTCATTGTAACATTTTTCGGATCCACACATTAAAAATGATACATATTAACTCAAATATGGACGCAACACTCCCACATTTGATCCTTCAAACTTATTATTTTTTATTTTAACAATCCACAACCTTTTGGAATTAGTCTGTATCAATGTTTCACTAGTCTTCTTAACAGAATCTGTAGGGTTTATTAAAATATTTCACAATATGGGACACAACTGAAGCTAAATATGTTGTGTCCCATTTTGTTCTCCAGGATCAAAGTACTTCATAAATATTTTAATTACACTTTATATCCACGTCCTATCCTGGGAAGAGTTCTTAAAAACTTTACGGACAACATCTCGGCGGACAATTTACATCAAAATTGTGTTTCTGAATCAGCATTAATACACATGATGAAGTAAAGGAAAGGAGTGACTCCTCTATGTAACTGATTTAAAAGGAAAAACAAAACTTTAGCCATTATGAATGGTAAACTTATTACATGCGGTCTACATAAATCTACTGTACCAGCTTGTAATTTCTACCTGCTGTGTGTTAGTTGTTCTGTTATACTTCTCTTTACTCACTGCTTGTGGGTTGAAATACTCCATAATCATCACATGTGAGTTCTGAAATGGGAAAACTACATTTATTGGATTACAATTCTCCCCCGCCCCAAAGGTACCGGGCGAGCTTCACTGGACGAGACGAGGAATTCTACCATCTGGGACATTCCTGACACGTTTTACTACCAACATTTTTTACCAGCACCAAAATCATTACCAGCTTTTAGCAGATGGTATTTTTTTCTTCACACAAGTAGGTCTTTCAGAACACCCACCCATATTTTCTATGTGGAAGCTGCGTCATTATCCATTAAAATTGTTGGACTTTCCTACTAATACATGCATGATACTTCATTTGACTGTAGGCCAGTGGTGTCATCGTAGAGACTGCGTTAAGAGCCTTTGGCCAAAGGCAAATTTAGGTTGCCTCAAAATGTAGCCTCCACAAAAACCCAAGTGAAATTTAATACTTCAAGCTCGGCGGGAGAGAAGAAAACAATGTACATGTAATTTGACAGAAAAACTCAAGTAAACCCTTGTGTTAATGTTGGCACCTGATTTTATCATTGCAAGTGCAAAACATTGACAACATTTATAATAATATCAAAGGGAGAAAAGAGGGAAAAACTCGAGACTGATCTGCCTTTCAATTTGTGTTTGCTTCTCAATAATCTGCTGACATAATATGCTCGCATTTGCATCAGATGCAACACAAACAAACTCACACAATGTACATTTCAGCTCGAGTGTACACAAAGATTTTGAAAATCAGATGGCAACTGTTGCCATCTGCGAAACCAAGCCGCCCTACGGTGCCGTCAGCAGTTATTATCAATCTTTCATAAGTGCTCATCAGAACAACACATTTCTCGGTTTGGAACCTCACAAGACCCTCGGTGCAAACACGCAGTTCTGAAGGATTCCTCCCAGATGGCATCTTGTTCTTTAAAATCTTTATCACTTTTCTTTACATACTTTTCAGAAATCCCAGTTGGCTTTCTGCTTCCTTTAACATTTTGCTCAAGCTATTAAGGTTTTCTTTAATCCCCGCTTCTCAGACTGTACAGATTCAAGACTTACTTTTATTTTAAAAATTTTGAATTATTTAATTCAGCAAAGCCTACCTATGAATATTTGCATTTCTGACAGTTTTCCATTAAAAAAATTGGCAGCCAAAATAGATCAAAGCTCTAATCAGCTCTGACCTACACAAACAGGAAGCTCATATATGTCTGTTTACTTGATTACTTCCTGAGCCTCATGTGTGGGTTGTTCTTTCCTTTATTTTTGTAAATTATAGCACTCAGCCTGAGAACTTGACAAGTCCTTGCAGTGCATGAAAATAAAAATTTATTTCCTTTGTTCTCATCCTGTTTCCATGGCAACGTGACAGGGAGTGAAGGACAGGCTGCTGGCTCTAATGAAAACACCCCGGGAAGTACTCGACCCTTCTCGCTCCATATCTCTTGGCGCGGCAGAATTATTGAACGATTTTTTCTTTTTGCAGATTTAAGAAGAAGTTTGTGATGGTTCATTTTTATAATTAACAGCCTATTAAGCATCTTCCGTCTCAGAGGTTGATGCAGAAACAAATTGTGTTTTGGAAAAAGTAAGTGATTTAAAAAAAACAACAACACTTTATTGTACAGCAAATACACATCTTGGAAGTGTGACATGTTTTTCTATTCAGCCTATTTTTACTTTGTTACCTTAAATAAAACTTTGAAATGAGTAGTTAGCGCCCACCTGTATGTGTTTATACACATTGAAATGCAGCTGTTT
This sequence comes from Xiphophorus maculatus, assembly GCF_002775205.1. Classification (NCBI taxonomy): domain Eukaryota; kingdom Metazoa; phylum Chordata; class Actinopteri; order Cyprinodontiformes; family Poeciliidae; genus Xiphophorus; species Xiphophorus maculatus. The sequence continues at coordinate 23,394,764 of NC_036444.1, forward strand.
GGACATTAATGAGCAAACAGAACCATGGAGACCAAAAGACAAGACAGATGTGTAAATGGGACCCAAATAAAAATTTTAATCAAGTTGACTGTCTGTAATTAAATAATTGCAATTAACTGTAATTTAATCAAATAAGTCACATTTTCAGTTAAACTTTTTTTGCTGTTAAACAATTGAATAAATAGAGATAGTAAAAAAAAAAATTAACATTGTGAAATTGACTTAACTTAGAAATGAGTTAAATTATAAAAATGCTACATTTTATGTTAGGTCAACTTGTATTAATTAAAAAAATTAAGTTGGGGCAAATTAAAAAAAAATTATTTTAAGTAAATAAATTTACCCTAACCCTACCCCCATTTTTAGTTTAGTATAATTGCTAAAGACAGTCAAGTCAATGTAAAAAAAAAACGTTGTTGCTGCAACTTCAGTTAAGTGTTTTCAACTGGACAGCTAAAGTTGATGCAACTTTACTGAGTTAAAGCAAGAAAGAAACTAGACTAAGTCAAGTTGAGTCAGCTAATATTTTACTTACATTGTATTCATCTCAACAGTAAAAATATTTACTCTTTATAATGTTTTATTTATTTCAAGAGTACAGAAACCTTTGATCATTGATGGAACAAATTTGGAAAAATACTTCTTTAGAAATGTGGACGCTAGCATTAGCATTGGGGACGTCTGTGTTGCTGCAACATGCTTAGCCTTGAGATGCTGTTTTAGGCTAGAATAGCTTCACTGACAGGCTAACTCCTCGTAGCAACACAACACTAGTCTTTTCCAGCATCGCATCAGATACATTTTTAAGGCAAAAATGAAGCTACGGCGGGCCAAGAGAAACGGCTTTGTCACCCATGGCTGTTGATTGCAAATGTTGCTTGTGCATCAGATTTACAAGCGTACCAGAAACACATGAATATAAAGGTTCCAGCCACAAAAAAGAGCAAAAATCAACGTAGTTAATTTATCAAAATTAAACCAGGTTTAAATCAAACATTACTCACCAAAGTAGTGAAGAGGTACAAAATGACTTTTGTGAACCTACAAAGAGCCACAATTTTGTGACACATATGCTACGAACTTTATGAAAGGACGACGGGAGAAAGTCATAGTAGAAAGAAAGCCAAAAAGAAAATAAAGTCAGATAAAATTGTCCATAATGTCTAAATCGAAATAACTTGAACTGAAAATGGCGAGGAGTTTTAAATCTTGATGAAAACCACGGAGCCAGAATAATCAAGGTCACTTGGTAGGTTTTTTTTGTTTGTTTTTTGCTTTACATCCAAGAAAATAAATTTGTTATGGGCCGACTTTCTTTGGCTTTGACTTACTGAGAACAGTAATGATGACTGTGAAAAATGAGAGTGTGCTTCTAAAGTGCTGCATAAGTGTAAAAGATGCATAAAAGATGACATTTATGGATAGACCATGAATGCTTGTTGGTATAAAAACTGAACAAAACTTCACTTCACATTTTTCAGGGGTGCCTGAGGAAAGACATTTGCTAGTACGAGTGTGAGTCCGAACACACTCCCAGCAGGCACATGAAAATTATGAAATCTGGTGGCTGGAGCACTTTGGGGTGTTATATTATGGATGGCAGGACAATGAAATATAATTCCAGCAGAGCAGCTGAAAACTGTGTGATACATTCACTGAATACTTATAGTCTCATTGAGCATAAAAATAATCCTGGGGTAATGAAGCAAGATGAGCAATAGCTCCCTCTTTTTAGTTTCCTCCCCCAATCCCATTAGCCAAACAAATAACTAAGTAAATGCTGATTCTCATTTGATATCTTTAACCAAATTAAAGTAATGCAAAAGTAATACTAAATTTTAGTAACATCTTCTTTCACCTCTCAGCTAATTCCATCCAACTCACACCAGCCTGAACTGGAAATCAAAGTTAAGACATCTAATGGCGGCCTCTTCAGTCAGATGGTAATACACCCATGGAGAAAAAAGTGAGGGTGCATTCACACCAGCCACGTTTAGTCCACTTTAATCGAACTCTAGTCCTTTAGTCCAGAAAGTCTAGTTAGTTTGGGGAGGTGTCAATGCGTGTTCAAACTCTGATGCGGACCAAAAAAAACAAACTTTTGTTTTTGTTTTTTGGGTCCGCATCCACCAAAAAATCTCTGCCTTAGTTTGGCTGAAGTGAACTCTGGGACGGCTTGAATGCATATGTGGATTCCAAGCAGACCGGAGGCTGCTCCAAAAGCAGGAAGTGGACTATAGTGTAGAGCACAGGTGTCAAACTCCAGTCCTCAAGGGCCGCTGTCCTGCAGTTTTTAGATGTGCCACAGGTACAAAACACTGGAATGAAATGGCTTAATTACCTCCTCCTTGTGCGGATAAGTTCTCCAGAGCCTTAATGACCTAGTTATTCTATTCAGCTGTGGTGCAGCAGAGGCACATCTAAAAGTTGCAGGACATTGGCCCTTGAGGACTGGAGTTTGACACCCCTGGTGTAGAGCATTCTGGGTAAATACAACTAAAATAAACACCTGTCTAGTGCTAGCAGGAGAAATGGCTCGTTGTTTTTTACCAAAGGCAAAAGTGAAATCTTGCAACCGCTAAAACGCTACTCCATCTTTGTTCACATTTTGTGAAAAATGAAGCTGCTCCCATGTCTTCTTCTAGCGTTTTTCTGTTGTTTTTTTCTATGGTTCTTGGTGAGGTGAGGAGGTGAATATGTTTTTCAGCTGGTTAACAATAGGGGGGCATCAATTGCAGTTTTCTGGCTGGTCACCCATCTTTTAAAAAGCTTAACCTGCCGATTCCGATTTTGGCCGATACCAATCGTTTTGTCTGAAATGTTGCTCAATATAGCAAGAAAGTTGTTGAGTTGTCGGCTTCTTGTGTAAAAATCAGCCGATCACCGATCTCCCAAAATTAAGGAAATCGGCACCGATAAATTGGCAGGCAGATAAATCGGTGCACCCCTATTTGGCACAGTGCGGTGTGAAAGCGAACCGCACCAGCTAAAAAAATATAACAAATGTTGCAATTTCTGTTGCCAATCTATGAAAACACTCCAAGTCTACTGAATCTGATTTGTCTTTTAAAGCATTGTCACGGTGCTGCAACTCCTTCTCTCACTGTAAGTCAGATAAAATACAAAAGAAACTTGTGCAAAGCATCGCACAGTTCTGGTGGAGGCTGCCAGCTGCTGAGACTCACAGCCTGCAGCAGCGATGTGAGCACACGCAGGTGTAATGCAGCGTGTGTCTGTTGCAATACCGCTCCCCACCATCTGTAGGAAATGCATCCCGGGGACTGTTTTCTAAATCAATCTTGCTTTAAATGTTTAAATGGGTTTTCAAAATCAGCATGTACTGTAGTCTAGATAGCAAAAACCTCCCAAACCAAAACAGAATGAAATTCAGGCTGATCTGCCCAGTATGAGTTCATCCCGTCTTTTTAACCTACCACAAATATCTGTATTAATTTGACTATGGTAAAAACTGAAACAATTATAACGACAATAAAGTAATTATTACAAAGTTAAGCCCAATAATATAAAAAAGAGATGCAACTCCAGAACAAGGGTAGCTAAACGTTCTCCGTTTCAAAATTGAAAATAAGCGACTCAAACATTACGCAGTCTGTCAAACATAAGAAATAAACCGAGGCTCAGAGCAGCTGTGTTTCTGTTGAACTAAAAATTGCGCAAATTGGAATTGTGAAAATACATTCACTTAATGGAGACGCGCCAGTTTTGATAACTAGTTCTTGCGCTAGGTTGAGATGGTTTTTCGGCCGTATCAAAATTAGCGTATTTCTCAAAACTGAAATGAAATCACACGAGTCGCATCATCAACAACTGGCAAAAAAGACAAAGAAGACGACAGGAAGTAGTAGATAAGAAGACGATGGCGCAGCAGGTTTTTGACTAACTCATTGAGTGAACCAATTTATTCACATGATTTTTTTAACTGCATTTGTTACCTGATGGGAACACCTCAATTTCAACAATGTCAAAATTGTGTTTTTTCGACATTAGCGGAATATCAGCCATTTTGCACACCTTTGTAGTTGAAACATGGTGATAGCTTAAACCGACAGCAACTACACAGTATTTTGAGACAGATTTCAATTTAAATAGAAACTTTGTCACATTTTAATGGGTCTATATGTTGTGACATGATATCTTGTTCCACCTGTATTATTAAAAAAAATTCAGCTGACGAGGTCAAACTTGAGAAGTTGAGAAGAACTTCTTTTCCCTAAATTTCAAAACATGTCTCATAAAACACCCGATGCAGTTGGCATTCTATCACTACAGACTATGTTTTTTTTTTGCATCAATAATAGCATGACTTCCTGTTGTGCAAATATGTCAATAAACTTCTTTCGGCAATTGCTAGGCACACGTTAGCCTCCTCTCTTGAGGATACAATTACCTCATCTCAAGATGGGTCGAAAGTAGCATTCAGAACGACCTTTGACCTTCCTGCCGGATTTAAAAAAAAAAAAAAAGAAATCGGTGAAAGAATCTAAAAATCAATAGAGGACTTGTAACTAATACTTGTAATTGACATTTTCTGTCATCAGCCGGGGATAATGACAGCTGTAAACTTGGGTTAATGTTACAGAGCTGGTCCAAGGACGCGGCCACCAAAGTCCTATCGAGTCGGATCGCAGGGGGAAAATGTTGATCCGGCACTTGGAGCGCCCGTGAATCACGGCCACATGCTGACATGCTGTGAAATCAATATGAAGTCAAGTAATAAGAACCGGCAATCAGCAGCCTTATGAGGGGAGCAGTTCGGATGCCATCCTTATACATAATTCTGTTGACACACAGCAGCACCCATGGCTAAAGGGCATGCAAGATTTAGCACCGCAATTTTGTGCTATGAGGAAACATAATTAGGCTCATGAGATGGTTTCAGCCCAGTATAATTTTTTTTTTTTTTTTTTTTTTGTAGTGCGAGACAATGGATCTTCTCTAATGATTTTCTACACTAGAGCTCTTTGGCAGCTTATATATACAAACTATAGAACACTTAGGTGTTTAGACAGGTTTTACTAGAGACGATGCGTAGAGTGCAACACACTGTGCGCTTTAAATTTTAACTTCTATAATATATAACACTTTAGTAAGAAAGGGGGCATATAAGAAAATTAATGCACTGGTAAAATATTGAAAATTCCTCCATTACGGAGATTTGTGACTTCATTGGCTGCGGCTTTTATTCAGGAATGGTCGGGAAACTGAGAAAGGTGCTCCACTTACGTAACAACTTCCGTTACCGAACGAACAAGTCGCTTCCTTGACATTTTCACTCGAGCGTCTTAAGAGCCATTTTCTGCTTTCAAACAAATTAATTGTTAATCAAATTGTTCACTGAGAAAAAAAAAAGTACGGGTGAGATGTAATCTTGCATATGAAGCAGACTCTCAATTGAGTTTTAATGGTTTCATTTATTTATTTTCCACCATCAGCCTAATTGAAAATCAGTAAGAAGAGACTCTCAGTTGACTTGATTAAAGCTTACAGCTATTTTGAGGGGGGGGGATCTTTTCACACATATTTGTCAATGACTTGGCTCCTATGATTATCTATGGAATTGGTATCTTACACAGGAATAACTTTGTGTGTAATGGAAACAGATATTTGGATCTAATTCATGAGTTTCTGCTTGAATTTTTTACTATAATCATAGGGATTCCTTCTTTAGAGTACTCCTCAGTTTAATCAACGTGACCCAAAAGATTATATTGCTTGCAAAATGAGGAAAGCATGTAAATATATATACTGTATATCAGTATAAACAGCATCTTCAAAAAAAAAAAAGAAAGGAAATCAAAGCCTGAAGAAACCTTTGACTTTATTTGCCTAAATACTAAGTTCTGCTCTGCATAAGTGTGACTTTATCCTTGTTGATACGTCGAACAAATTCCTCAAATCTTATGGGTGCAAAACTCATCCTTTTTGCACCGTGTGTTAATATTCGTAAGCCTAAGTGAGATTAAAGATGTCTGCTGAAATTATGCTCTCATGTCGTATGCGCTATGCTAAGTGAACAGATGCACTATCCCCATATGGCCTCATGCACACTACCGCTCCCCTAATTAAACGTGATGGAGTTTCTCTCATTCTGAAATCAGCAGGAATGTTAAAAATCCATATCAATACCGCTGCAGAAAAAAAAGCATCAAGTTACAAAATGTGTAACAAAAAAAAAGGCTCTTTTGCTACAAAATTGTTTAAGAAATGAACAGCTAATGCACAGGTGAGAAGGGAGGCGGTAACGAGAAATCATATTTATCAATGATACAGGAAATATAATGAATGCTGCTTGATATCAAAAGCCATATTATATTTTTGTATACATTTTGAGAAAACAAAAATAATGAAATCAAAAGTGTGATTTTGAGCCGTCAGTATCTTCCTTGAATTATGTCTTCAGATTAGAAGTGGAGCTGTCGTTCATAGTCAGCCTTCCAGGTCTCAGAAATGTCCTAACTACGTATTTTATTTTGAAAATTACAAAAAGTAACAGTGTCAACAAATATATCAAAGCATTTTAAGGATTAAGCATTTTTTTTGTTTATTTTTACACTGTCATGCTTTAATGACCAGAAATACTTAGCATTGGAAAGTGATTGTCAACAATCAAGGAACATCAAAAGGCTTGTTTGCACTGCTGGGCAGGGCTAGCTGTGTTAGCATTGAGCAAAGTGCCATCTTAGTGGGCGGGGACCGTCATGTCATAAACAAATTACTGCTGAGGCCATCTCCAGACCCAGCAGAAGACCCTTTTCATTCCTCATTGTACCCACTAGTCATCAAGTTAATCTATTTAACTAAATCAATTATAAAAATAAAAAAATCTCATCTATGTATCATCACTGAGATTGACTCTCTTCTCATTTATCAGGAAACGTCTCAGGGACCATTTTGGTGACGTCTGGTTCTGTCGTTGTGTCCTTGGGCAAGACACTTCACCCATGTTGCCTGGTCAGAGGGTCTGTCACCAGACATTCACATGCTTCACAGGCCATTTGCCATTCATTCAGACTCTTGTCGACTTCTGATCGCTTCATTCGGATGTTGAATGTTCCCTGTTTTCAAAACTTGAAAGTTGCGCAGAGTGTGGATTTAGCCTCCAGATCAACATCCAAACCCTGAGACATACTGTATGTACACATACATACTGTGACACGTTTTGTATTGTTACCTGCTTTTCAACAAATTCACGGAAACTGTCAACCTTGGTTTGGAACTCTTATTGACAGTTTCTGACGCTCCGAAGTCCGTGCTGTAAATCAACACTGTCAGGGAAGATTCTGCAGCGCTGACAAAGTGCGCAGTGGAGCAGAGACGCATGCAGTGTTAACCGAGGGTATTATTGAAGCGGTTGCATTGTAAGAAGCGCTAAGAAAACCTACCTGCTTCACATCTCCTTAAGAACTACCAGGGTGTTCTTCAAGTGGCCGTCTGTGGACTTGTTCCTGCATCTCTGGCCCTTTTGCTTTTAGCCCACAATTAGCTTTCCTTGCAATTGAAGACGGTATGGTTTAATATTTGGCTCATGTCCGTCTGTATGAGTTCACATTTAATGCATCTGTCCATTCTAATTCACAGGTTTTGTATGTTGCACTTTAAGGATCTCGTATTGACCACATGACATAACCTTAAGTACTGTAAGTGGTACTTATTTCTATTAACACAATTATGAGATCTCAAACTTGACAAGGTGTCATTGACCAACTCAACCTGTTTTTTCCATGAACACAAGCTGTCTCTATTGTCTCTTCCTGCTTCTGCTCTCAGTTCAGCTTTTTACCTTTTCCACCAGATGGGTTGATGTACAGTATGTTTGGAGTACACGTGTATCCAACACAACCGAAGATGCCTACACTCCTTTCTCCACTGCTTACATGCGCAAATAATCTCGGCAACAGCTACAACCTGTCTCGCGCTTGACACATACTGCAGAGGAGAAAATGGAAAGAACAAAGTGATAATGAGAGGGAGTAAGAGGGAAGGAGGCACAGTGGGAACTGCATCTCATTTTAGATTCTGCCATCATTTTTTATCATCCTTCCATTTCTTTTCCTCCTTTGTGCACTTCTCCTTCCCTCAATTGTTGCTCACACTTTACTTCCTGTTAAAAGATCCTTTCATCCTGCTCTTACCTACACCGTTAGACGAAGCCAGCTTTGAACGCGCCCGTTTTGCTTCTGTTGTACCCACCACTTCCTTTTCTTTTATTTTCCTACAGTCATGACTTTCACCTTTTTAAATTATACTCTCATGTAGGTACTTTAAATGTCTATTAATCTGCAGGTGAATTTCCCTGAATCAGAGTCCTGGACTTTTAAGGACCTCTGTTATGCAGAAGAGCTCCCTTTTAGGGCTAAAGGACACCGAAATTAAACCCCACTGTGGCTTTTTAGAGGCTCCAGTAATGGCACAGGAACTACTGATGAAAACACATCTAAAAGAAGCTTGAATGTATAAAGAGCCACTGCACCTGAAAAGCTAAACCCTTGAAGTCCACTGTGGCCAGAAAAGAAAAAGAAGCAAAGAAAAAAAAAACATAAAGAGCCCTCTCCAAGGTACCACTAAAAAGTGTAGCGTTTCTCCTTCAGAGAACAGCAGCTAATTATTCCCGGCAAAAACGAGGCATTCATGTGATTTCCTTTTTTAAATCCCGGAGTTCGTTAGTTCCGAATATTAGTTCCGATTTTAGGCTCTAATAACGGGCAGGGAGCGGTTTTAGAAATCAGACAAAACCGTTTTTGTTCACAATTTTCTGTTGTTGGAAGATCAGTCTTTTCCAAGGCAGGTCGTCAGTATTTGTCCTTGATTACAACTGATTTAATTTACTAGGGATTTACACAGAGTAGGCAGCAGTGGCTGCACTGCAAAAACACAAAATAAATAAAAAATTATTTTTGATCTACTTTCTATTGGAAATATTTTAGTACACTTGAAATAAGACACAACTAACTTAAGATAACTTTTCCCCTAGATATACAAACTTGTTTTAAGTCAGTATTTTTTTTATATTATGAAAAAGTCCTAGTCCCACTTGCTGATTATTTCACTTATCGGAAAAATGCTGTTATAGTTTAACAAATTTACCAGTGAAACTAGAACTATTAATACTTTTTCATCAATAATGAGGAATTATTGATTTAAAACAAGTTTCTATATCTTGCTGAAAAGTTATTGTAAGTTAGTTTTGTTTTACTTCGCGTGTACTAAAATATTTGTATTAGAAACCAGTCAGAAATACTTGGTAGGATTTTGTGTTTTTGCAGTGTAGAGCAGTTTGGCAGGCTCAAACCTCTGTGTTGTAAACTGATTAGAAAATGAGAGTACACACACACACACACGCACACACACCCCCAACAGGTCCTCACACTCTTATGGATGTCTTAAGGCTATTTTTGGTGCATGGTTCTCGCCACAGTCAGGGAGCTGCATCATCCTGCCACAGAAGCCAATGTAGAAAAAAAAATCCAATTTTTGCTATTCTTTTAAAACTCCTATTAAGCTTTCCTGCAGAATCAATGCATTGAAGATTGCGTTGTTTTCTTCTGCTAACACACCTTATTTTTAGGCAACACACTTGTATTGCTTATATTGGAGCCAAAGCAACGTCAGTATCATGCTAGACGAGGCAATGACTTTAACTGTGGAAGATGACTGAATACAAGAAGAGTTTTAGGGATTATAAACAGAACCAAGGGAAACAGGTTTTTAAAGAAGTTTAAGAGCAGAACATTATTTTTATTGATCAAAAAATGTTTCTTATTTTAAATGACTCAGGCATCTCTCAGAAGATCGTAAGACAAGAACAAGACAAAAAGAGGAAAATAAATATTTTTATTACATTTTGTTACTATTTATAACGTATTTGATAATCCTTGAGACTTTCTAACCATCAGCCTAACCTTTATCTGCCTCCACAGGTTATTGATCAGATTTATCCAAAATGTTGAGATTACTTCCAATAAGACGAAACCTAAGATAAGGATTATTTTTAAACCTAAGTTCACCATTGGGATAGAAATATGGGGATTTCACTGTAAAACAATGACACATTACATGACAGCAAACATAATCAGTCATTAAGTACAGGCAATTTCATAAAGCAAGTGAATAAAGCCATCTGTAAAAAGCATAGAGAAGAGAGAGAAGAAAAAAAGCATGATGCAAATTGCAAAAGACCATCAAAAACCCACTTTACGTTGCAAATAATTATGTGCCACTAATACCAATTTGGTTTTAATTTTCGACGCGCTCTGTGTTTGCATGGCGTGTCAGTGTGAATCACAGACATCAATAACTCAACAGACATTGAATTAGAGCATTGTAATAGGAATATAATGAACCCTCTGTCAGCGTGTGCACAAGTAAAGAGGGTCTAGAGCTAATTAAAATGTTATCAACAAAGGTGCACGTACTTGGTGTGTATCAAATTTGGCAAAAGTCCTGGCTTATTTAAATGAATTTCTCAAATGCACTGAGCGATACACAAGAAATACCAACTCTGCTATGCAACTTTGTTTACACTGCAAAGCCTTGGAAGTTTGGCTTTAGAAAAACCTTTGGGAGCTGGGTTGCAAAAACTTGACATTCCTAAAGTCTTAATATCTGAAATTAGAGTTACTTTAGTACCTGAAGCTAGGGTTACTTTAGTTTCTGAAGCTAGGGGTGGTTTAGTATCTGAAGTTACTTACTATCTGAAATTACGGTTATTGTATTGTCTAAAGTATGAACTATTGCTAAAAGGTCTACGCTACCCAGAAATAAATGTGTTTCTTGTGAAGGCCCATCAGTCTACCGCTGTGCTTTCAAAACAGAATTACATAATGATAGAAATTGGAAGGAAACCTAAACTCTCTCATGGTGCTGTTAAGTACTCCTACAAAGAGCAACACAAACTGAATTTAACAGCTTAAAAAGGAGCGAGAGGCCCTGACATACACCACCACAAGAAAACAAATATCTGAGAGTGAACTTTAAGACAAACACAGTTCAGTGTCTTAACTGGCAGCTGAATTCAGTCGTATCTTGACCAGTTTGTAGGTGAAGAGTTAAGAGGCATCTTCAGCATGACTGACTTATGACTGGTCAGGAATAGAGTTGTATTGTAGATTGTCCAATAAAAACATCAGCAACAAGAAAAAGAGAGCTGATGATACTGGACTCTCTGGCTAAAAGTGTCCACTATCAGGTCTTTATATTAAACATAATTGTATTTGACAGATGTAAAAGAGGGAAAGATGCAACAACACTGCTCAACACCACCAGGCGAGCAAGAAGAGGAAAGTGTAATGGTCTATATAGTTTATCTTAAGTTGATGAAAGAAAGTATAACACTATATATATATAGCTCCTTCAGTGTTTATACTGCCAGGTTTCAACCATCTGACTTGAATTGTCCCTCAAACAGGAAGTAGAGTCAGATAGAACGACCAGGAAAGGTCTAGTTCCCACAAGCAACAGGATGTTGTTTAATTGACCAAAGTCAAGTTTGTTTGGGATCAACTTGGATTGAAGGACTGCCAGAAACAGAAGCCAGTGCTTTAAAACTGCCATCTTCAATTACGTCTATCTAAAGTCATCTGGAGAAAAAATAAATAAATTTAAGGAAAGAGGAGGCAAACATTGATCTGATATTCTCTACAATGGAGAATAGCATTCAGAGGAGTCGAGGTGAGGCTTTGCAATGTAACCACCATGCTGAGAGTTTGTTCAGCTGCAGTTGGTGCACAACCCTGGGATATTTCTCTGTGAATAGCTAAGCATTAATCTAGATAACTAATCTAAATATCAGTGGGGGTGTACTAATACATTTGTACTTGTGTGTATACATTTTATGTTTTTGTAGATCACAGAATATATTTTTCAGATTCCTATGCGAACTGTGTGGGAAACCTGTTTTTTGCTTGATAATAATTTAACTCAGGAAACAAAATGGTTGATTCATTTTTAAATTCCTTTGTTAATACGTTGTTTGTGTCAACAATGAGTGTGTAAACCTCCGACCAACACCACAAGCCTTGCTGTGACCAGCAGAGCTAAGTTTCAAATTTAGCACACAGGGAAAAAAAAAATCCTCTGCTTTTGCTTCTTCAGTAAAAACTCTGCTCTGCAAATGGAGATGGGATTCTGGCTGTTACTCATGATTTGTGTCAGACTTAAATGAGATTTTTTTTTCAAGGCAGTGTTGGCACACTGTGTCATTTTGCAGAGTGGGGGTAAAAAAAAATAATCTGAGTGGTATTTTTATCTAACAGATGTGGAAATCTTGCAGTCATCTTAACTGGCTCCGTTGCACATGAATGCAGCTTTCAAACACAGCACTCTGCCTTGCAAGCTTTAAACCCGTCTATTTCACACTCGCTGTGTTGAGAAGACCACCCTAAATGAGTGGTTTCTTTTGTCGTACCATGAACGCCTCATTGTGATGCAACATATCATCTTTCATAGGGACCCTGGTTGGAAGGCTAGCATTGATACCTAGCAAAACATAACTAATCAGCCCCTTAATTTGTTACTTACGGTTAGCAATAGGAAAGAAATCTTGTTATTTTTTCAATATATGATTGAGATCAAATGTTTGATATACCATGAAAACACTGTCATACTCCAACAATAGTACAAGCCTTCAAATAAAAACTTAGGGGGGATAGTCATGCTTCACTTATACTGGCTCAACAACACAGTCATAATAACAAGAGCAACATTTAATTGTCCGTTTTCAGAGTTACCTGAGTTATTACCATTATAGAAATGTTAACCAACGCTTTCAAACCATGACTCAGCTCATCTTCTAGACATGCGGTGATGTGTTTTCTGACAGAGGCTATACAAACATAGCCTCTGTTAGATAAAAAAGGCTATGCTTACATGCAGCTCAACAGAGAACTCCTTTGAAAATCATTATCTTCGTTTCAAGTGTGATTACACTATGGTGTTGTGCTGTTAGCCGATTTGTTAGAAGTGTGTGACAATTTAAAGTGATCAAAAGACTGAAGAAATATGTCTTACATACACTCTGGACTAATGATCACGTACTCTTGTAAACAAACAGCTGAGTGTTTCCTGTGCACAAATGTACACAACCTTTACAGTTTTAAAAAAAATGATGCTGCTCAGTTTCAGGGTAAGACGTGGATGGTGTTGTGCTACACGTTACGCGATTTAAATTGACCCTTTATGGGTCGATACTTTTAAAGTACATTGCTCATAGCAAAGGATCAGAGGCCCGTTTTCTCCAAGAACAGGCGTGTTTGCATTACTGGACTATTTGTTATCAAATTGGAATGAAGTTTGGACAGTAGAACCACATATACACTCAGTTACTGTGTAGGTAGCGCCTACTTTGAATAAAGCTCCGATGGACAAGACAAACTTAGGATTTCGGCTGGCTACGCCTCTGTTGGGAACTGTTAGCTCCTGTGGCTAGCAGCTAGCAGCTTAGGCCGTCCAGAAGTGTAAACATGGCGTCTCATCTCTGCTCTGGAATAGCTGGAGTTCTTGGTCAGAGTTTTAATTCCTGTTGGAGGCTGGTGGTGAAAACTTCACCCAGAATCTCCTCCTCAACTTCAAGTCCTACAGACAAACGGGACATTTAGCATTAGCTATGTTTGGCTAGCATAGCTCAGCTTTAGAAAGTCTTGTTAATTTTTCATTGTAGCTTATTTTATATTTGTGTTGTATGGTTTCCATTTGTCTATCTCTTTGCTACTGATCCATTATCAAAAACACGAATAACAGATGTTTATGCAGCTCACATTTTTTAAAATATTTTTTACAACTACACCAGCATTGTTGATCTTGTTCGTCAATCGTCGTATGATTTAGCCACATTTGCATAACTGATCCAACGTTTTATCTTTTGTTAGATGGCCTTACTGTCAAGTAAAACAAAAATGAAAGCTACAATCAATCTAGAAAAACTGTTGAATTTGTTTTAAAAAGAAAAAAAGTCCAAGAAGACTGTTTCCTTTTTGCGAGGCAAAGACAGATTGTGTCAAAGCTTATAGGAGAGGGCTTTGATTTGGAAGGGCTCAGACAGACAGCTGGGAAAATTTGCTTGGACAAGCGGGTATTGAGAGTCAATGACTGATGTTACTTGTTTCATAATTGATCAGATCTAGCAGGTTCATGGTTGGTACATGTCACTAGAGAATTTGACATTGTTTCGTCAAATTAGGTTTCTTTTATACAGGCCCGGAGGATATGTAAAAATCGGCACATTGCCTCGCCGAACAAAATGAGGCAGGCTTAGAGAGAGACAGACAGAGAGAGAGGGAGAATGAAGCAGCCATCCAGCCGTAGCTGCTTAGGCAGTGAAGCTGAAAAAGATGAAAGCCAGATTGTTAGCATCAGTGACATCACAGCAGAGCGGGGAATTGCGTCAGCTTTTTCAAACAGCGCGCATAAAATACCAAACACTGCCTATTCTTGTTATGACAGAGCGGACCCCAGAGGATCTGTTGATGCTTGTAATCACAGCTGTTATTATTTCTGCCCCCCACACAAAGAAAATTCTGAGTTTATCACGGAAAACGAAATGGTTCCAGATGTACTAGTTATTAATATACACTTTTGTCTTTAATTTTTGCTTAGTAAAAACAAACAACCCATATTGCGTATGTTGTGGAAATGAACTGGAAAAGCTGCTGACTGAAGTGATTAAAAAAAAAAAGTAACATAGCAACTGGTGTTATTTCTTTTAACATCATGCATAGCTGACTTTGCTGTTAATCCGGGAGGTGTTGCACCAGCCGATGTTGATTAGTCCTGACCTGGTTTCTTGTCATCTCAGTCTGTGGCTCAGGTGTACTCTGATTCTGTCTGCAGTGTGACACACAAGGCCTGATTGCTTTTGTTCACATCACCGAATAACCTACGTGACGTCTTCCATACCTCCATACCATCAAAGGCTCTGTTTGCCACATCAACATAATTAGTCTTCCAGCATCATCAGCCTTCACCCTGCTGACTCGGCGTACAGCAGAGAGTTGAAGATGATGGTCTCCAACCTTCGGTCATAAGACATCTCAAATACCTTACAAAAGTATTTTTTACTTTATGATGTGTTGTGTCTAGAATTATTACCCATTTTTCTTTATATATAAAAAAAAAGAAGCTCAAATTCAGTTAAAAAGACTCTGTAACCATCAATTTTAAAGTCCTACAACAGATTCTGAATTGGATTTAGGCTTTGTGTTTGGTTGGGCGTCTTTAACACAGCTAAACCCTTATATGGAAGTTCTAGTTGTATTTTTTTTTATTATTCATGTGTATTGAGCAAATATTGGGGAAACATGAATCACAGAAAGCTCATGTTTTTAACACCAGGTCATATGTTCAACCAGGACACTGGACAAGTGAAAACAAAAAGAAAAAAACAATGCGATTGTAACCCGTGTTACATTCTAGGATTAGTAGAATCTGAAATAATCCAAATTAAAATCAATCCAAGTGATCCCTTAAAAACCAGGTTCGTCTGCTGGAGGAGGTGGCAATTTGTAAAAACACAGACAGCTAGATGGTGCAAAAATTGGTGAGTTGTATTAATATTTACAATATATACAAGTTAGTCCACAATTTAAAGTCCAAAAGAGTTCCTTAAACCAAGGCAGTCAACCAGTCTTTGTTGATGATGAAAGGGAAAAAACAAAATAATAATCCAGTTCCTTCAATGAAGACTTGTTGGGCTGAATCTCCAACCAGTTCGGAAGAGTTTCCTCAGATAATAGGTGTTGTATTTCCGGATCCGCTTAAACGTTAGCTCGCCAGTCTGGTCAGCATGAAGCCAGACAATCCTTGCTGTATTCTAGACCCTTCAGCCACTCCTTGAGCGGGGGATCTGCAATACACCTGGCCTGTGTAAACAGGCCTAAATAATCATTTTACATGCACATGTATTTTCTTATAATTGCAGGAGTTTACATAATAATTAAATGCAACTTATGCAAAACAGTATTTTTACACAACAATAATTTCGGTAAGCATTTCAATTTGAATGTGCTTTAGATCGGTGTATAATTACAACAGGCTGGGGAGACTAGTGCTAGCATGCTAGCTCCCGAGCAAACACTCACCAGTTCCCTCTTGACCAACCGTGATCTTTTACAACGTTCGGTTGATTAATCACCCGTCTGCAAGTTAACAGAGGTACACGATTGAAGGATATACAATAGATATCTGAAAACTGCTTTGGGAACAGACCAGAAGCCTACCTGTACGTCAGGGTCCGACAGCGTTTCCTACCTAAGGTGCGGTTAGCAGCCATATAAGCCGTAGCTGTCAATTTAGGACGCTGACGTGCAGCTGTCACATGACGTCAAACCCGCGCGAGAACCATGTTGTTCTCGCCTGGTTGGTGTTAAATAGATTAAAGAAAGGGGGGTTTTAATTAAACTTTTAAATAAAAATAATTAAATCTAACAAAATGGAAAATAAAATAAATCTAATATAGAAAAATTATCCTGGTTACACGATGATCAAAGACTCAGATGTCTTGTTTCTCAGGTGTCTAGAATGGACCGCAACTGGTTCCAGGTTCTATTGAATTTCCTCAGAGAAGCATGAGGAGAAAACCTCAGCCTCTCCAACTTTAGGCTAAACATGACTTCCTTGACTCATCGACTGTAAGATGCGAGACAAGCTGCGTTTCCAGTTGAGTAAAATTAAAGATCTGGCCAATACAGTACAGAAAACCCGTTTTGTGCATCTTCTGGTAAAACGTTGATGTGTGGAATACCAAAAAGTGCTGAGAGGGGTGGAGATCCACCTCAACACCTGGTAGTTTGCTTACTCTTGTTTCCTGGTAGAAAGTGAACCTCTGCCCAAGTCTTTTGATGCCTCTAACAGAGTTGCCCTGTCTAGCTCCATCCCCACCCCCAATACCTTTGACCAGCCTGACCAGTGATGCATTCTGTTGCCACCATGTATCACGATTGAACTTGTGTGTTTAGGTTGAATTTTGAATTTGAAAAAGTTGCCACAAACCCGTTGAAGGTTTTCAGACAAACCCAACAAAATGTCTTATGGCTTATTGATGGCAATTCTGACTGTTGTTTTGCCAGAATTGTGAAATGTACAACTTGTGGCTAGGCTCTGAACAGATTCACCTGGGTTGACACTGGACTTCATGACTGGTTAATGGCAGACAACCCGTCAATCAGGTTTACAGGTACAGTATATCCTAGTCTTTCCATTTTCAGAAGATGGACTGAGACGAGTTCCTTGTGATGTCCAAAGTTTTAAATATTGCTTTAAAACTTTACCCTGGTTTAAACTCATCTATAACTGTATCGCCAGTGTGTACTTTCTGTTGGTCTATCTCTTAAAAAAAATCTCAATAAACAAATGTAAGTATGTGGTTGCAACGTGACAAATTACAGAAAAGTTTGAGGTTCAGTTAGATGGCCATCCACCACCTTTTTCTTTATACTATATGCTAAGCTACACTATAAACATGAGTTTTATGCAATCTTTTCTGAGAAACCAAAAGCTATTAGTCTATTCCCAAATGGTTCCACTAAAATGCTCCATTCAGTTTGCTTCTTTGTTTGGTGTTTGATGTGTGTTTTGCAGCTAAAAAACAAAACAAAAAAGCAAAGAGACCCCGCCGGCTTTGCTACCTTAGTTGACCTCCTTCGTTATTAATATTCAAACATGTCACAGTACACAACAGGACGGCAAAACTTCAGCTGACCTCCTTGTAGGAATTCCTTCTCTTTCATCTTTCTCTTTCATCCACATTCCTCCATAAGAGCATATTCGTGTTTACAGCAATGGCCCAGGGGAGCTGTTGTGAGAACAGGCAGTGCTACACATAAAGGCACTTTTAGCTAGGAAGTGACCAGTAAAACGTGTGGCCGCTACTACCCACTAAGTCATTTCAACCCTTTGTGGAATGGTGCGCTCATATTTATTTAGCATCATGTGTTTATATATCTTTTTGTGTCAAATTGTACCTTCAGTCACCTCAGGCGACTCCTAAACAGACCCAAGTAACATTTTCTGATATAAGGCGTATTCTCTATGCTTAATGTTTTCCAGAACATCCAATCTGACAGGATTATTTCTTAATTAATTCAATCAGATTAGGAACAACATTTTAATATCATCGAAGGGATGGAGAAGAAGAGATTTTTTTTTTTTGGTTTAAAATTGCTTAACACTTAAAATATTTCATACAGGTAGTAAAGTAATCAAGCATTTTTATTTTATTTTGTGTTCATTTTCAAATGGTTGGTGCTATTTCATCCTCAAATCAAAAACTTTTATGTTTTGCAAAGTCATTAAATCAGGTTTGTATTGTTGTAGTTTATTCTAAATATATATATATATATATATATATATATATATATATATATATATATATATATATATATATATATATATATATATAACTTATTTAATGTTAATTTTGTTGTTTCTTTTACAAAGGAGGGAATGGAAATAAAGAAAAAATATATAAAAAAACAAATCCAAAAATCATAAACATTAAGAATAATTGAACTAAATGAAGCAGAAACAAAAATTACAAGATATAATAAAGCAATAAAGAAATCAAAACAGAAGCTAACTGAAGCCAGAGATTCACGCAAGTCACAGTTAGGGATCATAAAATTTATTTTAATTTTCACTTTACTCATTTTCTCAATTTACTGGTTAATATTTACTGTATAAAGCTAGGACTGTTTTTAATGTTTTTGAAATTTAGTTCCTCTTGCTGTTCTGGCAAACAAAACCATATCAAATATTAATTTAGTTGAGCAAATGTGTTGTTTAAGGCTTAAAATGTCAAATTTAGGACTTGGACCTGAGATTTGGGTGAAAAGATTTGAGCTTTACCTGTCACAAGCACCCACCTCCGTTACTTACCAAACTCAGCATAATCTTCCTACACTAGTCAAAGGAAACGGTGTCATGTGTGTAATATTAAATGCATTTGGCTGGCAGGTCCGACGGCAACCTGGGTTCTCCGTACAGGAGACAGGCTGCAAAACCTTCATTCCCCATCTGTTTAACACAATCGACTTTGTTGGACTTTGAAGAAAACTTTGCAAAAACAACTGAGACGAAAGGATATAAGAAAGGTTTAACAAGCCATGAAGAGCAACCTTAGATTTATTACTAGAACTGGCTTACCTGACAAGAAACAAAGGTATAATCTACAGCGCCGTTTCAAAAACAAAGTAATTATATCAAGGCAAGTTCTCCACGAACCAACAGCTGCACAACTGTGTGGCATTTTTACATTTAAAATACTCTGTTTAAATGGAAGCAAAGTGGTCTATTCTTATGGAAGAAAATATATTCTTAAGGTTTGTAAGTTCTGCGCCCCAGCACGGATAAGCAGATATAGACATAAGATGTATGCATGTATGGATGTTTTTAAGTTTAGTAGATGATGTAAAATTCTTGGACTCTTTATTGTGTAACGCACATAAACGTAAAACTAATGGCACGTGCTGCTGCCGAGTGTTGCTAGGCAGCCAGAAGCGCATTTGAAAGCCAGGAGAAAAGTGTGTTTTTATTGTCTTCTGCAGCAGAGCAAACACATGCTGAAGAATGAGTACTACCTGTTGGAAAATAACTTCCAGTGGTCCAGTAACAGTGTGTTCACACCAGGCATTGGGCATACCTTCTTATTTTTTCTGTTAAACTCTTGGCTGCTCTCTACATAGCCACTTAGTGGTCAAAAACGGTTTGAGAAATCATTTTGAGGGGGGGGAGATTCCTCATGGAGGCTGACTTTACTGAAAAGATGGACATGAAAATCTCCGGATGGGTTTAAGAACGATTCTTCTGCCTGTTCGTTTACTTGTGGATGTGTTTGGTCTATGAAAGCCCAACAAATGCCATGCTTGCTACGTAGCCATGTCATTAAAAAGGAAGCAACAATTACTTGGTGGTACAGTGTTGTTTACTCAAGCTAAATGTACAGGGCTGTTTTTTTTTTTTACATTGTTACCTACTCTTAGACTAGGAAACAATAATAATAAAAAGATTCCGATGAATGATTTTGGCTAAATATCAGAATGAGAAGCTGCAGTTTAAGGCTATGTATCCTCTATGCCTAATCAGTCTTGCTAAAGGCCTCAGAGTGATGCAGCCTATCCCAGGTCCCAGTGGGAAGAGGCGGGGAGCAACAGCGTCCAGGTCACAACTCCACACTACATCAGAACTATACCACAGAGAAACTGATAGCTACGTACACACGCAGTCAATCTTAAATAACTTAACGCTTACAGTCAAAAAAATAAAAACAGGAAGAACAAAAGCAGGCAACCTGCAGAAAAGACACACTAAGACTCAGTAAGAGTCAATTTCCTGAGGGAGTCTTCCCAAAGGATCAATAAAGTACAAGTCTAAGTCTAAGTCTAAGAGGCTGTTTTTCTTGAAGTATGCTTCATGAAGCTATTGTAGCTTCATAAGAAACCCAGATCCAGGTATGAAAGCGCAATAATGTGGATATAAAATTGTGCTGAGATTTTAAGCAAATAATAAAATCATTGAGTTTTAATCATGTACTCATGTCTTTAGAAAGGTTGCATGAAAATTCAAAACTAATCAATCATAACCGGTGTCTTACAGCAAAAGAATAAATTTTTTTACAAAACCAATGGAAACATACAATTATATTCCAGAACACAGAAATATGCGACCATTGATTATTAGTAAATCGGTAATTTCTTTCTTTAGATTTTAAATTAAGGAATAAAAAAAAAAGTCTCTGTTGTCTTAGTTTAACATAAATATCAAAATGAGTGTCGGTAGCTTGCTGAGCTAGCTCAAATGTTTTTAAAAACAAAAGAGAGGAAAAAAAAGCTACAATTTCAACAATTTCCCAAACTCATTTCAAACAAAAACCCATACAACTTTGTGGAGTCATTTTTGACACAGTGTGAAAAGGTTTAAAGTCCTTTCAAAAGGCGTCAGTCGTTTTTGTAAATATGTCGTCTCACCGATGGCATCTGCCGTACAAGTAAACAGGAAATACCCGTAGAGTTCACATGGGAATTAAGAGAGGAACAAAATTTAGGTCACCACTTCTTAGTTCATCAGATAAGTCTAAAAAAATATTCTGTGTTTTGTCTTTCACGCTCACAAGCATGTCTGAAGTGTGTGGGAAGAGAGGTAAACACAAACAAGGAAGGCGTGTTGATACCAAAGTTGTAGCTTCTTAAGATCAGTTTTTGAGAGCGGATCACTCGCTCACTGGTGGCGGCTTTTTAAGGTTAATTGCTGCTTGAGAGAATTAAATAAAAACTCTCATTTTAATCACATTAATGATTTTTTTTTGATAAGTGATAGTATGATAATGCAGATCAACAGGGGAGCTTTTAATTCACCAAACAATAATTGCATTTCAGATTGTGTCTAGTTCTGTGTTTCTGTCTTAACCTTTTGAGGTCGACGCCCGCCCTGTGGCGGGCATGACGTCATGTTTCTGTGTGTGTTTTTTGCTCCAATGTGATAATAAATTTTGTCAAAATGAAACAAACACTGTAAAATCACAAAGTTTAGGATGTTCTGAAAATAATGATACCAAACAAGGTAAGGTAAATAGTTTTTATGGTGAAAATATAAGGGTAAATTCAAAATTAGACCAAAACGGCCATTTAGACCCAAGACTCCTCCCTTTTTATGGTTTTCATAACTACCATGCTAGAGATGCTTCCTTACTGACAAAACTAAACAGCTGTGGTGGGTTTAAAATTAGTTTTTTTTATTAATATTATTTTGAACTGTAAACTATCTAAATAACCAGAAACAACTACTCAGTCAACTGAGTAAGATTTCAGCCAGCCAACTCGATTCAGCCCAAACGTTTAACCATCGACGGCCAAAACTGACTAAATGAAAGCAGTTGAGGCCCACAAAAAGATATTTTTAAGTGAAATTCATTTCTTGTGCCTTTTTTTTATTGTATCCACTCAATAATAACTTAAATGTGCAAGACCATATTGATATTAACAAAAGACACTTAAAGGATCTGTAAATTATTTAGATCCAAAGCATACAAACTGAAAGGCGTACTGTTTCGCAATTTTTGGGGTTGATTTTCTTTTCCAAGTTCAGCAACAAGAACGGGACCTGGGTGATATTTTTTTTCTAAATTGCTTATTGCTTTTGCTTATTATACTTTTGTTGTTCTTGTATTATTGCAGGCCAGATTTGATTATTTCCAGCTTTGCGGCACGTTAGACAGCCGTGATTTAGCCTCCTGTTTCTGGGATCTCATTCTTTTGATTGTGAACAAATATAGACCTTTTTGACTCAACTTTGTTCATCTTTGCTGACTAAAGCAGCTGCTGCATCCTTACTGTTAAAGCTCTAATCTTTCACTCCATTTCCTTCTCCATCCTAACTCCACTCACAGGACATCAGAGCTTTGTAGTTTGCTCTAAATTGACCAGAACTTATCTTATCTGATTAACTGTGTCCCATTACAAATGTGCACAAAACTTTGTTAGTGCTCCGCTGATGTCAAACTTTGCGTTGAAAATAATCACAAGGTGGATTTAAGCGACATTGAGCACTAGCTGTGATTCTGTTACAAATGTGTCCAAAACTTTATTGGTATTCCGCTAATGTCAAAGATCGCAATTTTGTAATTGTTGTTCCCATTAAAAAAGAAATGCAATTAAAAACACACGTGAATAAGTTTGTAAGTCATTGAAAAACATGCTATGTCATCATCGTCTTCCTACCACTTCCTGTTGTCTTCTTCGTCTTTTCCGTCAGCGGTAATATCCAGTTGTGGATCTCATGACTCGTATGTTGCGAAAAACATGTGTTCCCATTGCAGCTTTGCGAAATGCGCCAATTTCGTTACGGCCGAAAAACCACCTCATCCTATCGCAAAAACTTTTGATCAAAAAACTTGATGGCTTTCAAAATTCCTGTGTGTCCGTTGAGCTAATTTATTTTCGTAATTCTAATTTGCGTGATTTTCTGGTCAGTGGAAACGCAGCTACTATCCGTTTCATTTGGGCAGATGTGAAAGCTCATTTGTTCTGTCGGGTCTTAATGCGCTTGCACACCACGATAGTGTGTCTTACCGTGGTCCCTTTTCCTTACAGTGGGAAACAAAGCAGAGAGAGAAAGTGAACCAAAGAAGGAAGGGGCATGTAACATAGATTGATGTGATCTTAAATGCAACAACTTGCTTGGCATCCATATTGCGTCAGAAGGGAATTCCCTTTTGGCATCAGGCGGAATACATAAATCATAATCTGACCTTACTCAAACCAAGACGGCTGACTGCTAGACCAGTCCTTCTCGTCAGTGCGGAGGACTCCGTTTGATAAATGAATAATATATTAAGTTGCCATTATGTCTGTGTTCTCTAAACTTCTGTCATCTCATCCAGTACATCACATCAAACCATAATCAATAACAGAATAGGCTTGTTTGACGTTGACACACAGGATTTGGCAGGTTGTTTATAGATGCAACAGACACATTGATCTGTGCTACGCAACCCACAAATACATTCTTACAAAAGTGGCATCAGAGGAGAGGATATAAATGGTATAATACAGTATTAAGTACCAGGAATCATTGTTACAACTAAGCAATCACTTAAGTTGAGTTTCATTACTCTTTATGCTAACTTTAGAGATTTGTAATGTTTAGGAGTAATACATCCTCTTAATCAGAAGTTTGTACAAAAAAGCTGCTGAAATAAGAAACAAAAATGGAAATTGAAAAAGGTTAAGGAGTCTGATGCTGTGCCCTTGTGTGCTACGAGGCTAATTTTAGCTCAACAACACCCACTTGTCATTTTACTGCGTCCTACTTTAACAGATTTGAACCATCATTTTAAAGTACTTCTATGAATTAAACATAACAAAAATCTCAAGCAAAGGTTTGTTTTACATAATGTCTTCAATGTTTGAAGACTTTTTTGGTACTTCCTGATCTTTGGTCTCTGTTTCAAGCATCTAATTATTTTTTTTCTGCAATAACTTCAAAACCAAGAGAATATTAAAAATCTCTACAACTCAGGATAGTTTGCGTCACTGTAACTATGACGCAAACTAGTAGTATTCTCAAATAAAAGACATTTATATAGGAGGTATGAGGGGAATATTTTGCTAACTTGACCAAGTTATTTATTTATTACTTTATTCTTATAACCACACGGTTTAATTTGAACCATTTCTTTCTCACTATTTCAGTCTTTCCGTTATCAAATTCCAAGCTATTTTACTGTCCCAGTTCTTCCTATTATAAAGTATAACTAGTTTTTGTTTACTGCAGCATGTGTCAGTAAGTTTACCATTTTTCCATTTATAAGGTAATGCAAAGACCCCTCTGTGAAAGGACAACTTATTTATTTATTAGTTTTTGTTTGTGAAATGGAAAAAATAAATGTTGCAGCTCACTGTTGCTGCCTTATTAGAAGAGTGATAAGCGCACATGCTGCATGGCAGATTTTTAATATTGCGCCGCAGCTGATTCCCAGTTGGGTTCATTACTCTCGCAAGCCAGGTGTCGTGAAGGTGCGCTGGAAGTATAAGACAATGTTTGTGAGAGACTTTTTTATTTATTCAAATCTGTAAATAATTACCCTTTGCACAGCGTATTCCATTTACTTTGTCTTATCGTAGTTCATTTAGTCATTCTTTTGAGTTAAAAACACAGGATTATGGTGTTTGATTGAAACATATGGTTTTGTATCAATATGATTGATGAGGAGCTCCCAGCTTGATCACCACTAACCCTAACTTTTATGTACTAGAAAGGCATGGGCCTATTGTCAGAATCAAAATATACAAAGGTTTCTATTAACCCACTCCCACTCCTTCAAGACAATGTAATGGGGTGCAAGAGAAAGTGTCCGAATGAAGTTTTGTCCAACATACCCATCCTGTTTCTGTACATTGCTAGTCTTCCCTGGAAAGACAATTTAAGTTTCTTTTAAAGAAATTATTCTAAAGTATTTTTTTTAAACACTGTCGTAGTGTGGAAACTAAAAAAACCTCACCTTAAAGCTGCAGTATGTAACTTTTATAAAGGATATGTTTTTTTTTATATTTGTTTACAGTTTGTTATGAGACGTATAATCTGTGAAAAGATCAATCTCCCGACGAAAAACAACCAATTAGAGCCAGGAGGTGGGGCTTAGCGCTGTCATTCAATCTATTTTGTGAACATGCTGCTAAATGTGCTAACAGTGGAGAAGCGAGTAACGATTCAGGCGTTTTCCACAGCCGATTGGTTGTCACGGGAGAGTGCAGTATTTCTCAAACATGCATGAAAAAAGGCAAAGTAAAACTCCGTGTATGTTTTTGAGGAGAGAATAATAATGTAACATGATGTAAAGCTCAAAAAAGTCGATTTTACATAATACTGCTCCTTTAACAGCCGCCACTGAGTCGAGGCAAGTTTCTTGAATCCTAAGTTTCCAATTATGAATTACCAGTGCGTCCCTTCCTCGGCTTTTCGTGTCTGAAACCTAATTGTGTCAATATTCAAATCGTCATCAAGCGGGTCGTGTTTTCCTTCCTGATGTGTGCAGATTGTTTGCATTTGAAGCCAGTCTTGAGAAAAAGGCTGAGAGAGAGTGTGTGTGCCTGGAAGGTGCAGTCCGTCCACCACGGCAGAGGCTGTCCGTCTGTGAAACGTCAATCAATCTGACAGACGGCGCTTATCTACCAGTGTGAGAGAAATGGACCAAGCCCCCTGTCCCTCCGGCAGTTCATCCACACAGGCAAAACTCGCAGTCTTCAAGGAGTTCATCAGTTGCACATCACAGATAAGGCTATTGAGATGGAGGGCTTTAGGTAGTAGGGGTGTGTGTGTGGTGCATGTGTAGACCGGCTGTGCTTAGAACCAAGACCTGTGTGTACGCCTCACCTGTGGTCTGATAAGATTATATTCACTTATTCCAACCAGATTTTTCCCCGAGTTGGGCCAGTGGAAAAGGTCAAGGAAGTCTCGCAGAGTTTGACTGCATGTTTTACAATGAGAATGTCTCAAAGGCAGAGAAATGTTCCACAACAAAATTGTCGTGTTCTTGACCACGACGACCTGAACTGAAGTTTCATTTATCTGTTTAAATAACAACTTGGATTCATTTGTTGATCAGCAATACAATTTCTTCCACAAGCTGTAAAATAAAATGTAAGTCCGCTCAGCTAAAAGTCTGCCATAATGTTAGCTCCCTTCAGTTCCAACCAACAGACCGCTGAACAAGTAGCTGCACAGATTTCTGTGAGATTTCTGGCCTTTCTAAATATTTGCATACTTTTACCAGCTATTATCAATTTTTGGTTTTCTTTGAAGTCACATATTGGCAAAAAAAGCCTGAGGCCATTATTTTAGGAAGGTGACAATATGCAGGAAGAAGACTTAACATTCCACTAGAATAAAAAAACTGTCTACAAGAAATATCTTGTTTCTTTTGTTGAAACAAGATAACAAGGGAGGGAAAAGAGTCTGATTTTGATGGCTAGCTAAATGGTTGGTTCATCGCTAAACTGTGAGCAATTTTCAATTTCACTCGACCATTTGGTGGATGTTTTATTTGTGTGTTTGTAAAGCAAAATGGCTGTTCCATACTAACATGCTAAATTTGCTACAAAATCTCCCAGTTTTAAAATGACTGGGTGTTTTCTTTTCCGAGTAAAATTTAGCTTGTAAAGCTCTATCTGGTTGCTCCATAAGTGAGCTATTACTATGAACTCAGTGAGTTCTTTAAGCTTGATGCCCGATATCTATGTTGAAACATTTACTTTGTGTCCAGCTGGGCATTTTACAAAAGAACCAAAGAAGTTTCCACACAATATATCACATTATCACATCAGTATGGCAGCACTTTGGCTACTCAAAGCCCTTTACACACACTGCGAGAATACGGCAGCTAGCTAACAAAGCTAACAATGAGCTGCTAACCAATCAACGTTAGCAGCTGCTGTTAATCTTCTCATTGGAGCTAAACTTAATACTTGTTTCACAAATGATAAACCGAAGCCTTCATTTTACAATAAAGTCAAAACGTTTTGTCTTCTTTTAAATATAGTAGATAAGAAACAAAGAGCAGAAGGGTGCGACGTAGTTTTAAAAACGCTAACTGTTTCAGCTGTCCGTTTTAGCCATGCTAGGTAAATTGTATCGTCTTCTTTAAATCCAAGATAGATGTTTCAAATTGGGAAAGAGTGCTTGCAACGCAAATTAGCCACCATAAATTTTATGTTTTTTTAAACTGTTTATCTTTAGGATGAGGTTGAGAACAGTTTTTTGTTGTAAGGTTCAACTGTTGTGAAAAAAGTATCAAGACAGTGGTACACTCTATACGTTTCACAGTCAAAATTAAATGTAGTTTATAATTTGTGACTGGTTTTTGTTATCCACAGATCAGACATTACAGTACAAACTACAGCTGAGAACAATCACAAGATACTTGGAGTATCTGGAACATGATGTACTCAAACAGAACTGTTTTTTCTTTTTTTTAACCAATAAAAGAGCATGTGCTACCAAAACTAAGTTAAGATAGCCATGCCTCATAACTATGCTCAAACATGATTCATTTGACCACTGTGTCACTGTTTGAGACGGTGGTTTTCTTCCGCTGTCTCAAACTAAACTAGGAGACCGAAAAAAAGAGAAAATCTTTAATCAGTTTTTTTTTTCACTTTTGAAAGAAGCTGCATGGAAGTGTGTCAGCATAATATTATCTTTTCCATTCAAAGTTATACCATTTATACTTTTGAGTCTTAGCCAGCTTGATGACGCTGGACCCCTTACAGAACCACAAATTTGCATTTGCCATTAATCTTAAGACCCTAAAACGCCACTCCAGTTTTTCTTTATCTCAATTTTCCAAACACACACAACAAAGCTCAACTTCTTTTGGCAGCATTTTCAGTGAATCTTAAGTCTTCTCAGTGCATCTGCTGTTCTTACTTCTGTTCTGCTTATTTTCCTTTCTGTTGATCTGAACTTCATATTTAAGATGATGGGCAGGTTGTCCATTTTCAACATTAATTTAGTTCAATTCAATCTTCGGTTTTTTCAGCGCAACTGAAGTGGATTATAGTTTTTACTTTGTGTACTTTCTCATTAGACTCACCAAACGGGACATTGAAAAATTAACCTAAAGAATGAATTATTTAAGAGATATTTGTCTTGGAATGAAAATATTTTCATTTTTAGTTTGAGTTTGAATTAAAGCTACATTACACCGTGTTCCAAATTATTATGCAAATTGGATTTAAGTGTCATAAAGATAAAATTTTTTGTTGTGCTATTAAATGTATAGATGGTATTGTGTGTCATGGCTCTTTGAATCACTATAATTAATTTCAGAGAGCTGGTTGATTAGTTTGTCTGTAAGCTCAATTAAAGGAAATCTACTTAAGTAGGATGTTCCACATTATTAAACAGGCCACAGGTTTCAAGCAATATGGGAAAGAGAAAAGATCTCTGCTGACAAAAATCATCAGATAGTGTAGTGTCGTATGACAAGGTATGAAAACATTAGATATTTAACAAAATCTGAAGCGTTATTATACTGTGAAGAGATTTGTTGCTGATTCAGAACAAAGATGGTTTGTACAGATAAAGACATAATGAGGAAGGTTTCTGTGAGATAAATTCATGGGATTAAGAGAGCAGCTGATAAAATGTCCTTACAAAGCAGCAAACAGTTATTTGAAGCTGCTGGAGCCTCTGGAACCTCAAGGTGGAGGATCCTCCAGAGGCTTTTGGTGCATGAACGTACTATTGGGCCCCTAACCAGAGCTCACAAGCAGAAACGGTCTCAGTGGGCCCAGCCGTACGTGAAGATTAACTTTCAAACAGACTTGTTCACTGATGACTGCTGTGCAACCCTGGATGGTCCAGATGGACGCAGTAGTGGATTGGTGGTGGACGGACATCACATCACAACACGGCTGTGACGTCAGCAAGGAGGTGGTGGAGTCATGCTTTGGGCTGAAATCATGGAGAGAGAATCATTGGTCGACTCCTTCAGAGTCCATGAAGGTGTGAAAATGACCTCGGCAAAGTAGATGGACTTTCTGACTGATCACTTTCTTTCATGGTTCAAAAAGAAGAGCCGTACCTTCAGCAGCAAAATCATCTTCATGCATCACAAGGAATGTTGCAAGGAATACCACTGTGTCATTGGCTGCTATGGGCATGAAAGGGGAGAAACTCATGGTGTGGTCACCATCCTATTGGTTGGTTTTAGTTGGCAGAGGGAGCAGTTAGTAAAGGCAGAGGAGCCACAGATTACTTGTCTGGTATTACAATGTCATGGCATAGTGACTGTTTCAACAAATATGTAAAAAAAAAAACAACAACAAAAAATCAAAACAAACAAATATTTAATCAAAGTTAATCCTGCAGCTTTAAATGATTAGATATAATGACAATAGCCTCATAATTAGCTCCTTTATTTGCAAATAGCTGCTCATGATTAAGAGGGAAGCCAGAACCTCACAGTAGTTGGAAAATGAGATTGTTTACCAAATCATGACTGTCTGTGGAAAGTCCACTCAGATCCTGTGCCTCTGCACTCTGACAAAAAAATTAAACATTTACTTGCTTCTGAAAACTTTAAACCCCACTGAGCGACAGTACTTTTCCCCCCCCTTGCTTAGCTGGTGTAAGAGCCTTCTGACGTGGTCTTTGGTTCAGAAGAGGCTTTTAAGAAGGAAAGGAACATCTATAACCCATCTCCTGAGTATGTCGTCGTGTTGCCACTCCCGAGCCTCCGGCTCCAGGGGCAGTCCGGCTCTTGTGAATCTTTTCCCAAACTCATAAATGAGCTTTGCTTAACAATCC
Source organism: Xiphophorus maculatus (assembly GCF_002775205.1). NCBI lineage: Eukaryota > Metazoa > Chordata > Actinopteri > Cyprinodontiformes > Poeciliidae > Xiphophorus > Xiphophorus maculatus. Next base: position 23,424,575 of record NC_036444.1, read on the forward strand.
TCCTAAGCCTGTTGGTATTCCTGCTGCTTTTGTACATTATTGTGCCACACTTTTTCCTTCCACCTGACTTTCTGTTATTATCCTTGGATTCCTTTTAACAGGTCACTGATGTTATTCAGCTTCTTTAGTCACGACTTGTTGCGGCTTCTCCTCCCCAACATGACATTTCCGTCACAAAACATTCTGTACTCAAAATCTATTTTTATTGGTGTCTTATTGTTTTTTCATGTTCTGACTTTCTAATCTTAAGCAGCAGTGTGCCACTCAACAAAATGACTAGAAATAAATTAGTAAAGGTTTCGCTGTCTAGTGCATCTATGATGTGAGTTTCACTTTTTGAATTGTTTTAGTGAGATAAATTAACATTACATTAACTGACAATTGGAAATGTAGCATTATAAATAGAGATGCATCGATTTGACAGTAATATTTAACCGTCCCGATACTGAAAAAAAAACATCTACATTGGGTATCAGTGACGATGTGCCCAATTCATAAGATCTAATCAGTCTAATTCTATGCTTAGTTCTCAGAGCTCTATTAATTATTTTTACATTATATTTAGAATTGCTCTTTCTGAGCCAAAACAGGTTTTGGAAATGAACTTTATCATCTATTTTACATCAGCTGTTTTATTCCTAATTACATTGACTGAACAAATTAAAGTTGTTTTTACGTTTGATCGAGCTTGTGAAGCTACTGGTGTATATAAATGTGGTGTACTGGTGCAGAGTTATCAAATACATTTGTAATTGAGATTGGCTATGTCAATGTTTAAAAAAAAAAACAAAAAAAAACATGTTAAGTCAATTCAGCACAGCTTTTTGTGTATCAGATTTGTATCAGCTGATACCTGAGATATCGTTACCAGAAATTTTAAAAAGTGAATCGGCGCATTCCCATTTATAGACAGTGTTTTCCACAGCGTGTGAGTTGACCCGTATGCTGCAAAAGTAAAGATAAAAATACTACTTTGTGTGTAAACGCTTGAATTTGATGAGTTTTTCAATACATGTTTTGAAAGAATACTCATTTATCCAGATAAAATTTCTCTGGACCCATATTTGTGATATCCATCTGGAAAAAGAAAAAACACTAAATGAAATAAACAGTCTGTAAGAGTCTTTGCTCTTTCTTCTGCGTTAGACTCTTTATTCACTTTTTCCACATACCAGATTAGTCAAACTCACGGTAAGATTATCATTTTATCCCAAGATTACAATTTCATTAGTTTTCCAATTTGAGAGCATGAGTGATTACATTGTTCAAACAACGGTAGGCCTGAAATAATAGCCTGGTGTTATAATGAGTCTCCACGGCCTCCCGGTGTGGTCGTAAATATTCATGACTGAGCTGCAGGTCCACAGGTCAGCGGGAAACGGAGCACAGTTTCCCCGTCACCAAAACATTTTGAGCAGACGTGTCTGTGGGTTAGCCAGTAACGAGCTACGATGAATTAAAACGGATATAAAGTTGATCCCAAATGTAAAGTCACTCAGGGATCTTTTCCTGCAATTCTGAGGAACTCGTAGACTGACGAGCTGCTGTATGTTGAGATTTTATTTATTGTGGTGGTTCTAAAATAGAGCAACCAACAATGAGAGAATTATGACATTATTTTGTCGGAGAACAGAAAACAATAACAATACGGGTGAGGTTTTAATTTCAATAAGGGAGTCACTGCTATTTAAGTTGTTTTTTTTTAATGGACAACGGATTGCAACCAGCAGAGTAAATGTTGTTTACATTATTTTATGCTTGTGCTCAAGAAATGTTGCACTCTTATACAGCACTGCAAAAATAGTACTGGTACTTCAGAAAGTGGAAGTTGGAACCCATAATGTTCCACAATGCTTGATTATATTTTTTAATTGATTGCTAAAAATAAATGTCAGTAGTTAATGATCTAACTAATGATATTGGTTGTTATTAGTTTATATAAAGGAGATGCTATCTTAGAAACTGCATTGTAAATTTGAAAATTTATTGTGATTTATCAAAATTGTTTAACATGCACACAAAAGATATTGCAATATGTTTTTTTGTCCATATTGCCTAACTCTATTCTCGAACGTTTGACGTCGCACTCTAGCCTTTCCATGCTGCACTGCATAAGCCGATTCATAAAAATTGATGGGGAAAAAATAATATATATATTTTAGTTAATCAGATGCATTCAAAAGTAATCAAAAAACAAATGTTGAATCAGCCCTTTATTTTAGTGCCAGAGTGAAGCTATAAATAATGCTGCATATTATGTCACATTGCAGTCATAGTGGTGATACTGTGAAAGTAAAACTCATTCTAGTGTATTGAATTTTGAGTTCTTTGCATTTAATTTCATGATGCCAAATATTTATATAGCATGAAACAACCAGACGACCAAAACAGCAAATGTCTTAAATTGAGAAGGTAAGAAAAGCCTTTAGGACCATGAGGTCTAGTTCTCTGTTGTACATTTTTACTATAAACCACTTTCTACATCAATACACAATTAGCTGACATTGAGTGTTCTTCTGACAGTAACAACATTTACACTGAAGAGTGTTGTGCTGCAGCAGATTAAATTTTAGCATTTTGAGCCAGAAGGCAAATCTGAAAATTCTCCAATTCCAGTCACTAATGTCTTCATAGCATCTTTATTTGTAGCCCTGTTGTTTGTTATACATCACTATGGAAACCAAGTAATAAAGGCCTAGAGTTGCTACCACACACTTTCATAATCACTGTTCTGAAATGTAACAGAGTAGGCTGGTTTGGAGCCTCTTTTCACTCTTACGTTTACAACATAACCTTAGAATTGCTGCTGCATTGTTTTGTACAATGATTATATTGCTGTACAAAAAAGGATTTGCTTTAGATAGATAAAAAAAGAAATGCATTATTAAAATTGGCACAGATAGGAGGTTGACATAATGACTTAAATCTGATGGCATATTGATTTTATATGGACACTACAACGACATATGAAGGAAGACGGAGCCCAATTTAATGAAAATAAAATGAAACAAAAGGCCAAATTATGAGGATATGTTTTTTTTTTAATTGCGATACACAAATGAGTGATTGGTTCTGTTTGCACTAATTAAAGTTCTCCCGCTACAGGCCTCTCTCATTAGCTCCCATAAAAGTGCTGCTTTTCGATTAAAGACACAAACAGGCCGACCAGTGTTTTTAGCATCTTTCTCCCCAGTGACTCTTTAAATCTGGCGGCCACCCGAACTTTTGTATGTTCCCCTAATTGCCCTGATTGTATTGTGCTTTCGAATTAAGTCGCAAAAATGAGTCCAGAGTTCTTCTTGAGGCTAGTAGGGGGCAGGAGTTGTGAACCATGAAAACAAGGGCTCAGGGAGAACATAATTACTTTTGCGGGTCAAAGGTTTTTTAAGTCGTCTCGTGGGAGGTTAGCTTCGGTTAGTCTATTTGGCTTGTGTTTTCGCACTTAACGCACATGTGTTATTTAAAGCCCCACAACTAATTATAACAGAGGCCCGCAAGTTGATGATAAAAATTAGGAATGCTTAATTCGATTAGGCTGTTAAATTTGGTCTTACTCACCTAGGCCAAGTGGAGTAAAATAGGCACTAATGCACTGTAGTTCAAGTCCAATTCACAAACATTCATGTTACTTGTAGCTTACTGCTAATTTAATGACAGGAAAACAATACAACAGTTTGTAAATCAGCCTTTAAGATCTTATACAAGGCAGCAATTCTGCGTAAAACTCATAAAACCTTTGTGGTTGGAGAAATTTCAGTGTGCATTGTCCCATAGAGCTTTTTTTTTTTATCAAGCATAAATTTAGATAACAAACCTCTTCCATAATAAACCTGGAATATGACAAAATCAATGCAATAAAACCAGAACGCACAGAGCAATTATAGAGATTCATATTCATACGTCCAAGTGGAAGAGAAATCTAAGCATAAAATGTAAACATGAAGCTAATAACTGTTTATTCACACAGGATGTGTTACTTAATGTGTCGTGGAACATTGTTTTCAGTACTTTAGTGCGGTTTATTTTCCAAACTAACACAAGCTGCATCTCTGCAATGACCAGAGTCCCTAACAACAGGCAGGCTGATTACAAACAGTGATTGTAAAAAGACGGTTTTCCATGAAAATCAATAGTCATGATGGCAACTTAGCTAGAACTAAGATTTTACAACATTGAGAAAAAAAATCCAACATTTGACCCCAAATTCAATGGGCTGGTTTTATTTAGGATTTTAAACATTGCTGCTGTGTGCTTTTGCTCCCCTGTCTTCACCAGTCTTACTTCAGTCCAGGTAGGTTTGCAGGAATTTGTCCTTTTAGTTTCTGACAAACCCGTCATGATGTGGTCTTGACTTTGACTAGGTCATTGCAACAGATTTTTCCAGAGCTTTGGACGAAGACCAGATTTCATCCAGGCTTTAGGTGACGGAATAGATTGCGTCGCATTCGACTCATTAATACTTTGACACACAGAGGAGTAAATCTGTCACGATAGCAAATTTTGTCCCAGTAATTATTGCGATAAATGATAATATTGTTGTTTTGAGAACATTTTCAAGTGGTATATTGATGATGGCTTAAAAATGCACCTTCACTCTCTCAAAAGCTAATAAACTTTACTTTTGTAAAGAACAGCTAACACTGTAACTGGAAGATTGTGTAAATATCCAAAGTAAAACACCAAAACCAAGAAGTAAAACGGAAATAAAAAACTGCAATCAAAACCATAGAGAAAATGGATTTCACTTCAGAGTTAATCATCGGAATGGAAAAAATCAATCTAATTTTAATTTATTATCCGATTAATTACTTATTGCGACAGACTTCAAGGTGCCTAACCTTTTTGACTACAAATCAAGTCCAAATCATCAATCTGATGTTTGTGTGTGTGTCATGCAGTGGTTCTGCTCATACTGTGCCATTTACAGCAAACTGTAGAAATTCTGTTTCCAGTAAAACATCTGGACTTTGGGGGCGTGCTGTGGTGGCGCAGGGGGTTAGCACGCCCCACGCTTGGAGGCCTTAGTCCTCGACGCGGCCGTCGCGGGTTCGACTCCTGGTCCCGACGACCTTTGCCGCATGTCTTCCCCCTTCTCCTCACCCTCCTTCCTGTCTGCCTACTGTAGAAAAAATACGAGCCACAAGTGCCGCAAAAACGAAAGGAAAAAAAAAAAAACACACACACAAAAAAAAAAAAAATATCTGGACTTTGGGACAATCAGGTTGTGTTCTGAACCTAAACATTTAGCCTGTAAAATGAGAAGCATGCAAAGAGTGACTTCCAGCTCTTTTTTTTTATGATTATTTTTCTGAGCGTGACATGGTCTGAGCTTTGAGTGAGTTTTCTGGGATGGCCTCTCTGAGCGAGGAATGCCTGCACATGTTGACAATCCATTAATCAAGTGCAGTTGAGTTGAGAAGCAGAACCCTGACTGCTTCTTGCATTCCTAAATTTTATGTATGGATTTCAGCTGTTCCTATGTTGGAGGACAAAAATGAAACTTGCATTTAGCCAACAACAAAATCACATCCAGCAGCTCCGCTTTCACTGTGCTAATCAGTAGAGCAAATACAATAACGCAACCTGTGTGTAATTTAGCTATTAGGTGTGCAAGAAACGGCAAACTGTTTATATGCAAAACCTGAATAATAATGCAGGTAGACAAGGCTGTAATTTGAAGATGTGGCAAAATGGCTGCTAAAAGCAGCTACTTTCTGCCACAGCAGAAATAAACAAAATTAAAAGTGACAGAGAAAAAGCAATGTGATGAAATTCTGATACATTTGTGAGTTCACCGAAGCACGGGTGTAGATGTGTCTGCTGAAATGTGATGCGATGGCAGAACATCTGTGAGGAGCTTGTTTTGTCATCGCAAGCTGTTTGCCTGGCACATATGGATGATAACTATTGAGTAGATCAATGGTTTCCTCAAGTAATGTGTTTTAATGAGAGGATTGACATGAATTTTACCCCGAACATCATTATCAACCAAATACACACATGCAAAAGAAATCCAGACATCTTGTTTAGTAAATTATTTGTAACACGGTGGAATGACTGAGTAATTTTAAATCTGTACAAGCGAAGCCGCAAAAAGCTATGGAAATTATATATAATTATACATGTACAATTATGTACAAAATAAATTTTGTGTTTATTTTTCTTCAAATGCTATTAAGTTTTGCTAACTTAATGGTTGCATTCAAGCTTTTGTATTGAAATGTGGGTGGAAATCTAACTGTGTGCTGCCTTTTTATATTTGTTTTTAGTCTTATGTAATCTTGTTTACAAGTGCTTTGTTATGCTCAATGTGTGGGACCTTCTTTGGGAAATGAGATGACTCGTGTCAAGGGGTTGTCTTTTGAACAGATCCCATTAAAACCCTTTCAGAAATGTATTGCTTGCAAAATACGAAACTTTACCTAAATGCTTTTTACTGCGCCCATTTAAAGCAAGAGTGGTTTGTCCTTCAGTCCACATCGCTGTTTATTTTGAACACTTTGGGTACAATAGTGAAAAAAGTTAATGCCCTAAAGCTCCTATCGCACATAACCTCATACATATGATATGCCTTCATTGAAAAATAGCGTCATATGAACAGAAAACAAAGACGAACATTGGAAGTAGTAGCTAATTTCTTGTAAATATACTATGACAGATTTTTTTAAAAAAATCAATTCATTCCTGGGGCGTGCCGTGGTGGCGTAGCGGTTAGCGCGACCCAGGTTTGGAGGCCTTGAGTCCTCGACGCGGCCGTCGCGGGTTCGACTCCCGGACCCGAAGATATTTGCCGCATTACTTCTCCCGTCTCCTTCTCCTTTCCTGTCAGCCTACTTTCATATAAGGGACCACAAAAGACCCCCTGGAGAGGTAAAAAGAAAGAAAAAAAATCCATTTATTCCATGTTATTTGATGTAAACACACACCGACAATCAAAAGCAGCTTTGTTTGGTATGTAAATAACAAAAGTTATTAGCAAATGGAGAACAGTGGCAGCTTTCCAGTACTTCCTTTTTTAAAACATCAGGACAAAAGAAATGTTAGAAAACGGGTTTAAATCAGTGGCTCTCAAACTTTTTGTGGCAAGGTCTACTGGAGTAAATATCTTTATGTGTTCTCTGATAAACAAAAAAAACCTGTTATTCACTGAAACTGCATGGTAGCTTGTTCCACTTATAAGCTAAAATGTTTGGGTTTTAAATTGGAAAAATGGCCAGAAAGGCCTTCAGGACTCAGTATTTTAAGGATATCCTAGAAACCCTTGCTATAAAAATCCGATATGGCTGACATGAATATAAAACATGGTAATATCTGTAGCAAAGAAAAAAATGTAGTAAAGTACTTCATCCGTGCTTTTGATTATGCTCGTCTTATTTAGTTATTTAGATTATTTAGTGTAAATGTTGCTGCAGTATGACATTTCAACGTATTTAGTGCACAAAAATGCTTATTAGCTTGTGTTGCTAAGCTAAATTAGCTTTGCCAAAGAGCATATCAAGTAGAAAATCCTACTGGTTTCCAAACCTTGAACTGGGAACATGACTAAAATCCAGTGATCCGTGTTCTGGTTAACTGCTGATTGCTCCAGTTTAAGCTGGGAATTCTCTAAATCTTTTCCCATTCACTCCTTTTTCATCGGTTTCCAACAAGCAAAGACGCTTGAACATCTTATCCTCTTTGGCTGTTGATGCTTAGTAGCTCTGCGTCACAGTCAATTCATTTCCATTTAACTTTGAAAATAATTGACACCAAAATGTATTTTGAGTACCACTAAAGGCAACTACCAGAGGTACTTGTACCACGGTTTGAGAACCGTAACGCTTAAATAATCTTCTGAAGATGTACTTAAAACGAATCAAGAGCTTTGTACCTTCTGTTTTGATTCGATGGCAGTTAAAAACCAAAGTGAGAAAAACCAGGAGTCGTCACTGTGTGTATGTGGACAACTGACCATGCATTTATCTCAACAGTCATTCATCTGAAGCAACAACAGATAGCTCAGTGGCTAGAAACAATTAGCATAAACGCTACGAGCCATGAGTAAAACAGAGAGGGTGACAAACTGGATGTGAAAGATCACAGCAAAGCGTCGACTGTCTAATGTGATTCAATCACAATGCCCTGCAAAGTCCCTGAAATATTTTGTCCATAAAAAAAAGTTATGGCATGTCGTTTACCCTAAGCAGAAAAATTACGCTATGCTTTGAAAGATGCTTTGTGAACCGCTTCTATGGATTTTGCAGTTGATTTTAACATCGGGCCATTTTACAAAACGGTTCTGGGACGTGGCTGTGGATCCCCATCGGTCCCCTGTTGCCACCTCGGTTCCTGCTAAAGCACAGAGACAGAAGTACTTGAGCGACTCTGTGTTGGAACCAGACTGCCCGTTTCAAACGGATGAGTTGGTGAAGCATTTTTAACTCGAAATTTTGGTTTAGACACCAGCACTCCATCAGCATACGGCCTTTGTTTACTGGCAGTTCGGCTGTGACAATGGGTGGGTGTAATGCGAGAAGAGAGACAATAATTATAGCTCCCATTCAGTGTCTGATTCGGTTTGTGTCTGTGGAGAAAGGCTTCATCCAGTCAATGGATGGAAATTCTTTCTGAATAGGGAAGCTTTTTTTTTCTTCCAAACACCATTTCCTGATTTAACCCTTGAAATGCCATACCTTGCAGTAGAAGTGTGATGAGCTAAGCGGCTCTTAAATTGTTTGTGGCTTTTTAAAAATATTCTATCAAGATTGCTACCTGTGTTTAAGGTGAAAGATGCACTGTAAGGCGTAAATTATAGGAGTCCCAACTCAAAGGGATGCTGAACTAACAGGACGCAGGGAGGAGTCTGTATAGGCTGAGGTAGGGCCATGTGGAGACTGGGTTGTAGACCACCAGCCATAGGGTAAATGCATTGCAATAGTAACACCTTTAAGAAGTAAGAACTGGCCTGCAAACTCTGAACTTCGTCTGCATGCACACACACAGGGAGAGGCAGGGGTGGACTTGCTGGGTGGGGCTTCAAAACTGTTGATAACTGCTTGTTATTCCAGTGTTTTTGTGTTTTGTGATTGCAATTCTTACCAGTATGGTCGATTATCAAGTAATCAATCATGTTAAAAACTATGAAGAAATTTTCTGATTTTTTTAATTAGACTTGGCCTTATTGAATTACAGGGTGGGCCATACGTTTCCATACATAGAAAAAGAAACATTTTCTATTGGACAACCCTTTTTTATTTTTTTTACCCCTCCAGGGGGTCTTTTGTGGGCTCTAGTGTCCCTTATATGATAGTAGGCTGACAGGAAACGGGGAAGACATACGGCAAATGTCGTCGGGTCCGGGAGTCAAACCCGCGACGGCCATGTCGAGGACTCAAGTCCTCCAAATACGGGTCGCGCTAACCGCTACGCCACCACAGCACGCCCCTGACCCTTTTTTATTTTTGTGGGACTCTGTGTAATCGCTGCATGTCTTGGACCACTTCCTGGTTGCAACGTTTCCAGTTTTCTGAAACTTGCAAATAAGTTTTGCCACAGTGTTGTGTGTGTGATGCTCGTTCCATGTTTTCCGTTTTATGTTTTGTGCAACCATGCAACTGCTTCCCGATCCGACCATCAGTATCATTTCAATTCTTTGCCCCTTTTGTCAAACGCATCTTCTTGGGTATCTGAAATATAAAAGAAATATACATTTTACATTCTCCTATGTATGGAAACTTATGGCCCACCCAGGAGATATAAATGCAGGTAGTCTCAAAATAACTCATCTAATCATTCTGCATTCTGGTTTGTATATTTCAATCAACAAGAAATCCTACGGTGATGTGTTGACGTTGACCAAGTGGTGCTACGTTGCTGATCCACCTCCTGAGGTAGAAATATAACTGCTATGACCCACAAAGGTTAATCCTGGATTGCATAACAAGTGTGACACGGTGATATGACACAGACAGCAGGTCTGTGGATGTGAACAGAGCAGAGAGAAAGGATGATCTTTCAGTGTCTGGCTTATCTGAGAAATATTTTTGAACAGTCGAATCTCAGGCAGCTAATAACATGCTACGGATGGCGAATAACAATTATGTTTTTTATTCAAGAACTGAATGCACTGAAGCAGCCTGTATGAATATTATGACACAAAGCTCAGACCTTTAGCTTTATATAGTATGTCACAGTATTTACATACCTTTAGTTCTTTATATATATATATATAAACAGAATAAGAGGGTGGAATGCCAAATGTGACAAAAAACTAAAAGCAGGAAGTGGACTATAGAGCAGGGCATTCTGGGTAAATACAACCAAATGTTCCACTGCAATAGAATTTATTTAAGTATGCAAATGTTATGGCAATTACCCGTTAATTTTGTCTTGCTGCACTATTCAGGTGATCTGTCTGCATTGAAAAAGACTCCCTCACCTCAGCATGCCAAACGCTTTGAGTGGCAGATCTTTGCAGGGGAGATTAACCTACTTTTTGTTTAATTCAGCTAAAAATCATCTGACTTTTGGGAGCATTAATATGCAATATAAAGAGCAATTAGACTTCATTAAAAAAAACCCAAAAAACCAAACAATAAAACAAGCAAGTTTTATTCTATTCTTCCTACTGCATTGGAAAATGTTGAGTTTGTACTATGAGTACCACAACTTACAATCAATACCAATTTTATACACAAACCTGTGACGCTGTGATGTTTCCTCACATCTAAACCCATGCAATACAACTTTTTTTGACAAGCTTTGCAACAGTTTAATTCATTCCTGTTTTTCCCCATAACAACCCACCATATTCAATTAATGTAATCACTTCCCATTTTTGCAAATCTACACTTTCTGTCCTACCACATATTGCACAGTTAGTCCCAACAGTGCAGTTAAGGCTAAGTGACTTGCTAAGAGGCACCTCGAAGCCATTGTGCACGCCAACGGGGGAAAGAAAAAGACCAGAATTTCCCAAATGGCACGACAAATGTGGTTACAGCGAGAATCTAGTCGACATGGGTTTGGGTATTAAAGATTGTTTTAATTCCAGCTCGTGCTAAAAGTGTCCCTTTTCATACAATTTTACTGTTCAAAGTCAGTGGGGGAAAAAAAAGCCACTGAACACAGAGTGTTTGTTCACAATTGAGGACAGAATTAAAAGACTAACCAAAATTTATTGTTAGATCCAACTCTGTTCCAAATAACATTTTTATTTGGAGTTCCAAATAAAAAAAAAACAAAGATCAAGTTAAATTGGCATCTATGTGGAAAGCATTTCATATAAAGATGACTGAAAGGGTGAAACTGCGTTCCCCACTGTGAGTCCTACTGTAAGGTAGGCTCCCTGGGATGCCTGTTAGTCACCGTGGCTATGATAAGTTCTGCTAGATGCTCTGGAGGGAGGAGTGCCATGTGGGTGATGCTTTTGCCTGTCAGATGGCTTGTGGTGAGAGCTAATCGCATTGAAAATAGAAATGCTTCCTGCCTTGGGACGGAGGGAGGGCGTACAAGAGCGATGCGAGCAGCCCCAAGGAGTCAGTCGTACATGTGCGCGCCGAGAGATAGCCTAATCTTCTCACAAACACAGGGGGGTAAAAATGAAAGTCCCCACCTATCAGTGGCAAATGCTTCTTCTCACGGACATGATTTGTAAAAATCAGGCCGAAATGTTATTTTTTTTCTTTTTTCTTGTGCACAAGCCGCTGTTGATTCATAATCCACCTATGCATACATTTGCTGAACTGGATCTCCTTTATTAAATCACTTCTTCACCCCTAAAATTGCTTTCCTGTCAAGCTTACCAGTTGGAGCCTTAACCTCCATCTTCCATCATGTGCTAGTTTCCTCTCCATTTTTTATTTACAATTTGCAGATTCTGTTTATCAGTGACTCCTCTAATCTCTCCTGTAGCCTGTTTTCTGGGATCCGTTTTTCCTGCGAGGTGTGAAAATGTGCCTCTGGTTTAAGCTGTGATTACGTCAAGGTTTTTCAAGGAGAGCTTGCTGATTTTCAACTTACATTGTAATACCTACTAACCCCCACACACACCCCTGACTTCACAATTATGTCACGCGTCCTTGATGCCGTCTGAGTCTCGGCTATACTTCACAGACAACATGCGGCGTCTGCTTCTGCATGCTGAGGCGGAAGGCCGCGGCGTTAAGAGCGATATTCCCCAAGGTCCCGTATATGTGACAAAGTGGCGGGAATGATTTTTTTGTGAAGCCCACTGTGAAGGGTTTCAAAGTGAGGAAACAATAGGGCCGATTGCCTCTAGCTGAAACAGCCGGAGGCACGTTTGGATGTGAAGTGGACAGGGCTGGATTTCACTTCAAGAGCTCCGTGTGCTGAAAAGGAAATCACAAAACGGCGAGTAATATCAAGGTGCAGGCCTTGAAATGGACATCGGCTGACACCAGCTAGACTGTAAAGCAACAGAGAAATCACTTTTTAGACAAACTAATGAATATCCACGTTGTGTTTTACTGTTACATGAAGATAAGATGCCAGTAAAGTATAATCTTTTTACAAATATGATACTGCAGAATACTCACAGGCTAAAACTAATTTTGTCATATGTGCTCTGTAACCACATTGTAGTTACACCTGTTAAATGGCTGCTAAGAAAAAGTGAATTGGCCAATCACACTGCAGCAGCTATTATACATACGTCTAGACGTGGTGAAAGTGATCAGACATTGAACATTACAAACGTGTGCAAAACTTTATCAGTATTCCTCTAATGTCAAAGGACCACAACTTCGTAATCGTGGTGTTTCCATTAAATAAGAAACGCAATTCAAATCAAACATGAATAAGTTTGTTCACTCGATAAGTTGTTAAAAAACACGCCGCGCCGTCCTCCTTCTACCACTTCCTGTTGTCTTCTTCGTCACCTCCACCAGTAGTAACATGCGGTTGCTGTCCAGTGTTTCCATTGCAGCTTTGAGAAATACACCTCAAATTAGCGCAAAAACTATTTATAGAAAAAGGAGAGTGCCTTCATACATGGTAAGGTAAAACATAACAGAGTGAGACATCAGTTTATGTATTTCTAATTTTTTTAAAAAGATTCCTGCCAACCAAAGTATGGATGTTGGTATTGTCCATCCATCGTCTTATTCTTATTTCAACATATCTTATAGATTTAATCAGGCATTTTTCAATGAATTCTTTGTTATTGGTTTCATATTAACAGTTGTGTGTCTCTAGGTTGCCCTGTGATGGCCTGGCAACTTGCCCAGGTGTACCCTGCATTTCACCCAATGACTGTTGGCACAAACACTCTGCAAGCATAAGCACGGTATAGATAATAGATGGCTGTATATTAACAGCTGTCTTCATGTTCATTTTAAAGTTTAGAACAATCCTGCAATTTTTCCCCGGAGCTTTGAAAGTAGCACTCGTATAAATATGATTAAATCCTCGGCTAATATTGAAAAATTTGCACCTCTGGCAATTTGTTAGGTTCATTAAATCTCAATCATGTATTCCCTCTGTAAACAGTTATGACCAATCCTTATTGGATTTCCCTGAGTTAATGTTTATTTGCTACTCGGTTCTAGTCTGTCACATGAAATCCCAATAAAGTTACATGAAGTTTGAGGTTCTGATCTACGGAAGAGGATTAGGGCCACTACAAAAAAAAATCTCACAATTCTGTCTTTTTTTTTCTTCAAATTCTGACTTTTTCCTTCAAAATTATGACTTTAACTAATGACATTTCAATAATGTTACACAGTTTGTGTTTTTTTAACCATAATTCTCCGAAAAACGTCATAACTCTGAAAAAGGTCATTTTTGTTCTTAATTGCCTTCCGTAGTAATTATCAAAAGTACTAGTTATAAATACTTTTGCAGTGCAGTTTGGGCAGCTACTTTTTTTAGCTGTGTCATATTTTAAAGTGATCTCACCCGTACTGAGGCCGTCGAATCGTAGCTCATCGCCCCCGAGGAACATCAAGGCGTCTCTGTTTCAGCCAATAACGTAGCAGATGAATTACAGCAGCGTGTATATTCAAACACGTTGCCCTGGATTCGCCGTCTGACTTTTTTCCCCAGCCAGAAAATCAAAGGGAAGTTGCGTCTCCTCTGATTTTAATGTATCATCCGGCTCCATGTGTCTGTCAGAATGTACAAGATAAAATAATAATAATTTAAATTACCAACTCATTTGACTGTGCCTTGCTTTTTGCTCCGTCGGCCTCTCTGCTGATAGTCACGGCTTAGCTTTCATGATAATTTGATGCAGTGAATTCTACTTTTTTTTTTTTTTTTTTTTTTTGATCCGGCACATCAATAATTACGAACCGACTCTGTCATCAGGTATTCCTGTGAGTGCGAATAAATGTAAAATATTGCAGCAGATAAAAAAGAAGAAGAAGAAAAAAAAGTGATTCGTAATGTAAATATCAATTAGATCACCGGCATCTATTTAGAGATTTATTTCATGTAATGAAGGAACAAATTACCTCCGGCGTCCCCCAGCCTGCAGAGAGAGTTCTCATGCAATTCTGAAGGCTGATCGTCTCTCCCCAGCAGAGAAGGAAATGAAGCCTGTGGTTATTTCAGACGGGAAGTAAGGACGTGAAACCCAGAAGTCTGAAATACTGCTGTAATCTGTTGCAAGGATGGTTTTTCATTCACAAGCTATAAAAAAACCCCTTCATATCACTGCAGCAGTCATCACCATGGAGCATTTTTGCATCTCTAATTGTGCCGGTTGTGTGACCCCCCCCCCCAAATTCTGGCTTTAACTCTCAGACTTAATCCTAGCTGCTCAAGTCTTCTCTTGTCAGTAAACATGTCTTGACTAAAATAACGCAGCAACTTCCTGCAAATCAAGACTATAGCCAGGCAAAGAGCAGCAAATATTTTAGGAGAGTTTTATGTACAGAGTTTAGGGTTCCAGGATTCATGTCTGTTGTTTTAGGGTGAGATTGAATTGGTTTCTGGGCCAGGAGTTTTATTAGCAGAATTACCTGCTATAGGCAGGAAGGGAAAAAACAAAACAAGGTGAACTCTGTGGTGTTTTGTATCTGATAGGTCGTTACCTTCGTCATTAGAGAAGGGAGTAGAGGAAATATGGACCTCAATTATTTATTTATTTTTTGGTCTTTAGTGATGTAGGCAGCAAAGCGAGAAGATATGATTCAACAATCAGAATCCAATAATCAACTTAATCTTATTTATCTGTTTTGTAATGTCACATTTTGTTCTTAACTACAACTGAAGATTTCTACTGAGCCAAGAAATGGCAGTGGTTGTGTAAGAGTTAGTTTTTTTTTTTTTTTGGTTTCTGAAAAAAACACACACATACATACTGTATGTAGATATATAAAGATAAAAGTCTAACTTGTTAGTTTTATGGAGGATCTAGACTCTTGATGTTTGTTGTGCCTAAATCAGCAGTTAAAAAAAGAAGTATGGGTTTGGTTTAGTTCAGTCAAAAAGTTTGAAAAATATATCACAAATGTTGAACGTAAGATTATGTATTTAATGACTGAATTAGTTTATTTATTTTAAGTTCCGGGGCTGCACAGTGGCGCAGTTGGTAGCACTGTTGCCTTGTAGCAAGAAGGTCCTGGGTTCGATTCCCGGCCGGGGTCTTTCTGCATGGAGTTTGCATGTTCTCCCTGTGCATGCGTGGGTTCTCTCCGGGTACTCCGGCTTCCTCCCACAGTCCAAAAACATAACTGTTAGGTTAATTGGTCTATCTAAATTCTCCCTAGGGGTGTGTGTGTGTGAATGGTTGTTTGTCCTGTATGTCTTTGTGTTGCCCTGCGA
Organism: Xiphophorus maculatus; assembly: GCF_002775205.1. Lineage (NCBI taxonomy): Eukaryota > Metazoa > Chordata > Actinopteri > Cyprinodontiformes > Poeciliidae > Xiphophorus > Xiphophorus maculatus. Next base: position 23,440,343 of record NC_036444.1, read on the forward strand.
CAGACTGGCGACCTGTCCAGGGTGTACCCCGCCTCCCGCCTGGAACGTAGCTGGAGATAGGCACCAGCAACCCTCCAGACCCCATTAGGGACGAGGGTGAACAGAAAATGGATGGATATTTTAAGTTCCTTTTTAACATTTCCATGCACAAGTCAAAAACAAACTTGCAATGCTGGGGGGAAAAAAAGACAAAACTAGTACAGAAACAAAAAAAACAACAATTTCTAACGTTCTCTTGATGGCAACAAAAAACATTTTAGTTAAAAGACACAGTCGATCTATATTGGTATAAAACTTTATGAGGAATGTTTTGGTTTGCTTTTTTTCCCAGTTCCAACGAGTCTTGTAATACTGCTATCTAAGGAATTAAAAAGGTAATGATAACAAACTGGATGGTGATTTTACACAGCAAAATGTAAGGGAAGTTTCCCCTGTTGGTTGTTGCAGGTGGCAGATCATCTGAGGAGGGAATGCTGCGAGGATATGTGGATTAGGTGCAGAAGGGACCCGGCTCACTCCTCCTGCCTCCCACTTTCCACGCAGTAAGCAGATCCAGCACATCTCCTGGACCAGCAGGCCACCAATTACTACCTGGGAGTGTTCTTAAGGTAACCGATTAGGCTTTATTTCCAAGACGCACGCTTGGAGTGATCTCAGAACTCACTGGAAAGCACCACTTCTGTTGGCTTAAATCTCATAACTTTAGGAGTACTGGCAGAAGAAGTTAACATGTTATCGATGTTTAAGCTTAAAGTAGCAGAAGAAAGTATCAGGAATGTGACTTTTTTAAAGGTACCAACTATGCTGGATCTCACATGAAGCAATTGGTCTTTAGTGTCTCTGTGGCAACAACTGCAACTTCAGCTACTTCAATAAAAGCAAGAAAAAAAAACAGATACTAAGTGTGGCTAAGGCATTGCACTATTATCGTAGAGCAGTTGTGTTTGCTTTAACTTTACTCTGTTTTTCACGTCTTCAGCACTTTTGTTAGACGTAGTCACTGTACTATGATTAGAAACTCATAAAAAGGAAACAAATACTAAAAAGTGGCTAAAGGTCAATGAGCTTCCATGGCTCAGCAGGACAGTCTATTTTGTAGATAACTAAAAAAGTTCCTCTTTCACAGCCTGCCATATTTTGTACGAAGTTAAAAGCGGGTCAGGTTGATCATCCTGACCTGTGTGTATCACCAAAGACAGATCTTTTACAAGCTCTGTTTTGTGTGTGTAATTTCTGATTAAATTTGTTGAGATGGAGCCTGGACGAAGCTAGAAGGGGCAGTGTGATGCTTGGGGCAATGTTAAGCAGGGGAAGCTTGGATCCTGCCATTTAAGCCGGTGTCATTTTGTCACGTACCAGTATTGTTGCTGACCAAGTGTGTCCCTTTCAAGGAAATTGCATATGCTGATGGCAGTGCCCTTTTTTTTCCCGCCAGTATAATTAGTCCTCCCGTATTGAAAGCGATGTTCACATAATGGTTTGAGGGGTTGATTTTCCTATTAAGTCCTGCTGGAAAAATATGGGCTTGCAAAAATGGGGACCTCTTTTAGATGGAGGTAAAGAATGGTGAGTCAGATTCATGCATACATGAATACAGCAAGATAATATTTCAGTGATTTCGATAGCATGCAATGGAATATGGACCTATGTTAAAAAAAAGTCATAAATTTCACAAGTAAATCCGGCTAAGTCCAACTGCCATTAGCTGTGTCTCCATTACAAATGTGCGCATCTTGCCTAAATTCCACTAATGTCAGAAAAAAATAACACATGGCAGTATTTCCATTAAATAAGAAAGCAATTAAAATCACACACAAATATGTTTGTTCGTGTGATAAGTCATTAAAAAACACACTGCGCCATCATCCTCCTACCACTTTCTGTCGTCTTCTTCATCTTTTCTGCCAGTAATAACATCCAGTTGTTGATCACGTGACCCGTGTGAGGCGAAATAAACACCAATTCTGATACGGCTGGAAAACCGCCTCATCCTAAAGAGCGCAAAAATGATTTTTATTGAAAAACATCACTTAAAAAAAAAAAAGGCATGTTTCCTTTAAACAAATGTATTTCCGTAATTCCAGTTTACACATATGAGAGAACGCAGCTGTAGGCTTGTTGGTCACGTCAAAAAAATCCTGTGGAATCACACACAAACTGCTACAAAATTTAATTATATGTGTTAATCTGGCAGCCATTGCTCAAAGATGACATTACCTCGTGCTACGTTGTGCAGTCGCTCTGTCTGTGCAGATGTAGATTCACTCACATCAGCATGCTAAATGCTTAGAGTGGCCAAATACCTCGTTATATGTTTTTGTGCCAGATGTCTGCAGAGAATTCAGACGTGAAGAACAACTGAATTTCACTTTTACACCACAGACTAAGGAACACACCACTTAGACCGCAGTGTAAACAGTGACTGTTGCTGCAGATCAATAACCGGTAGCAGAAGACCCATGTACCAAGGAATCACATTCCTGAAAGACAAATCTAAAGTTTGACCTTTTAAGTGACACTTGTAGGTTTGCATTTATTTGAGCACTTCATGAGGGTACTCATAGACTTTCAGGCAGAGAGATAAATTATGCATTTTAGGAATAAATGACCCAGTTTGCCCGTAAAAGAGGTGCTGGGGAACGGTGGACGTAAATATGTCAAGGCTTCACTGTGGCTGAAATCTGTATAATGTAGATTTACGAAAGATTATGTTATCTTTCTGCTTTTCTTTCCTTTTTTTAATCTTTATTTCAGCCCATTTTCAAAAAGCTGACATACTAAAGTCATGGTGAAATGTTTTACAGAAGTAGATATTATTATTTGATAATATTTACCATCTAATTCCTTATAAAGTTCATTTAAAGACTTTCTCAGTACATTAGTATGAGAAGAGAGCTGTTTTTGCTTTTCAGGTTTAAAGAAGTATTATCACAATGAGGCAATATCATCAAAGAAATAGTTTTCTGTTTTGAGATGGGATATAGTTCAAGGTTAGACCCAAAGGACTTTCTTACAACATATTTATGAATTATTAATCACCTCTAAACAGATTTCCACACTCACCAGTGTACAGCGTAAATGTGGTTGTTTCACCACCCATTAAAGATTTAAGCTTGACATAAGTTGAAAAGCCATTAAAACAAACATTTTCACATTTTACTTAATAGACTCCGACTAAGAAGTGCATAAATGTGATGCGACAGAAGAGTTTTCAAATCTTTGTTTACAAAATGAAAACATCCTAAATCTATGGCAAGCAGTTGTGTTCGACACTCTTGAGTTAACGGTTTCCAGGATGACCAAAAGTATTTACTACACCTTGTGTCATCAATGGGAAACAACATACTGGTATTTGTCTCAACCCCGTCACGTTTTGTCAGATGAGCGTTTAGCTGTTTGATATTTCAAGCATTGTTCATTCAGACGTTTTATTTTTCCTCTTTTATCCGTCATCTTGATCTCAGGTCGCCACACATGAAGGCGTGAAACTCAGGTGGGGGGGCCAAGTCATTCATTGACAGCGATAGCTTTCCAGATTGTCATCATCATCAATCACAAATCGCTGAAGGGGAAAAAAAAAAAGATTAAAAGATCAGATGAGAAACAGAAGAGATATGAAACGCTTTGAAACTGCCACTTAGCAATTCAGCAGACTGTGAAATACAGGTGAGTCACCTCTTAATTTCAGACACCTGTCTGTCGCTTCTGATGCTCCCGTCGGCCTTAATCTTCAGCGATCCCTTGTTACAGGCGGCCTCTTTTCCCTCGTCGCCCTCATTTCACCGGGCCATCGTTTTCCAACGCCTGGTTCTGGTGTCTTTACGGCGCCTTTTGGTTCGCTTGGTCCCAAACGTTTCCCTTCCTCTGTTTCCCCGCTGTCACGGCCGCGAGTAAAAGTGACGGCTAAGGTGAAAAGAATTGAGATCTACAGAGTTTGGGTACGTCGGTAATATGTTCAGTGGACTGTAACTCCCTCCCCGTGGATGACCGGGCCTCTCCAGCTTTTCGAGGGAGCGAGTAGTGAAAGGGCTGCCGTCGCTTCAGCTCCCTTGTGCCAATTGCTCAAAAATGGCCAATTTCCTGTCTGGGATGTGTGTTCTCACATTTTTATCATCCCCCGCTGTAGTTATCTAGTTGCACTTAGGGTCATCAGTCATCGATGCCGCGTTTAGAGGAAGCCAATGTGCAGTAAAACTGACGGACGGCCTTCCGCATGACTGAAGATGTATGAGGCGAGGCGGTGAGCCTCCTTCTTTTTTTTTATTGTATTTTCAGCATTGTCATAAGGTGCCAGGAGGAAAAATAGCATAGCTTACCCTGCTCACTACTAAATAAAGCACCGTGCGTTTACTGATTCAGTGTTTAGCTTGGCCAATGTTTTCTGTCTTTTTTTTGTTTGTTTGTTCTTTATTTGTTTGCAGATTTTTGCAGTCACTGGAGACAGGAGTGTGGTTTAAAGTGGAATTATTGCGAGATTTAACATCTCAACTGCGGTAAAATTAGATTTAAGATTGTAATTTGTTTCATGTCTGATTGACTTAGATGAAAATTCGAGTGACGATTTGAGGAAAGGAGGAAAATAGATAGTCCTGTAAATAACCTGAGTGTTTTGCGTTGTTTAGTGTTTGCTACATTTACTGATACTCCTGATACAGATGATTAAAGTGGCAATGTTATGTAAATTCAGCTTTTTTATCTTTAAATCATGTTATAATGTTATTCCCCCAGCAAAAATATACCTGGAGTATTGACTTGAGTCTTTTATGGATGTTTTAGAAATCCTTTAATCTCCATGGCAACCATTCAGCTGTGCAAAATGTCTGGTTGGACCAAGCCCCCGCCTTAGGGTTGCAGGTTCCAAGCTTCCAGCCTCACAGAGCAGCCCACCCCTTCTCAGCTCCTTCAGACTAGCCAGCAGCAACTAGCAACCACCAGGTGGAACTGGCATCCGCTAAGCTCATTATAGGAGCTACTTCTCAATGAAACGCTGGTAAAAACGTTGTTAAAGAGTTAATAGAGGAGCCATGTTGTGATGAATTTCTGAAGGTAGAGTTTCAGAAAGAACAGGAGTTTTTAAAAAGACAGAGACCCAATTTCAAGGCTTTAAATCAGAATGTCAAATTCCTTTTAATTCATGCTTAATATATAGCATTTTTATAATAACTGGAGGTAACATAGTTACTTGATTATGCTATAAAATGGCACTAAGTGCCTGTAAAACACATAATACTGTTCCTTTAAAACAAGAGGTAAAATATTCCACCATACACACCGGTGTGTATGGTGGAAGATCTATAATGCTGACAAGGTTCATGAGGGCATTGTGAACCTTGTCAAAGGCAAATTGAACTCTTTGAAACAACAGGAGTTGTTGCTGGTGATCTACCAGTAAGCTAACAAAAAAAATCACCTTTGGATGTTAAACCAGAATAATGATCCAAACATATGAATAAATTAAGACCAGATCTTTATAAGAGTATTGTATATAATATACATACCAGATCGGTTTAAGAAACGTGTTCATCTACACCAGGGGTGTCAAACTCAATTTCACCAAGGGCCACTTCAGCATATTGGCCACCCTCAAAGGGCCACATTGACGGTATAAATCAGGAATGCCCAAGTGCAATCCTCCAGACTGCAACTTTTAGATGTGTCCCTGCTAAAACGTACCCCAGACAAAAAGTTGACTTCCCTCATTAGCAGCAACTCGGTTCTTTAGAGGCCTATGAATGAGTCAATGATCCAGGTGTGTTAGAGAAAGAACACATCTAAAGTTGCAGAGTGATAGGTCTGGAAAACTAGACTTGGGCAACCCTAGCATAAATGTATGAAAATACAATGTTAAAAATAAATTAAACAACACCTCACATTGTTAAATAACTGATTTTTACATTTACATTTGAGTTTGCATGGATGTAAAATTACTGCTCAGTTTAAAAATATGCTCAGCTAAACTTCACTCTTTAGCTTGTAGATGTTTCAGTTTTATTCGCTGGAAAAATTATTCTTTGTCTGCTTTGAAGATAAGCAGACAAAGAATAAAACCAAGTTTTGATATTAACTCTCAACTTCATTCACAAAACTTTTTCGTTATTTATTACACAACGGACATGTATTCCACATAAGAACAAAACAATGAGGTGATGTTGCCTGTCCTTGAACACAAAGCTGATCCTCTTCACCCTGTCACCAACTCACACATCCTCATTGTGTTGTGTTGTGTAAATAAACACAAAACACAAGCAAAATCAATAAACTATATGCATATTCCAGTATACTGAGTTTTGGTTTTACATTCATTCTATTTAAATTTAGTTTGTTCGTGCTTACCAATGTTTTCCCCTGGTCAGTTCGTCCATGTCTGGTTTTAGTTCTTGTGCTGTTGCAATCCGCAAAACGGCGTGTAGGTTTTCGTCAGTAATGCGCGATCTGGTCTTGGTCTTGTTTAAATTCATTATTGAAAACATCTGTTTTCAATAATGATAGGTGCTTCCAAACATGGACAAAAAACACGAGCTGCATGGAGTCGAAGCTGTGGCATCAAATCAGGGGGCAGGAGACGGTAAAAGTCCTCGATTGAAACATCTCGGAACTTCGCTCTTTAGCTTGTTAGCTTGTCGATGTTTCAGTTTAATTCGCTGGGAAAATTAATAATCAGCTTGAGGTGACTCTGCTGCACTCTAGTGGCGAGAAGCCGTAATGTTGGCTGGTAAGAATCGGAAGGCATTATGGGAAATGTAGTTTGTAGTCAATTCATGTTCAAAACCTATTTTAAGTCAATCAATGGGGCTGTAAAACGGTGGTGGGGGGGAGAGGGCCACATAAAATGACGTAGCGGGCCACATGTGGCCCGCGGGCCTTGAGTTTGACACATGTGATCTACACAAACCCACTAACTTAAACCACTGAGTGTTGTTTTAAACATGCCGAACCCACAGGGGGGCAGTGTAGGGCAAAGCCAAAACCTACGTCAGCCAATCACAATCCTTCAAGAACAACCTTGACTTCCTGTTAGGGATTAAACATGGCCAAACAATAACAATGGTGACATACTGTATGTACGTCAGCACTGCATTATTTGTGGCAGGTTGCAATGTGCGGACCTCTAAATCTTATGTTTTCAATGTACACATGCAAACGAACATGAGAACGCTCAAATCTTCACTTTGGTTGGAGTTTTTAATAAATAATAGCCCTTAGTGATATTAAATGGAGTTTATGTGTGAATGAAAAGCCAAATTGCATAAAAATCTATTCAGTTTCCCAGATACTTGGCTACCTTGTTCTTGCGTGAACAAGGCTAGACGGAAATGGTCACCAGACACAAAATCAAGCGTCCCCAGAAACTGAATCCTAACACAAAGATAAGAGATAGAATTGGTCAATAACTGTCTCTCTCTGTTTCACCTACATTGTATAATCTCCATTTCAACTCAGTCATCATCAAAAAAAAAACACCATATTGCTCTGATTTGTTTTTCTACGTTTTATTGCTCCACATTTAAAATACGCCAGAGTAACCCAATAAAATCAATAAACGTTGATTTTGCTTAAATTAGTGCAAACGTTTGAGAGAAAATTGGCAACAAAACTCCATAATCACGCAGCACTACGTGTTACATTTGGCAAATTGCTGCAAAGCACACTAATTATTGTTTTAACATTACTACTAACGCCGTCAAGAGTAATGAAAATCACACATTTGAAATGTATTAACACGGTTAAATTTAGATCACAGCAATCCGCTCTTCTGGCGAAAACAAAGACAGATTGCAGTGAGGCAGATTTCACATCGACATCGGTGTTGTAGCCGTCGTCGGGGAACGGCACGTCACAAGCTGTTGTGCTTTCACGCCAGAGAGGAGATCGAATTCTGCCGCACAGAGTGTGTACCGCATTCAAAAAAAAAAAAAAAACAACTCACCATTTGCATAAGAACGAGAAAAGGACACCTCTCCACAAGCTGCAATGAGAAATGTTCCTGTTCGTCATGCATACAAAAGCCCCCACAACTTGACCTTTGAATTATGAATACCCTCCGCCGCGCAGGGGAACTGCATCCATGTCAAAGAGACGGGGCGGGAATATGAAGTGAATCGCTCTGGGATGCACCAACATCCTGTCTGGTTGAAAGTATTCAATGCTTTCTACCGTCTCAGGCTGCAAATGGTAACAATGGCTGGCTTTTAACATGAGATCGTGCGATGAGCTCATTGTTGCCCGGCTTGCAGGAAGTGGGCCGCATTTCTTTTTTCTTTTCTCTGTTTGTGAAATCGAGACTAATGTTGTTTTCACAGGGGCAACACGGCGGTTGCATTTTAAACAGGTGGCCTTGTCAAATTTCAAATGCAAAATGTATGAGTATTTCTGATTGGAGGCCATGATTGTATTTCTGTTTTTCCCTCGACAAACACCCGAGTAAAGCAATTACTTCAGTTATGTTAGAATCTGTAAAATCATTGACTTGTCATGGCTTGAGGCGGTCTGTCAGTCTTTGTCTCATTACAGATGCGACATTTTTGATTCTATTTTCATATTCTTTGTCACAGACACCTTCCCCCGTTAAATATGAATTTAGAAAACAAACACCGGAGGTTTTTTTTTATGATTCCATAAAGACTCAGATCATAAGTTCTCCAGATAAAATGCCATGCCAAGCAGCTGATAATCTTGTAAGAATGTAGTTGACATGTGGAAATCTGATGTAGTTTAAGCTTAAATGTATGTTTAAAGAGGTATGTGTTATGTGTTTCAGAGGATATAATACCATTTTATAGTACAATCAAGAAGCCGTCAAGTTACCTTTAGTTGTAAAAAAAAAAAAGCTACATTAATCAAAGTTATCAAATATAACTTTGTAATTTAACGTCTTGAAATTGGGCCTCTGTCTCTCTAAAAACTGCTGTTTCTGAATCTCCGCCTTCAGGAAGTCGTCACAACATGGCTCCTATATTAACCCTTTAACAGCGTTTGTTTTAGCAGCATTTCACTGACAAGTAGCTCGTTTAATGAGCTCAGCAGACGTTTCCCAATTGCTGCTGGCTAGTCTAAAGGAACTGAGTGACGGAGCTGAATGGTTGCCACAAAAGATTAAAGGATTTCTCAAATATGCATAAAAGAATGATGACACAGTCCAGGTATGTTTTAATGAGGGAATAACATTATAACAGGACATGAAGCTCAGAAAATGGTGGTTTTATGTAGTACTGCCCCTTTAAGAAGTTTATTTTGATGCATACGTAGAAGCTGCTCTTGAGCTGCTGGCCTGTTGTGTTACACATAACACTCGTTTATGTAGGTTCTGAAAAAAAATGTTAACGTTTGCTTGTGTGGAAAAGTATTTGGGTACTTGGTGGGAAACAGAGTGCCAGGATAACAAAAGAGTTTGGACTATATGTGAAAATACTACAACTGGCAAAGTGTCTATTTGGCTAACAATGGTCTAGTTAGCATCTTAATCATCTGTAATTCAACATTCAAAATACTTAACCTGATCAAGCCTGAACTACACTGCTCTACTCTGGACAGAAATGCTCTAAAACATAGTTTCAGGTTTATGAAACTTTATATAATTTGTGAAAATACAAAATGAGAGAATTTTGCCACTTTAGAATCAGGCAACCATCAATACAAGGACAAGTCAAAACTGAACTAAACTTTTCTCCACCAATTATGGATGTGTTGATGCATTATTTATAATTGGTGGAAGAAACCAAACTATGAAAACAAGCCAATCATAAAACATTTTTACGTCCTGTTGGCGCAGAGCAGATGTGAAGTATTGTCTTTACTGATCAGCTGGACGTGTTGCCGCTCTCTACCAGAAGCCACCGGAATAAAAAGAGAGAAATAAACTTTCCAAAATGGCACCGAGCTGGGTTGACGTTCAAAGCTGTACTGACTTTTTCCATTTTTGACAGGACACGTTAAATATGCATCCACTGTAAATAATGAAACAGTTTTTCAGGGCTTGACAAGCAAACGTTTTTGGTTGTTCTAACATTGCTTTCCACACGGTTTCTGGTGAGAAATTGTCATTTGTTTAGTGTGATAAACACGTTTAGCGTCACACTAGCCTGGGCCTACAAAGGAAAATGCACAATAGATATAAATAATGTATTACATTGGGAGACAGCCACTGATTATGTGTATTATAATAAGATAAAAGTAGCAATAACTTAAAAGAATACCTTAATCTATCCATAAATAGTACGTAAGTTTAGCAACCAATCAAATAAAGCAAATAAGCTACCAATTGAAAAACCAAGGACATCAATGAATAAATAAAAGTTTGAAATGTTTTTACTGTGTCATTTTGGAAAGACGTTTAGACATTCACAGTCTTTATTTAGATACAATGAACTTCTATTATAACCAAAGTGTAGTGTACAAAATAAATCACTAATAGATTGAGTCTCTGGTCGGACCGACTTGGCAAACTCAGAAACCTTTTGCTGTTTATCGCCTCACAACTAGAAAAATCAGCATATTTTATTATTGCATGTGATAGAGCAACACCAAGCAGAGACAAATTCAGACGTTGAAGGAATATAATACCCCCCAAACCAACACAAATGAGAGTCGATCAGGCTAGATGAATCCGACTGGGCAGAACTTCTGTGATGGTGCTGTTTGTCTCTCAGCCTCTTCTCTGAGTCAGCACACAGAAGTTGCCTCCGATGACATTATCAGACACTGAGCACCCCGCTTGAAAAACGTGCTTGTGGCATGTCACACAGTAGACAGAATCTGCTCGGGTTTTTTTTTAAAAAAAGGGAAATAATACTAGATTTATGCTCACATTTATCCCCATGTAATACTGCTGGTTTATATTTTAATGGTCAAGGTTTAACAGTATGATCGTTATCTTCTGATAACGTGCCCTCTTTACACGCCTTTCCCACTCAGCTCCTTCAGACAGCAGCAGTTATCAAGCTCCTGGTGGAACTGCGTATATGCTGAGCTCATCATCGTACGAACTATCCATCAGTCCAGCACTACTAAGAATGTCTGCAAACAGCATAATGGAAACACATTTTTGCGGTGTGCTGAAAGTGGAGTGTTGGAGAGAGCAGAAGCTTCTTAAAGAGACAGAAGCCTAATTTCAGGGCAGCAAACTGCAAAGTGAAATTTATTTTAGGCTACGTTTAAAATGCGCATGATTTTTCGTAAAAAGTGAATGCAACTTTGTTACTTGATTGTGCTATAAAGTGCCACTATGCACATGGAAAATACATACTACCGCCCCTTTAATATAAACTGAATAGTGCATTTTTGTTTTTGGTAGCAGCCTGATAAAGTTTCAATGGAAGTAAAGACAATTTGAATCTTTGACTTTTAGATAAGGTGTTAATATCCTGAGCTTTTTACGATGGACAACAATCTGCTTATCACAACCATCTGGTACTTTAACAGAATGTTTAATATAATATAATAATCAATGCAATGTGAGAATCTGTACCAACTTCCTTTCATTTCCACCGTCGTGTCAGCGTTCGTCTGCTTGTGCGTTGACCTCAACAGACAGTTGTCGGACATACGCGTGTTTGCCGACAGTAGGACTCTTCTGGATTTCTTGTAAACTAAATTTGTTGCTAATAAACAACACTCCCCAGCCCTTGAGTAGACCAAGGAAATGATATATGTATATCTTTAGTCTTGTCAAAATGTTTTGTAGGAGCAAACAAAGAAAAAAAAAAAAGAAATCTCTATTTTTTTCATTCACGACGTGGCTTCAGGCGTTGAATGTAACAGGCCAATTATTTTCATCTTCCTCCCAGTGTTCAAGCTGAGCTTTCATTCAGTGTGTATTATCTGTGGCTCTTGTCTTACAGAGCAGAAACCAGGGGCAACTAGTTGAAAAGAAGTAATTGGCTTGATTGCAGAATGGCTAACGACAGCTACAGTGGCTCAAGGTGTACACAGTTGAAATACAGCGAATAAAAGAACACACGCCTTTTTTCTTCACAACATGAATCAGACTAAAATTCTCTTGTTTTAGGCCATTTAGAAAAATATAAAGTATTTCTATTTGCTAAACAGAAACTGGGTTAGGGTTAGTTACATTTGGACCAAAAAACCATAGGAGAGTCATTTATTTACTAGATGGGGTTCCTATATAACACTTATCCTGTTTGAATAGGGCTTTAGATGTTGTCTTACCAGCTTCACTCAGCATCTTCAAGCCGACTTTGACTTCAGTTCTGAAAGAACCGCTTTCCTTCCTGAGCGTTATGATGGTGGGACATAACCATCATGTCTAAATTGGCGTATTATTCTTTAAATGGACGAATCCGGCAATTCAAACATCTGGAAATTGTTCACAAAGATGAACTAGCTTCACGAAGCTTCACAGTTCCCTTCCTGATGTCTTGGGTGATTTATTTGGACTCTAAACAAGAACTTCTGATTTGCAAGACATTAATAAATAAATCTCTTGACATATTCTTTCTCTCATTATTGTGGCATTTGGCAACTAGAAATGATTTGTTAATTCTAACTAACAAGAAAGTTGGGTCTGATTTAACTTCATGTGGTGAGAAGAACAAGGCGTCTTTTAAGTTTATTTCCACAGCACATTTTCAGCAACAAGGCAGTTCGAAGTGCTTTACATCACACAAACATCTTACAGTCAACAATTATGAAACAAGCCATATTATGTTTTGTCATTTTACTCGGCGTATGTAAACTTACATGTAGGAGCAAAACCTCAAACAAACCCTGAATCCTAGATGAGTTGCAGAGGGGGCGTCAAACGTAGGACTGGAAAGAAAACGAGTAAGGAAATGTGGATGTTTTTTCTTCTTCTTCTTTGATCCCCATTTTTGAAAATGGGATTACCAGCAAATGAAATCGAAAAAGCTTGGATTGATGACAAGGACACAGCAGGGATATTGAGAATGCAGTATTATATATATTTTTTTATTTCAATAAGGTTCGGATGCAGGAGCATATTCTCCTGAACCTCCTCACCCAGACTCCAGCAGACAAAGCAGGAGATTAATGCAGCTGTTGTTCAGCTCCACTTCAGTGAGCTGCTACAGAAGGTCATGGCTGCCCATTGCTGCTGCCTTACAGCACGAGTCCATATAATGACCATTGGTCCTGACTCTGTTTTGTCCTTTAACAAATGTCTTTATTTTTCCCCAAAATTGTTGACTGAATGTGCTGTGTTTTATGACGGAGTGTTTGATACGGGCTGTCAGGTCATACAGGGGTATGACCGGTGTCGGAGTCTGATCCGGATTACCGGCAGTAAGTTGGGCTCGTTTCCGGTGAGAGTTGGACTCCACCAGGGCTGCCCTTTGATTCTGTTCATTACTTTCATGGACAGAATTTCTAGGCGCAGCCAAGGTGTTGAGGGGATCCATTTTGGTGGCCTTAGGATCGCGTCGCTGTTTTTTGCGGATGATGTGGTCCTGTTGGCTTCATCAGGTCATGATCTGCAGCTCTCACTAGAGCGGTTCGCAGCCGAGTGTGAAGTGGCCAGGATGAGGATCAGTCCCTCCAAATCCGAGGCCATGGTCTTGAGCCGGAAAAGGGTAGAGTGCCTTCTCCAGGTCGGGGGATGTCCTGCCCCAAGTGGAGGAGTTCAAGTATCTCGGGATCTTGTTCACAAATGGGGGAAGAGGAGAGCGGGAGATCGACAGGCGGATTGGCGCAGCGTCTGCCAGGAAGCTGGCGCTGTACCGGTCCGTCGTGCTGAAGAGAGAGCTGAGTCGAAAAGCGAAGCTCTCAATTTACCGGTCGGTCTACGTTCCCACCCTCATCTATGGTCATGAGCTTTGTGGCTCGCCCTTAGAGAGAAGCTCGGTCATCTGGGAGAGACTCAGAGTAGAGCCGCTGCTCCTTCACATCGAGAGGAGCCAGTTGAGGTGGCTCGGGCATCTGGTCAGGATGCCTCCTGGTCGCCTCCCTGGTGAGGTGTTCCAGGCACGTCCCACCGGGAGGAGGCCCTGGGGAAGACCCAGGACACGCTGGAGGGACTATGTCTCTCGGCTGGCCTGGGAACGCTTTGGGATTCCCCCGGAGGAGATGGAACATGTGGCTGGGGAGAGGGAAGTCTGGGCCTCCCTTCTGAAGCTGCTACCCCTGTGACCCAACTCCGGATAAGCGGAAGAAAATGGATGGATGGATGGATGGATGGATGGATGGATGGATGTTCATATTGTTGGAGCTGATATTAAATATCTACATCTTCAAATCCGTTTTTTAATGAATTCATGCTTAGCACTCAAACTTTAAAATCCTAACAATGATAATCAAGCAAGAAATTTTCTTAACAAACTTGTAAAATTGCTGACTTGGTGCAACTTTAAATCCATATGTCTAATATAAAGTGTGAATTGTTTGTTTAAAGTGACAATTCTATGAATTGTCACTTTAAATGTTTACGAGGTTTTGAGCTAAAAATGCGAATGTATTGTTTGTTAACTTTTTATCCAAAGGAATAAAGTTCACAGAGTATATGTCTTCCAGTCCAGTTCAATTTGAAATACTTTCACACATGTGTTTTATCCAAATGAGACTGATAGAGGAAATTTTCCCTTCTTAGCTTCACGAAAGCACTGGCTTAGAAAACTGAAAAAAGGGTGTTTTGTAATTCTAATCACCAGTCAATACAGGGTGTTATTTATTTACCCACCTAAATGCATCCCAGTAACTTAAAGCTCTTTCTGGTTTCATTAAATCAGGTATAGTAGTTAGTGGAAGATCACATGAACCAAGAGTTTAGCTTGATTTTTGTCGGATTCATTTCCTTCCCACAAAACTAAAACTCTGCATCTTTCTTATCCTTTCATTTCGACCTACTTCTGATAGAGGAAAGAGAAAAATAGAGAAATCCCCATCCCTTCTGCCCCCTCGGTGAAAAAGTATTTTCCCTTTTCTGTCAATATTGCAGTTAAGAAAATGTCTCTTTATATGCTGAGGCAAAGTAGAGCCAGATCTCTCAGAGCAACAAAAAAAAAAAAAGTCTGTTTCTGGAAGATTTCCTCTAATCTTTTCCTGCAAAGTGCAAAACAAGTATCCAAGGTCAGCTTTCAAAGCGATAGAGAAGCCAGGCAGAGGCGTTTACAAGGTGCAGCTCTGTGGTTAGCATTAAGCTAACCGCTAGAGCGGCAGCTCATGAAAACACATGCATGCACACGAACCAGAGAGAAACATTATTACTTTTAAAGTGAACATGTTGGAGTACAGGGTGGTCTCAGTCGCAGTGTGTAAACTAATATTCAAGTAAAATATTTTTTTGTTTAATTTTGTATTGTACTAAACAGGCAACATCACGCCGGAAATACTAAAACAAGCCGGCTGAACGTTTGTTGTTGTTGTTTTGTTTTTGAATGTCCAAGTATCTTCGTTTCTGAGTACCTCCTTTTTAATGTGTCTGTCTAAACATTTTATTTTGTCGGTTTTGTCAAATGCAGTTGCCATGGAAACAGGTCATGTACTTATGTACTTTTTTGATGGGTGCATGCATATGAAAATACAAAGAAGCTCTTCTGCTGTCTGAGCAGTTTGTCTACAGATGTGTTATTTTCAGACAGCTTTCGTTGTGTGCGTGTGTAGCATATAGCCAGAGTTACTGGGGCTGATATTAGCATATAGCCAGAGTTACTGGGGCTGATATTAGCATATAGCCAGAGTTACTGGGGCTGATATTAAGGTTTCCTGAGGGAATTCATCTCTAATGCTTGTGATTTATGCATTAATGGTCCCATAAATGGAAAATCAATTGCCATTAATCTTAAATATGGAACGGATGTTGTAATTATTTCTATGTGGGCCTTATTCAGGAGAACCGACAACAGAACATCGATGTGTTTTTCTAAATTAATGAGATGCCATTTTTATTATTATTATTATTTTCATTCTTTACTTATTCCCACATGCATTAATTTTTTTCCTTGTTATGATTATAGCAGCTCATTTTTAAGTTGTGGCTTAAGTGAGAAAAATGCCATAAGTTCTTGCTTTTTATGAAACTTTGATCTGGAATACAAATTTAACATGATTTTGATTTATCTTTAAGAGTGATATGAAGCCAGATGAAGAGCAGTAAACATATTTTTTCTTTCATTTCTAGTATCACAAGCAAAGACAACATGACAAGAAATCTCTCTAAACCAAGCCAATCCAGTTTCAAAACAAAGTAAAAGTGATTATAGAGTTTCCATTTTAGATCTTATGTCTTTCATTGCAATTATCGCCCCATACACTGACAATTAGCACAGTTAGCATGACTGCTACAGCAATCTTTGTGTGTATTCATGAGAAAATCTGAATTTATTCAAATTCAGCATGAAAACAATAAGACAAAGCATAAAGGCAATGAAACATGCCGTCACAAGCACAAGATCCCACCTGCTGGGGAGCAAAACTGCTGCTCACCCACAATGACTGCTATTGCTTTTAGCTGTCAGGTTGTCAACACAACATGCTAAATCTTAAATGTATGCAATATGTAAAAGAAAAAGTGATGCAATGTTTTGCTACTAATTTTCAACACTGACAGCTAGATAAGGTCCAAGCATATCACATTTCAGAAGTGAGTAAACACTTTTAAAAAATAGTCAGAGGGAAGTAGCTCAGTTATGCTAGCTTGACTTTGAAAACCTTAACATGAAGACGTGCTGCAGAATTAAGTGTTTCGGTTCAGCTACCAAAAACAAAAGGCAAGCCACACATTAACTCTCTGACATATGATAAGTAGAGCAGGTGTTTAATCAGCTCATGAACCACCACTGGTATTCACGCAAACACTTTGCTTATTAATCGCAAAATAAACATCAAGCATAAAAACATGACACTGTAATGGACTGAACGTTCTGTTCTTTGTGTGGAAAATGTATGTGTGTTTTTAATTATTGAATCCTGATACACATGAATGTAATCTCTGCTCTGTCAGCTACCTGTTGTGAGTAAGTTGCTATGACAACAGATTTGCATAAAGCTGACATAGCAAAGCCTGTCCTGAATGCTAAAGCTAGTTGGCCACCAATGACAGCGGCTGAACGGTTTTCACGTAACGATGAGTTGTTTCTCTGCAATTAGCACATTGAGCAGCACATCCACAAGATTGATTGACAGCGCTAAGACCCTTCTCCTGTCTCTGATTGGTTGTTTTTGGCTGGAAGCGATGCAATAGAGGCACAGGGAAAAGGCGGCGTAACTCGGCCTTTTCGCAAATTATCTGTCTCATAGCAAACTGTCACAACATGGTGACAGTTTTAACAAATATGTAAAGAACATATGTTTATAAAAGTTACATAGTGTAGCTTTAATTTCAAACACATTAGGTAGCTAACAATAAAGATAATAAATCTTTACTCATTAACCAAACATTTTGGTCACTTATTATAAAACGATTGTATTTTTTTTCATTTCTGAGTGCCAAGTTACAAATCTATTGATTCTGGTAACTTTGCCATTTCTTGGCCCATCTCTCCTTCTTGGTGTTTATTGGGTTTTAGAAATAGGGTTGACAGAAAACTTTTTTTTTCTTCTTTTATTATAGTAGCCGCTATTTTTCTGTCATGGAGGTTTTGGTCTTATTTTGCGTATGGCGCTGCAGTGGGACTCTGCTTTTACGGTGATTGCGAGGGATCAGTAAGTGAAGGTCATCTCTCCGCACCGCACTTGGTGCTCTACACTATCAAAAATTATATTACTAGTATCCAAGGTTGGGCTGTAATAGTATTTGAGCTGATTCCATGTCAAACATTGATGGTTTAAACGGATTAGAAATAGGATGATGGAGCACAATATTGAGAGCATGTGTCCGTAAAAGAGCTATAAAGTTGCTATAAAGGAACCCGAAGCACAGGATGAGTAAAAATGATTTTCTTTTTCCTTTTGAATGTTATCAGAGTAAAAAAAATTATAGGGTAAAAAAAAACACAGCACACTGTGGGAGTATATTGTGTAGAAACCCCACATCTCCGTAATAGATTGAATTTCTTTTGCATTTTACCTCATTATTCCTTTCAACAGTCTCCATAAGAGTTCATTAAGCTTTGTTTATAGGCCCTTACTGGCAAGATGGTTTTCCACTGAATTCACTTAGTTTCTGGCATCTCTACAATGTGTTTATCAGGCTCGAATCCAGAACAGGATGACAGATTGTAGGACCTCGTTCAAGGTTTATGACACTGCGCTGAGTACTGAAGGACACAGTCTGTTGTTGGTTTGATCCAGCTTATTAGCCTATGCCTGTGGGTCTCTGTGTTTAAAGGTCATAATAACATCCATAAATTTAATGTCAGTCATCATCTTGATTGCATTAGAATATTCTATAGGCCTTTCATGCCAACAGTGTTGTGCTCATTAGGAAACTGCAGGCACAGATTGAGCATATTGTTGAAGTCAGATGGAAGAATGGTGAGATGTAGTTCCTGAATCTAGCCACCATACTAGAGGTTTACGTCTGTCACCTTGTGAGTCACCTTGAGATTCTTAAGGCTGTTGTGGTCGACCAATGACTTCGGAATAGCCGGTTGGGATTGTAGTCTTAGTTGTTTAAATGGTGGAGTATTTGGTGTTTCTGTCAGAGAATTAAGCTGCTAAGCTTCTGAACAAAAGTCTGCTGGGATGGTCTGTAACTTATGGGGGAAGCACTGTGACTTGGGTACAAGTGTTTGGAAGAGTGGAACAGATCGTTTTCAACTACATTTGTTGAGGAAACATTTTGATTCTGCTTTGTTAGCCTGGTAAAAACCAGCCCCTTGTTCCACGCTTTGCTTCGTAGAAAGAGTCTGGGCATTGGAGAAACGATTGCTTGCTGGAGACGTGGACTCTGTTCAAGTCCTAAATTTTACCCAGTCGCTAACGTTTGCCCGTGAGGCAAGTAACGCCGTGAAGCTTACCGGTAATTTCTTGTGCTGTAAGCAACCATCCTCCACTGTCGAGCTGCTTTGTTCACTATTGCGGGCGACGGTGGTAGGAGTTCATCCCGCAATCGGTTGGTTGCCGGCTCTATTTCCGCTCCGTCCGCCTCTATAGTCGTGTCTTTGAGCAATTCAACGTCATTAGTCACAACTTCTTCTATTCGCTTATTGGCCCAGTTGAAATGCTACCAGAGGAATCCAGGTCAATGGGAGAAATTCCATTGACCTACTCAAGGGAGATGAGAATCAAGTGGCAAAATCAAGGCAATTATCAGGCTATAGTGTTGTGGAAGACCATGAATTAAAACCTATATCACATAACTCTTGCACTTACCTAATTAGTCGCCTTTGGTTATCTAGTATTTTAGCTTGTGAGCACTATCATGAATAAATCAATTATTCAAGTATTTGCACATACTGTACATGTTTGCTAATGAGAGGTTGTTTTGTTTTTTTAAGAACTTTTACACACTTCTTGCTCCAATTTGTTAACCTTTGTTTTAGGATTATATTCTTACATCACAGTTATAAATGCACGTCTTTTATAAGCAGCAAACTTCAACTGCATTCATATTAAGTTCAATAGCACTGTTTTTCATTATCCTGCTTTTCTAACTAGGTGCACTGGCCGGGTGCGGTTATGTCGGAGCCTTCAGCTCGTTTGGTCTTGTCTCCGCTGTAATCCTGATTAACGTCAGCAGCTTTACAGACAAAAGGGTCATTTAAAGCAAGCCTGAATAAGTAACTACGCTTTTATCCCAAAAGGCTTGCAGAGTTTATCAATACTTGTAACTTTAAAAAGTCAAAACAGAAAGCTCTTAATTGCACGGCCATGTGAGATACTGTAACACTGACTTCATTATGTTTAGGAGTGTTTGAACAGATTCATTTTCAGTTATGAAACTTGCTTAATTTTGTATCCCCTTTAGGTTATTATTTTTATTTTTTTACCTGTCCTTTTTAATTTGGGCAGAGTACCATGTAAGAGTTTTTTTCCACCTTTTATTCAAAACATTTAGGTATACTGATGACTTTTCTTGACATTTTTGTCTCTTTTTTTTCTGTGCTCTTCCTTTAAATTTATGTAGATTGTAAATACCATGTAGCATTTGCCTGTTGAGCTGGACTCTGATCATTTCACTCTACTATAGAAGTTGGATTGTTTTGTACCAGACTTTACTGGCTTGGAAAATGTTTGCATTTTAGTATGCTCTTTGAGAATCAATCACACAAAGTAATTCTTTTAATAATCCCAGTCTGCTGGGAGGAATTGTGGTAATATGATCCCAAAAAAACAATATATGTTAGTTGTAAAACAAAACAAAGAAAATTTAAAATTTGTGTGAGTGGGGAAAGGAGCAGGTTGGAAAAACGAGGAAATGATAAACAGCTGAGATTGAGATAATGGTGAGATTGAAAACAAAGTCAAGAGAAACCAAAATCCAATATACAGTAAAAGAACAAACTCAAAACACAAACAATGATACTTATACAACTAACAAAAAGGATAAACTAAAGAAATTAATAAATTATAAAAACATAAACATAAATAAAACTAACAGAGATTATAATAGTGTTACAAGGTCTTTTTTTTATTTTAACTTAAGCAGGAGACAAATGGAGATAATACATGAAAATGTTGTATTTATTATGGTTCTTAATATACAACTAAATAAAATATGATTGAAGATTAGAGATTTATCTCTCATCAAAATATTTCAGCTAAGACGCAAAATATGCAGCTGCCTAAATCCCGAAATGTGAAATGTTGGATGATACGAGGAGGTAGAGTATGGACATGAAAGTTGGTGAATAAATCTGGAGAACTTGAAAGTATGAAGTCAAGAGAAACAAACAAATCATCGTCAGCTGAGCAATCGTTTGAGCCTTAACAATAACTCTATCCATTAATTTCCATTGTTTCTCTGTTGATATTTTTTATGGTTCACTTTTTTGTCAGCTGTGCTTCTGTATTTGTGAGGCAGATTTGACTGCGTGTGCGGAATAAAATATGCCGTTTGAAGAGATTCACCGCGCAGACCCGTCTTTGAACGTAGGGGCCCTTTGCATCTCTCCTTCCAGCTTCTCACCTTTCCAAATTCATCAGTTTTAACTCCTAAACAAAGTTCGGAAACTGATATAAATGCAGTCTTGGTGACGCACGGAAAATAGTCTGCTTCAGTAGTTCACCTTAGTGTGAAGCTGCTGTATAAATCTGGTATTTTATAGGGAAAAAAAAAGAAGGAAAGAATCAAGCGCCACTCCATTTTGCTTCCATAAAGTCAGTGGTTAGGCATTAAAGCGGTCATATTTTGTGTATAATATATGTGTGGCATTGTGCTTCATGTAATTGAGCGCGGTTTGTTTCTGTGTGGGCGAGCGGCGGCGAGGTCGGACCACCGCTCGCCGACAACCTGGAACTCAATACGGCTGTCGGCGCCCGATCGTGTTCAATCAACATTGGTTTGCAGTAATTGTGCAGTTAGATTTTTCTGATGTTGACACTTCCTCAGATATATATATATATATATATATATATATATATATATATATATATATATATATATATATATATATATATATACAAAATGCATTGTTGAGAATAGCATTACCGGCCTTATTTACCTTAGCCACGGTGGATGCGTAATGCACATTTTCTCTCTCGACGTAGCATTTGTTATTCTGAAAGGACATTTATTTGCGTGATGGAATTTGAGCCGCCTGTGTTTGCCGCCTAACTGCAATCAGTACGGGAAGTGCATCTAATGTTTCAGCAGTGACCTATGGAGGGGAGAGAATGCAGTCAGGAGAACATTTTTCAATAAGCGAGTTTGTTGTTACTTAGGGTTGATGCGTTTTACTATGCCATCTGCCTTTATCTGAAATGCATGAAATAAGGCTCAGGAAGTCAGGAAATAAGATTGTGTTTGTTTTTGTCTCGTGGAAGATGTGAAGTAAACTACATTATTTATTTGAGGCTTTTTCTCAATAAGCCTATGAGTGGGAAAGACACATACTGAGGCAACTTTAAAAAGCATTCAAAATTAGCAAGTGATGGCCTGTTTATAGGTTTAAAAAAATTCAATTTGATTTAATTTATCTTTATAGCATCAAATCACAACAAATGCCTTGACATGCTGTAAAAAAAAAAAAAATTCAATTCAATTATGCATTCGTTAGTCCAACTGATGCAGTTAATTGAATGAACACAG
Source organism: Xiphophorus maculatus (assembly GCF_002775205.1). NCBI lineage: Eukaryota > Metazoa > Chordata > Actinopteri > Cyprinodontiformes > Poeciliidae > Xiphophorus > Xiphophorus maculatus. The sequence goes on from NC_036444.1 coordinate 23,462,442, forward strand.
CCGAAGTCATGGAGTCACTGACTTGCAGCATTCACTCCTCGCTGACCAGCACCTAGCAACAGCAGGAAATTGCTTGTCGTTGACTTTACAGCAATTCCTCATACGGAACATGCATGTAGCGACAGCGGAAAGGAAAAATTCACCTTTAACAGGAAGAAACCTCCAGCAGAACCAGAACCTGGTTCGGTACAAGAGGCCATCTGGGGGTTTGCTAAGTTAGGGTTTTTGGAGCAAACGCACAAAAAAGAAACAGATGAACTTATGTAGGATGAGTTTTTGATGTTAAAAGGAATTATGATTTTTAAAAATAGCTGTTAGAGGAGGAATAGCAATTGAATATTGTTTTTCTGATGTTAGAGATCAAAGAGTGTTTGGGGAGGGAACAGCACTTGTCACATCTCTTTTACGCCCCACCTTCAGAAATCAGTGTGAGACCTTGGTCAGCATTGCCTCTTCTTTAGCCCACATCTAGTCTCCATGGTAACCAGTTGTTTTAACACCGCAAAGTTAATGTCTTGCCACTTTCCTTACATTACAGCCAAGGGTTTATAAACACACTGCAGTCTTGAACATATTACATTTGTAAGTGTAGCTGTAAATAATCCATCCAGCATCCCAGGGACAGACATTAGCAGGACAAACCTGGTCTAGGTGTTTCATTTTGGGGGGGTTTAAGTGTCATGAAATGACTTTCATTGTGAGGTGGTTCCATATGGTTCAACAGGGCCGTTCCCTTTATTCTGCTTTTTTGAACATGTCTGAGTAACGTTACCAGAAGAGAGGTGCACGAAGACAGATGTGATTAGATTAACTACTGTACAATCAGCTACAACGTGTCTAGACAGGCTCATATTCCAGTATCATAGCAATCAGAATATGATGTAGCATATTTAAAGCTCAGACGTGGAAATAAAGGGCTGCTTATGAAGTGGAAGCAGTTTCTCCAACATGGAAAAAGCTGCTCTCCAAGTCGTAAAGGTAATACATCTATTAAGTTCTGTTGGTATAATTTTGGTTACAAATGCTTCAGTGTAGGTTTTTGTATATATATATATATATATATATATATATATATATATACACTGCTCAAAAAAATAAAGGGAACACTTTAAGTGTTAAACACCTGTTTAAGTGTTCCCTTTATTTTTTTGAGTAGTGTATATATATATATATATATATATATATATATATATATATATATATATATATATATATATATATATATAAAGATATGGAAACCATTAAATTATCTATGAAATATGACAGATGTGGGTTTAGGTAACCAGATCATACTATCAATCTGCTTTAAGATGAATGAATCCATTGTTTTCCAAAAAGCAGTTTTCAACTTTGCATGTCTCATAAAACTTTGGCTAATTCTCTATCTTGGCATATTTTACTTTACCTCATGGATCTGCTCTGGAAACTCTAATAGTTGAATTTAAGAATTTCATTACAAAATGTCTTTGAATTTGTCCTGGAAGATTCAAGAATATAAATTTGCCTTTTTTATTGCTTGTACAGTAGGGGAAAATAATTAGAATTAAAATATAAGCAGTGAGTTTTAGGATGTTAAATAAAGTTGCCTTTTAATTTGACCTTGACTGGATTTATTAGAACCATCTTGTCGGAGTTTTAGGATTCAGCTTCCAGAGTTTTACCTTTACCTTTTAATTTGATGTATTTGTTCTGGTACGAAAGCAGACATTCTTAGTTTTTTTAAGATTCTCCACAAATTTCTGCCATCTTTCCCCCTCTCTGTTTTCACGTAATGGTACGATCCCATGTCCTCATATCTGATTGGCCTAGTGGCATCAAGTTTGTTCGGATGCTACCAATCAAAACAAGCTTCTCCCGTGAGCGGGGCGGAGCCACTGAGAGTGAGAGCTGAGCCGCCAAAGGAAACATAAAAAGTAGTGACCCGGCTCTCACTCGATGGGAATCTGTTCTCTTGATTCACTACGAAGAAATTGCTAATGAACAATTGGAAGGAGAATAAAGCTCAACAACATTTCCTTTGTCAGTTTCTATCCAGTCTTGGAGGTGACTGAATAAAAATTGCAGACAGTCTCGTGCGTGTAAAATAAAAGTTAATTTTCAAGACGACTAGCTTTTGTACTCGTGTAATGCTCAAAACCGAAGACAGTTGGTTTTTCTTTACCTTTGCATGTGAAGCACAGTGTAAAATAACAAGCACTTCTCCCCTTGTGTCTCACTCACTTACACACCGAGAGGGTCAAACAAATAACGGCTAATATTCAGCCCAGCAAGCTTTGCTTATTGCCTTTCAGAGCAGCAGCCCATTTTCTCACAGAATGCTAGACGGGCGGAAATAAAAGAGACAATGATCACAGCAGTATTCCTCCTCAAGGTCAACGGTACACATGTAGGAGAGAAACAAAGAAGTCAAGAAATTGCTTTTTCATCCCAGGCGGCGGATATTTTTGAAGAAGGAAAAAAAATAAAATCTTTAACGTTTATTGCTTACGTTTTGCTTCTAAAAATTGCAATCGAGAGGATAGCTCGCCGGAATTAAAACAAAAACAAGAACCACTTCCTGTTTCTGCCGACTTTCATTAGACATCAAGCGGAAGCTCCCCGGAAGCCTCCAGAACTGGCGCAACAAGATCAAAGTTGCTGATGTTTGAACAACTTGAGTGTCTGTTAACGAGGAGCTTAATTTGTTCAAAAATGGCTACCTGAAGCTTTTACTCGGGTAAAGCCGCACGTCTTTTTGTCTCTTACGGCCTCGGAGAGCGGCGAAGTGTGCCAGTGTGACAGCTAGACAATGACTAGACTCTAATTGATACTGCCAATTATTCTGCCAGCAACAAAGCGTGGCAATGTACAGTGAGCAGCACATTGGTTTAATTAGAAAAAGGTGTCCTACTGCTACTTGTTCCAGGGAGTTTGATGAAGAGAAATCAGCCCTTGCTTGAGATGATACAAGACACAGATGAAATAATATTACATTACAGCCACAGAGAGGGTCCTGCAAGCTGGGAATGTGAATATGATCAGCCACAGCTCCTATTCTTACAGATAAAGCACTTTTGACGGCCAATTTTTATTGGTTCTCTAGTGCCTTGCAAAAGATTTACAGCCACAGGCTGATGAAGTTTTGGTAGATTGTAAGTGATAAACCAGCATGAGGCGGCGCACGGTTGTAGAGCTTAAAGATTTAAAAGCATGCCGCGCGTTTCTTTTCAACTCCCTTTATTCTGATACCTGGAAATAAAGCCAACCACCTTCAGAAGTCATCTGAGTAGCAACCCGCATGCAGATTAATATCACGATAAATCCATCTGGTTTATGAGGATGTCAGAGGTTTAACAGAGAACGTTGTCAAATATTATCATGCTGACCAAAAACATGCAGCTGACAGGTCAAGGATAAAGTTGTATCAGTCAATCAACCAACCGATCAATCAAGTTAATTTGTATAGCAGCTTTCAGCAACAAGACAATTCAAAGTGTTTTACGTCAACAATTGTTAAAACCTGTAACAGACATTGGATTTCTGTTAATGCCGTGGTTAAAATCATAAATACACAAATACAGTAGGTCCAATATATTATGGGTCAGCAGAGAGGTTTCCTCCCCGTCAGACACTCCAAGCTTTAAACACCTGCAGTAGAACGGATGTGGTATAGATGTGGACTTATAAAAACATGGCAGTCAATCAAAACGGATAGCTTTAGCATATGTAGCTAATAATATAACGCACTGATAAGAAAATTTGAGCCAGTGTCAATATCCAATATTAATGATGCTGTCATGGCCCATCCCCAATATTTACTGATATTATATATATATTTTACCAGGGCTGACAAATATATAAAACTGCAAGCATTTCGTATCAATTGACATTGATAATTTTAGATTTTTTTTTGTTGTTATTTCGTCCACAGTTTTCACTCCATGTCATTATTTTTTTATTATTAAACAGTTATGAGTCTTGGTGGCCAAAACCTTAAACTGCTGCTGCTCAACAGGTTGTTGCTAGGAAACCAAACAATGGTTTAGTTAACAAAGTTAGTTAATGCCGCTCACCTAGCTTAGCTTTCGAAACCTTGACAACAACAACCACATCACCACTGCTTCTGTGCTTCAGTTAAACTCCCCACAGTCCTTTGCTGCATCACTGTCCCTGTCACATGACCAAACATGACACCAAATAACCGACCTCCTCCTCTCTCCCACCAACAAACATCAACAAGATTGAAATAAATATCGGTCACTTTATTTGACGGGTTGTGAATAAGATTGTCATGGCACCGTCATAAACATGTCACAACACCTGTCATGAACATGAGTAACTCTTTATGAATATTTATGACTGTTGTCATAAAGTGTCATTTGGTAAATCATGATACTTTTAATACAAAGTTGACATTATTCAAAATGTTTTTGTTATGACAACTTGACATTAACCAAGAAATCTTGATCTGACATAAATTTGTTATAAAAGTATTACTGATTAAACTTTAGCTTTAATAACATAAAGCTACATCATTTTCAAAGTTTAATACCGATGCTGCAGTATTGGGAATTGATGTTTGTAGATGCTCTTCATTCAGGCTGCTTTTCAGAAAAATGGCCAAACATTCTCAAGTTGAAAAAACCTGGTGGAGAAAAAGTTGAGTTGCACTGCCTTTCACTGAGTGGAGTCAGAGCTGAGCAAGCTAAAGACATACCAACGCCACACTTTTCAAACTTTTTCTTGTATCCGTTTACATGTTTACTCTAAAAATGCGGGGGAAAGTCCCAGGGTTATGTTTACTTTTGCAAGGAGTCATATGAGCTTGACGACTTTTTCCACGGCTCTGCCAGCCTTCAGAGTGTACGTGTGTTTTCGTGCGTGGGGTGGGGGGGTGCGTGTGTGTGTGTGTTCGCGTGTTTGTGCTTCTTTACAACAAAGTCGTCTTGAAATGCAGCCTTTCTAAAAAGGCACGAAGCAGCTGTTTGTGGGAGTAACTAATGTGTAGCATGTGAGGAAAATAACATTGATTGCAACAGAGTCATTTACTCTCTACTGAGAACCAATTTGTTTGGTGTTGTTTTCCTACAACTTGAAGGATGGTTTCTCGATACTAGAAACCCGGGTCGCCGGGTGCAGAAGTGCGGCGGCAAACGATGTACCCCCCATATCCCCCGTCTTTCACACACTTCAGCTCCACACACACCCTCCACCCAAGTGTGAGCTAAAGGTGTCTTTATAATCTGCTTGGGGAATCTTTGACCACAACAAGGGCACTGAATCATTTTCGCACAAAGAGCAGCCATCAAAGGAATCATAGACCAAATGGTCCTAATCTCCTCCCCCTCTGCCCACGATTACTTGCCGCTTTGGGCGCATCACAGTAAGAAGGTGAAAGCAATGATAGATAATGGTACTATCATGGGAATTACATTAGGACCCTTTGGGACTTCAAAAAGAGTTCCTCACAAAGCCAATTATGCAGTATGTTTGTCTCTAAGCTGTCTCGCATCACAGCGTTGTGTCAATAACCTTTAAATGGAGGGAAGCACTGAGTAGGACCCGAGGGGACTGGCAGGGGGGGCGGCGGCAGCTGCAAGGTCGCATGTAGACCTTCCCGCGATGCAAAAAGAAAAAAAAAGACTCCGTCTGGTAAGTCCACACTAATTGCGAGGTCACTTTTAAGACTGGCACGGATTTTCCAGGCCGAGGAGGAAACATCAGACACAATGGGAGAGCGTCGGGACGAATTACACGTTCAGGCTTCTTAAAGCTTCCAGTTTCAATTCCAATTTGGCTGGCCGTGCAGCGGCGAAGAGTTCCCTTCAATCAGTTCAACGACTCTTTATGTCTGCCTATCAAGATCACACTCTCCATTGTCGCTATGAATAATTCCACCCACCTATTTCTTTATATACCGCACAAACAAACTACTTCAACATGAAAAAGTTCACTGAAAGCCCCTGATAGAAACGCCGTGCGGTCGCAACATCACAAGCAGCAGACCCCGGAACGTCGAATGACGAGTCAAAGTGCGGGATCATCTTGTGAACGCGAAGCCGTCGTTTCCGGCCGTTTCTCTGTGAACGCGCGAAAACGGAGGAGCACATGTGGCAGACATGCTTTGTTTTCCTTCACGAGAAATAAATGTTTCATGGCTTGAGATTTCCCAGCAGGACAGAAAACAAATTTACTATCCGGGGAAATTTAGTGTGTCGTTAAAAATCATAAACGGGACCTGTGGGAGTGTCCAATTGTGATTTTAATAATGACCAGAGTTCTCCAGCAGGAGCAGCAAATCCATGCAGAGTTTCGAACAAGCGTCCGCGTTGATAAACGAGGAGACGCACGCGGCGCGTGGTGAAATGTTTTCAAAGCTCTCAGCACACACACTCACTCTATCACATTGTTCCCACGACGCATCAGCATTTGCTGCTAGGGGTATTAATGTGACAGAGCCACTAAAAGTGAGGCATGAATATATGAGAGGGGAGAGTATTCTTTTTCATAATTGTTTTACAAAAACATATTAAGTGCGTATTTATATGTAGCGCTCTATATGTTACAAACCAGAGCAATCCACTGCCTTCAAAAGCCACCACTTTTACCTGCTAGCAAAGTTGTGGGTCTTAGTGGTACACCAATAACAGGTCAGTATTTGCAATTTTTTTTTTTCTGTGGAACATAACTTCAGATTATTTACATATACCTGCTTGTGGATTCTTTTGTAAAACACATCTAAAATAATCGAACGAAAATACATTTTGAGAAGCTGAACTAACAAGGCTCAATGCTACTTGACATGCTATTAGCTATCGTTTGAAAAGCAGCCAGTCCAGAAGCTAATTTATTTTACACCGATTGGCTGTTCCCCTAAGGCCAGAGATACGAAAAACTGTGGATTTCAGCTTCTGTGGTAGCACTAAAACAGTTTCCTTAATATGTATTAATAAATATTAAGGTTCTTGAGCTACTGAAAGGAGGTTTTAAGTATTTTTAGAGGATGTCTCAACTAGTATTCACATATCTTTGCTATTATTTCTTAGCTAACCACCACGAACGCCAGGGGTCCACAGTGTGTAACACAAACATTTATTTATTTATTATAAATTAAAGAAGTAAAATATTGACAAAAACATTTCATTCTTAATCCAGCTCTGTCTCTTTAAAGGCACAACAACATCTGTTGGTCTGGGAAGCAGATTTCACTTAAATATTGGTCTTCAGCCCCCCTCCTGTTTCTGAGGATTTAAAGGGGTAGTATTATGTATGTAAAAGGCACAGAGTGCTATTTCATAGCACAATAAAGTAACTATGTTACCATCAGTTGTAAAAAAAAAAAAATGCTGCACATATCAAACATAATTTAAAAGGAATTTTCCTTTGTAATCTTCTGTCTTAAAAATTGTCTTTTGTCTCTTTAAGAAGCTCCTATTTTTTCTGACACTCCTGTTTGCTATTTGTTGCAGCCACTAGTCTGAAGGAGCTGAGTGGGGAAGGTGAGAAGGAAAGAGCTGCTCTGTGCGGCGGAGACTTTGCATGAGCAAACGTTTAGCCACCCAGGAACGGTTGCCACGGGAGATTAAAGGATTTCTCAAACATGCATGAAGGAATCAAAAGCAACATTCCCGGTGTGTTTTTGATCAGGGACTAACATTATAGCATGACGCTAAGCTAAAAAAAAAAAGAGTAGTTTACACCCTGCCTTCCACCGCCTTAACACATTCACACAGAAATAATAAAAAAAAAACAACACACTGTCAGTTGACAGACACGTTTTACACCTCTGACAAAGCAGAGGTACACAGTGTGTGTGACTGCACACAGTACGCCGAGCCCACCTTTTCTCAATCAATCGTTCAGGAGGCCTTTTAATCTTGCAGCTGTGGCTTCAGCTGGGAGCAGAAAGTGTTTATTGCCTCTGGTATCAGTAGGATACTCACAGCGACCCGTCCCGACTTTAATGTTCAGATTCTCGTCGCCTTTTCCGATGGAACAATTGGCCCCAATGCGAGAAACAAAAATGGAAACAACTGATCAGCTTTACATCTGGATTTATTTTGGTTACAGAACTTTTATTTTATTTTTTTTATGGTTTTTTTTTCTATGTATTTGTTAAAACTGCCACCAGGTTGTGACAGTATGTTATGATAATTTGTGAAAAACAAATCCATTTCCTCCATGTCCTCCTGGAACTATTACTGTGGTCTGAAGAAATGCAAAACAACCAATCAGAGCCGGGAGGAGGGTCTTAGAGCTGTCAATCAACCTCATGTACTACTGCTAAATTTGCTAATGGCAGAGAAACAACTTACTATTACAGAAAAACCATTAATCCACTGTCATCGGTGGCCATGCTACCTAGCTTTAGCCTTCACTCCTGGCTCTGCTAGCACTGGCAGTCAACAGAGGATGATTGTCAGCGCTAAGACCTTCCTCCTCGCTCTGATTGGTTGTATCTAGATAGCACTATAAGAAGCCAACAGAGCTCTATTTCTTTCACAGATTATCTGTCTCATACCATATTGACAGTTTCAAAAACTATGTAAAAAATATATTTTTATAGAATTTACTTAACTGCAACTTTCAGATCTAACCTCCAACATGATTTCTCTTCTATTTTCTCAAATTTGAGATCTGAAACACAACCAGCTCCAAACTTGTTTTTGTTAGTAAGACAAAAAGGGGAAATTTTCCTACGTTTAAGCGAATGAAGTGCAGCGCAGAAAGAGCCGGCACGCCTCTAAAGTGTTTGAATGACAGCCTATTAAAAAGTTTGCGTTGCACGCTGCACAGCCTGTAGTCACGCATTGGCAATTTGAATGCACATCAGAAGATATGATAGCTCAACATGTTCCTCTGCCTGGCGTGTGAGTCACACTGCTTGTCTTTAGAGAAGTGGGTCAGCATTAAAGCAGGAGATTTGGGGTTTTTTTCTTTCCTTTTTTTCTGGCACCGAGACCCTGCTTTTCTTATCCAACTGAGTCACGCATTTGTTTCTGTTTCCTATTTTCATACACAGCACAATATGAAACGCTCGCCAGTGTATGTATTTATATATATATATAATAAGATGGAGGAACAACTCAGATGTATTACCGGTTGTTGAAGCAGAAATTGTTTTACGGTGACATGGCTCTTTTTTTTTCTTTCTTTCTTTCTTCCTTTCTCCTCTTTAATTAATCCTCTCTCATCAACTCCTTTATGATTGTCAGTCATAATTTTCGAGTGGAAATGCGGCGCCACGGGGAAGCTCCCGTCCAGGAGAAGACACCTGCTACTTTAATAATGGCTCTTCTGAGGCAAGAAACAGTTAAAATGAGGAAGGTGCTCCCACGGTGAAAGCCTTTCATGTTTGACAGCTACTTCGGAGTATTTCAGACCGGAAAAAAATCTAACTACCTCCATATTGGATTTATTTCTTTATTTTACATCACTGCCAATTATGGTTTGCTCATGTTTGCATGTTATAATGATGTTTTTGCTTTCTGCTTGTCTTCCCCTTCACTGTATTACCGTGTTGTTTACTTAGTCTGTCCCAAGGTTATAACAGCTTTGGTTTTTTTATTATAGTTTAGTTTCACTTCATTGCGTCTTTTTGTTTGCTCTAATTCAGTTAATTTGAATGAGTTTTTAGAGTGTTTTTCTAGTTTTTATTGGCTATTATTAGTTAAATATGGTTTAAATTTTAGCTAAGGGTATATTAGTTGTAGCAGTCATTTTAGTTTTTCATACTTTTTTTTCATACTTTCAAATTTAAAATGTATTTTTAATTATTTGAATTATTTTAACTAATTCAAGCTAATTCAGTTAGCTTGATTTAGTTTATATTCAACTTGGTTAAAATTTTTAGGTGCAAAATTTCAACCAAAATAAATAAAAAAACAAATTCAAGCTAACTGAATTAGACAACCAAGAAGACACAATGGCATAAAGCCAAACTGTAATGTTTGGCTGTGAATTCAAAAAAGTATTGTATTGTGATTATGTATCGATTAGGTAACGAATACTCAACAGAAGATATTTTCCAAAAAATGTATTAATTATGTCTTTCACACAAAAGGTTTGCTGATGAAATGCGACACAAATATGAAAGACTCCAGCGCGAACACTTTTGCAAGCCACTACAAGTACAATAATTTTCTATTTAGCAACTGATGAGAGGAACAGATGTAGAAGTGGAAATCCACTTGATAAACGAAAAATCTCCCAGTTACACTTTGGAACCAATCAATCAATCAGTCGACCAACCAAGCAATCAACCAAGTTTATTTGCAGCAACAGGGCAGTTCAAAGCATTTTATATCATCAAAACACAAAAATAAAAAGTCAAAAAAAACCTCATACAGTCACCAATTGAGAAAACTGCTGACAAACGTTACATTTTGTCGAGAGCCGTCTTCAAAAATCATCAATGCCCATGTTGGTCAATGCTCCAATTATTATGGTCCATAACCAACTCTACGCCAGCTGGGCTTTTAGCCTTGATTTACAGGAACTCAGTGTTTCAGCTCTTCTGCAGTTTTCTGGAAGTTTGTTCCAGATGGAGATCTATGTTCACCATCTACAAAAGCCCAGCTGGATTTAAAGTTTTCTATGACTGTTGGCTGCAAATGAAATAAATCTGAGACCAAACACCAGGTATAAAAAAAAAAAAGCCCTGCGCACTTACTGTATTTCTCTTAATGCTGATGCATTTAATTACAGGCTACTCTAATGAGTAACGCGAGATAGAAATCTGTTTTCCCAGCACATAATTAAGCGGTTAGTGATCCTCTTATCCCCACTAGTAAGCACCACCAGGTATAATTGTCCTCTTCGCCGATACTGAACCCAGTGTGGCCCTCCAAACAGCTGGACTGCAGGACGGGGTTTGTGGGTTCACTGTGAAGTTTCCTGCGTTGCTTCTGGCTGATTAGCCCATTCGTGGCTGAGTTCATTTCTACTTAATTAGCAGGTGGAAGAAAAGGCGGGCTCCCTCTGTCGTCTGACCCCGCTGTTTCTTAAAGGCCTTGGTGGTCACTTTCACTATTGGCTTTTTGTCACCAAAGGAAAAAAAAAAAAAGTTAATAATGAACCTCTATTCACTCTCGCACACAAACGCTGCAAAGGCAGAGCGAGCGGCACAAAAGGAGCGGCGCGTTACCCCCGAAACACGGCCGTAACCCCGGAACAAACAGCGGCGCTCGGGAGAAAGAGAGAATTTCCCCGCATAATAAATGCAGGACGGAAATAATGCCGGTTCGACAGTCACAATGCCGCAGCCTGAATGTGCCGCGTATCACATTCAGCCTCTCCGCACGCTGGGCTTTGTGTGCGCGCCCCAAACGTTTGTGCGTTTGGTAACTTGCCTCGACAGAGTAGACAGGTCGGGGAGGTTAAACGGATTTATTTGCTGTCGGCTGTTTGCTTTTTTTTCTTTCGCTTTGCTGATCTCCATGCTTCTGTGAAATTGCTTTTGTATTATGGCTGTACATTATGCGTTCTGAAAGACGGCTGGAACAAAGAGGCGGTGTTGGTGACACCTGATGTTCCTACTGCTGCTTGTTGCTTTTGATTAATATTAGGCAAACCAGCCGCGATTAATGAGAGCAGATCGTGGAAAGTGAGCTCGGCACATTTACTCAAGGGTTTTGTGGTATTCTCTGGGCGATTCGGGGCAGCCACAAGCAATTTTCTTTTTTATCAATTTAATCTGGTAACCAGTTTTATGATTAATCTGGTAATTTAAAGAACCAATTTTCCTGCAGAAATAGGCATATAATGTTTGGGGGGATAAAAGTTCACATGTATTAAATACCACAACGTAAAACAGAAAATGATCACAATGCTTTGACTAGTTAACAGTTTGTATTATAAGCAAAATATGCCTCCATTTTAGTCTAACTAGGATCAAACTTGTGTTTTTATGACTGAATATGAAGTGAGGTGCCTTTAAGGGGAAGCATTGTGTGTTTTCCAGCCACATAGTGTCATTTTCTAATACAATCAAGTAACTATGTGACTTTCAGTCAAAAAATATGTCAAATCTGACTTAAAAGAAATTTGACTTTGTAATTTAATGCCTTCAAATTGCGCTTCTGTCTCTTTAAAATCTCCTGCTCTTCCTGAAACTCTGCCTTCAGGAAGTCATCACAACATGGTTTCTCTATTAACCCTTTAACAACGTTTTCAACAACGTGTCACTAAGACGTTGCTCCTATAATGAGCTCAGCAGATGAGCAGTTCCACCAGCTAATTGCTGCTGGCTAGTCTGAAGGAGCTGCGTGGGAGAGTGAAGAGGGAAGGGATGCTCTGTGAGGCAGAATCTCAGAAGTTTGGAAACTGCAGCTTCAAGGAGGAGATTCGTCCTCAAAGGCGGAGTTAGGTCCACCCCGGCATTTTGCACAGCTGAATGGTTGCCATGGGAGATTAAAGTATTCCTCAAAGATGCATAAAAGAATCAAGGCAACACTTTCTGTGTGATTTTGATGAGGGAGCAACATTGTAACGTGATGTAAAGCTCAAAAAGGTTGATTTTAAATAACACCGCCCTTTTAAGTATCACAAAGTGAAATGAAAAATGATGACGATGTCATTAACTGGGTTTCCTGTTTAGCATCTAAATATGCCTCTATTATAACTTTATCACTAATAAAGGAATTTGTTCCACATTGTACTAATGCATTCAGAATAAAGATTGTGGGGGATTTTCTACATGTTTCAGTATAAGACGATTCTACTAATTTATTTGTTTTAATGCATTTTGCACATCTATAACCAAGGCTGCCAGCAGATTTGTCAATAAATCTGTTTATTTGTCTATAAACCAGATTTGTCTGGTTGAATTCCAGACTCCATCCCGTGACTCTTTGAAGATTCAAGTTATTCAAAACAATAAGAGAGTAAACAAATATTTCCCGAGGGCAGTCAATGAAACAGGCCCTCCCTTTTTATTTCCTTTTTCTCCGAGCGGTAAAAATTCAATCCGGCTGGCATCTGAAACGTTTCCAGCAAATGTTGACAGAAGCAGCTTTGTTTGTGTGCGTCTCCAACAGGCTTTGGATCGCAGTAGGTTGCCCGTTGCTGGAACGAGCATTGTTGTAAATCAAACAAGACAGAGCTGCGGATTTTTGGTTTCTCATTTTAAAACTTTGTAATTAATAAGCCGCGTGCCATGTGGCTCCGTGCTGAACTCAGATAGCAGCTGGTGCAAGTCCAGCAAGGTCAGATGAAATTTTTAAAAACTACCCCCGCAGCCCCCAGCAAATGGTGACAAAAAACGCAGCCGAGGCAACGCAACTCGTACCTAATTAAAGAAATGAGAGCTCATGCCATCGTTTTCACCAAACTTCCTTTTCTCACTGTATTCAGGCTGATGACTGCATTCATTTCTTTGACTGAAAATAGGAATTATTTGAAAGAGCAAGAATATAAAAATGAGAACCAAAGTCTCATGAGATCGGAAAGTGGATTTATATTATGATTCGGAAAACTGGAAAGTTATTAACGCATAAAGAAGCCAGGAAAACTGTTGTCTGAGCGCGAGTAATTTGGAGACGTAACAAACAGGCACCCTACTGAAGGATTTAAAAACGCTCTAATCTCCCTATTATTCGCCATCTGGATTGACTCCTTATAACCAAATTTATAATCCAAAAAGCCTAAAATTTACCCAGCATTTAGGTGGTTATAATTTTGACTTCAACATCCATCCATTTTCTTACACCCTTGTCCCTAGTGGGGTCGGGAGGTGCTGGTGTCTATCTACAGCTAACGTACTGGGCAGGTCGCCAATCTGTCGCAGTGACTTCAAAATTTTCACTTTTAATATGCAAAATATGACAACAGAATGCCCTAAATTATTAACAAGTCATCCAGGGATGTTGAAATATTTTGTTTTCCTACTTTATTTGGGTTGGACTTTGTGGGTTTATAGCAACATATAGCGGTGATAGTGTCGTAAAGACACATTTTATCTCTTTAATTAAACTCTAATTAATCCATATGTTGTCAGTTTTATCAAAACATTGATCAAATGTTTTGATAAAACATTTCCCTAGTGTGTTTAATTCCACATTAGTGACAGGTGGCAACTAAATCAAAACAGGTTTATAAAGTCTAACAGCAGGTGTTGTCATTCATTTAGCTCAGACACAGAGAATAGAAACAGTTACAGTTGAAGCTAATTGTTATGGCTAAACATTAACAATGACCACTTTAAAGAAACAGAGAAAAGGCTAATTAAAAGTCTAATTGATGTTTTCTATTGTCCACATTGAGAGGTTTTATGGCTCCACAAAATTAGGTATTCTTTGAAGCTGCAGCATGTAGCTTTAAAACTGCAAAAATAATTTATAAATTATTTTTATAAAAATAATATTACAATTTTTTAAATATATTTGTTGAAGCTGCCACTACATCATCACAGAGTATAATGAGAAAGATAATCTGTGAAAAAAAATAATCCGGCTCCTCTGCCTTTTCTCACTCACTCAGTTTCTCAACACCCCAATCAGAGCCAAGAGCAGGGTCTGAGCGCTGTCAATCATGCTAATCATTCTCTCAGCTTTTTATTTTTTTAGCAGTCTGTTGTGAATGCTAAGGCTAGTTATGGCGTGGCCACCAGTTTTCCTGTAATTTCTCTCTGCCATTAGCATACTGAGCAGCACACACAGAGATTGATTGACAGCGTTAAGACCCTCCTCCTGACTCTGATTGGCTGTTTTTGAGGGATGTATTTCTTCAGACAGCAATACAGTGGTAGCTCAGGTAGGAGGAAATGGATCTTTTCGCAGATTATCTGACACTTTTAACCAATATGTTAACGTATTTTTTGTTAAATAAAACATACTACAGCTTTAAGGTGGGATTTTATTTTCTCTTTACCTGACAGTGGTGTAGATGTGTAATTAGTACACTGAGGTTAATGGTTCTGGTTTGCAGTGTTCACATGTCCTTGAGTCACCTTGGAACAAACGCAAGAAATGTGCTCTGAGCAAATTCAGGCATTTGTACTTTACCGTCCTTGTAAAGGATTGAAGAGCAAGGCTGTCAGTCATTTATTTAGCCCAAAAACACTTGGCTAAGAAAACAGATGACGCTCGAAAATGGAATGGATTTGCCTCAGTGGAGCTCTAATGTACAGCAGATGAAAAACTATTTTAGTCTGTTGAAGGCAGTTTGTCAACAGCGGTTGGGTTATGAAGCCCTGATTTGGTACAACGCCTTCTGTTCCAGTTATCCAGCAATAATGGAAAGGAACTACGATAGTTACATTTCAGCACATCCAGTCTTTTCAGAGCTTACTGGACAGTGAGATACATTCAGCTGGTAAATAGTGAATGAATGGGCTTAGGAAATGTGTGTAACACACTGCAGGAGTATTAGCAAAATACTAATACTTTAAGCAGTCGGCTATTTTCTCTTTTTTTTTTTAGCGGCTGTGTTAGAATTGAAGGTAAATTCTCTCATTTATTTAAAACCAATTCAAATTGTCGCGCAGTTAGACGTCTCTGACTGTTTCGACGGGGCCGTTGTTGCTTTGATGCTATTCAAATGGCACATCCAACAGGGGCTGCTTGAAGGAAACGCTATTATGGCGAGGGGCGTGATCAAATCTTTATCTAAGATGTCGTTTTGGCAGCTTGGTTTTTCTGTGGGAAATAAAACTTTTTATGTGTGTTTCTTAAGCTTCGCAGCTTATGTGCGTCAGCTAATATCCTTTTTCATGACTCATGTATTTTGGCGACACCATTAAATGGATGAACAGCATTAAGGCAAGCGCTGGAGAAAGAAGAAGAAAAAAAAAAGGCCCGAGGCGCCGGGTTCCTCTAAGAACTTCCATTTGTTTGATATCAGCAATCTGAAGTGATTTTATCTCACTGTAACACTAGATGGAGCTCAGACGTTTATAAAGTTATGTTGCATTGTGAAATGGTGAATGTGTCTGAACACGTGTGTGGTTATGACAAAATGAAGGCATATTATAAAAGTATTGGAGGTGCATTTAAAGTTTCACCAACTTTTCAACTCTCACTCGTTTAACAAAAGCAGACATGGTGGAATCTGTTCTGTGTTCTCGAGGTGAGATTTAAAGCGACCCCACTAAAGACCGGCTCATGTAAATGTTTGAAATTGTGGGAGTGACAGGGTGCACTTTCTTTTTACCATGAGTATCAGACTCAGATCTGGGCAGTTTGTCAAGTCAAGTCAACGAGGCAGTTCTAAGTGCTTTACATCATGAAACCACCACACAGTCATGAATTATGAAACGAGCAAGAAGCATTTCATTTTGTCAAACGTCATCATCAAAATCATCAAGCAAATACACATTACATATGTTGATCAATGTTCCAGTTGCTGCTAATGAAATGCAACTCTGAACAGCTGGGGGTTTAGTCTTGATTTAAAAGAAGTCAGTGTTTCAGCTGCAGTTTTCTGGAAGTTTGTTCCAGATTTGAGGTGTGTAGAAGCTGAATGCTGCTTCTCCTTGTGTGGTTCTGGTTCTGGGGATGCAAAGCAGAACCAGAAGACCAGAGAGGTCTGGAAGGTTGATACAACAACAGCAGATCTGTAGTGTGTTTTGGTGCTGAGCCGTTCAGTGATTTCAAAATTATAAAGTATTTCAATGTCTGTTCCATGAGCTACAGGGAGTCAGTGTAGGGCCTGTAGAAATGGGGTGATGTCCTCTAATTTCCTGGTTTTAGTTAGAACGGCAGTTCAGTAGGCAGTCCTATGAAGACACTGTTGCAGTAATCAATGTGAGTAAAGATAAATGCAGGAGTTTTTCTAGATCTTGCTAAAGGATTAGTCCTCTAATCCTGAAAACGTTCTTCAGGTGATGGAAGGCCGACTTTGTAACCACCTTTATATGGCTCTGAAGGTTCAGGTCGGAGCCCGTCATCACACCCAGGTTTTGTGCCTGATCTCTAGTTTCCAGCTGTAATAACTGAAGCTGTATGTCGACTCTACATCGTTCCTCTTTAGGTCCAAAGATAATAACTTCAGTTTTGTTTCTGTTCAGGTGGGGAAGGTTTTGACACATCCACACATTTATCTGTTCTAAACATCTGTTTGGACTTCAATTGACCATGTCTGACTGTAATTATGTCATCTAATCTTTCTTAACCAGTTTTTCTCCTATGTGAGCGCCCCTGTTCTAATGAATTCCCAAAACCAGGTGGATCTGATGCGGACGACGAATATGTTTGTGGTTCACCTGCCTACATCACTACAATACCTGAGTTTTTTGTTTTTGCTTAGGCGACTTGTGGGATCCAAGTTACGTTGCAGCAATATTTTATTTCCCTTAAAGAGATAATTTGGGATTTATGTAAAAGAGAATTTCTGTTAAAAGCAGATAGAATATTTCAGTAGATAGCTTTTGACATATTTTCAGTGTCTGTGATTGATCATGAATGAATTTAGGCATTGCTCATGTTCAGTAAGTCAGGTACAGTTGATTATAATCAGTCATGTGCTGTAGCAGCACATGGTTGTTACTTTCTCCCTTAGATCCTGGGAAAGCAGCAAGAGTTAATGCCAGTTCTGAGCCTTGGAGTTAGCTTTTCAACCTTGTCTAGGAAGATGAATAACAAGTCTTGTTCTGAGGCTCTGTGCTCACTAACACAGAGCAAAATTTTTTACCTCTCATTCTCATAGCAAACTGATTTTCTCGTGAGAAAAACGTCGGCTTTTCACCTTTTTCAGAGAATCAAACGTTGTTTCAAACGTTTTCTGACACAATGACGGAAGGTAGGCTTCCACAACAGGAACATTCTGATGCAGCTGCAGACTAGGTTTTTGGGGCCAATATTTTAGTGCATCACCCCCAGATTTCCCCTGAATGTTCATGCTTCAACAGGCCTCATAAAAGGTAAGTCCTGCCTGCATGTTTTCATTAACAAGGACGCTTTGGATTTTTGAAGGGAGAGAGCTCAGCATTTTGAATTTTGAAAATCATATCAGCATTTTAATTCAGACATACCATTTCCAAATGGATCTGTGAATGTACTTTAAAGCCTCGCCTCAAACACACCGCTCTGCTACGCTACAGCTAGCATAGCCTGTTGCTCAGGCTAGTTAGCATGGCCACTGATAACGGAGGATAAACGGTTTTCCTGTAATAGTGAGTTGTTTCTCCACCATTACTCCACTGAGCATTGAGTATATGAGATTGATTGACAGCGCTAAGCCTCTCCTCCTGGTTCTGATTGGTTGTTTTTGGCTGGGAGTGGTGCGTTTCTTCAGATAGCAGTAGCAGATCAGGAGGGAAATCAATCTTTTCACATTTTATCTGTCAAGACATGGTGACAGTTTTAACAAATAAGTTAAAAAAAAATTTATATAAAAAAAATTATATAAATGTTTTATATATATATATATATATATATATATATATATATAGTAATACTGAAATACATAGATGTTCTTTACGGCTTTAACAGTCTCGTCCTGTTTGCCTTGCCTGGTTAAAGTTGTTCGCAACTCATACATACACACACTGCTTTTAAAATGCCGTCTCCATATATCCAGAAGTGCATTGAAAACCTTCAACGTCTGCTCATTCACAGGCACTCAGGAGCTGAGGAGAAAATGAGATTAGGCTTCTTTTTTTCTTTTCTTTTTTTTTTTTTTTTTTTTTGCGGTGTGCAATCACTCAAAGGATCAACATGGATTTAGCTGTCAACAATTTGCCAAAGCCGAGGTGGCGTCTATAAAGTGATTGAAATCTTTCTCCCCTTTGGATGATGTGATGCCACAGAGGGAGGAGGGAAAGCGAAGGAAGGGAGTAACCCCAAAAAAACTGCAGTGAAGAAATGATTACCAGTGTACGCTACTCCCAATACCATTTCCCTCCACTGCGGTCCCACAAAAAACAAAGGGCTGGGATTTGATTCAGGTTCAGATTAGATTTGTGTGTGTGTGTTTGTGTGTTCATGTTTGTTTGGGGCGGGAGACTTTCCCTCTGTGTGTGTGTGTGTGCGTGTGTTTGCGCCGAGGCAGAGCAGCGGCAACATCTTTTACAAGAAGGCTCTGATGTCAGGAAGCCATTGTCTGCGCGGCGAGATGACAGGCGAGAATCGCTGGCAATGGATGGCGCCCGGCGCCCGAAAAAAATAAATAAAAAAAAAAAGAAAGAAAAAACGGGGCCATTGTTATAGAGGCCTTGAGCGAAATATCTGCAGGAGTGTGAGGCCAAAGCGCTGCTCATAATAACCTGTCTACGGGGAAAACATTTGTCTTGTTGGCAAAATGAAATCCCGAATGGCTCTTTCAGGAGAATAAAGGAGGCTCTGCTGTGGATGATCACTAAGTGCGTGTGTGTTTTAGATATTCTCCAGGAAAGGCACGGACATGGAAATGTGACTTTTTCTGGATCTTTTCATACGAGGCGCTTTTCGTTCTTCACAACAGGATTCTGGAATTGATTTAAAAGCAACTAGATATTGCCACCTTCAGAAAATAATGTCATTTTTTATTGGCAAAAGTGTTTTATTTTGTTTGTTTTGTTTTTCCTAAATCATCTTTTGGCAAGAAACAAGGAATTTTTTTTTTTTTTTTTGGCAATAATTCCACAGACTTGTTTTCCTTCTCGTTCGGATACCCACAAATGAAAAACAACGTCCTTCAGGAGAATTTGGCCCATTTACTCACCAATTACCTCCATTTCGACACAAAATAACAATCTTAGAATATATTGTAATGTCGGTCTCTCATGGTAACACATTTTAGCTGGACGATAAATTGTTCCAGAACTTATCACGATAAACGATGACATTGTTATTTTGAGAACATTTTCAAGTAATATAATTGGTAATGGCATAAAAATACAGGAACATTTAAACATTTAAACACTGGAACTGGAAGACATGTTAAATATCTGAAATAAATAAATAAATTATGAAGCCTCTATAAACAAAATGTCCTTCAAAGAACCAGACTAAAGACTTTCATCACCATCGTGGCCAAAAAATAAAAAACCTCCTTTCGTTCTGCTTGCTTGTGAAGCTGAAGGACGGCATCATTGTCCTCAAAGAGAGAGAGAGGGAGAAATCCCATAAAAATGTAAAGGAAATCAAGGATGATGTAGAATACAAGAAGGCAAATTGGAGAGGATTATTCAGTCTCATTTGGGCCTCGGTGATAGATTAAACCCTGGTATTAAAAGACATTGTGTTTTGTTCAAGGGTGGAAGTGACTTTGCCAAGACATTGCGAGATAAGAAGCTAACTCCTATTAGTTTAATGGGAATGATAGTCTGCCCAAAGCAGAGTGTGCAAGTGGCATGGGAGCATCATTTTTTTTTTGCAGTCGTTCTTGCACTGAGCTGAGGTTAAATGGAAGAGAGAGAACTGCATGGTAAATAGTTTGTTTTGTTTTGGGGTTTTTTTTCAAGAAATGTAAGCATTCAATCCATTTTGTTGTTTTTGCTACCACTTAGTAACAAAAGTCGGACCAGTTTATCGGATTTGTTCCAAACAAACTCTCTCCGTTTGGTAACGTTTTCTTTCTTCTGGGCGTTTTAAGAAACATGTTGGAAACGGGAATATTTTGGGTAACATTTTATTTGTGCACTGTCATAAACATGACATGAGTGTCGTTTGGTAAATAATGACACTTTTAATGCAAGTTTGCATTAAAAGATTCGGACAGATTTTACTCTGAGTACCTTTTGTTTTGATTCCTCTGCACACTGTCCTTATGGCGAGCCTCCTGTCAGCGTCTGAAGCCGAATGTCAGTCCTGCCAAACCCAATTCCTTGCACATTCGCTTGTTGCCTGCAAGCCCACATTACAATGCTTATTCAGGAGTGTTAGCCATTCAAAGCCCATTGAAGGTCCATTTACCCTTCAGCCTGGTCAGATCTGCAGCTTTACCACTTTCTCTGCAGCAGTCATTTCACATAGCAGCACAACAATGCAAGTCAGGAAAAATGAGTGACTGCAAGGTGGAGAGTAAGTGACAACGACTGAGTCAGGGTGTGCAGTTTTGTTGTGTTTTTTTTTTATCTGTGCGTGTGGCTGTTCCCTGACATACTGAGTGCAATCTTTTCAGCACACCTGGCAGATCGGTTAAATCTGATCTGCCAGGTTAAAGCTATGTAGTCTGCAATTGTTTTTCCAATGTACATGCAGTATATGATGTATTATGTGATAACTTTCTAAGATGAGACAGTTTCTAATCCCCAGGTCCAACTCAAAATGAATACAATCGAAGGTGTAGGTGCTTGAAAACTTAGTGGATTTGAAATGTTGTAAAAATAACACAACAGTTGATCAGTGTTAAAAAATCTGTCATTACACACTGATGTTCTGGAAAGTACAGTAACTGGTTTTCTTGGCCGCCTTGTTACGCAGACCGGACACAGGGCTAAAGCAGCAGTATGTAAGTTTTTTTTTTAAATATCTAAATTGTTTTGTGTATTTTGTAATGGTTCATTAGAGGGACCCAGAAAATTAGCCACGACACAGGAGTGAGCAGTAAAACTCTGATATTTATTAAAAGGCAGCTTAAACCGAGCACGCAGGATCGTCCGCTGCAGCACTGGCTTGGCGATCAGTAACTGAAGTGATCGGCTGAGGAACAAGGAGGAGCGCAGATGCTGCGCTGACGCAGAGCTCGGCAGGAAGTGCCTGGGCAGAGAAGCGCTGATGCAGGGCAGCGTACAAACTAGTTAGGCAGCAGCAGAAGAACCAAATCCAGATCCGAATCCTTAGTCAGACGGGCCGAGGTCATGCACGATCGGGGCAAAGGGCAGAATCCGTGGGAGTGGGCGAGAGCGGTTTAACTGAAACAGGCGTGAGTCGAGATCCAGAAGGGCGATAGTAACAGTCCGACAAGGGCAAGGCAAAAGGGGCAGGTCCGAGGAACAAAGCGTGGTCGTGGCTATGAGGGCGAGGTAAAAGTGCTGGAAAACTACTTGCTGAAAACGATTGATAATCTGGCAGCGTGGTTGTGACTGAGAGAGGTTTAAGAAGGGAGACAATCAGGAAGCAACACAGGTGCGAGGAATAACGGAAATGAGGGGCGTGACTAGGATTGGCTCAAACAAAAAACAGTACAATGTGAACATCACATATTTGCCAAAACTTGTACTATGTTTTTGCAGTATAATATGACAGATGTTCTGTGGAACAAAAACATCAAGCTTCTCTGCTGAGTAAACACACAGCTCCGTCAGAAACAACCAATCGCCACAACAGAGGCTATTGTGAATGCTAAGCTAGTTAGCATTGCCTCCGATGACGGTGGATAAACGCGGTAAGTTGTTTCTCTGCCAATAGCAGATTTAGCATTGTCTACACAAGCGTGATTGACAGCGCTAAGTCCTTCCTCCTGACTTTGACTGCTTGTTTTTGACAGGCATCAGTGCATTTCTTCAGACAGCAACGGAGGAATTCAATCTTTTCACAGATTATCTGTTTCATATTGTATTGTCACAACATGACTGTTTTAGCAAATATATTAAAAAAACATACTTTTAAGTTAAATAATGTAGATTTAACTCGTATAACTTCCTTTATTTGGTGATGTTTTCATTTGGATCAGTTTAAAATGCTGAAATGCTAAGCTAATGCTAGCATGTGTATATTCTGTTTCAACTCAACTGGGTCATAACTTGTTTCAGTAAATGATTTTATTCTAATTGTAAGACATAGTGCTTTGAACAATTTAAAGTTTATTGACTAGCATTTCAGCTGCTCTCTGAAAGCATCAACAAAATGACGCACACGACCGTATTATTCAGGTTTTCAAGGCAGTCAAAATAAAATAGGCCATGATTTTTAAAATCTAATGCAGTCTTGTTACTTGCTGGCTAACAGTACGGTTGTAGGTGACACAAACATGAATCTGTTTATTTAAAAACAGAGTAAAAACATTTCTGTTTTTATGTATTAAAGAAAAAGAAATGTGCAGATAAAGTCCTACACAAATGCATTTGGTGAAGTTGCAAGTTAGATAAAGTGTAATGCAAAGCTCTTACTGTGTTTGGTAACATTTCTCAAAACTGCAACTCTGCCAATCCTGGCTCAACACTCTCTAGTTTCCTTGGATTTAAATTTTACACCCCCTCCCGCACACACCCACACACACACCCACACACACCCCCGCCGGCGCACGCACACAAATCACATCTTTCACACAGTTGACATGTTAATGTGCGTGTATGTTGATGTCCGTACAAATGCCTGGAATGAGAAAGAGTGCAAAAGTAAACACAGACTACGCTGAGGATTTCAGACAGGAAATAAGCACCTTTCCCTGTGAAGCATAGTCAGTTTAAAGGTCAGAAAGATAGGCATGCTGCATTAAAGTGGCTAAAAAATAGTACTGGCTTTTAGGGAGTGAGTGCTGAGAAGAACCCAAAGGGCAGAGCAAAGAAAGACTGATTGGTCTTGCTGTGCCAGAGCAGGGGATGCATTTGCAAGCTGTGCTAATCTAGCCTAGAAATAAATTTAAAGCAGACCTTAATGTGGCACTTGCAATTTCCATATGTCTCAATCTCTTTTAGCAGGATGCAGAATGACCTAACAGCGTCGGCCATGTGACAAACACGTTAATGCAAAACTGAGCAATTTTACCAGAAGTTATTGATGCTGTGTGCAGTATCTCACAAAAGCAAGTACAGCCCTTCACATTTTTTGTAAACGTGAGAGGCTGATTAGATCTTTACATGGGACAACACAGAAGATGTGACCCTGGCCAATCGGCAATCAGAAAGAGGAGTTATGAGCAATGAGTTTTTGCGCTGTTTTTGAGTTGTGGTCTGCCTCTAGTCGTACTTTGGCAGTGGAGGACAATGTGAGGACAACCTTTCAGTCCCTGTTGAACACGCTTTTAATTTTTTAAGGGTTGTTTTTGGCTCTAGTGGCCTTTATTTGAAAGTGCTCAGACAAGAAAGTAGGTAATGAGAGAAAAGGGAAGACATGCAGCAAAGGTCACCAGATCGAGAATCGAACCTGTGACGACTGCGTCGAGGACTAAAGCTTCCTCATGCCCGTTGTTCTTAACCCCTGCGCCACCACAGCACCACCACGCTTCCAAATGTTGAGCAAATAAACTTCTTTGGTTGGCCATGAAAAGGGAAGCTGTCCCAGTAAAGCGCTGTGTGGCATTTTCCACCGTGTTGACAGTCTTCTTACATGCTAGGCTCTTTCTGTCAGATCCTCAGAGTTCTGTGCCATGTTGAACTTCCAGTGATGGTATGACAGAGTGTGAGAGTGATAACAACCAAATTCTACCCACCTGCTCCCTATTTGCACCTGAGGCCTTATACCACCAACGAGTCAAAATTGCTAATTGGGCACAATTGTGACGTTTTCACTTAGGGGTTTATTTACGTTTGCTAGCAGCAGTTCAGACACTACTGGCTGTGTGATGAGTACATTGCTACACAACCTGTACACTGACTGCTTCCCATAGACTGTCTGTAAACTTGAACAATCAGCATTCTGTTGTACTTCTGTGCCAGGGTCAGTCGTCTTTGATATTTCCACGGCACGGATATTTCGGAACCCTCCAGTTCCTGGAAAACTGTCATATTATTGACATGACCAAGCAGGTTGGATTCAGAATAACCTCTCTTTTACGCATGAGTGGGATGACTGGGTTTACCTGCTGTCAGAAACTGCTTCCACAGGATGACAGGCTGTCAGCTGCTCCTCACCAGAATGACTAAAGTACTGAAAAAAAACCGATGAGCAAATCATTGTTACTTTGGGCTTCTGCTAGTTTTTTCTTTGTTTTTTTTTTGAGGGAGGGGATAAAAGCATAAAATGTTGCTGTGACTGTACGCTTTGGGTATATTGAAAGTACTCAAAGACTTGCTCACTGCATATAAGACATATCTTTGGGCTATTGTGTCATGTCTCCCTAAAGCACATGTCAAACTCAAGGCCCGTGGGTCAAATCTGCCCCATCATAGCTTTTTATGTGGCCCTCTAGAGTCTAGACTAAACACAAAGTGTGGTTAAATATTATGTTATCAAATCAGTGTAGCTTTTATCTGTTTACTGCCAAATTATATCAATCAGTCCCTCCAGTTTCTTGAGAATTATCCTGGAAATTCACACAAAATGAACAAATCCCTGCACTTTTTTGTGTTAATAATTGGTCATTTAGTTCAGATTTTTTTCAAAAATTGTCAAAAACTTTTTAACTTGTACTAAACAGCTGCCTCAGCTTTAAATGATATCAGATTTTAGGCCATGAACTACACAGCAAGTAATAAAAAGTGGCATTTACTGTCATAAATAAGCGCAAATATTTCCAAATTAGTACCATAAACACTTTGATTTTTATTGCAAAAAAAATCACAAAAAGAATCACAAAATGCTGGAGGGACTGAGAAGATGTTATTTAATTTTTAGGAATTTGTTGATATTTTAACCATACTTCCATACATTATCCATACATTTTGGCACAACCGGCCCTTTAAGAGCGTTCATAATCTTGATTTGGTCCAAAACAAAAATGAGTTTGACAGCCCCGCCCTGAATGATAACGAGAGCAGACTTTCTCCTTAATCCACGCTCTTTTACTTAAGTAGAACACATTTATTGAGCAGGAGTTCACAACACAAGAGGAATAATTCACCTTGTTTGATTTTCCTTAAAATAGTGTAGTTCACGTTGAAAAAGCTTCTTCTTTTTTTCCCCGTTCAGCCACAAGAGAATACCGTTCTCCACTACTTTTACCGACTATAAAGAAAGCCAAGAAACAAGGCTGGCTCTAGTTCCCCTGTTGCACAACCGTATAAATCCAGCTCAGTTTATGTTTGTCTATTGAGATTAACAGAATACAAAGCAGCACTGCTGTTGGTTTTCCACCTCAAGCTACAGTGGGAAGCTTTACATTGAGGTCCTTCTAATATTTACACCAGAAAAAGACAGCTGGTAGTTGTAAAAATTAACGGTTTGTAAATCTGGACAAATATTTTCAATCAAAACAGCTATACGTGCAATAATCAATATATACGTTAGGACCGTAGTCATATATTCAACTTAAAACAATGAGATGGCATGAGATTTATTTTTTTTTTTATCCATTTCAGGATTAAAGTATTTCACATTCTGAGCTACAGAGGTATAGTGTCGATACTAAAATTTAGTTTCTTGCTATTAGGAAGCTACGGAGCAACTTTAACGATTCTCCAGCCAAGTATTGGTTTTTTTCAACAAGGTAGCCCCCAAAATGCATCTACACACACACACACACACACACACACACTACTGAATTTAAAATGCTTCTTTGTACATATATATATAATATTGTTTTAAATTTTGTTTTCTCTAATATTCTTAATGGTGTGGCAGGATGAGCCTTAGCCAACGCTAATGAACTTTCATGATCAAAGCCGACAGCTAATCATATTCATGATCCACTGTGCCACTGGGCCATGGAAAAAAATATCTGAGTCATGATATGTTTAGTCTATGTTTAATTCATTTCAATGATATATGCATTTCTTCCCAGTCTGAATTATGTAGTGAGACATACGTGAAAATATTTGATGGTATATTTTATTTACAATTTTGCATATTTGTTTCTCCCGGATGCAGACATGATTGTATAATAGTTCTCCATCTTTCTGTCAGTAGCAGAACTTTGACTCAGATTTTTCTACCTTGTTTTCTGTCGTGCATTTTGTCACCTGCACTAAATAGGAATAAGAATATTCCTGCACTAAACAGTGAAGGAATATTATGTTTAGAAATGCAGTGCATTTCTAAACTTAGAAATGGTAATGTTTTTGTTCTAGAAGATTTCTAGGACTAATATAAAAAAATATGCATTTTCTCCTAGCATTTCTTTGTTAGGAGAAATACTAGCAAATCTCCTATATACGCTATAGGACAGGGGTGGGCAATACTGGTCCTCGAGGGCCGGTGTCCTGCAACTCTTATATGTCTTCCTGGTCCAACACACTTGAATCCAACAGCTGAATCACCTCCTAAGTGCAGTCAAGTTCTCCAGAATCCTGCTAACGACCTCATTATTTGACTCAGGTGTGTTGAAGTAGAGATACATCTAAAAGTTGCAGGAGACCGGCCCTCGAGGCCTGGAGTTGCACACCCCTGCTATAGGAGACAGCATATCTCCTATCTTTGCTAGGAAATATGCTAGGAAAATATCTCCTAGCAAAGAGATATTCTGAGAAAGTTCAGAACTTTCTACCCTTTTTCTAAAACATTTCTGAGATTAATCTAAAAAGTGTGAAGGTTTTTGGCAGAAATTCACTCCTTTGTCAAAGTAGGATAGAATCAGTTCCCTCTTGAGCTTTCATTCATCTAGTTTTGTCAGTCAACCTTTTCTCGTGACATAAATGAAACATAAAACAGTGTTCTTTGTACTTTCTACCCTATCTAGAGATGTATGATTGTGTTCCGTTTCCAGGTCTTTCATGGAACCAAGCATGTCCTTGTGCCAGAACCGCATCGCTCCAGCAAAAGATTACGGGTGAGCGTGTGCGGCGCAGTTGAGAACAAAATAAATTATTTATTGATGGGATGCTCTCAAACCCACTGGCGTCACAGGTATCCATTGTTACCTCAGATGTTGTTTGGAGCTTTTTTGGAGCGAACGGCGACCAGGACTGTGAACCCAGCCTCTCTCCTGCCTCCCATGAAGTGCATCCTGCCAAAGTTAATTTTCTCTTCTGTAATCTTCCTCTGCTGAACGGTTCTCTCATCTACCACCAAGTTTTCCACCAAACACAGCGTTGATTAAAAAAAAAAAAGGGATTACGGAGCAGCTGCTTGGACGAAGCGTGTTGCCCAAACATCATAACTCAAAAGGGTTCTTTCAACCATTCATTCTCAATGTTTGCACTCGCAGGCGGAACGTGGTAGCTGGGTTGAAACCTGAGGAGGCGGCCGACGGGGGGGAGGGAGGCGGGTATTTTGTTGCGACTACGTTTTTGATCCGGTCGGCTCTAGTGTGCTGATCTGGAAAGAAGAATGGCCAGCTAGGCCCTAACGCCTTCCCTCCCATGAGGAGGGGTTTCACGGCCAGGGGTGCGAGGGTGCAAGGTTGCCTTGGCCATGCGTGAACTGATGCTGATGACATTCACATGTAGCTGGGATGCCTGAGTGACTCGAGATGTCCTGCGGGTCTTTGCAGAAAGGTTTTAGGATACAGGAAGGACAGAAACACTTGTGCTCCAGTATTTTAGGAGTCTTTTCTCATTTTCGTTGTGAGTTATGAGGAGATATTTCACTAAAATATGCAAGTAGGGCCTGAGTCGGATGAAATGTTGATGCAGTACCTTACTAATGAATGCTCAACAAACTCGGTGTACTTTTACTTGTGATAAGGGATAGATGGTTATAAAAGATTTCTGTCAGTAATCTAGTCAGTAATTTGTAGAATCCCCCCTTTTGTTCTACTTAGAGCTGCAAGTCTTTTGGACTCTACCTGCTACGTACATCTGAAAAATGTGCACCCATTTTAATTAGCTCCGGCTCAATCAAGACTGGATGAGTGCCACAGATCGTCAATTGAAGTAAGGTCCAGGTTTTGACTGGGCCGTTTATTCAGAGCAGGAGGCTGTATAGCTGCTCTTGTCCTGTTGGAAGTTGAACCTCTTGTGGGAAAATGGAAATTGTGCTTTTTTTTCTGGCTTTCTTTAACTAATGAGTTTCTATTTGTCAACCTTCCATTAAGTCCTGATTTATGAAGTGAACAGCCAATAGTTGTTCACTCAATAGACTCCCCTCATCTAAGGCTGTGTATATCGGCTGCTTGTCCAGAGTTACCATGCTTCTTGGCTCCTTCTCTGGTTAGTCCCAAAAATTAGGCGGACGGACACATCTGTGTGTGCAGTAGTGCCATACTCTTCAGTTTTACATGTTGGACTGAGCAGTCTTCCATAAAATTTTCAAACCAGGTCATGTTGTTTAGTAACCTAACCCTGATTTTGTCGTCTCCACAATTTTCTGTTACCTTTAGTGACAGGTAGCAGATTTCCTACTCTTTCTTTGGACTATCTCTTTAAATCCGTAAGTCATAGTGACGTCCACTGGCATAAGTGTGCATGGACTAATAAAAGTCTAGATATTTTAATAAAGGTGGCAACAAAACAGCTGGATGGGTAAAGTTGCACGTCATGGTTACAGGAAAACAGTAGTTTTAATATTAAGTACAGAAACAGCTGTTTAGCAAATTTAGGCACACTGCAAGCATTTCTTGGTTTTGCTATTTTGTGCCTGCAGTTTTACTTTGGTTTCAAACAAGGTACAATCTTGTTTTTAAACTACTGCTCTAATCAAATATGGTGAGATGCTTCAGTATGCTGCTTCTAATATATATAATTAGGGATTATAGTCGTTGTTTTCACTGGATGCAAAACATACCGATTTATTTAGAACACGTGTCAACTCAAGGCCCGTGGACCAAATCCGGCCCATCATGACTTTTAATGTGGCCCTCTAGATTCTATACCAAACACCAAGTGTGCTTAAATATTATGTTGTCAATCAAATCAATGCAGTTTTTATCTGCTTACTGTCAAATAATATCAATCAAATTAATGCAAAATCAACAAATTGGGCTAAAAAGTTGAGTGTTGTTTACTGTTCGGCATTGCCTTAATTGCTATGTTTAATGCTAGAGACAGTGGTGATAGGGAGGTGTCGGGATCTGTCCCTGATCTGTGTTTATTTTGAGTTTCTGTCTCTCTGAGTCTCCGTGTTGTCCTGTCTCCACTTGATTGTTCCCAGGTGTTTCTTGTCTCCTTGATTACCCTCTGTGTATTTAACCCCACCAGTGTTCTTTGTTCCTTGTCGGGTCCTCGTCGTGTTTGTCCTGTTGTCACTGTCTGCGAGCTTCTGCATCCGCTCCTTTGTGCTGCCTGGACTTTGTATGTTTTTGGCTTTTTGGACTACCTTCATTATTAAACCATCTTATTCATCTTACCCTGGGTCTGCTGCCTCTGCCTCACCACCCAAATCATGACAGGAGGTCTTTTTTGTCTTCTTCATCTTCTTAATTCTCTGGATCTTCTCAGCCCAGACTTCCCTCTCCCCAGCCACTTGTTCCAGCTCCTCCAGGGGAATCCCAAGGCCTTCCCAAGCCAGCTGAGAAACATAGTCTCTCCAGCGTGTCCTGGGTCTTCCCTAGGGCCCCCTCCCAGTGGGACGTGCCCGGAACACCTCACCAGCGGCTCTACTCTGAGTCCCTCCCGGATGACTGAGCTTCTCACCCTATGTCTAAGGGAGAGCCCAGACACCCTGCGGAGAAAACCCATTTCGGCCGCTTGTATCCGTGATCTAGTTCTTTTGGTCATGACCCAAAGCCCGTGACCATGAGGGTGGGGAGCGTAGATCAACCGGTAAATCAAGAGCTTTGCTTTTTGACCACGACAGACAGGTACAGCGCCTGCTTCACTGCAGACGCTGCGCCAATCCGTCTGTCGATCTCCTGCTCCCTTCTTCCCTCATTTGTGAACAAGATCCTGAGATACTTAAACTCCTCCACTTGTTGCGGGACACCCCCTCCCACTCCCTCCAACCCAGATAAGCTTTCCGGCTCAAGACCATGGCCTCGGATTTGGAGGCACTGATCCTCATCCCGGCCGCTTCACACTCGGCTGCGAACTGTTCCCGTGAGAGCTGTAGATCACGGCATGATGAAGCCAATAGGACCACATCATCCGCAAAAAGCAGAGATGAGAGCCTAAGGCCACCAAAACGGATCCCCTCAACACCTTGGCTGCGCCTAGAAATTCTGTCCATGAAAGTAATGAACAGAATCAAAGGGCAGCCCTGGTGGAGTCCAACTCTCACTGGAAACAAGCCCAACTTACTGCCGGCAATGCGGACCAGACTCCGACACCAGTCATACAGGGACCTGACAGCCCGTATCAAAGGGCCTGGTACCCCATACTCCCGGAGAACAGCCCACAGGGCTCGCTGAGGGACACGGTCGAACGCCTTCTCCAAGTCCACAAAATACATGTAGACTGGTTGGGCAAACTCCCATGCACCTTCCAGGACCCGCTGAGGGTGTAGAGCTGGTCCAGTGTTCCACGACCAGGACGAAAACCACACTGCTCTTCCTGAATCCGAGGTTCGACTATCCGACGGACCCTCCTCTCCAGGACCCCTGAATAGACCTTGCCAGGGAGGCTTAAGAGTGTGACCCCTCTATAATTGGAGCACACCCTCCGGTCCCCCTTTTTGAATAGGGGGACCACCACCCCAGTCTGCCAATCCAGGGGAACTGCCCCCGATATCCATGCGATATTGCAGAGTCGCGTCAGCCAACACAACCCTACAACATCCAGAGCCTTAAGGAACTCCGGGTGGATCTCATCCAACCCCGGGGCCCTGCCACCAAGGAGCTTTTTAACCTCCTTGGCGACCTCGTCCCCAGAGATTGGAGAACCCAACCCAGAGTCCCCAGGCTCAGCTTCCTCAGTGGAAGGCATGTTGGGGGGGATTGAGGAGGTCTTCGAAGTGTTCTGCCCACCGGCCCACAACGTCCCGAGTCGAGGTCAGCAGCACACCATCCCCACTATAAACGGTGCTGGTGCTGTACTGCTTTCCCCTCCTGAGACGCCAGATGGTGGACCAGAATCGCCTCGAAGCCGTGCGGAAGTCTTTCTCCATGGTCTCTCCATACTCCTCCCATGCCTCAGCCACATGCCACTTGGACTGCCGGTACCCATCTGCTGCTTCAGGGGTCCCACAGGCCAATAAGGCCCAATAGGGCTCCTTCAGCCTGACAACATCCCTCACCGAAGGTGTCCACCAACGGGTTTGAGGGTTTCCGCCGCAACAGGCACCAACAACTTTGTGGCCACAGCTTGGATAAACCGCCTCGATAATGGAGGCATGGAACATGGACTCAATGTCCCCTCACCTCCCCCGGACTAGTTTCTTGCTCCTTTCCAAAACCTGCTTTGTTGATTTCGAGTAGCGGCAGGAGAAACCGTTGGGTGGGATTTTATGCGGACTGTTGTTTCTTCCCATGCGTTTGCTTCTCATAATGAATCCCAGGATTAGCCATTTATCAATGAAAATGCAACTGTTGAAATCAGTGAAATCAAAAGCTGAGCTGTGATGTCCTTGTCCAGATCTGAATTATCCAAGTCATCATCCATATTGGCAAAACAATCTTTCCTAGCCGGCTCAGCTTGTTCCAAGACAGCAGGCTTGACTGCAGTTCTGTCTGGTGAAGTTTCACAGACAACTGTCTTCTGTGGTTTGCCACAACCTCTGCAAATAATCTCCCCAGCCGGGTTATCTGTATCGTTTCCTGGGAGAAAGTGATCAAATATTTTCTGCATCCCTGTCGACACCATGTATCCAAGACCAAAACCTATTGGCATAAAGATGGGGACTAGCGCTGTTGAAATGGTAGACATTCTTACGAGACACAAAGTCAAACCTGAAAGAACTGTTTCGATACTAACTGATGTATTGAGATTCAAGCATTCAAGCATTAAAAGGCTTAGAACTTCTTTGATCTGTTGTGATGTCATAAACGGCATCATGTACATCAGTGACCTCTCTGTTCTGAGGCATGGCCTTGCTTCTGATCGTTGCTATGGAAACAATCAGATCAATTCTGCATGACTCAAACTGAAATAATGTCTAAATATTTGAATAATAAGTTATTTATTTATTTATTTATTTAGCATGAAGAGATTAACAATAGATTTCTGTATGACTGAATTGTTGCATTTGTGGTCTTCCGTACCTGCAGCAGTATAAATGTAGGTACCGGCAGTCAATTTTTTTCCTTCGATTTTTAATACTCTAAATGAATTTTTCTACTAAGTGTATTACCAGAAAAGAGCAGAAAAAACTGTTATGTCTAACAGTTTTTGAGATTTTGGTGGGTGGGTGTACCTTGCCACAAACCCACCTTTGAATAGAAAAAGATGGGGGTTTTGAAAGCCGATTACTCAAAAAATAAATCAGTTTGACACTTATTTGTAATGACATTCTTTAAATATGTATAAATCATATTACAAAGCAAGAAAATGCACAGTATAAATAGCTTACTTTTAATGAAGATTCTTTTAAAAATGTCATTTTGAAAAACAAAAAATGTCAATATTGACCCTAACAGGAGACATGGCATTTTGGGGATTCCATAATGTATGTTGAAACCAAGTCCCAAAGGCTATTTTGCCCGTCTATTTAGTCTTAAAAGGCTTAATTTTTTGCAGGGGTCTGAGACTGTTTAATGAAGATTTATTAGGCCGCAAAAATTCTTCCAAAGCTAATTGAGTATTTTATTTTTACCACTCCCCAAATTAGTATTTTTCATCCGACTTCAATAAAACATCTCTACTACAGGTAAACTAGGCTGCTGAATAACATAAAAGCATCCATGTTTGGCCATCCTCAATAGTTTCCTTGATATTGCTGGTAAGGATTTTTTTGTTTGTTTTTAATATCCACCTTCTGGATAAAGAGCAGACTTACTTTAACCTCTGTGGCTTATTAGCAGCAGCCCAGTGATTCACAATCTGGACCTTTTTACTGTTAAGCAGTGACTTATTCCCCCCCACCACCATTACTAACCTATTCTAATCAATGAGCACCCTGGGCAGTGATTACAAAGGAAACTTTATCATTCAGCTCCTGCGTAACACTGTTAAGAGGTATTTAAATTCACATCCTGCGCATTGAGAGCCATCCGTTGACATTGAATGTCCCCTATTATGACACTTACAGAGCAATAATGTGCTCGCCTCTCACTTCAGAGCATATTACAGGAGGGTGAAAGAAATAGGAGTTTAACCGTGTGAAATATTTATTCTCTTTGCCTTAAACACTCCTCTCCTATCTCTGCCCCGGCGGTGCCTGAGACCCCATTTTTAAACTCGCAGGGGGATAGATAAAGGATCAGATATGTGTTAGACAACACTCTGCAGGGCCCGCCTCTTGGAAAAGGGGGGTATGACCACTGTATGTGAAGCCCACAGCGCCATCAGGCTTTGAAACGAGGTACTGCGAGCATTTCACTGACTCCTATCTCTCTTAATTCAGCCTCAGTTAGGAATTTGATTTTAATTCCGTGTTTAAATCTGCTTATCTGTAGTTTCCAGAGATAATGCGGGGCGTTTGGTTGCAATTTCCTCCTCTTTTTTTTTTTAGTTAAAAATGCAGAAATTAGCGTTAAATAAAACAAATTAACGTTAAAATGAATAAATAATGGCAAAGTAGCGGTTCCCTCGCAGGCTCGCGCTCCCTCAGTTCAAACCGCACACAGTCACGCGCACACGCCGACACACTTTGAGTTGGATCCTGGGTAAGGAGTGCGTTCCGCTGATCATCTCCAACCCTCCTTTCCAAGCAGGCGGATTGCTTCTGCCTCTGACGACAGCCAGTCACACACACACACACACACACACACACACACACACACACACACACACACACACACACACACACACACACACACACACACGCAAACACACGCACGCACGCGCAGCGCTGCTCAGAGCGGAGTGGCTGAGGAGAGACCGCATCAAGGAGCCGCGTACCCGCCTGCTTACAGAGGAGTCGCGCGTGGGAGTCGATAACCGTCTCTACCTGCCATCTGCATTCCTGCCTTTTTATTCCCGGCGCCCTACCGGACGAGTCTGGTGCTCTCAAAGGTGGGGGGAGTCCCATCGCCACCGAGACAGAGGACCGAGGCTTGTCGGGTTTTTTCTTTCTCTCTTTTTTTTTTGTTTTGTTTTTTGAAGGGGGAGATTTCCCCCCCCCCCCCCCCCCCCCCCCCGGCTGAAACATACATTAGAGCTGCGGTCGCTGTGGAGAATTTCACTGGAAATCAGGCGGTGTGCGTTTCCCCTCGGTTTGTTTCGTGAAAGCCGTCTTTTGAAAGGCGGGAGGGGATGGACTTGAGACAGTGCGTCTCAATTTGAGTGCTGGTGGCTGGGAGTTGCCGTCTCGGAGAGATGCGAAAGCATGCTTGGAAGCTGTGAGCGCTACCGCAGGTGAGTATCTGTGAACGACCACGATGAATTGTGTAGGCTTGTTAAAAGTCCCTGTTTTGTATTTGGAGTAATGTCTCCGTAGATGAGCGTTTCTGTCTCTGCGTTTCTGTCAATGCGGTTTAACGTGGCGCGCGGCCAAAGACCGCATGGATATGGATATACATAATGCAGCCAAATCTGTTCGGAGGGAAATATCTGTCATTGCGAAGGAAATAGGCTTTCTAAAAAAAAAAAAAAAAAAAAACCCGAACTCACTGTAATGTCAGATATGGGCCAAAATAAATAAATAAACATGAAAACAAGGCTGTACCTCCGACGGTCAGAGCAGAATCTATACTGTAGACAGGACAGAGAAACAGACCAGCAGGAAATAAGGACTTCAGCGTGCTTAGGTGCGTCCTCTGCAGGTACAAACAATCAACACTGATTTCTATTCTTCATTTTTACATTTATGATTAATACATATTTTTACGGCTTATCGTGTTTCTCCCATCCCCCGCCCCCTCCCTCTCGTACCCACCGTACTGTCCATGTCTGTGAGGTGAAGAAGGCTTAAACCATTCATCAAATTTAATTGTCCCGCGATTGAGACTGGGTGAGTGTGTGAGAAGGAAACAGAATGTAGACCCTGCCTTTCTGTTTGGCGTGTGTGTGTGTGGGTCGGTGAAATAGGTGGAGAGTTGCAATTACAAAACGTTACCTTAATCTATCCCTTATTTGCCAGCGTTTTGACTCTGCTGAGGTAACATTTTGTCTCCGTGTGCAAGTCGTGAGCCACCCGTGAATGCCATTTTTTAATGCATCTGCAAAAGATGGCTATCTCTTAAATGGGCAGCTGAGAGGAAGAAGAAGGAAAAAGGGAGAAAAAACAAGCAGGATTCTGCAGATATGCAGGGCTTTTTTCCCTCTGTTTTCTCCCCCCATCTCTCTCTCTCCTGAATTAACTTGGGACTCTTTGTTTTGAACGGGATGACAGTCAGCAGGGGTCTATATATAGCTTCGGCTGCAACAATATGGGACAGAGGAAGAAACTTGCGCGTTTCTGGTTGCACACACTCCGTCTGTCTGTCTGTTGTTTGTTATTCAAGGCAGCGTTTGGCAGAAGTAAGAAAAAAAAATTATACCAGTGGCTCCTGATAATTTTCATTTTCACTCTGCCTTTTCTGAGTGTATGTTATGTGTAAAAGAAAGGGAGGGGGGGGGGAAAGTCTACAATTCACACAAAAGCCTGTGCAGCTCAGTATTAAAGGCTGTGCCTGCGGTTATTCATAAAGCTTTATATGTTATAAATAACTGGAGGGAGCGGACGGGCAGATAGAGGAGCAGCAGCAGCCTCTCTTGCTTTATCAGAACCCACAATCCAATATGATAGATAGATGATACACTTTGAGGTATCACATGGAGACAGGGGCCAGGGTGTGGCACACTCCTCACCCCCCCCACCCCCATCCAGCCCTCAGTGATGACCATAAAAGTGACTGCTTTGTGCCGTGTTTGTGTTTACCAGACCTGTAGCGACTTTCAAATGACCCCATCAAACTGATTGTTTCCTTTAATCTGCTGCTGGTGGGCTCACGCCACCCAGCTCCTAAGTTTTCTCCTGGATTTCCTCAGCAAACGGCGGGCTCTATCTTAGTTAATCATGGCCGTTTTGCTATAGCCCGAGAGGATCGAGTGTGCGTTGCGATGGGCCCTCTGGGTGCCTTCGTTAAATTAATGTGCTGTAGCTGACCTTGGCTATCTAGTGCCATCAATAGGATTCACCTTTTTGCCCCGCAGTAGGGGGGCTGGCATATTGCAAAGGCCTGTTTTATCCTACAGCGTTACCCCGCTGTCGACATCCCGTATCGAATTACGGCACCCGTTGATCAATGCTCGCAATAACCCCGAACCTCTTACATAGCGGCCGGTTTAATGCAGGAGCATCAGATATCCCAGGAAAGGAATCATGCTCCTCGTAACCCGGTTCATGGAGGTATGCTTAGATATTAGTGTATTAGTAATCCAATCATATACAGACAGAACGGAGAAGAAAAACAATGAGAGCAGCCTCAGAGTGCGTGCTGCATTAATAATTCATGGAAGAAATCAGCTTGAGCGTAGATTTGACAGCAGACCGGAGCAGGCGAGACAGAGTGGGTGGCGGCGGTGCGGACGGTAACGTTAGAGCACGGTGACTGATCACAGCCTCTCTTCTTTTTTTTCTCTCGCTGCCACACAAAATGACCAGCAGTGTTATTAGCGAGTGGGCTAATGCCGGCTTATGACGTGTTCTCATGTCTCCTGGAGACGCTCTCATCTGGGGGTGCAAAGCTGACACCTACTGCAGCGACAAGGTGTTTATTAGCTCCCAGTTGTGAGACCACTCTACCTGCATGATATTACGGTGACATGGAACTACTAGTTCTCACAAGGGAAGCCAATTATGTTGTTTTTTCTTTTTAAACCAGGAGTCAAATGCCATTCCGCTTGATGCCATAGTGTCTCGGTTCGGCGATGCCCGAGGCTGGGTGGCATCTGCATGTAAGGCCCTGCCAAGGGATCACAGTGGCCGTTTGATGCGAGGGAGAGGGAAGATCTTGTTTGCCGTTGTCCTTGGTGTATGTCAGCTGAATTAAAGGAGGAAGGATGGTTGTGATTGTTGTCAAAAATAAGACATCTGAGATTTAAGGGGTTTTTTTGCGGTTTCAGCAGTGCTTTTCCTTTTAGAGGCGTCAACAAGTACTGAAAACCTAAACATAATGCAACCTAAGCACCCTTTTATGGCCTCCTGTCATAAAGCAAGTGGCTCTGCATACGATTTGTTGTGTATATGTTTATCTTATATCTATATAATACAATTAGGATTTGGATTTTACTTAATTATACTCCACAAAATCCAGTTATACACTGAAATGCAATATGATTTTACTGTTATAGACAATATTGATAAGACCAAGCCAGTGAAAAAACATCAAGCAATTGTTTCAGACTGAACAGAAGTCATTATCTATTTATGCCAATAGAGCCCAATGAAAACTGTGGTAAGGTGGCCCCTCAGCTGCCTGTTTGTCCTTCACTTTTTATACTGTCATGGTGGCTCTCAGTGAATCATCAGAAATCAATTTCTTGATTAAAATTTCACTGACCTTAATCCTTTCATGTCAAATGCGTTAGCATAAGTGATTTATACCAATTCAGATTATGGTTTCAACATTTATACTGAACCAGAAAACCGCACTTGATACATTCTGGAGCTGGATTTTTAGCGAGCGCTAAGACGTACCTCAATGTTTTCTCAACTGAACAATGTCCAAGTTACTACGCAACTTTACTCCTCTTTTGGTGAATCAACAGCAGACTGACAACTGTTAGACTCAAGGAAAGATGTTCTGCATTCACAACAACGTTGTTCAGCACAGAAAACTGTGACAAACCGTAACACAAATTTCTTGTGGAGGGGGTGATGGGAGGAGGATTAGTGTTGTCTGGCTACCTGTCAAAGACAATAAAAAAACAGCTGCAGTTATTTCGGGTGACTCTCTATCCTAACACAGCTATGCTTAGAATCTTCTTAATTTGATGCTAAATGCCATTAATGAAATCCTGCAGAGTGCTTGGAATTCCACAGACAACTTTAAAAGCACATTTAGAACAATATATATGCCTAAGTCAATGTCCAGGAGTACAGTGGTTGGATCCTAGGAGTGCGTGTCCTCACATCTCTTATTTTGGTTGAGTCAACAAAAGCTTACTTCCTCATAGACGTAGCAACAAAATTCCTAGACTGCAACAACAGCTGCCTTTTCATCCACAAAACTCCTTTCACATTCACTCCCTTTGTGTGGTAAACATTGTGATCACTGCACTAGATCCAGCAATAAGTGAGAAAGAGAAAAGGATTAGTGCACATGAACGCAATCACTACAGCATCTCTGGGAGGTGTTGATTAGCGGAATAAGACAGAAACAGCTTCTTCCTGTCAGCGTTGCAGCAGTGTCGTGCCCGCTCACTTGGACATTAAGTAATTCTGCTGCAGAGACATGTTTATCACTCCAGATATGCTGTGCGGAACGGCTGCAGCTCAGTCGACGGAGTGGGCGTCCTTCAACTGGAAAGCTGTTTCTTTGATGCACAAGTCACCCAGTCCTCATGTCAAAGCATTCTCTGTAGTCAAAGATACTGAACCCTCTCATTACCTCCCCAATGTTTTCATCACTGAAATCATAGTCATATTCCGAAAAAGACAAGGTCCCCACCGAATCATACAAATTTCTGTATCTGTTTTGCATCAGATCTTGACAGGTCTGTTACGTTTGCAAGTATTCAATCAGCTCCTGTTTTCAGCTGAACGCAAGGATTTTGCTTCCGCCATTTGTAGATCTTTAAAAGATATATCATCTTAAAAAGCTACAGGACAAGCCAACGGGTCAGGGATTGGGCAAATGTTATTGTGCTGACAGAGGGCTTTTGCTTCTTCCAGGCGAA
Organism: Xiphophorus maculatus; assembly: GCF_002775205.1. Lineage (NCBI taxonomy): Eukaryota > Metazoa > Chordata > Actinopteri > Cyprinodontiformes > Poeciliidae > Xiphophorus > Xiphophorus maculatus. The sequence goes on from NC_036444.1 coordinate 23,501,830, forward strand.
AGTATTTGTATTCACTGCATGCAGGACAAGCGAGTGTCTATTCTGGCACTTTTGTTGCCAGGAAGACTCACTCGTCCATCTTTTAAATGACTGAGTTAATGTCACCCTGCTAATCTGCTAGAGGGGGCTGCGAATCATATTGACTGAAGCATTTGAAGGCATTTGACTGGCAGCTTTGAAGGGGTGAGTGGAGCCAGAGCGCTTCAGTGGAAGTCACCCAAGTTAGCATTGCCCAGGCTAAAACACATTCTGTACTTTCGGTCGTTTGCAGCTTGTAGCCCATATGTTGTACAGACGGTACAGTATGTGGCCATAACTAAGCAAGTCTCTAGGTTACGTCGAGGGTCCTTTTTTCTTTCCCAGACAAAGACAGTTATTGCTTCATTTGATTTATGCGCGAGTATTATTATTACTATTATACTATTATTTTCTTTTTGAGAAGAGACGGCATGAATTGCTCTGCAGTAAGACAGGGTTGTGTGGCAAATATCACAACGCGCTGCCATCGTCTCTGCTGAACTCATCATGTCGAATGACTCTATTCAGAAGTGATTGTAAACACAACTGTGGGACAGAAGCAGCTCCACTTACGCACCCCCACTCGAATGGAGCATATGATCTTTTTCCATAAGTGGGAGCAAGAATTCAGTTCGAGCACCACCCCGCTGCTGTAATGGCGGCTAAAATACCCCACTGAGAATCAGAATTCACAAAGTTCAGCGTTTAGGTGAAGTGCAGGTGCTCTCGGCTCCCTTTCCTCCGTCTAGTGGGCTAACTAGGGGCTCTGGAGGTGAAGTTGTGTTTTATGGCAAATATGCTGGCAGTGTGTTTCGGGTGAGTTTCAGTCACTGAAAGCATTTATAATTAATGAGTTCTTGGCCCTTATGTAAATTGTAGGGTTGTGTTGATACACGGTTCATGGAAACGGGATGAGATTCAGCAGTATTTGGGGGAAAACTAAGAACATAGTTTTTTTCATTACACAAGTAGGAACAGTATAGTATATACTAATGTTTTTATGTTAACGTTTGAAACGGTTGCACAACACAAATTTGACCTTTGGGCTTCATACGTTTTTTTGGTTTTGTTGTTGTTTTTTAAAAGACAAAGCTGTTTTCCACTGGTACATTTTGGCTGAAGTATGCAGCTTTATTACGCAATCAGAATTTAATCAAGCCAATTTTGGGTTCCAAGTTGAAAAATCACTGAAAATAGACAAAAAGTTTTGAGTTTTGCCTTAATCTAAACCATACAATCCAATATGACAGCAGCATGTCTGAAACATAGCACTGAAAATACGCCCTTCTTGTCTTTCTCACAAATAGGAATAATGTTTTAAGCACCTCAAATATACATATGGTCACAATAATACATTTTGCTGGATAATAAATTCATTCAGAAATTATTGCGATAAATGATAATATTGTTGTTTTGAGACCATTTTGAAGAAATATTGGGGTAATGTTGTAATAATGCAAAAACACATTCTCAAAGGTCAATAAACTTTTAATTGTAAAATATGACAAAACAACAAATTAAATGAACTTTAAAGTTTCTGTAAACTAAATTGTCCTTCAAATTAGACCAAATCATCAAACTGAAGACTTTTGTCATTTAGTTTTTGTAGAGAGAAAAGAGAAAATAATAAATCATGCAAATAGAAATTAAGCTTGTTTTAATTTATAACATCAATTGATTTATTGCTTATTGCGACAGGCCTATGCATGAGTATTTAACATTTTGGTCTGGCGATAGTGATATTCAGTCATAGAAAAATTGTAAAATAGCCACTGTGCTTAGTGGCAATATAATTTTACAAAGCAGACACCAATTAGCGTCATTAGTGGTTAATGGTTCCCTTCTTCAAAATAAAGTCTCAAACATACTCAGAGGATAACAAGAATAAAGCCCTTATCATCATCCATAAAAATAGCTTCACCATATGAAGTCACATATTGTTAGCAGGACAGCAGCCCTGAATAAAACAGACTTCTAAAGAAAATGTGTCATTTTAATTCATTTAGATCTTGTGCCAGGAGGTATTTTTACCATTAAAAGTAAATAAATGATTGGTTTACCTTTTGACCTAATGCAGTTCCTGTTTCTGTTTAATGGTCCTTGCGAAGGTTTAATTAAAAGGCACTAATCCGATTAGAGTTCAGTCAGAACATGGACACCCCCTTTCTAAAATGCTGCCAAAACAATAGAGGGGCTATCCACCATGATGCTTCCTTATTGAAGTGTTGTCACATAATTCAAACATGCTTCAGGCCCATTATCCATTCCATTTCTGTTAGATCAGAGAAGTTTCTTTTCATCCATTCAAAGTCAGCTCCCATTCATCATGTGATTCAAAACAACAGACCCTTTGCATTGAGGAAAAAAGGGGGAGAGGCTTTTAGTTCCCTAAAAGCTATATTACCCCGTCTCTTTGGTCCTCTCCGTCCATCTCTTTCTCTCTCCCCCTCTCCTGGTTTAACTTTCCATAAAAGCTTACTCCTTCTGTCCGCCTGTCTAGCCTGTCTTTTTCCTCCTCTTTCCTCATCCAGCCTTTCTTTCACCCACTCACTGTCAACACAGTAAGAGAAAGAGAGAGGGAGGGAGGAGGGAATTGGAAAAACAGAGCACTGCAACAAAGAACAGCTAATACTGTTGATGGAAGAGAGCGAACGTGCCTGGAGGAAACAAGAGGTCAGATTACAGGTTATCGACCGGACCGGGTGGCATAAACGACATGTTTGTTTGATGGACCTCCAAAAAGCTGGAATATTCCAACCAAAACCTAGACATGAACCAGACCTACACTGAAATTTGCAGGAACACAGCCTCCTTACTCCCACATTAGTAATATTTTTTAAATTGATTTCATTGCTAAGCAAAATTCAAAGTGTCATTTTAAGTTAATTCTATAAGATGTGTCATCCCAGATTATTGGGAAGCAAAAATGTGCGATGAATGACACAAATCAATGCATTATTATCTCAACTAAATGGACTACAAAAAGCACCACCAATTACATTCATTCTTTAAAAATTAGATGTCACAATAAATTAAAGTTACAGATGACATTCTAACTGTAATAAACAATATGATAGTTTTGAGGATGCACCAATCTGGCTGAGACGTATTTCTGCTTTTCTTTTCTTTGATTTGATCTGCTGAATCCAGCTTTGACAGATTTCGGGTCCCTTCACACCAGCTCTGTTTAGTCCGTTTTCATTGTTCTCTAGTTGGTTTGTGAACTCTAGTCCACCTAAAAATGTAGGTTTCGGTTTGGTTGGAGTGAACTCTAGGGAAGTCTGAATGCAAACCAGTCTGCTCCAAAAGCAGGAAGCTGGCTGTCGCGCAGGGCATTCTGGGTAAATACAACCAAACAAATGCTTTAGCCAAGGCCAAGGCTAGCTGGAGAAGTAGCTTGTGGTCTTTTATCACAAACAAGAAAGAAATCCTACAACCTCTAGAATTTGATGCTACTACATTTTGGTTTACATTTTGTGAAGACAGAAATTGTGCTCATGTCTTTTTTGGAGGTTTTTGTGTAGTTTTCTTCAGTGGTACTTGGTGCAGCGCCACCACAGGCAAGGAGGGGAACAGGTGTTCAATAGTTTGGATTGTTTGACACAGTGCAATGTGAAAGAGAACCACACCAGCTGAAGATGTAACAAATGTTGCAATTTTGGTCCCAATTCCAGCTGAGTCTACCAGACTAACAGGTGTGGAAACATCCTCAGGTTTTGTAAGCACTGTCACACATGCAGAAGGTCGTTGTCACCAACAGAATGTAGTTGTGAAACAAGAAGTGACCAAAAATGATGAGAGTTTGTAGTCTTTATGCATTTAATCAATCAGGAAAGAAAAAAAACCCTGATATCCTGCCAATTAATTTGTGACTCTTTAGTTAGATTATTGAATGGCGTTCTACGTTTTTTAAAACATAAACACCATGAAATTGTGATAGTATTTTTTTTTACCTCTTGGTCAATAAGAGTCAAGATAGTTAATCTCAATGCCACTTAGAAAAAGGAACTCAATTTAAAAAAAAAGAAGAAAAAAACAGAATTCCTGGGTCCAAGGTCTTATCTTTCTTGTTTGGATTTTTTTTTCACATGCAGGAAAAGCAAAACATAGTTTTGGGCAATTATGTGTAAATGATTAAAAAAACCCAGAATATTTTGTATCAGCTCTGAACAGATATTTACCCTGGATGATACTCCGTCACGTCCTCTAAATGTGAGGTGGGGGACAGCGATGGCCGTTTAACTGGAGAGTGACGAAGGTAGTACGGGGGTGAGTCGGGAGGGTGAGGCCGATGAAAGAGCTGGGCAGCCATCAAAGACGAGGAAAATGAAATGGCATTTGACCTTGCAGAGTGCCGGCGTGTGACGCTTCGCCACTGAAGTGCAAAGTAGTTTGTGAACCTTTGGGAATTGGTAGAGAAAAGAGATCGGGTCTGTGGAAGGCCGGTGAGGGGTGAGAGGACGGGTCAGGCAATTTAACCCTTCACAACTGATTCAGCCGCGGACTAAAAAAAAGTTCTAAAAGTGACAAAATAAGAGAAAGTCAGGCAGAAAGAAAGATAAAAACAACATACACAAAGAAACTACTTGTATTGTTTCCTGTGTATGACTTTAGAAAAGGGTCTCTTAAATGGGTGAATCTGGTTTTACAGCCTGCAAGGAAACACGAGAGTAATATCTCTCTCCGTAATAGAATCGCTCCTCAACCAGGTCCTGAACTTGTAGCAGATATGCAAATGTCAGATAAATAATTCAGCTCTTTTGCATTTGCTTGCACTTATTTCTGCCATTTTTGCAATAATGAGTAAGAATGTGATAAGAAAAATATGCAGTATTTATACCATTTTCCGTAGATGGTCTATTAGCTTCAGAACAGGCTTAGCGGATGGATAATAACCACGGGATTTTGACTGTATATGTCATCATCGCTTTTCCTGATTTTCATGTGTCGGGTAAGAACAATACAGCAAGAAATACCAATTTAGCTATGAATGCGCTTGTAGAGCTTTTATTTTTTTATCAATCAAGAAGTCAGTAAGACTATAAGTCTCATATTTTAGTCTTAATAGCATTAGATTGTCAGATATATATGGAAACCAAACAGGCAAATGAGTGTAACACAGCAGCATCTATGATATGCCTTGTATGTTTGATTTTTAAATAGCTGTGACAATTAACTCATTACACAACTAATTGTTTCAGATAACAACGCAAAGTTGAATTTGCAATTCAAATAGTGTTTTAGCACTCCCAGGTAGGAGGGAAGCTGTTTGTTGCTCCACCGTTCCTGCTACCTCATCGCAAGACCGGCTCTAAAAATACGAGTCTGCTAAACAATCCAGACTGAAGAGGCGATGGCTTTAACACTGAGAGGAGAACAAAGATCTTCGCATTGCATTTATTAGCATTTTCACATTTTTGCTTCTTGTTTCATCTCGAGATGTCAGACAGGACTGATGACACAATAAAACGGCAAAGATGGCGTTGTAAACTTTGGTGTCTGAAAACGTGTTTTGCAGAATTCAACAAAAAATAAAACTACTTTGCTGAGAAACATGGCAGAAAGACAGCTGCTGTGCCTGTTTAAATTCAGCCATATTGGAGAGTTTTTACTTTTTTTACTTTTATTTTACAATTTCATCAACTAATATAAAGTCCAGGCTTTGACAAGGGCATTTCAAAAGCACCATTTTATTTTTTTACTCATTCCAAGTTGAGCCTACCTTGGATCCCACAACCCAAGTGCTACTAATCTTGTAGTCAAACACTGATGGTTGACTACATCAGTGTTTGACTACACTGATGTAGTCAAACACTGATGTAGTGTTCTGCGCATTCTGCCTGACTGATGTAGTCAAACACTGCATCTTCAGGAACTTCTGGTAGAAAGCAGATTTCATGTTGTCATCAATTATGACGAGTCACCACTCTTCCCTGTGTTCTCCATTTCTGGATAATGGCTCCCACTGTGCTTCACTGGGCTAATAAAGCTTAGGAAATGGCAATTGCAGAGTGATTGTTGTGAAAGACTTTGTTTCTTACATGTTATTCAACTTGTCTAGATTTGGACATGACATGTTTAACCTCTCTGTTCTTGCTAGACTAGACCTGTTTTAGAGATTTTTGATTGTCTCGTTGTGGCTAATGAAAATGAGCACCCATGTTGTTAACCTCAGTTAATATAGGCCAACTTAAATTTTCACATAGCTCCAGGCTTAATAGTTTTTTTCCGCTCATTTGACATCAAATGGTGACCTTAGTCAGCTTTCAGTTTGATCGGTCCTGGCCGTTGACCAAACAGTCTAAAACTCAAATACCCAACCTTTTCCTAATCTGTAAATGCATCACACTAAACACGACTGGGTCGTGCTGACAACAGCGTCCTTCAGTGTGGATGCTGTTACTGAGTAAATAAGACTAAAAAATAAGCTATTTACAGAATCAGGGAGGTGTTACAAATAAGCGCATAGAAAGTGCAAATGTTTAAGAGGCAGTTTCAACAAAAAGGCTGCGGGGAAGCAAGAGTTTTCTAAAAAAAGAAATTCAAGTCATATTGTGTGCACCAGCTGTGTCCTTACCTTAACTAAGGTGGAGGTGTAAACGTAATCCAGCGTTTTCTCCAAATGGAAATGTCATTTTTTAGGTTTAGGTGGTTTTATTTAAAAATTAGCTTCTTTGCCGTCACCATCATTAATGTAGTCTGACTTATCTGATAATGATGTTACAATTACTTGTAAGAACATCATGAAACCACAAACTATTCCTTAAAGCCACCTGGAAGTGCTGTACAGCTTCACCTTGTCATTGATTCTCACCTAACCTGTGAAATACTTTGATTGTCTTTCTGAAAGCGTGTGTCGTCTTTCCTCTGGGTAACACTCCAGATAGCTGAGCAATACAGTTGAATATCTCCTCTCCTTACAATATTCATGACCCTCCCTCCTCCCCCCTCTCCTACAGCAGGCAATCAAAGATAGGGAACGGGATGATGCAAGGACAGCTTAGACAAGTAATTTTGCCTTTAATTGCTTGGAACTCCCTTGAGTTCTGATGCTTAAGCACTCTAAAACTGTTGTTGTTTTGCTGTGCATAATCTTTGATTATATGAAGGTCAGCATTTTTTTTTTTCTCTAAGCTTCTTACGAAAGAATTTGGAGCAGGTGGATTGCTCAGATAGTGGGACAATGCTTCCCCGCTGGAGCTGTAGGAGTGAACTGCTTCCTTTCTCCGTCCACTCAACGCTCTTCACTTCCAGCATCTTCCAAGGGAATCTTTACCCTTCTTAGAGATGAGAGTTTTTGTTGGTTTTTCCTCTCTTTTGTTTCTGCTTAGACCTCATTTCCCAGGCTGTGTCTACGTGTCATTATGTGAGGGTTTATCTCACTAATTGAGGCTTCATCTTTCTGGGCAATCTCTCAATGGACATGGATTAAGCGCCCGTATCTCTACACTGGAGCCACAGTGGGATCAGCCAGTCATATTCAACACTTTGGGGATTGTGGAGGGGTGAACATTAAAAGGAATGTTCTCAATTTGGTAGCGCTGGACGATATGGCTGAAAAACGTATCACGATATATGCAATATCAGTCGATACTAGATTACTGACTAGTTTTTTTTGTTTTCAATATCGGAAATACTACGAAACCAGTGGCATAACCTTTCTTGTTTTATCCACAGTTTTCACTTTTCGCCGTTGTAGTTTATTTTTAGGCTGTTCTGAGGGACGGTGACGAAATCTTAAACTGTTGCTCTGCAAGTCACTCAACATGCTGTTGCTGGGCTACCAAATAATGAGCAGCTGCATTCCCGTTGTCCATGAAATTGTGCAATTTGACATTTTGAAAATAAATGTCTTTGATGCAAAAAAGACAATTTCGAAAAAAAACAAATTTTTTGCTAAAACGTTTTGCCGCCAGGATGAGGTCGTTGTTTTTGCCGTGTCGAAGTTGTTCTTTTGTTTTTGTTTTTCATAAGCCTGCAACTGAAACACATTTTTCACATCACACAAGTCACATGATCAACAACCGGACGTTGCCACTGATGCAAACCACAAAGCTGATGACTTATTGCGTGAACAAACTTAGTTACTTGTGATTCTGAATTGTTCTTCTTCTTTAACGGAAACACAGAAATTGAGAAACTGTTTTTTTGAAACTGCTCATGCACACTAGTTTCTCCTGTACAGTGACCTGTATGACTCATCAGGCGCCATTTTCTTTGCATAAACAATCAGCTGATTTGTTTAAGTGGGAGCATGGGTCCCGAGTCTCCGATGGCGCGTTCTCAAGCAGACGCAGAGCTTTATGAATTTCTAATGTTCCGGGTCTACTCTCATTAGCCGTAAAAGCCAACAGATGAAAGTGCGGGTCACCACTCACTGAAACAAGAGCCAAAAACCTTGCCCATAGGAAGGGAGAGTGACTCAGTGATAGCCATCAGACCAGATACAGATTTTACCTTTTCTCACACTGCTGTGTGTAAGGGGAAAAAAATGTAATGGTTCAATCTATATTTAGCTGCACTTGTGGATATTGCAGCCTTGGTTTTGGATGAAACACTTATGAAAGTTTTGAGTGTCTCCATCTGAACCCAACAGATCATGCAGAGTCAAATGGTATAACTTTCAACTCGTGAGATAAATCCTTTAAGTGGAAACTTTATTTTGATCCATCAGATAACCCAATCAAACAAAGTCTGGTTATTTTTGAAGTACAGGTTAACACCGTTGGCTCTTTGTGGTGTATTCTGAGACTAATCTAAACAGGACTTCTGGCAGGTTGCATTGTGTTACTGGCTGCTGAAGCTGCTGCTACCCAAACTGACATTGTCATTGGATAGGTATTGCTGTCGACATGTTCCTACCTGTGTTTCTAGTGTTCAGTTGACTGAATCAATATAGTTCTTCTAGATATGGGTTTGCAAATAGTTTATTTAGACATTCAATGATCAGGAATTTGAGGCCAATTTGTATTTTTTTTTTCAGAGCCTTTAACAGTTCTGGATTTCTTAGACTCCTCATTAAGACCTATAGTTAAAGGCCAGCAGATTCTGAGTGAGTAATTTGTTAAGAACAGGAAGGAAAATAAAAGAATACTTAACATAATCTTCAGTGCAGAACTCCTCTAAGCAGCATTTGTTACTATAGTAACTACATCCACATCAGATTTCTGGACCAAAAAGGTCCAAAACGTTATCCTTGTCAAACACAAGATAAAATAACTCCCAAATTAACTCTTTAAGAACAATATAGAGTTAGTTTTCTCTTGCAGGTTGGAAGAGATAACGCATTTCTCTTTTCTCTAGGAGTGAAGTCTTCATATTGTTTGAAATATTTTTTCTAGCCATCCTGCCATTAGTGACACTTAATTATTTATATCAAAAGCAGAAGTGATGTCACACAGTGTGTGAGAGAGCAGTAGACGGACCAGAGATTTACTAACGTTTTGAAGAAAAGACCAGATGATCACAGAGTTAATTTTCTAAACTGTCTTTAAAAAAGAAACAAACGCAAAGAAAACGCAACAATTTAAAATGGCAAATTAACCTCAAACCAACCTCAATATACTGTCTCTCTAAAATCAGCTTCTGATTTCACTTTTTGAAGATTTCACTGACTCCACAGATGGCTAACTCTCAGTCTCCCTCTCTCACAAGCTGCACCTCCATTACAAATATTGCAGATATTCTGCCAATGTCGAAAAAACACAATTTTGCAATTGCACTGTTTCCTTTCCAGACTATTTCTCATGATTGTTGCTGTCCTTTTTTTTAACCTGACATCGACAACTAATTGTGCTGTAAACTTAAACACTGACTAAGACTGACAAATGAGAATAAAATGCTTAAAGATCTTTTTTAAATTAAGTGTCTTAAATTAACTCAGAAGGGAGCGATTAGTGATCAAAGGAAAAAAAAAAAACATTCCTCTGAAGATGGTCAGATACTGGACTGAAAACTAACAACAAAGAAATAAAATCTAAAGAAAACCATGAAATGACCTTCAGAAATCCTTAAGATAATTTATTACAACAAAATCTGGCCGCTTGGAATAAATGTTCAAAGAAATAAGTGAAGACTGAAGACATTTTCGCAGTAATCAGCACTGGATTGCCTCATTATCGCTCGGGAAGTCACAATGTAGCAGTTGATTTTCAGACAGAGCTCACATATCTTAAGATCTTTACTGCAAGGCTGTTCATCCAAGGAACCAATTATGTATTATTTTTATTGTTTTGAATTCTGTCTAAGAACATCTCTGTCACTAAGCAAATATATTCAGATATATTTTCCTTCCCTTTCCACTTTATTTGTGTAAAGTTCATTTAAAGGCTTTTATGTTCATCATAAATAAAACCTGATTTGCAACAATAAAAGCTGCAAGCGGTACTCGTTGTCAGGGGTCCCTTGGCCTCCTAATCCATCCTCCACTATCCCACGTTAGCCGCCAGTTTCCTCCGGTCGCTGATCCCAGTGCACTGGTGTGGCATTTTCAGCGTCAGGGTTGACTCTTTATCAACTAATTACAGCTCATTTCTCTCTGAAAAAAAGGGCCTCGCTGCGAGCCTGAGCATCAGCTAAAGCAAAGTGGACATTTTCTCAGCCACACTGGGAGGAAAGCTTTTAAATGCCACTCACAATTAAAGTCGGTATGGCCCTGAGCCTTTTCACACTGTGCCCATCACACGTTCCAGCAGCCGATAAGATATAGTTTTAATTATTCATTATAAAACTGAGGCATGTTTCCATGTTGACTCCCCCCTAATTGAGGAACTAGTATAGTGTAGTCACTGCTATTAGAGCCGTATCCTGCAGACATGTATAGAAGACTCATTGCAGCGTTTATTGCAAAAGACAGGAAAGCAGCCCTAACCAAAAGCAACAAAAAAAAAAAAAAAGCTTTTGGTAGAAGAAAAAATTCCTGGACTCTCTATGCATTCAGATGCATTATTATGTTTAGGTGTTATTTGTTAAGGACTAAGTGTTAGTACTTAACTAAATATGAACTTGTAATTATACATGTTATCTATCTGTATAAGTTGGTGATCTGAACTATTCTGAGTTAAAAAAAAAAACTGAAGTTTTGATGCTTTTTTTGTCCAGGAATTTTAACAAATTCCTCAAGTGTTTTTCACATTTTTGTAATTCTCTTGGCACTTTATCTAAAAGGGACAGCATTATATGTTTTCCAGGCAAAAAGTGACATTTTATAACACAATCGTGTAGCTATGTTAACTTCAGTTGTTTTAAAAATGATTTATATATATATAAATTTGAGTTAAAAGAAATTTGGCTTCTTAATTTAACGCCTTGAAATTGGGGCTCTGTCTCTTTAAAAGCTCCCGCTCTTTCTAAAACTCCACCTTTAGGAAGTCATCACAACATGGCTCCTCTATTAACCCTCTAACAAAGTTTTTACCAGCGTTTTACTGTGAAGTAGCTCCTATAATGAGCTCAGCAGGTGTACATTTCAACCAGGCGTTTGCTAATTGCTGCTGGCTAGTCTGAAGGAGCTAGTTGTCCCTGAAGGCAGAGCTAAGTCTACCCAGGCGTTGTCATGGAGATTCAGGGGTTTCTTAAATGTGCATGAAAGGAACAAAGCAACACTCTAGTTTTGTTATTGATGTGGGAATAACATTATAGCATGATGTAAAGCTAAAAAAAAAGTTGATTTTACATAAAGCCGTCCCTTTAATAAGAAAGCACACAATGTGTTTTAAATATGATTTTTTTTTTCAGATTAGGGAGATCATTTGAATTGAAAGCTAAGCAAATGCAATGCAAAAATTCTCATCTTAACTCAAGAGTGGCTGTTCACCAATCATCACACTGATGTTAGTTACCAATTGAAAAATCATCTACCATTGCATCTGCCTGGTCTTTGTTTTTACTCCTCAAATACGAAATAGTGAAACAAATCTGACATATTGTATATTTTTATATTCGACGACCATAAATTTGGTACTTGTGCTGCATATTTGACTAGGCTTTAGAGCCCAGCCAATCCTTCAGTCCCTCTGGGCTTTCTAATGTGGAGATGAACAATTACTTCATTAGAGGACGATAATTGAGATCCTGCACCCTGCAAAAATGGAGTTTACCATCAGAAGCTCCTCGGCCCCAAGAGAGCGTGGAAATTGTACAATTCCATTGTTTGAACAATCCGAACAAGTGGGTGCTTGTTTTGCACTGGGATTTTGAATATATTTGGTAAGTGAAACTGGAAATTGCTACTAGCCCCCTGGAGGGACAAAAATATTTTGCAGATCAACTCTGCAATTAAATCATATTGGAGGGGATGAAAGCATTAAAACTGTTGATGCTATGGGTATAATGACGTTTCCTGTTTCTTGTTAACATAATTTGTGTTTTTAAAAGTCTTTCACCTGATAATATAATTTAATATTTATCTCTTTAAATAAAATGTATTTACTTCCTGTCACTAGTGACCATAAAATATTTCTGTTGGTGCAGAGTCATATCCTCCTGTGTTTGAAGGAGATCAGTTGCTTTGACACAGTTTTCCTTTTTTTTTAACAAAGTCAAAATGATTTAGAGCTTTGAACTACTATTAGCATCTTATATCCTTGATTACCATAATAATCAAGTAAATGGTTACCAGAAAAAGGTTGTCACAAAAAGGAGCAAAGTATTGAACATCCACCCAAATCTAGATCTCTGCTTTAGCGGTTCTGTACAAACTATCATTCACACTGTAATGTGTTGATTATATAAAAAATCTGTATAAAACCACTAACCTTTTTTGCAATTTCAAAGTTGTTGTCAATGATTTTTGTCAGAAAAAATCAATGTTGCGCTCAGATGCAGATGAAGCGAACACCTACAAAAGTAACACATGAAAAGTTTAGAAAATTAAACATCTGCATTGAACTTGCTTCCTTTGTTCTGCTGACATTGCACCATCTGTGGTGGCCATTAAGGCTTTGAGTCCTTTTGAGAGCCATTTTTACACCCAGCTAAACAAAGTTTGTGATCTGAAAGTGTTATTAGCCAACATGACCAGAAATGCTGACCGAAAAAAAAAAAAAAAAAACTTTCTCTGGCCTTACTGTCGACTTTCTAAAAGCACCTCCTGGGGTCTTGTTAGCACTATAGCTTGGCAAAAGTCTGATCTACACAAAGCCAACACAACCAAAACACTCGAGCCTCTTTGACCTTCAGTGGTTATTGTTTCTCCTATATGCTTATTGCCCGAGATCTGTCGCAGCTTTTTATTCATGGTGGCTGGAGCTCTGAGGGTCGGCGTTTCCCGTGGCGCTCGGAGCAAAGTCCGCGTCTCTAACTACCTCGGCGAGGAGCGGCTCAGTCAGTCAGTCCCCCGATCCTGAAGATCAGCTCTCCTAGCGGGGGTGCGACACATAAGACGACATGCCAAGTAGAAACGTCGCTGCGTCTGCTGGGCGTGTGTTTTTATGTGTGTGAGTGACGGGCCTGTAAAGCGTCTTTCTCTCTGCCTCAGTGGAGAGAAAAAAAGTAGCGTCTCACTACAGGGGAGCCGGGCGAAGAAGTTTCTGCAGCTGAAGGCGCCAAGTGTGTTGCAAGTGTTAAAATAAGCACATCACATCTTTACGCTCCCAGTAGGTGCAAGATTGCAGTTGTGGTTTTTTTCTCTGGCTCCTTCTTATATCACTTTGAACATGTATGAACAAATTCTAGTGTCGTTTTAGAAATTTGCTTCGACAGCCACATTCTACAAAAAAAAAAAACAGCTTTTGAAATCATATTTTTTAATCACTAAACTCAATAATTGGTACTGTAACAATACATTTTGCTGGGTGATAAATCGTCCCAGTAATTATTGCGATAAACGATAATATTGTTGTTTTTGAGAGATCATCCTTATAATGCAAGTTCATCTTCTCAAACACCAATAAACATACATTTAGTAAAGACACTGGAAGAGATTTTAAATTTCAAAACAAAACACAACCAAAAGCAATAAATAAAACATTTAAAAACCATAACTAAAATGGATTATGATGTCTCTAAATAAAATTTTAATATTAATCACCAGAATGGGAATTATTGAGTTCATTTTAATATATCATGTGATTAATTTATTAATTGAATAATTGCAACAAGCTTATCACTGATTTTAGCAAAAAAAAAAAAAAAGAGCTTTTCCATTAAGCAAATTTAGTTTCGAAATGTCAAACTCCTGAATTTTATTGTCAGTGGTAGCCACAGATGACTATCACTAGTAGTCATTAGTACTACTGATGGTAGTTACCACTTTCTGTCGTTTTCTTTGTGGCTTGCGCCAGTTGTTGTTGATCATATGACTCTTCAGTTGCTTTGCAAGTTGAGCTGATTCAGCTCACCAACCGTTTTCTCTGTGCATCTCTACCTTAAAGGTGACTCCAGTTAGTCCTGAATGGATGCAACACCACCTGAGGTTCAGCCCGTTTGAGCTGGTCCAATTAAATGTATTGCACATTTATTTGGTGTAATGAAACACCAAACAAATGGGCTCATGTGTGACTTCAACACCTCCTTCCCTCTTTAAATCTGAAGATGTCAGGCACTCTAAATCCAATATACTTCCACTCGAGTTTCCAGTTTGACATTTCATCCTAGTTTGGGGTACTTTCCTCATGCTAAGCACAATCTTCTCGCGGATTTATTCATCTCTGCGAGGTAAAGTGAGACATCAGTGACCGGAGCACCTGCACAGAAACGATAAATGACCCTGGTGCCAGGTGAAGTTCAGTGGGGACATGTCAACAGGCTTCAGAGCGTAGTTTTGTCAGAACAGCAGCTGCGCTCTGTTGGAATTCTGCACCTTGTTGCATCAACCAGCTTCTTTGCCTGGATTAGGGCTATACTGTCCATCTGTCGGCAGTCGGCTTTACTTTTAAGCCCTGCCATTTCACAGGTCCACATCTAGCCGGCAATCCCGGTAGGCGGCTTAGCTCTTTCAATGACAGAAGGGTATCCTTGCTCCTGAAAATTCAGCTAGCCAGCACTCAGGTACTGTGAAAGCAATCTTATTTAGCAAGCTAAAGGTCAGAGACTAATGGTTAAGATGAATTAAGCTGAATTGTGGCTGCTACTGTTTTTTTTTCCTATCATGTGAATACTCCTGCTTATTGTACAAACCAAAGTGGTTTGATTAACATTTAACTTCATGTCATCATCATAAAGGCTGTTGAATTTTAGAGAGGCACCGATCTGATATTAATATCTGTATTGGTCTTGATATTGAACAAATTTTAGATTGGGTATTGTGACAGTGTGCCCGAGATATAAGGACGGATCTAGTCAGTCTAGTTCTATGCTTTGTGCCCTAAGCAACATCATTTATTACTTATATTACATTTTATTTAGAATTCCTAATTGTTCTTTCTGGACCATTTGAAAATGGTTTGTTGCAACTTATTTTTCACATGTTTAACTAAGCTAGTCAACCAGTTCCAGTGTTAAATGTTCAATAAAATTAAACCTTTATTGATCTTTGCAAATATGTTCTAGCATTACATTACTATGCCATTACCATTATATTATTTGAAAATGGTTTCAAAACAACAATATTATCGTTTATTGCAATAACTTCTAGGACAATTTATCGTCCAGCCAAATTTCTTATTGTGACAGGCCTTGTTATTTTTACATGTTTGGCGTATTTAGGTGTGCTGTACTTGTGTAGAGTCCTCAAATACATTTGTAATTTAGTACATTTATGTTTGTGTTTAAAAAAAAAAAAAGGAAACGTTCTAAATCAATTCAGCACCGTTTTCCTGTATTGGATCGGTATCTTCCGGTACAAAATCTGTATCAGTATCAGAAGTGGAAAAAGTGGATCGGTGCATCTCTAGTTCATTTAAAAATAACAGAAATCGATGGCCTACATTATTTTCTTATCCATCCTCAAAAAGGGTGTAAAGAACGAGGGTGCACATTTATAACCAAGTGTTCTAGGAAACGGCCATCAAAGCCGCGTAAATAAAAATCCACTCCTGCATTTGGCCATTGAGGATTAGCCTGGCAGCTGACTAAGCAGTTTGCCAAGGAAGAGGCTTTAAAGGCTTTTAACACTTTGTGCTGCAGATAACGTCAGCATCATCTCATGGATTTCCCAGCAGCTTACAGGTATTTAACAATGGTATTTAAAAGGGCTTGGGAGTGATGTCTTGTGACAGGTAAACTAAAGCTTTGGGCGATGGATGTGTCTTCTCTCTGCTTGTGTAGCATTGTGCCTATTGTGATGAATTTAATGGAGACAGACAGATGAGCAGGGAACAAATCAGCGATGTATAATAAGTGCAGACATGACGCCTATTCAACATGCTCCGGCATCACAACACAAATATTGGCTGCCGGTGCGTGTCGGACAATGAAACTGGTCTAAGTATTTCCAAGGCCGAAAATGTAATGTAGACAGAAAATAAAAAATATCATGCTGAAGAGTATAAATAAAGCAATATACCTGCAAGGTAATGCAGAAATGTCAAACGCAAAAATACATGACATTTATTCAACAAAGTTGAAAAACAACAATAATTTGATGCTATATATCTGAGTGAGATTCTACCTTATGCAAAAATAATACAAAGTCAACATATTAACAGAAGTTTAAAACTAAATGCACAACATTGCTTTAAAAATCTATCCTGTTAATTAGTATTTACCATATATTTTCCAAATCATACATTTTTCCATTTTAGCATAAAAATTTAATCTGAAAATGGGTAGATTTACCAAATGATAATGAAAGCATTCAAATTCTTGTTTTACTGCTTGTCTTTCATAATATCGCCTTGACAGTATTGATAAGTGGAACTATTAGATTTCTGTTTTTTGGCTCCTTTGATAATTCAGTGGACCTCTGCCTATTTGTTTTTCAGCATTTGAGATTCACTTGTTTGTGGATTTTTGTGAAATTATTCCAAAATTATTCCCAGAAAACCCAGATATTCACAGATTTTTTTAAAATCTAAAATATTTGAAAGAGAATGAAGCTTGGGAAGCTGAAATACTTCAGTGTAATCCTACTTGACACAATATTGAGGAGTGCCATTCATTTTTCTTGGCACTGATTGACTGTACCAAAGATTGTCTATGTTAGCTTCTGCAGTACTGCTAAATGTGATTTCTATTGTACGCATTAATATGGATTAAGGCAGATTTGGTATATTAAGTTATATTTCATATCCATCGTTTATCATACTACTTGTGTTTATGGCACTATGAACAGGGGACTATGCAGCTACCTAAAAAATTAGTCAGAAATATTTACTTTTTTGATCATAAACTTTATTGTTATGAATTTTGAAATAAAATTCAGAGTCCATATCGCCCAGGCCTAATTACTAGTCAGAGTAGTAGTTGTTTCATTATTATTACAGCGATGCCGCTCCATTGTCAGAGCAGCGTTGGGTACCATCTGCCTCCCATGTGAGGCAATATCCTCAAGATCCCCATAGATGCTGGCACAAAAACATTTCTCCCCTCCATTCATTGATCTAGTTATTTGGTCTTGGACCAACGGGCCCTTGTTTATTGAGCACAGTAGTCTTATTTCTCCAACATATTCATTCTCTCAGGAAGTGGCCCCCTCTCTCACTCCGCCTCAATTAATGTAATTCTCTGGGAGCTCACTGATTGCTATGAAGAGCTGCATTCAGGCTGCATGCCTGTGAGGGAACGATAACGCCAGATCATTAACAATCCAGTGCTGCTAGTGTTTACCAGAGGAGGTTATTTTTCATCTTAATGTGTCTGTCTGTATTTTTCCTAAATTTTGCTACTGAGGCTATGAGCAACATCTCCCCCCCCCCCCCCCCCCCCCCCAACTAAACTTGCCAGGAAATAAGAAATACACAACATTTAAACTGATTATTGTTTAAATCCTCAACGAAACAGATTCAGTCATGGTGTGCATGCTTTTGATCTTCTGCTTTTGAAAGAATTTGAAGGTATGATTCTATGTTTGGCTTTTTTAGGTCTTGTTTGTTGCCGTGGTTTAATGGGATATTTCCTTAGCCTGTTTCCTGGATTGCTTCTGTTTGTCTTTTTCCTCTCAGCCCACACACCTCGACCTAATTTTTTCTAATTATCACACCTGACTCGTATTAAGTTATTTACACCTTGAGCGGTAGCTCTTCATTTTCTGCCTCTACTTGTGAAATCACTTCAGAGTTGATGTTAGTTTCCTTTCATATGGGTCAATCCTGCATAATTTGTCGTTCTAGTTTTGACCACCTTGTTTTATTGTTTGGCTTTGTAATTTTTTTTATTGACTGTCACCTGAAGACTTGTTCAAATGCCAGACTGCTGTACAAAACTTGCTGAATATGCTGATTTTTTTTTTATGGTTGAGGTACAGTAGAGACAGTAGTGGTCTAAGCAGATCTGCATCTGCCTGGTTCTCCTCTCCACACAGACAGAATCAACCAGTTAGCCATGGTAAAAAAAAAAAAATCTCTGAAACACTGACACATCTCCCCCAAAATAAAGAAATAACTTAAAGCTTAGCGCAAGATTTAGGGCAGGCGAATTGTGTGAGACAGAAGAAAACTTTTCTGTATGTTTTTGTCAGCACAGTATTGACCGACGGCTCTAGGATACGACTCAGAAACATTGAGAAGCTAGTTAGCTTCTGGCTAACTGCTAGCTACTTGCAGTGAGCTGTGCATTTAATTGCACAGCTCAATTAAATGAAATTGAGCTATGCCATCCACAACACCCACCCATTTTTTTCTGCTAACTCTTAAACATTTAAATAAATTTGTGGAAGCAAGAGTTGAAGATTCTCCTTTAAGACAAAAAAAGAAAAAATCTAGTATTTAGTAAGTATTTTGGAGTATAATGTTCAACAAACGTATTTTTAAAAGGTACATTTCTTTATGTTAAAAATGAGATTCTTTGTTTTCCACATCATTTTCGAATTCTTCAGAAAAGACATTTTTAACATCTTGTTTAACCATTTCATGTTCCGTTGAACCGCCGCAGTCCTCGTTTCATTTGTGTTACAGAATAACAGGAAATGTTGACCTCCAGCTCTTGATTCGTTCTTTTTTTTCCTATTTACACCATAAATACATACTTTCTGGGTTATTGAAATATGGATAAAATGGCAAAAATGTAATTCAGAAAAAAAATAAAACAGAATTTTGAACATAATAAAACTGATTTCATAGGGCCCTAAACAAAATCCTGGGCAACAGAAGTGAAAATAATAGCGTCTCATTTGCTAATGCCCACTATGTAAATGCCTTCATGGTAGACGATGACAGATAGAGCTAAGCCTGGGGTCACTGCTTCTTAGGTGTCTTAGCATGCCACACAACACGCCCGCGCCTCTCTATCTCTGCGCTCCCTGCGCTCAGCACTAACTCAATCGATGACGTTGGGGAATAAGACTGATCACATATGGCCTGGGGCTGAATGCAGCCCAGCAGGCTTTGCCGCAGGTCTCTGATTTCAGACAAAGCCCCCTCAGTGTGTTTCGACATCACTTGATTACAGATGGTATCGTCAAATCCCCAATCTGAACTTCGACCTTAGACAAAATTAAATGAAATTGAGCTATGCAATCCACAACACCCACCCATTTATTTTCTTTTTATTCTGATGTCCAGCTGTCTGGTGATACACTGAGAAGGGAAAAAAAAAAGTTATTAGCGGTTGCCCGCCTGGCAGTAGCATGTCACCCCATAATTAACTGTCAGCTATTTTTTAAGTGATTTTCTTTTTCCGTTCCCTGCAATCTCTATCTGATATATTTGTTATGGTCTACTGAATCACACAAAACATCCTTCATTGGGTTAAGAGGAAATACCCATTAACCTGTTTGACTTACACAAATCCTGAAACATATAGTAAACAAATATTAATAGTATCTGGCCCTAAACCTGTTATTTCAATTTGTAGCCAAATTATCCAGTTGTCATGAATTTTTACTGATGCAGACCCACAAAGCGCCAACACCAGAAATAAATATGACTTGTTTTGCCCGAGAAGCTTATTTTTATCTATCCAGTTCCCCCACTGGCGCATGGTCTGTATTTTATCCCAAAAGACTGCATGAGCTCAGTGTCAGCCACAGCACATATATCACACTTGCCACCATCGATCTTTGATTGAGTCCTCTTGCCTTTGCTGCTGCTAAATCCTCTGGTGTTTTGACTGGCACAGCAAGGGAACACTATAGGGTGGAGAAAAAGAGACTTTTTGTTACCAGAACAAGGTACAAAAAAAATGCTCAGCATATTTTCCTGTGACACAGCATAATGCGGATTACTAAATAAAGGCAGTTAATTCCACCTGAAGCTGCGCCTTATCACTTCTTGTCAAGGGGATAGCATTAACTGATTGAGTTTCTGAAAGGCGATCTGTGGAAATAATGCTCAGCAGTGCACTGCAGACTCAATGGGGGTGGTACAGCAAGGCTAATGTAGATTCCCAGAATGAATACACCTTTGAATTTCTCGCTAAGATCGTGACTTCCTCTTTTTGGTCACCATGACGTCTGTGAAGGACTTTAATTGTAGAATAACTTTTGAATCTACTGCAAGGCACAAAATCCAAAACTGTGAATTCACTGTAAACTGTATTCATCTTACGCCTACTCATAAATATTGTAATAGCTGTCATACTATCTGTCTGGTTCTCTTCACAGGAGTCACACGAGAAGAACATCCTCTTAGCTCCTATGATTGGTGCACAAACCAAACACCTAAAAATGTCAAGGCCAATGGATCAAACCTAAATTAGGTTCAAACCCCTGAGTTCAAATCATTAAAGTCCCTGTGTTTCTATTCCATTGTTTAGACTCAACTACTCGCTATCGTAATTAAGTTTATAAGTTAAGATCATTAATGTTTGATTATCTAACAAACTATTTGCCATGTCTCTGCTTCTACCCAGGTAACCGATAAGATGGTGGCCAGGGAAGCGACTGGGCACAGCTACCTGGTGGCTTGCTGGCAGCCCATTCTGATCCTGATGCTGGGCACCGTGCTTTCTGGCTCCACCACGGGATGTCCATCCCGCTGTGAGTGTAACGTTCCAGAGCGCTCAGTGATGTGCCATCGTAAGAAGCTCATGACCGTTCCCGAGGGCATTCCGGCAGAAACGAGACTGCTGGACCTCAGCAAGAACCGCATCAGAACGATTAACCCAGATGAGTTTGCCAACTTTCCGACCCTGGAACACCTGGAGCTCAGCGAAAACACTATCTCCACAATTGAACCCGGAGCATTCAATAACCTTTATGGGTTACGGACACTGGGATTGCGCAGCAACAAGCTCAAGTTGATCCAATTGGGTGTATTTACGGGCCTGAGCAATCTCACCGAGCTGGACATAAGTGAAAACAAGATTGTCATCCTGTTAGACTATATGTTCCAGGATTTGTACAACCTTCGCTCTCTAGAGGTGGGTGATAACGATCTGGTTTTCATCGCTCACCGTGCTTTTCACGGCCTTAACAGCCTCGAGCACCTGAGTCTTGAGAAGTGTAACTTGTCTTCTGTGCCAACAGAGGCTTTTACCCACCTCCATAGTTTGATTACTCTCAGGCTGCGTCACCTCAACATCAATTCCATACGGGATTACTCTTTTAAACGGCTACATCGGCTGAAAGTGCTGGAAATAGCTAATTGGCCATACCTGGATACCATGACCACAAATTGTTTGTATGGATTAAATCTCACCTCTCTGACCATTGCCAACACCAACCTGACCACGATCCCTTATGTAGCCTTACAGCACTTGGTTTATTTGCGATTTCTTAATCTTTCATACAACCCCATCCATACCATAGAGGGAAATAAGCTGCATGACCTTCTGCGTCTACAGGAGTTTCACCTGGTTGGAGGGAGACTAGCAATGATTGAGCCCTACTCTTTCCGAGGACTAAACTACCTGAAAATACTAAATGTGTCTGGAAACTCTCTTACCACTTTGGAGGAGTCAGCTTTCCATTCGGTTGGAAACCTAGAAACCCTGGCCTTGTACGATAATCCCCTGGCCTGCGATTGCCGACTCTTGTGGGTTTTCCGAAGGCGATGGAGACTGAACTTCAACAAGCAACAGCCCACCTGCGCCTCTCCCGAGTTCGTCCAAGGCAAAGAGTTTAAGGACTTCCCAGATGTTCTGCAGCCAAATTACTTCACGTGTCGCAAGTCCAGGATTAGGGATCGTAAAGCCCAGCAGAAATTTGTTGACGAAGGAGCCATTGTTCATTTTGCTTGCCAAGCAGACGGAGATCCCGCTCCAGTGATTATGTGGCTTTCTCCTCAGAAAAAGTTTATCACCTCCAAGACAATTGGAAGGCTCTCTGTGTTGCCAGATGGCACCCTTGAGGTGCGCTATGCCCAGATTCAAGATAACGGTACCTACGTATGCATAGCCAGCAACGCCGGGGGAAATGACACCTCTCTTGCTCACCTACACATTCATAGTTATTCACCGGACTGGCCCCACCAACCTAACAACAGTCTTGCTTTCATATCCAACCAACCCACTGAGACTCGTGCTAACGGTACAAAGCCCAATGTCCCTTTCCCATTTGATATAAAGACACTAATCATTGCAACCACAATGGGTTTCATCTCTTTTCTTGGTGTCGTCCTGTTTTGTCTGGTACTGCTATTCCTCTGGAGCAGAGGTAAAGGCAATACAAAGCACAACATCGAGATCGAGTATGTCCCACGCAAATCGGACGCTGGGATGAGCAGCACCACAGTGGACGCTCCTCGCAAGTTCAATATGAAAATGATTTAAAAAGGCGTGGCATTTCTCGATTTTGGACTTCAGCATCAGACAAATTAGAGAAGAAGACTCCTTTGCAAACCTGCCGATCATGGTCTGTTAACATAGATTACTGCTTTTTTTTTTCTCTAACTGGTGGACTTGACGAGACCAGTTCCTGACTTGGAAAAAAAAAAATCAAGAAAAAAACAAGAGGTAACTACAGCCAGTGATAGGGTAGTTTCTACAAAGCCTGTGGGGGCATTATTTGAAATTCAGATTTGTCATACAAAGGTCATAGTCCTCCAGATATTGATTGGGGAAAAACAAACTATAAAAGAAGAAGAAAGCTCTCCAAACAGCCAGAATACGGGGCCAGATCATATTTAAATCATTTTCTTTTTTTTCTGTTCATTCCACTTCTTGTTTCCTGTGATGCTGAATGAATGCTAAGTCAACAAGCTCACACATACATACAGGTACATCTTTGGTTAAAATGTTAATACAATGTCCCATGGTCTTTTTCATTTGTCTTTTTCTATTGTGTCACAATGCTGATAATCCTTTGATACAGACATACAAGAAATTCTTAGTTACAAAAATCATTAAAAAAAGATAGAAAAATTAAACAATTTAATTACGACCGCTGTTATTGCAGAGCCAAGACATTGCAATAAACGATTGGCTTCTGTTATAAGACCTTGGATTACAATTGTAATTATAGTACTAGTAGTGCTTCATTGTAAAAACTGCTACATTTTATTTTGAGTAGTTGTGTTTCAGAAATGCAATGTTTACAGACAGAAAGGAGAAGAAAGCCAGTCTGGTTTTCTTCTCCTTTGTAAAGCTGAATTTTATCGATGTGTGACAAACATAATACATAATTCTCAACTGTCCTTTTTTCCCTAATATATTAAGAGTTTCCATTTATGCTTAGTGTAATATTAAACACAACAATTATGCTACAATCTAAAAAGAATGGTCTTGTTTGGTCCTGCGGCTCAGTGACCAGTAAACTCCTGGTCCTGGTCCTGGGTTGAGTCTCGTCAAGCATTTACAGATTTAAATAAACTCGATACGTCGAATTTCTGGTCAATGTCCGCTAAAAGGTTTGAGGAGATTCATTCCAGTTATTTTTTGGTGTTTCTAATCCAGTTTTTTTTTTTTCACTACACGTCTGATTACCAAATTAACTTCTCACACTGGCACAGTTTGTGCCCATAACTTTTTCCACATTGTGCTCGACTCTGTTCGCGTAACGGCATTCATTTGTCCTCTACCTGATTCCAAGAAATAAGAACTACTTGTTGTGGTGCTCCTAAAGCTGTAGAATATCTCTGTCATTGTTGGTTACTTCTCTGGAGTTTGTTTTTTATAATTAATTGTTTTCTTGTTTTTTTTTTTTTAAGAATTGATGATTCATTCATGAAAGTGCCCCTCTCTTTTCCTTCCCCCCATTAAAGCCATGGAATCGTTACCTTCTTGGATCACTTACAGGTTTGCTTCTCCCCTGGAAATGTGCTTTCCGTGTCACGAGGGAGCGGAAGAACTCAAGCACCTTGAGCTCCCCCGGTCGGTACTGGATATTAAATCGAAGGGTCGAAGCCTTAACTTTTTAAATACACACTACGGACATCCGGGCTTTACAAGTGTGTGTTCGTATGCAGGCGTCTACGGTGGATGACACTACAGATAATGTCACGGTGACGGCTGGAAGTGAGGACGGAATATGCAGATGTGTGGACTGACACAGATGGTTTCACCCACGGAGCAATCTGAAGCAGCTTTGGTGTAATCCGTTTTGCATAAAGGAAAAGAAAAACTAAACAAACTGGATGTGGCTCACGGCTCTCCCTCTTGCTGAATATGAATGCTCTTTGTTCAAAGTGTGGCTACAGTATCGAGCCTTTTTTTGTTGTTTTTCTTTTTAGTCCCATTTGATCTGAGGGTGTTCGGGGCGAGTTCAAGTTTTTTTTTCTTCTTTATTTTTGTTACCCCTTACTTTTTTTATTTCGACCCTGGACTATATCCACCATGTATAGTCCAAGCCAACTTTTTACAAAAGAAAAAGATACTAAAAAAGAAGTCTATGGAAAAATACATTCAAATTGTTCTGTGCAATAAAGGTAATATGCAGATTTCTTTTTTTCTTTTCTTTTTTCAATTAACAAAATTTTGTTGATGTTGAATTGTTGAGAATATGGTATGTTGTATTAAACAATCTATGGACTTTTTTAAAGCATGTGGTTCTGGTTTTGATTTTTAAAAAATATTTAGGTGAGAAATTTATTTTTTTGAAATGATTTGGGATAAATCCTTGTTGAATAGTAACATCAATTAATTAAATATTTCACAATATGCCACTTTCTGATTATTTTCTTAAAATTCAGCAAGTTAACATGTGACTGTCGTGCCTTATGACATAAGTTGTGAAACATAAACACTCTTTCTGGGTCAGTACTGTCAAGAGTTTAAGAAGAACCACAAGGGGGGAAATAAAAATATGTAGAAAACCTGGGCGTCAGAGTTAAGACAAGTACAGAAAAAGAACAAAATTTTCATTTAGTTTCCAATTCAAACTTATGAGCTTTAATTTTATTTTATTGAGATTTATAACAAAGTCCCACAAAAATCCATATAGTTTTCTGTCACAATATGGAAAATTTTGAAAAAATGAAACTATTAACTTGACCTTGATAATCTAGCACAAGCTAAAGCCTAATTCACCTATCAGGGATTCGAGAGTCATTGACCAAAATTAACAGTTTCCAGTGATTTTTTTTTTGTGTGTGTGTGATTGAACGGCTCATTATATTCAGACAGAAAGGTAATTTACCATAATATGTTTTAGCTCTAAATGACTTGTTTAGAAAATTGCAGTTCCCCAGCTTTGCCTCTCAACATTAATTACCCACCATTAGAAACGGATCACAGTCTTTAGAATATGTTTAGGGAATATTAATAATTTAACTCAGTAAAATTAGAGAAAATAGCTTTTTCCATTAAATAAGAATTTGATTCTGGGATTTGGCTCGGCTAAACATGAGCAAACAAGCCTATTCTTTTAAAAAAAAAAGGCAAATTGATACAAAATCAGAAATTATTTGTGGACAATTCAACTTCATAAAACATTTTTGCACTCTGTTAGAACTCCATGGGAACATTTGACATTCTTATTTCTTTTTACTTCAGGCTGTTTCTAATGATGCTCATGCATGTTGTGAGTGGAAAACAAAGAGAAGTAATGGAGACTCTTCCTTGTGTCCTGACTTTCCATTAAAGCTTCCTTTTATTCTTCCACTCGTTTTGTTTTTCTTCTATCCTTCCTTTTGACATTAGCTACGTCATTTTTGCGTTGTCCTGCCTTTCCTCCTTTCCTCTCTCATTCCCTGATGTCATTTTTTCATTTCTTGTGCCCTCGGTTCATTCCTTAATTAAATAAATAAAATCCTTAATTATTTCTTTTCTTACTACTGTCATTCATTTTCACTCCCCTGTATCCTTTCATCCTTGTTCTTCCTTTTTTCACTTCATCTGGGCTTAAGTATAGTATTAAGTCATATTAAATGTTCAAATTAATCAAACCGCATGTGTTGGAAAAATAAACATTTGTAAAAGAATATATATATTGATTTACTGTATATATAATGACTACAGTACAACACAGAGCCACTGAGTCGTCTTTTTAATCCACTTGAATCAAAATGAGCAACTAACCAAATAAGGAGACTAGTAAATATAGGGTTTCATCAGAATTCTCAAAATGAAAATTAATGACAGTAACTACTCATTTATAATGATATTAAGTGTTAAGAAGAGTAAAATGTTTAGGAAATGTTGAATTATTGTGTTTGTATTATATAATCTAGAAATAACTTGGACTACTGAAGTAATAAGTCACAGAGTTTACAGAACTATACCTACTATGGATGGTGTTTTAACAGTGTACAAGTTTTTTGTACACTGTTAGAGCAAAAGGTGATATAGCTAAAACCCCAATTTTGCTAAAGCATATAACGCCTGACTCTTTTTCAGAAGTGCAGCCCCTGAGGTCAGGGATGTACATTATTTTTTCTTTTGCCTACAACCAACGGCCAAACCATGCAAGTAAAAAAGAAATTGCAGAGGGGGTCACAGCCAAAATATATATATATATATATATATATATATATATATATATATATATATATATATATATATATATATATATATAAATGCATTTTTATTTTATTCTTAATTGAATAAATGTACTTATTTATTGGGTTTTCCACTTTGTCATGACTAAAGTTGATCACCCAAGGGGGGCGTCTCCCCCCCTTGGGTGATCGAATGATGGGAAATTATGATGATTTCAATTGCAGTTTGGCCCAGAAATAACAACACAAGTCACAGTGAGGTTTTCTCCCTGTCTGAAAATCTTACTCCTATTTCAGACAATCCCAAAAATGTAGAAAATGTCTCACATGCCACTTGTGCTGAAAATTTAAATGTAGTAAAGTTTTGCACAGCATGTTCAGCTTTGGAAATCTGACTGACAGAAACAGAAAGTCTTTTTTTGGGTTCGCCCTAAACCCAAAGGGAATTCAGGCTTTTTTGATTGAAGGTTTTACACATGTATTTTAATGGACTGTGATTCTGAGGAGAAAATCCGATCCCCAGACTGTGTGGAGCTGCTTCTTCGGCCCACAGCTGACCTCTTCGGGGGGGGGAGAGAGAAAGCAAACAGAATCCTGTCATGTTTCGGTAAAAGTCCGATTTAAAGCGGAAATATCCTCTCGTTCGGGAGTGAGCGGCGGCTTGTTTGGCTTCTGGGGGGCTATCGAGTGAATTTCTCTTGCAAGCATTGTTTCACAAACTGGACATGGCAGTTTATATTGCAGCGGACTCCCACTAACCGAATCAAAAGGTTAAAGGGGGCCGGCGCATGAGGCAGAGCACAGCAGACCTGTGTTTCTGGCGCAGCTGGTAGAAAACAGCTTGAATGATAAAGACTCCTTTTCCACACATTTTCAATTACAAAAACATATATTTGATTTAAAAAGACTTCTGGTCACTTCAAGGTTTCACACTAGTGGACTTTGTAGAACCATGTTTTCCTGCAACAGAAGCTGCAGGTCAAGTCTTCACCAGACATCCACATTTTTTTTGCAGTCAACATGTTTCAACCTTGGATGACAAAAAGAAAATATGTGTAATTGTGATGTGGATTTAGAAAGATAAGAATTAAGTTAGATGTTTTTAGCCATTTTTTTTTTACAATGAAACTGATAACTTTGGTGTGTTGTTTCACTTTGAGAGATTACTCTAATCTCTGAAATGAAATAGAATAGAATAGAATAGAATTACTTTATTCATCCCAGCAGGGAAATTATTTCGCAGTTACAGCAGCATAGAGACAAGACACACAACAACCACCACTGAGTAGCAATTGTAGACAAGATAAAATAAAATATAACATGCTGTCAATATAAAAAGCAGCTTAGAGCAGTCCTTGCAAAGATTCAAAAAAATGTATAAACAGTATGTATATGTAAATATATGTACAGCAAGTGTGCCACAGTGCAGTTGTGCAAAATTGGACTGATTAGTGCAGAACAATGATTTAGCTTTTATTGTACAGTGAGATGGCATGTGGCAGGAAGGATTTCCTGTATCTGTCCCTACGACAGCAGTGCTGGAGCAGAATATGTGAGAAGGTGCTCCGCTGTCTGTCCACTATGTGGTGGAGAGGGTGCTGTTTATTGTCCATAATAGACAGAACCTTCTTCAATGTCCTCCTCCAGTGAATCCAGTAAAATCCAGTGAAACTGCCTACGTAGCTTATTAGAAAAAAGACTCCACTAGTGTGTTCTTCAGGATGTTTTCACACCTGATAGACTCGGTTAGAGTGGGAACCAAAACTGCAACATTTGTTACATTTTCAGCCGGTGCGGTTCACTTTCACACTGCACTATGTCAAACAATCCAAACTTGAAAACCTGTTCACCTCCTCGCCTGTGGTGGCGCTGCACCAAGAATCACTGAATAAAATCACACAAAAACCTCTGAAGAAGACAGGAGCGCAATTTCCTTCTTCGCAAAAGAAAATGGAGGGCCGTCAGATTTTAGCAGTTGTAGGATTTTTTTTTTTTTTTTTTTTGCCGTTGGTAAAAGATCATGAATCATTTCTCCTGCTAGCGCTAGACTCTTGCTAGTTTTGGTTGTACTTACCCATAATTCCCGGCACTCTAGTTTGCTTCCTGCTTTCAGAGCAGTCTCTGGTCTACTTTCATTAAAACCACCACAAAGTTCACTTCAACTGAACAGAGATCTAGGTTTTTAGGTGAACTAGAAATTGATTTCGCCTTCACACCTCCCCAAACAAACCAGACTTTCCAAGCAAACAAACTAAAAATTGATTAAAGAGCCATCGTGAGTAAGTTGTGCGGAAAAGTTAATTTATAAAACAACATCAGATTGGCGCATATCACTGAGCGCCAATCAACCCGTCATCTGAAAATGGAAGAGAGTGTGGCACAAACACAAACGTATCAAGACATGGCCGTTCGCCTAAGCCACCTGTCAAGCCCGGCAAGAAGAGCGCTGATCAGGAAAGCAGCCAAATCGCCTGTGGTGACTTTGGAAAGACAGAGATCCACAGTTCAGGTGATTGAGCCTGTTGATAGGAAAGTATTACTCATGCTATTCACAAAACCAGCCGTCATGGCAGAGCGGTAAGACAAAAGTCTCAAACCTTGCGAGACAAGTCGCTCAGGTCAGATAAGAACAAAATGACCAAAATGAAACACCGTGTGACAGAAAACTAACATCCTTAACACACTTTCTCCACACTGTATCCATGGCGATAGCGGCATCAAGCTGGGCACATGCTGTTCTTCAGGAGGGAGTGGAAACCTGGCAAGGGTTAATGAGAAGATGGCAGCAGCTAAAGAAAGAATGCTAAACAATGACCTGTTAAAGGCTGCAAAAGGCCAAAGACCAAAGGTGAAGGTTCATCTTTTAAAAGAACAATAAACCTGGACACACAAGACCAGATAAAACGGTTCAGTTCACAGAACATTTGAAGTTCAGACCTAAATCTGACTCTGAATCTACAGACTCCATCAATACGTTACGGTTCGCAGAGATTTCTGTATTATTGGGCTAAAGAGATACAGAAGGCATACAGTTCGAAGTGAAGTGAAAAGTGGTTTGGACTCAGGGTGGTTGAATACAAATGGATCCACATCTCAAGACTTTTATTGGTAAAAAGAAAGAATTGTTGAAAACAATGTAGTTGTTTGTTTTCTTTCCAACTTTGCAGATTTTGTTGCTTTATTACACGAAATGTAAAAAAGAAAAATCAACTGCAGTTTGTGGTTGTAACAAAAGAAACATTAAAGTAATATGATTTTTACATTTGTAGTATATTCACAGCATTTTGTCCAGAATCCTGATTTAATTGGTAGAAGTGTTTTTGTGGGGCTGCTGGGTTCGGGGTTTATGTCTGATGAAGCGACTTGAGCTGTTGCTTTGAAGCAGAGAGTTGTGCAGACACGTCCCCGAACTCAGCTGCTAAGTAAAACTAAAACATTACCACCTGATTCCCCTCATCCGCCTTCACTCACATGGCGGTGACTGCTTCGTTATCGGTTTATTGTTTCTGGCCGGACTCCGGGCTTATCAAGCGCGAACCAGGCCGGCGTCCAAGAAGACGATCTGTCGAGGCCGAATATGGCCTGGGCCATATGTCACAACCAGACAAGCTCTGCAGGTGACTCAATGTAGGCTTTTTATTTATTTAAAGACCACATGAAAGAGTCATGAACTCCCAATTCAAAAGAAAAAAGAAAAACAGACAAACTCAAAGCCATTAAATCCTTTTCCTTTCCGCTAAAATCAACTCCCCCGCTGGCAGATGTCTATCCCGAACAGATCGCTTTGTGCTCGCTTTACAGGACAGCGTATTGTTTCTAGGCAGATGTATTACCAAGGTGATCTGGGCAATTATTGCCAAGTTAAAATAGGCGAGGAGGTAAGGGGCCATTCGGTTCCATAACACCGTTCCATTTCCAATTCTCCTGCTCCAGTCCTGAATATGCCACGGAGAAATAATTGAGACCTCAGTTGCTGTTTCACCTTGAAGTAACCAGTCTGAAAATAATTTGGCTGCTGCCTGCTCGCCTCGAGGACAGCGGGCTGCTGAAATTTGATGGGGTAGCTGAGACAGGTGCCGCTGTGAGATAGACGATGTGATCTGATGAAAACAGCACAGCCGGGCTGCTGCTGCCATTTGTCAGCATTGTTCCGAGATATCTGCAGGTGAGTATGGGTTTCATTTTTCATTATTTTCTCCATCTGCCTTCTGATATTGTGTTGGGGGGGGGGGGCGGGGTTTCTCTTCTTCTTTTTTTTTTTTTTTTCCAATGGAGGCCTTCCATCATTTTAACTCCGTGATCGTAAAGTCTCGTCGTAATGTCCCCCAAACACAATGACGACAGATAACGTGTTGCTGGAGCACAATCAGGAACGGCGGCACATGTGTTACGAGTCGTTTGTACTCAAGCAGAGGACTGAGCCTTTGCATTCTTCATTTTCTGTTTCACGCCTGCAGATTTAAAGAAAGCACAGATTGGAGATGTTTCAGAAATGTAGAAATTTAAATTAGACAATATTGGTGACAAAAGAAAATTAGAGGCGTGGCATACGGCATATTTTGATGTCAATCTGATAGCAAGTAAACAGAGAGTATTTACACCGTGTACTAAATTATTATGCAAGTGATATTTTCTCAGATTTTCTTAAATGGTCAATGCAAATGATGGTCAGTATAATTTTCAAGTCATGAACTATTAGAGTATAAATCCAAATTTTACTGAACAAAGCTCCCCAGGAGAACAGTATTTTTTTTCAAAAATAAAAAACTCAAAATGCAAAATGTTCCAAATTATTATGCACAGCAGATTTTCTAAACATTTTGTGGATTATAAACAGTCATTATTTGAATGTGCAGCATTAAATGGTCACATGTACTAAAATCAAAAGCTATTTCAATCAAAAACATCTCAACAGACCGAGTTACATGTTAACATAGGAGTCCATCTTTGATATCACAGCACAATTCTTGATCCATTGAACTTGTGAGTTTGTGGAAAGTTTCTGCTTGAATTTCTTTGCAGGATGTCAGAAAACCTTCCCAGAGCTGCTGGTTTGATATGAACTGCATTCAGATCTTCTGCTTGAGGAAACTCCAAATTTTCTCAATAGGTCAGAGGTCAGAGGAGGATGGTGACCACACCATGAGTTTCTCCCCTTTCATGCCCATAGCAGCCAATGACACAGTGGTATTCCTTGCAGCATGAGATGGTGCATGATGAAGATGATTTTGCTGCTGAAGGTACGGCTCTTCTTTTTGAACCATGAAAGAAAGTGATCAGTCAGAAAGTCCATATACTTTGCTGAGGTCATTTTTACACCTTCATGGACTCTGAAGTGGCCGACCAATGATTCTCTCTCCATGATTTCAGCCCAAAGCATGACTCCACCACCTCCTTGCTGACGTCACAGCCGTGTTGTGATGTGATGTCCGTCCACCACCAATCCACTACTGCGTCCATCTGGACCATCCAGGGTTGCACAGCAGTCATCAGTGAACAAGTCTGTTTGAAAGTTAATCTTCACGTACGGCTGGGCCCACTGAGACCGTTTCTGCTTGTGAGCTCTGGTTAGGGGCCCAATAGTACGTTCATGCACCGAAAGCCTCTGGAGGATCCTCCACCTTGAGGTTCCAGAGGCTCCAGCAGCTTCAAATAACTGTTTGCTGCTTTGTAAGGACATTTTATCAGCTGCTCTCTTAATCCGATGAATTTATCAGAAACCTTCCTCATTCTGCCTTTATCTGTACAAACCCATCTTTGTTCTGAATCAGCCATAAATCTCTTCACAGTACGATGATAATGCTTCAGTTTTCATTAAATATCTAATGTTTTCATACCTTGTCATACGACACTACACTATCTGATGATTTTTGTCAGCAGAGATCTTTTCTCTTTCCCATATTGCTTGAAACCTGTGGCCTGTTTAATAATGTGGAACATCCTACTTAAGTAGATTTCCTTTAATTGAGCTTACAGACAAACTAATCAACCAGCTCTCTGAAATTAATTATAGTGATTCAAAGAGCCATGACACACAATACCATCTATACATTTAATAGCACTGAAGTATCGATCTAATACTGATACCAACTTGGTATCGATATTTTCTATATTTTGGATGGATTTACCCACCTCTACCACAAGTAGGCAGTATTACACCCTCACATTCATCTCGGAAATGTTTAAATGGTTATATGCTAAACAATTTCAATTGCTTGACATAAACATATTCAATCAAAGTCGCTCTCTAAACTTCAGTCCTCACAGAATGAGTCTAAGTCAAGTCTGTAGTCTTTATTTCTTATTGTTTTACTCTTTTAGTCAAGTGAAGGTTTTCTCAAATGCTTCTTTTAAAATTAGGAGTATCTATAAAACTGTAAGACCAATTAAGTCATGCTACAGCTTCATCCAGCTCAGATTAGACTGACTGATCTTTCTTGCCTCCTTTCAAAGCAGTCTCTAATTAAAAATATCCTAAAATGCAGCTTCCTGAGACAGAAGTACAACGGCGCAATGGGGCAATTTCAATAGGCTTATTTTAAATTCTAACATTCTAAAAGAGAACTATTAAGGAAGACTTACCAACACAAAAAAAGGACTGTGATCCATCCAGCTGTTCTGCACGACTCTTATCCTGTGAAGTAAAATAAAGTAGGTGTCAGGAAAGCAGCTGAACGCCTCAGAAATGACTTTCTTTTCGCAGAGCCTCGAGGATGAACAATGCAACAATGGCGAGGCGCCACGTTGCTGCAGAGACATTACGAATCTAAACTGTTTTGACTTCTTCAATAGTCTCACTGCAGGAGCCCACAGATGATTCTTCCTCTCATTCAGGGAGGCAGAATCTCCCAGCTTTAGTCAGTGTTCAAATATTCAAAAAGGAGTCATGAGCAAAAAAAAAAAAAAGACGGGGGTGAGAAAATCCTCGCTTCTCCCACATTACACTGCAGAGAAAAGCCCTGGATATGCCTCGGCTGTCTGACAAAATACAGTGTTAGAAAATCCTGTTTTTGTTCTTTTCAGACTTTTACTTTTTTTTTCCTTTTTTTTTTTGCATTCGATTCTGCATGTGAACAGGGACAAAAAAAGATTTATCATATGCAGATGCAGGTGGGAAAAGGTAATTTGTTTGGTTGCTCAATTTGAAAAGCGAAACAAAGATTTATTACCTACGGAGGGGATGTGTTTCCAGTTTATTTATTTAAAAAAAAATTTCTGCTAATTGTGATGATTGTGGCTGTTAGCTAAAGAAACCCCAAAATTTAACTTCTCAGAAAATGTAAATATTAAAGTCGATCACAGAGTTGGGCATCTTATATTATTTGTACTATTAAAAATACTGTTCATTTATCTTCAGATTGTCTGAGTATCTGATTCTTTAAAAACGTCTTTAGCTTTAAGCCATAGTCATTGGAAATAACAGGAATAAGTGCTTGATATGTTACTCTTTCCTAATTTCCCCACGCTGGTCGTTTTCTGGTCCGGTGAATTCAGGAGAGCGTTTCCAGTTCAGCAGTCAGGGCCAAACCAGTTCGCCTAACCTGCCATTAAAGGCGCGACAACAAACGCAGTATGTTACATGCTTGTCATTAATTAATCAAACAGATAACATTTGGAAGGGATATAAATTGTGACATGGAGTAAAATTAGACACAAATATGCATAATGTGGGACGTATTTGGACGAGACAATTGGGGATAGAATTTAATATGCTTTGTTTTTTCATCCTACTCTGAACTGCGTATGAAAATGTTGGCGTTTTTTTATGGTTGATTATTATAATTTGTTAATTATTTCCTTTTTTTCTCTGCCATTTTACAAGTTCAAAATAAATAAAGGTTTCACTTCGTTTATAGGCAGAAATGAAAACATTTGAAGCCTGCAGTTTGGATTGTTAGGAAGTGGAAAACAGATGTTACAGGCCTGCACAGACGGCAGCGTCGTTGAAGCTTCGGTCGCAAATGAGTTTGCTGAAACCTTCACTTCCAACATCCGTTTTTTTGTGAGGATGTGTGCGTCCAAACCCAGACCTTATGCAACAGCAATAAGCCGTGGTTCACCTCACACCTGAGGCACCTGAAGGAGCCAGGAACAAACCGTCCAAAGAGATCCGAGCAGCTAAAAGAATCTACAGCGAGAAGCTGAAACACTTCTTCACTGCAGATGACCTGGCATGTAGTCGGAATGAGCTGAAAAAACGTTGCTAACTCCACGCGCCCATCCCTCCATCCTCGCCTGGCAGACAACCTTAGCAGCTTCTGCTGCAGGTTTGAGAAGCAGCCGTTCACACCTCCTACCAGCGCGTCCACATCTCACTCTGAAACACAAAAGCTCCCCGTGCAACAACCGCCCTCAGACCCCCCACTGAGGATTAACATGTTTGAGGGAAATGTGAGTCGCCTCTTTCATTATCAGAAGACCAGAAAAACATCGGGACCTGACAATTATGCCTGAGATCATGTACTGACCTACCGGCCCTCCATTTTTAGCTAGGCTAAGTTTACACGAGACCGCTGTCTGGAAACTCCCGGTATTTTCGGATCCCGATTTGGGAAATTGCTGCAGTTGCCATCCCAGGCCAATATACGGCGCTGTGATTTTAGCGTGTCAGCGAAACATGCATTCGCTTTAGACCCTTAGCTTCCACCTCATTCTAAATAGTAACTCATCTCCCATGAACTGAGCTCATGTAACACATATTCTCCAATTCAGAAATTTGTGTTAACCTGAACAGGTTAAAAAAGAGGGTTAAAAAGCAGCATTATGTATTTTCCATGCACATGGTGCCATTTTCTAGCATAATCAAGCAACTACAATAGTTTCAGTCACTATACAAACTCTCTCTATATAAAATATGACTTAAAATATTTGACTTCAGTTATGGTTTAACTAAAGAGCCTTACTTTGGCTTTGCTTACACAAGACTGCCGGTATTTCGGATGTTGATTGGGAAAAAGTTCCACATTTAAACAAGACGACCAACACCATGACGCCTTAAATCTGCTGCAGTTGTCATGCCAGGGCACCGGATGGCGCTGTGATTTTAGCATGTCGTCGAAACAAGCACGCGCATTTCACTCCTAGTTTTCCTGCTACCACACTGAAAAAAGAGGGGAGCTCCAACTTTGAAAGAATTTTGTTAATTTGTAACATAATCAAGTTAAGTTTATCACGCTTACTTAACGCGACAAGTTAATAAACTTGATATATTTACTTGGATAAAATTAATTTGATTAATTGTAACACGTTGTCTCAATTTTGTGTAATTTAGATCACCTGTTTTCCCTTTTTCAGTTTAGCGAGAAAGTCAAGCGCTCCCACTTCAGTGTCAGGTATATTTGCTCTAATTCATACGCAAGTCAATTAAAAAAAGACATATATACACAAAATATCGACGTTTTCATTTTTTCATATTGACAGTGTCTAAACTGGAAGCTGAACCCAAAATCCTTGTGTAATTTGGCAAGTAAAGCTCATTTCGATTAGTGCACTCAAACTTAGTTGTGTGTGAGGATATGTCATTAAAAGAAGGTTGAAATGACGGCGTCTGCATCAGCTCAGCCACACGGGCAATAAATTAGACTCAGACAACTCTTTGTAAATAAGAGCACTTGGTGACTTCTTTTCCTTCCAGGGGTACAAGAAGTGCTATCTAAATAAACCTCTTGTACTCAACAAGAGCATTTACACAAGAGAAAATAAAACCACTGCTGAGATTTCAAGGGAAACACAAAGGCAGCTTTAGCAGGTTGTTTTCTGCAAGCTGCACAAACACAATAGAAGCCTCTCAGCACTCTGTTGACTCAGTACAGTTCAAGGAAGAAGTAACTGTTCTTTTCTTCTTTTTTTTTTATCTCACATTTACCACGCTTTGGATCCCAAGAAAAGACAACATGAAACAAGTGAAACTCACCTTGGGGGCTTTTCCTTCAATCAGCTGCGAGTGACATGGATTTCATTTGAGGTTTTTCATCTGGAATATTCATGTAATCCAGGAAGCCATTAGCAGCTTTCTGCGCATCTGAACAAAGACGCACGTGCTGATATTGCACTTTGTGTAGTGGTTTTCTTCCCTTTGCAACTGATTTCAATAGTAGCTAGTTATATTCACTTTCAATTGTGAAATCGATGCATATGTCAAAAACAAATTAAAAAAAACCCGTAACACCTTAAAAAAAAAAAGGGAGCCAATCACAAGGTAGTAATTGGCAAACGCAACCAGAACTTAGGAACATTATGTTCAAAACTCCCAGCATTAATAAATAAGGCGATTAATACGAGAGTGAATAGAGTTCATGCGGAAAATGAAATTCAAACAAAATGTTGCGTGGAGACTTAAATGACCAGCACCCTGTCCAGAGATTTAAAAGCTGCTCTACCTGTGAGTAGAGCAGCTTTGTTGCTCTACTTACTGTTTGTTGTTTGTTGCTGCTCCAGTATATATTAAGGGCCACCCAGTCAAGGGCCATGGCAGTGATTTGGTCATCTAGCAGTTTGAGCATCTGCCCTTTAGCAACCAAGACCGAGTTCCTCAGTTTGAAGGACTTTATTGAAGTTGCGCTGGCATCCGTCAAAACCAGAGTGTTGTCATGTGCGCTGTAGTCCATGATCTTTGCATCACCTACACCAGGGATTGTTATTGAAAAATGCTCAGGCCAGCCTTTTAACTCTGTTGCCTGTTGGGCTTGTTGCAGTCAAAACGACTGCTGTGTTTTAAAAGTTGCACGACAAAACACTGGAAGCAGTCAGTTACTGAAAATGTGATTGGTAGTTTTCTGTCTTGATAAAACCCTTGTAATTTTAGTTCATTTACATAATTTTAAACAGTTTATTGCAAACACCCAATTAGCTGAATTTCACCAAGCACCTGTTCTGCAAGTGGTGGATTATTACTTTTAGGTGCCATTGTAAGTGCTTGTGTTAAGCCAATTTGGTGAATACTTGACCCTTTTAACACAGATTCCATCCAAATCCTGCTGGTACAAAAAGATGTTTCAAGTCAGGACTTGGTTAGTCCATTTTATCAACTCCAGTTACCTTGCAGTTTTATTTAGAGGTAAATAGAAATATGAAAGTCTTTTCACCTTTCACTTTACAACAACTTTCATACTGATTAGGTGAAAGGCAACATCATCTTCTTGAGATTTGTTCCACAAAAAGTTGTTTGGTGCTGGTTGGTCGTTTCCAAAGCCATTTATTTACTGACTTTTCATATTTTCAATGATTTCTAACAGTGGAATCTAAAGATTATATTGAAATTAGAGGATTTGGAGTTTAATTGATTAAACTAAACCTTAAACAAATAATCATCTGTACTTGTGAATTAATAAATCATGTGTTATTTTTAATGTAGAAAACATTTCCTGTTCCTAATGACATCCACTACATAAAGAGACCCAATCTGCTGCTGCGTTCTCTTTAGACTTCATTAGGTTCAACTGGGTCTGCTCAGTTGAGTGTCAATGAGTGTTTTCACATCTGCAATAAAAACTACATGAGCCAAAATGTTCTGAAAAAAAGCTGAAGCCAATTAGTGATGCTGAACAGCACAGATGTACATTTGAATTTATTTGTTAATTCTTAAAAATCGGAGGTATTTCTTCCTCTTCAGCCTGCTTGCTAGTCGTGTAATTTGCACCTTTCAGCTGAGATTTCATGAACGTTGTAAATTTATTGCAAGACACACCAGCAGTGTTTCCGTTAATTGTAACATTGCACAAATTGAAATAACAAAAATAAATTTGCTTAATGGAAACACGGCAATTTTGAAAAAAAAAAAACAAAAAAAACACATCTTTTGATAAAAAAGTTCTTGGGCCAGGATGAGGGCTTTTTTTTTTAGCCATTTTTATATAGATGTGTTTCACAAAACTGCATTGGAAACTTTTTTCGCCTCAAGTCACGTGATCAACAACCAGGTATTACTACTGGTGAAAATGACTCCCTGTTTACATCTTATTGCACAGACAAAGTTTATTTACGTGTGATTTTAATTTCATTTGTTCAATGGAAACACAGCAAATGCAAAATGCATTTATTTTATTTTATTTGTATTGTATATTTGCAGAACATTGACAAAGATTTGTGTACATTTGAAATGGAAATGGAGCTAACGTGTTACATGGACGAAATTAGCTGCGTTGTGGAAAACAATTCTTTCTTTTGTTTTTTATCCTGGGACAGCAACAATTCAAACGAGATCCAAAGTACAACTGAAACTTAAACCTCCCGCTTTCCACATTTACTATTTATACACTTCTTTATCAGAATAAAATCCCTCTTCAGGCTGCACTGTTTTTATAGATTCGAGTTCGGTTTTTGTCCTTGCTCTCTGCACTTCTACAGTGCCAAGGATGTGCAAGACGTTCGACTCAGCAATCCAGAACAATAGAGGCCGTTAGGTAGGAAGAAGCTGTTTGTATCCCGTTTTCCTTGTTCTGACAAGTTGTGTGACACATCCGACTGCTGGAACCAAGAGCTCCTGGGGTGAATTTACATGAGGACTTCCTTCTTGACACATTAAAGAGCAACTCAAGCAACTTGAGTCCTATGATCTCTGCAGCTAAGACACTATAAGCAGAGCGCTTTAGTGTGCAGCTTGGCAATGCAACAACAGAAGCACACGCGTGGAGCTGAGATCAAACTAGTTTGACAAAAAGAAATAAGCGATGATGTCACTGCCCTAGTAAAGTGCACATTAGAGCGAGGAAGGTGCAGCTACAGAAGCCCGGAAGGATTTCTGACTGCTCTCAAAAAGACATAATAGTCATTCAAGAAGGATTCAGACTGAAAGAAAGAAACACTAGAGCAGGCACGTAGCAAAGGTCCCATAAGAAAATAAAGGTTTTCTAAAGGAATTACAGAAATAATAGCTTTTATGTGAAATGTAAGTACTGTTGACGCCATTTTAAAAGACTGCTTTAAGGGGGGTTTTGCATCACTGTTTTGCTTTTCTTGCTTTGCTATTTTGTCTTATAAACACGTTGCATACCGGACATTTTGCACATGTGAACAAATCCAAAGGCCAAAAAGACTACTCTTCTACTTCCTATGCATAGCTGCGCTGCCGCAGATGAACAGTTCCATTAACCAAATTAAACCTGGAGATGTAGAATTATTCAGTTAGCTACAGCAGAGGGGAAAATAACGCAGAAAAACTGTTTAAGATTAACTCAAAACCCCTCGTATTCTTATATTTACCTGCTCTCTGCGCCGGCTAAGCTACACACAGATCTGTTACCATAGCAACTGAGTGACAACGGCTCCACCAGGATTCAACACCAAAAGACACGCAAACGTTTCTCTCACAAAGAACAGAACATTCAGTGTGCTACAGTTCTATGTTTTCAGGCTTAATGTTTATTTTGCCATTGATATGTAATAATTGCAAAAGTAACATCTGTATAAACACAGATGTGGCTGATTAGATAACTTAAACACCTGCTCTACTGATGATCTGTCAGAAAGTCGGTGTGTGGGTCGCCTTGTTGTTTTTTACTGAACCGAAACACGCTGGGTTCCACTGCACAGCTACATGTTAAGGTTTTCAAAGTCAAGCTAACATAGCTGACCTACTTTACTCTCCCCACTATTTATTCTAATTAAAACTTTTTCTTAACCTGTGAAATGTGACACCCTGGGACCCAAAGCCCTGCGTCCCTTTTTCGTTTATATATCAAATGTACATTTAAGATTTAACTTGACAGACTAAACCAACGACAGTCATTGTCAGGAAGCAAAAATTGTTGCCCTCTTTTTTTAATCTAAATTAACTCTTAATGCCTGATTTTATTCATGAATTGATTTGAAGAAAATGATCAGTTTTTAATTTTGAAACTAACTCGAAATTAAGTGAAGGTTCTTATTGTTGAATGTAGGACATGCGAAATATATCTCTAATATGCAGTTTAGCAATATTCTGAGAATAATTTTCATGTTTTCATAACATGTAAGAGGGAAATCATCATAATTAATCAAAACTGCAGATGGTACTGGAGATGGAAATTAGCCACCTGGCTATAATCTGATGTATCCACATGTAAACGTTAATGAATATGCATTGCGCCACTGAAAAATAAAAAACTTGAAGTGAAGACTTTCAAACATCCATCTGTGTGTAATCAGTCTATATAATGTTTTCACTTAGTTAAAACATTCCTGAAATACAAGAAATTCAATAATATTGTGATTTATTCTATGGATCTGTATGTAAACTTCTAAAGTTGAAGAAAGTCACGAAAGAGAGAAAGTCACTTTCTCTCTTTCTAGCATTTAGCAAACAGAAATAACTTTGGTAACCCTAATTAACCTAAAACCGTATATTTAGTTTGATTTAATGCCAGCGAGTTTAAAATGAAAATGTCACATTCTGACGGTTCATTCGCATATTTTACTGCACACACACATCCAAGATTCAACAGAAATGTGTCGTGGAACATCCCTCAGCAGATGAGAAGGTTTTCTTTACAGTGAAACCTCACACACCTGACACAATATCAACGGCTTTCAGTCAAACGTTCAAAGCAATGACATTGAGTTTTTCCAGACAATACTCCTTACAGCTTCATTACAACACGCCGTTGAACGTGATAAAAAAAAAAAAGAACCATAAAGCCCAGGAGGTGAGCTGAGCTGTGGGCACAGATATTCTTACAGGGCTGGAGGTTTCCTAATATCTCACATTATCACCAAAACAATTTAGATTACTGTTCCAGAAGCACAGTGGAAAACTGCAATATCTCGGCTTCATGTGGGCTGAGAAAGCACTAATGTTACTCCCTTTACTGATATAATACCTAGCCAGTTTTTTTGTTTTCAAAGTCACTTAAACCCAATAAAAACATTGCATCAAAGTAGGGGTAATGGCAGCCTCTGTAATAACTGGTGAGGCTACAAACGTTTGCTTTAAATCACAATCATGCGAGAGACAGAATAATTAACGTACGTTAATTATTCAATGATACAATCTGTCAAATGTCACATTGTTGTGACTGCAGCAGCTAGAACTGCTGCTATGCCATATGAAGTACCTATAAATACTGCTGCTCCACTGCAGTAAGATTTGTATTGCCAAATGTCACAGAAAGCATGAGGGCGATCCTTTAATTACGATACTGACATGTTCATGTACCCTTAAAGGAAATCGGCTCGTGCCTGGCACCAGCTCGTGATGATTGTGTCGACATTTTCTGTCCTGTGAAAATATTTTAGCAGTTTTAGAAGAACTGTGAAATGGGAACATTGCCCCAAAACAGAGGGTTGAAAGGCAGTGGTGTGTAATCTACTGATGAGACGTGATAAAGTGTGGAATAAAACGTCAGTGTTCGAGCTGTCGTTGCTGTAGACTGGGAAACTTGTGGGCCACGTTACGAAGGGGGAAAGAAAATCTAATTTGGTGGGATGGAACAGGTGGTGAAGCAAAACAAACCCAGACCTTTTATTAACAGTCCCTAGTTTCACATCTGAGCAGAAAATGCTACAATTCCCAATCCATCACGCTGCCTCAGGGTAGCGCGGATGTTTTTTATTCATCGGCTTCCATCGGGACAGAATAGCCTCTTCAGACTGTCTTGGTGTTAAGATTTATGCTGTTGGACCGTTGGGAGCGACAGAGGGGAAGGCTTTTTCTACCCAACTCTGATATGTTGGGGTCCATGAGTTTAATGGTTTTATTTATATGTTTTCTTATTTGAGGCTGTTTTCACACCTGATACTCCAGTAGACTTGGTTCCACTGGGGACCAAAATTGCAACACTTGTCTGTTTGTTTTTTTTCAAAATATTTTATTGTTACTTAGGACATTTTTTAAAACATGGCATTGTACCGTTATACAGAAATTTTTCCTTTTCTTTTTATAAATACAATTTCTCAGTTAAATTAAACTAAAAGAAGGTAAGAACAAGGGTATTAAAAACCAAAATCTCTGTATGTTAAAAGTCGAGCAGGACCAGGGTGACTCCTTGCGAAGTTCGGCGCCGTCCCGTTCCTCCAAGCAGCGCTTGGTGCTCAGAGGGGATCCCCGCCCTGAAGCTCCTTCCCTCCTGCCTCACCCGGAGAGCCAGGCTGCCGCTGCTGGGACCTCTGTCCAAAATTGCAACATTTGTTACATTTTCATCTGGTGTGGTTCGCGTTCACACTGAACTGCGTTAAATGAACCAAACAATTTGAAAAACCTGTTCTCTCCCTTCCACCTGCGGTGGCGCTGCACCAAGAGCCACTGAAGGAAACAGCAGGATAACTTCCAAAGAAGACAAGAGCGCAACTTCCTTCTTCACAAAATGTAAACAAAAATGGAGTAGCATCAGATTTTAAAAGTTGTAGGACTTTTGCTGTTGCCATTGATAAAATACCACGAGCCATTGTCCCACTTTGTTTTGGATGCACTTACCCAGAATACCTTGCGCTACAGTCCGCTTCCTGCGTTTGGACCAGTCTCCGGTCTGCTTGCATCCACACATATACGCAAACCGCACCAGAATTCACTTCAGCAGAACAGAGACCTAGAGTTTTAGGTAGATCAGAGTATTGGTCCGCATCAGACTTCGATTGTCAAATTAGGAATCAACAGGTCAGACCTAAAAGAAATATTTATGGGTGGTGTGAATGCACCATCTTGTAGTATTAGCTCATTCCTTTGTGTGTTTGGTTAAGATAAGTTTTGTCTTATCTTCAGTTTGTGTTTTAGGATTTAGTTTCCTTAGATTGGTGTTTTTCCTTTCTGTTTATTTTTATGTTAGTTTCAGGTTTTTCCTTTTGTTTAGCCCCATTACTGTCATCATTCACCTCCTCCTCTGTGTAGATATTGCTCTCTGGTTTCGTTGTACCTCACTGGTTTATCTGTGGTGTGGCCGATTTTTCCTGCATTTTTGATATTTGACATTCTGCTCAAGACCTGTAAAGTTTTCAGCTACTGTACATTAAAAAAAACGTAATTCATGAGATTTGCAATTTTGGAGACTTGTCTAGAGGTCTGATGAAACTAAAGTGGAACTGTTTGACCATAATAACCATTGGTAGGAAGAGGAAAAAGTCTAGGTATACCACCTTAATTGTGAAGGACAGAGGTGGTCAGAATCATATAATGAGACTGTATTGTTTTTAGACATCAACCTGGAAGTTGAAGATCAGGTGTAATTGAATCTTCCAAATGGACAAGATCCTACGCATACAGCCAAAGTGGTTACAAAGTGGCATAAGGTCAAAAAAGTCAATATTTTGATGTGGCAATCACAAATCGTTGACCACAATTGAAGTTGTGGTCCTTGTTTAATGAGCCAACTTTAACTTTCACCTTTTACCATTTTCCTTTTTAAACTTCACACTTTTCTTGTTGGAGGTCTTGATACTGGAACAATGGTATCAGTTAAAAAGGTGTTGTCTGTAATTCGGAAAAATAAGAACGTATGAACAGTAATGGGTCCAGCAAAGTGAATCCCAACACTGTTAATCATTTGTATTACACGCCCACTGCCTCAAGATGAGCCAGTGTCACTGTAGAATCCTTGTTTGTGGATAAGTAAGGACATTGACCAAATTCAACATTTTCTATTTTGCCTGAAGTTACCTTGCAGAGATTAGTTTTCAAATTAAACTTCCATAACAAGAAGTCTAAGCAATCAGACCTTTCCCAGCAGAATGCCCTCCTCCTCCTCCTCACAACTCATTTCTTTGAGCAAGTTTAATTATCTTTAATGACAAAGCCAGGCCTTACATATCTGGTAAGAAACAATGTCCATTCCTCATAAATTCATTAGACTGCTGGACCTGGGTAAAAGGCAAAGCTCAAGGCAAGTCTTGTGTCATTTATGTTAAAGCCGATAATGAAGTTTGCCTC
Source organism: Xiphophorus maculatus (assembly GCF_002775205.1). Taxonomy (NCBI): domain Eukaryota; kingdom Metazoa; phylum Chordata; class Actinopteri; order Cyprinodontiformes; family Poeciliidae; genus Xiphophorus; species Xiphophorus maculatus. Next base: position 23,546,530 of record NC_036444.1, read on the forward strand.
AGTATTTTGTTTTGATTAGACTGCTGAGACAATTACCCATTGAGACAAAAAAAAGTAATTGTAATCAACCTGGATGACAATTATGAACATGATGAGGATTGGAAGTTTTCAGATGTGTTTTAGTAAATCCAATAGTGAAAAACTTGCTGAAAGTAACTTGGAGTCAGACATTTTGTTGTGAACGAATGACAAAAGGTCTAATACAAATGTGTAAAATAAAATTGCTGTCTTCCCTCTCTATCTTAACCTTATTTCCTGTCAAATGATTGTTTAAGAAAGGCCACAAACGCCAACAAAATCTGTAAAAAAGGTATTTCAATCCTTTTTCAAGAACTTTTAAATAAACATAAAGCGGGGAACGCAACAATGTCACAGGTTCCATCAGAATACCCATGCTAGATTTTCCTGAACAGTTCGACGGAACGTTTTTCCTTTTTCAGGTTTGCTTTCAATTTTATTTTACCAAGATACCTGGTCTCATGTACTAGTTATTGTACTTCTTCAATATTTCTCTGCTGGCCTGGATACATTTGGCAAGCTGTGGGCAATGTGGGCTAACCTGGGCTCTGGAGGGCATGCTGTTCCTCGGTGGGGTGACGATGTGGCCTACCCCCCTTAGTCCTCATGAGTTGAAGCTACTGCCTGTGCGATGTGTTGGAGTTTCTCAGGGTAGGGGCGGGTCTCTTGCTTGGTGATACCTACCTTCTTGCCGGGGGTTTTCACAGAGATCACATCCTGGCTAGGTCGCAGGAATCTGGTGCCTTGCGTCTTACCCCTGTGGCTCTTTGGCCGATGAGCTGCGGCTCCTTTGGTCCACAGATGACTTACCTCTGTGTGGGGTATATGAATGCTCTGCGACCAACCAGTGTCAGGTCCAACTGTTCTTCAGTGCTCTTGGGGATTGAGTGTTGCAAGCTTTCTTCCTTTCTCACCGCTTTAACAATGGTGTACCTCGAGGTGACAAAATCACCCACATACACCCACTCAACACAAACCATTTTTAATTCAACACGTACACTCACCCACACAAGGTCATATGGTGTTCTGTAAAATCAATGTGGTTTATGGACTTGATGCTGTTTGCAGTCTTAATTTAATAAACTCAACCATGCAATCAGACTAGCATCTTCAAATATCCTGTTTTTGTGTGTCAGGGCATCTGCCCTGACACATCTAGATAACCACCTTCTCTACATGGTATGTCTGAAATGCAAAGATAACTTGTGGAAAAAACAAGTTACTCTTAAACTTCAGTGTTAGTTCTGACTAGTCACATTTAGTTAAGGGCACCATCACAGTTGCTGTGAAAGAGGGAGTCTTGCAAACTGAAGACATCATCCTAACCATGAAGCATTGGTGTAGATCTGTCAATTATTGTCAAGCACTAAAAGTCGAACTTGTTATCACAACCAAGAAATGAAAACATTAAAAAACATCCTGCGTACCATAATTCAGGTTTCATAACTCAAGAAATGGATTTTACAATGCAAAACTCTACTTTTAATATCTCGTCTCAGGCATGCCATTAAACCCCTGTGTTTTTTTTTGTTTTTGTTTTTTTGGTTTTGGCATTTCAATTATCAAAAAGACTAAATGAGCAAAGAAAGCATCATTGTGCAATCAGCAGCTCAATCGATCCTCTCAGAGAAGTGGGCCATTGTTCATTGAGACAATAGAGGCCAGAAACAAACAGTTTATCGTTCTTTGTCATGTCCTTGACAAAAGGCACCAATTTGGAATAACTCAATTTCATCTTCAGTGCAATTTCTAAACGTTCATTGGTGATTTAACAAAACAGGTATGTCAGGTAGAGCCAGGTTGCTTTGGATCTCTTTTTTCTTCTAATAAGTGAAACCATCACTTGAAAATAGTTTTTTTGTGTTTGCTTTAACTAAAACTACGACGGCCATTGTACTATTTTTGAATATATTTCTGCAAAAAAAACTATTTGATTTTAATAGTTCATTAATCTTAGGAATGTTCTAGAAGTGGGTGCTGTGGTGCCGCGGGGGCAAAGCACGACCATAATTGACCATATTGAGGCCATAATAATCGTGGCGGTGGTCGGAGGTTCGATTCCTGGCCTGGTGACATTTGCCGCATGTCTTCCCCCGTCTCTCATTGCCCTCTTTCCTGTCTAACTACTTTCGAATGAAAGCCACAAGAGCCAACAAAACCTTTAAAATAAAGAAGAAATGTTCTAGGAAAAATAAGGGAATTTTTGAGTTTACGTAAAAAATATGCTAGAAAACACTTTTTAAGATTCGTCTCAGACATTTTCTAGAAAGCATTTGGACATTTGAGTATCAAAAGTCGAAATCTTTGGGGCTGAAAATGTACTACTTCTTTTTTCTGCAACCAGTTTTTTATACGTTGTCGTATAAAACAGACAAAAATGAGCAAAACATTTTGCTCTCTCTATATAAATTGTATTTCTTATTATTATTTTTTTATTCCCAGCATTGTATATAGATGATGTCTCTGCCTTGCAGATTGTTAAATTCTAATCTTTGCAGATGTCACCTTGGGTCTGCAAGGCTATTAACACTTGATACAGAATTGTGTAACGTTTTTTTAAAATACATTTTCTGATGTCAAGTCAACTCAAAGTTTATTTATATAACACATTTACAACAACCTCAGCTGACCAAAGTGCTTCACAACGTCACAGATAGATCATATGTAATAGATTTGTATACAAGATATTTATCAAAAAATGACAACTCCACTTCTTTCAAACATTTAAGAAAACAGAATTTAAACCAGTTAAGGACTGTAGGAAGACATACAGTGCAGGAATAGCAAACATAAAGTTATAAATCACACATAACACTGACAGATCGGGTTAATCTTGGCTGAACCGTTGGACGTATCCATTTACTCTGGCGGCTTTATAATATAGCTCAACACATTTATGATTACACCTTCTACACTTATTAATAATCCCTGCAGAAAGTACACCGACAATTAACCTTGTTATGTTCACAAATATGCATTGCTGTTGCTGTATGTGTACACTAATAACAGGCTAAGATTTAAATTGATATTAATCCACACACTCAATGAAGAAAGAGCCGAGGACAGTGTGTAGGTGAACGTTTGCAGACAGGATGCCGGGGTGAAGATGGATGAGCTTTACAGATTGGATTATTAGATGGATGAGTGAATGGGTAACAAACTACTACTAATCTGGAGAATTAGTACTGTTTTGGAAACTTCTAAAAAGCTGTAAAACTTTTGTAAAACCAAACACAGTCTGTCAAATTGGTGTCTTTGAAAACTGGCCAAACAAAGCTAGGTGTGAAGCTGCAATACTGTTAGTTTGGTGGTTGTGTTGTAGTTTACTCAATATTTAAAAGTTTTTTTTACAAAACCAAAAATGTATTAATTAGTAAAATACTTTGTGTATACAGTCCCAACAAACTACTTGACTAAATCAGTGCTGTCTACTGTTTTTACGTAAATCAAATTCAAATTCAGAAATTTAATTCCCAAATTAAATGTTGTTGTAGCTCATTAATTCAGATTCTTCAAAGAGGTATTGGAGACGGTGACGGCTGTTGTCAGGGAAGATTTCTCATTGCTAACCTCACAGGCCCTGTGACGTTAGCAATAGTGCTAAACTAGTTAGCTGAATACCTTTCAAACAGCACAAAAGCACCAAACACACAACTCTGTTATGCAAAGCAAGCCAAACACATATAAATATGTTACAGGTCTAGTCTACACTCACACACCAATCTCTTAAAAGTTTTGTCCCATTAATCACCTTAAAAGAAGGAAGACAAGAGGAAATGTTCCCAGGAGACCAAATCACTGCTCCTCCATTCACTCGTTTGTATTGAGTGTTGGGGGGAAAAGCACGCGAATCCCCCTGGTGGATCGTTTAGGTCACAGGTGTCAAACTCCAGTCCTCGAGGGCCGCTGTCCAGCAGTTTTTAGATGTGCCACAGGTACAAAACACTGGAATGAAATGGCTTAATTACCTCCTCCTTGTGTAGATCAGTTCTCCAGAGCCTTAATGACCTAATTATTGTATTCAGGTGTGGTGCAGCAGAGGCACATCTAAAAGTTGCAGGACAGCGGCCCTCGAGGACTGGAGTTTGACACCCCTGGTTTAGGTCATGGCGCTAAACTAACCTCTACCTATTCCAAACAATTACTTTGTCTTTTGCACATATGAAACCAAATTAGGATAAACATACAAATGCAGGTAATCAGAACAAATTAATGTAGTTTTAATTAAAGTATTAAGTTCAAATTACTCAGGATTATATCCTGCAACACATGCAGCAGCATCAGGTATACATTTCCTCCATCTTCCTTAATCTGCTTAATACAGCACAACTATAGCCTGACGTTTTGTCTGCTGTGTAATTTTTAATACTTTTTGCTGTGCAGCTAAATTAGTGCAGAATTTTTCACATTAGGGAATAATATTCTTAGCTAGTTTTTAAAAAAAATATATGTTTTTGTTATTGTCCTGTTCCATGGCGCCCCTAGACTCCTGGCACCCTTTGCATTTGCTATACTGCCTATTGCCCCCACATCCTGGGTCTATATCACATAAAACTCCAACAAAATACACTGAAATTTGAGGTTGTAATGACAAAATGTTTAAAAGATAAGCGAGTGAACATTTTGGCAAGGTATAATCTATGTGTATTAGAATTTGCTTCTGTTTATGTGATCTTTTTCACAGTTGAAAAAAAAAAATAAGCACCACTTCACAGGATTTCTTAAAATAACTTCAGCATTTTAAACATGGACTTTTTTTTTTTGGACAATTTCTCCACACTGCTTCCTTTTTCTTTTTTTTTCAAGCTAGGCCAAAGCAGCGACATGCTTGTGCAGAGAGGACCGCGTGTGTGCTAAGTGTGTCCAGGGTGTTTTACAGTTCATGGCCCTCCAATGTGTTGCTACGTTTTTCACACCCAGGAATCATGCCTCAGGTAATCCTTTTAAATATCGCCAAACGGCGCGCGAGCGTGTGTGTGCGTTTCTCGCCTTCCTAAGTGATCTGAGGTGCCATATCTGTCACTAATGCCTGTAAAATCAGGAATAAAATGTTAAATAAGTGGTGACAGAAGGCATTCTCCCATTCAGAATAGGGGTTTAAATAAGGATTTGTGTTGTGTGGGCGTGTGTGAGGGGGTGTGTGTGTGTCAATGTTGAGGAAGCAACCACCTTGTGTAAAGTATGTCTACTTCAATGGGATAAAAAAATAATAATCTAGAGTCCAAACATGTTTTATGGAAAAAAAATGAGTTGGTTACGGCTGACAAAGTGCATTTATTGTACGTATCATGTGGCGCTTGACTTAAATGTTGCTACAGCGCGTCAACGCAATTGTCAGCCAGAGTAAAGATTGAACTTTTAATGAACTCCAGGAAATTCGTCTTTTTTGACACATCCATTGCATTGAAAATTCTTCAAATGAAACAGCAACCGGGAGCAGATCTGCCAGTTGCATGCTTGGAACATTTTTTTTTTTTTCCCCCCCCTCACACCATCAGAAAGCAGAATAGAACAGTGGTTATCTTGCATCTGTCAGTCTTTGCCTCTTTTCCTACAGCTGCAACACCACCTGGCCTTATTCATTTTTTACAACCTTTGGTCCTTTCGGGTGTGAGAGTTGTAGCTGTGACATATTGTCAGCAGAGTGCGGCATCGTTATCGTTTGTTTGCGGATTTCTGGATTTGTCAGCATTCACACCCCACGATGAACCGAGGGGGGAAGAAAATGCAGCTTAGAACTTTCTTCACACTGCAAGAACGCATCATCTTACCAAGTATTTTTTTTGGTCTAGTTTCTAGTGTAAAATATTTTGGTACACTTGAAATAAGATTAAACTAACTTTACAAGTAGACTTTCAGCAAGACATAGGAGTTTGTATTAAGTCAATGATTCCTCAGCATTGATGAGAAAGTGCTGGTTTCACTGGCAGATTATTTTTCTTGTAGCAAGACATTTTTGCACAAGTGAAATAATCTACTAATATCAGCACGTTTTCATCAATACTAAGGAATTATTCACCTACTACAAACTCCTAAATCTTGATGAAAAGTTAATTATAGTTAGTTTTGTCTTACTTCAAGGGTACTAAGATATTTTCACTAGAAACTGGACCAAAAATACTTTGTAAGATTTTGTGTTTCTGGAGTGCAATAACAATAAAAAATAATCCCCAATTATCACTTACACGCATTCAGAGATTTTGATTCAATCTCATTTGCAAAATAGTCAGAGATCAGTTAAACTGTGTGGAGAGCTCTTACGTCTTGCGACGAATTCCTGATTTAATTCAGGTCTGGACTTTGACTAGGTCATTCTGACACATAAATATGCCAGTGTAGCTGTGGCTGTCCGTCTTCTTCATTCTCTAACAGATTTTCTTCCACACTGGTTTTGTATTTAGCATTATCAATTAGCTTTAACCAGCTTCCCAGTTTACGCTGAAGAAACGTCACCCCACAGCATGATGCTCACACCACTATGTTTTCTATGGCGATACAGCAAACACTAACTCAGCTCCACAACTGTACAACTCAACATTTTTTGGAAATGTGAACAAAACAAATCAAACCATAACAATACAAATTGAGAAAATGGCTTTGCAGAACAAATGTATTGTCTATATATTTGGTATATGCTATTTGGTATATTTTGCACTGTGTTTTATAAAGTCTGTGGCACAAAGTTTTATCATATTAGCAACTGTAGACCTTACTTAAAAAAGTGGGGAAAATACTCAGTAAAAATAATCAAAACTACTTCCAGTTGTAAATCTTCCCACTAAAATCTTAATCAATGTTACGCAGTAATGCGATTTCATTTTCTCAACATTAATGCACTTGTTTTGTTGCTTTATTCTGGTCACAATGCTACTGAAGAGGGTTGAAAGCAAAAAGAAGAAGAAAAAAAAGAAACACAGGATATGAGTCATGTCACTGATCATATTAAAGTGGTAGATTCAAATGTGAATATTTTTCTCGTGATTTGTTTGACACAGAGCAAGTTGCTCGTAGTAAATAAGAAAAATAGAAGAAGCAGGAACTTATTATTCCAGCAAAATTGTTGTGCCAAACAAACACAACCCCAGCTTTCATTTTAAATCACTGGTCACATTTTCTTATATATGTTTTTTTTTCATCTGCTATCTATTTACCGGAGAAGGCACAACACACATTTGCCCCCCACCCCACATTTCTAATGATTAAATTTTAAAGATGAAACATCCCTCTGACCGTTTCCTCCTCTTTCTTACAATGAAACAGAAGAGGAACAGCTGCAGTTAAAAAAATTTAAAAAATAAAGCACCTCCATCAGTTCTGGGATTATGTTTAAATAAGGTCTTTATCAGGTTGAAAAAGTCTTAAATCTCACCTCAAGAATACAAAAACCACACACCACAGACTTCCTCTGTGTCACTATGGAGCAAAGTTCACACCAAAATGAAAAGATTTGTGAAAACGTTTACACCCAACACATATAAAATAATTAAAATCACACAATTTACAACGGTGTTTTGAAAATATTTACCCGTCATCAATTTCTTCAGCTCCTGTTTTTTCCGTTAAGTATTTTAGATAACCAAACAAATGGTAATATTAGAGAAAAATGAAACGTCATACAGAGATTGTGGTTTATATTTTTTTGGAGAAGAAAGCCAGCCAAACCAGCCGGGGCTCATGACAGAAACACATTCTTCAGTAAGTCTAATAACTGGTTGTGTCATACATGGTAGGAATAACTAATATCAAACATTTGCAGTAGATGGCAATGATTGTTTTGCATCAGTGATGCTACATGATTTATCATCAGCCACAACAGGGGATTTTAGTTCATTTTGTTTGCTGAATTCACACGCTGGTGTAAGGGTACATTGGCATAGAACTCAGATATCTGGAGATTTTTCTATACTAATCCACACATTTTCTGATATGCTTATGCGCCAGATTTTACGAATCTGTCCAGACTTTCCAGACCGTGGCCTGGTTCTGGACCGACAGGCCGTTCAGTTGGCCTCAACTGAACACGTCTTGTCAAAGTCAGCGGTGTCTGGCCCTGGAGACCAACTCAGTGTGAGCCAAAACAACTCTCAGATCCCCCTTACTAAAGACCTGTGACCTAAATGCTTCTCTTTCTCCACATGTAAAGTGTCTGGGATAGAGTGAATTATTCAGTGATGGAAATCATCTTCAAAAAAAAAAAAAGGCAGAAAGTAGTACAGAGTGAGACGTGGAAATCTACTTCCATCCATTCCTGAACTGAACCCGCTTGTTCAGTTCAGGAATACTTTATTTATCCCAAAGAAAAGTTCAATGTTTTCATACCGGATATCATCCAAATATGTTCAAAGAGTCATTATGGACATGATGCAGTGGGTAGGATGCATCTCTAGTGAAAGTCAGTCTTGTACTGAATCTGAAAAGGCCTCTGACTGAAAACTGTTGCTGTGTGACAGTCCCTTGACTGTGCATCGGTTGTTAGCAAGCACTGCTAATGCTAATCCACCTCCTTTGCTTTTGTCACTCCTCTTTAAGGGTCAACTGACACCAGCCCTGTTTAGTCCGGTTTCATCAAATTCCTAGTTGGATTAACTAGAAAGTCTGGTTCGTCTGTGGCTGTGTGAATGCGCAATTGAATTTTAACCTTCGTCTCGGTTTGGTTGAAGTGAACTCTGGCGCATATGAGGATGCAAGCGGAACAGGAGAACGCTCCTAAAGAAGGGAGCAAGGTGTAGCGCATGGCATTCTGGGTAAATTCAACCTAAACAGAAGTCGGAGTCTAGCGCTAGGGGAAAAAAAAAACAATAAGAGAAATCCTGCGACTGCTAAAATCTGACGCAGATGGATCTTTGTTTACGTTTTATGAAGAAGGAAGTTGCGCTCATGTCTTCTTCAGAGGTTTTTATGGCGTTTCCTTCAGTAGTTCTTGGTACAGCGCCACCACAGGCGAGGAGGGAAACTGGTTTTTCAAAGAGTTTGGCTTGTTTGACACAGTGCAGTGTGAACGCAAACCACACCAGCTGAAAATGTAACAAATGTTGCAGTTTTGATCCCAATCGAACCAGAACATCCTAAATGGTTCTGGTCTTATGGTTGGAAAGAGAGACTTTAGAATCGGGGGTATGAACTCCTCAGTTTGCTTTTTGGTCTTCTTTCCACCTCTTCTAGGCTCATAGTTTGGGTAATATTTGGGCTTTTTGAGATGCTAATCAGCTGCTCCAAGTTGTCAAAACAACAAAACATTGCCATGGTTACACATCATACCTTTCCAAAAGTAAAATAGTAAGAGCAAAATATCCTTGCAGGATACTCATAAGGCCATCTACTCCTCAAGGGGTCGCTAGTTTTGTCGCCCATCTCCAGCGGTTATAACTCTACTTCCTTATCTAGAGCTAATCTCCATCTGAGAGCATGCTAGCTCACTGATATTATAGCGACGGTGGTGGTAGTCATGCAAGCAGAATGTGAGTCAATGAATGTAGAGCAGGTGACACCAACAAAAAGGGGGGGTTCTAAAATTGTCTAAATGCCTTTTAGCAAGGCACCAGATGCCAAGCCGTTCCCAGCTCACTAAGCAGAGTCTGCGAACACGCAAACGGAGCATAGGGAACTATTTTGGTCTCACGTAGACAGGCGAGGGTGACACATGGCCTGACGCCGGGACACGGCAGCAAGTGGTGCAGAAAACATTACACAACGTTCAACCGGAGACGCTGGGTCGGTCTGGCCTGTGCTGTTTACAAAGAACCGCCAGTGTTTCCGCAGCGCAGCAGAGACTAGAGGAGAATATCCAGAGAAGTGTCTGTCTCACCCTGCAGCAGCGTAGGAGGACTGGAGCAGCAGCTTATGCCAGACTGAGGATTACTACCTCCACTCAATACACACTCCAGTTCACAGCTCAAAAGCTTTCTATTAGATTAAAAAGCACTTTCTGTGTCATCATGAGCCTGATTGTTTTGTAGTCCATTTTTTTTCCATTTTTTTTGTGTTGTTTTGTTTTATTTATTTATTTTCTCTCCCTTCTTTTCCCTTTCTGTTGACCAGATTCCAAAAACCGTGAGTCACATTGTCGCCGTTTCTGTGCATGTTCTGTTTGCTGCTTTGAAAAATGAGTCAGAGCCAACAGTGCATCAAAGATTGACAGGACAGACGAAGAGATGTGAACTGAATCAAGAGCAGTCCGGCCGCGCCAGATGAATTAGCGCGTCGATCCTGCTGGAATCACAGAAAAACATCTGGGGATGAGGGGAGAAGTAATGAGTGGATTATTTTGCAATTTGCATCTGACACGTCAAACAGATATTTAAAACCTACAGCTGTGTAATGCAGTCTTTGTTTTTGTGTCCCTTTATTGTATTATTTGCATTTATTTTAGCTAGGTTAGACATCTGAAAATCCTGTTTTACACCAAACCGTAAAAAACTATTCACACCCTTTGAATGTCTTCATGTTTTTTATATTGCAACCAAAGAAATCTGATGTAATTCATTGAGATTTTACATTACACACCAGCAGAAAAATAGTGTGCGTTTGTGAAGCAGAGGGAAAACAAAACATGATTTTAGACAGGCTATTTTCCAGGATAAAAATCTCAAAATATCTGGGTCAATGTGAGATATCTATATATGACTTAATATTAGCTTTTAGGATAATATTATAATATAATCCTTGGACTCTAACCGGCATTGTCATGTATTTAGTTCCACATCTTCATGCTCCCAAAGGTTTGTGCTTCGGAAATGGCAAAATGTCATAAAGTTGAAGTTGTAGTTTTGGAACATTAACAAAGTACTTGCATCTTTATTATTTTATCATTATCTTTGACTATTTCTTTTTAAGTTCTCACACAAAACGCAACTATGAACTCAAACATACATTTAAGTAAACATGTTACATGTGATTATGATACTGTTATTAGTCCTTGTGAACAGAAACGTCCAATTTCTTTTTAAAGTATATCAGTAGAATTTTAACATCACTTTGCAATTATAAAGTGTTATATAAGATGTTAGTGTGATTTTTTTGGCCATAAACCCAAAGATGTCTTTTATCCAACAGGATTTTCTGAAGAATAAAAAATCTAAACGAGTGGGCGTGCCATGGTGGCGTAGGGGACCCATGTTCTGGAGGCCTTGAGTCCTCGACGCGGCCGTCGTGGGTTCGATTCCCAGACCCGGCAACATTTGCCGCATGTCTACCCCGCTTTCCTGTCAGCCTACAGGAAAGGGGGAAAATTAAGGGACACTAGAGCCCACAAAAAGACCCCCAGGCGGGGCACAAAAAAAAAATATATATATATATATATATGTACAGTACATATATATATATATATATAAAATCTAAACGAGTAACAATAACTAGTTGCTATTTTTACATGTTTTCTTTTTTCATAGATTATTGAGGCTCATCAGTCCAGCTTCCTAGCTGCTGTTGTAAGTTAATATCCAAGTTTATGGTTGAGTACTTTTGACATTTTTAAAAATGTTCACCAACATCCATCCATCCATCTTCTTCCGCTTATCCGGGGTCGGGTCGCGGGGGTAGCAGCTTCAGAAGGGAGGCCCAGACTTCCCTCCCCAGCGACATGTTCCAGCTCCTCTGGGGGAATCCCAAAGCGTTCCCAGGCCAGCCGAGAGACATAGTCCCTCCAGCGTGTCCTGGGTCTTCCCCGGGGCCTCCTGACCAGTTGCCCGAGCCACCTCAACTGGCTCCTCTTGATGTGAAGCCAAAAAGTTCACCAACATCAGATTTCTATTTAGGGTACAACAACGACGTGGTTGAGTTTTGTCAAAGATTATAGTTAAGGACAAAAAACCCCAATCATATGCTGTTTTTATATTGTTTTCAGTTTAAAAGACTAAATTTCATTATCATTGTCTGAACTAGGCTGAAATTTCTGCTGGCTGTATTGTCAGATCAGGCGCTCATTTACATACAAGCATCATTTAAGCTAGAAATCTGTTTAGACTGACAATATTAGCTTGCAGTGCAACACCGGCAAGTGTTAATAATTATGCACTGTACGCAAAACTTTGTCGATATTAATGTCGAAAAAACACAATTTCGCACTTGCGGTGTTTCCGCAAATGCGAGACACAAGAAACACAATTAAAATCTCATGTGAACACGTTTGCTTGTGCGATAAGTCATTAAAAAAAACGTGGCCTCCAACTACTTCCTGTCGTCTCCTTCATGGTTTGCGCTAGTGGAAACTTCTAGCTATTGATCACGTGATTTGTGTGATGCAAAAAAAAACCAACAAGTGTTTCTCTTGCAGTTTTGATAAATAAACCAACTTAGATATGGCCAAAACAAACAACCTCGTCCCAGCGACAAAACTTTTAGTTGACAAACCATTAAGCGAGTCTATTTCTGCTATATCAAATCGCTCAATTACACGGTCAATGAAAACGCAGCTGACGATCCCTAAAAAAAAAGCATTTTTCAGTTTTTTACCACGATTTCTTACCACTATCTTCCATTGACAGCTTCAATCAGGTGTAATTTTACACACAGCACCTGATCGGTGTAAAATTCAACTTGTAGCTACATTTCATTCTAACTGGTCCATGTATTCTATATTTGACAGCTACAAAAGCAAAGGTTAATAAAAGTCAGTACTACTAATTGTATATAGTTTTCTTTTTTATTTTGTGAGGAAAAAAAAAACATGCCGTGTCATACTAGTTGGTTTAGATGACTCCAATATGGCTATCAAGCAGAAGAAGCCGGCGGCGAACGGCTCAGTGCTCAGGAAAACGAAGTGCCTCGACAGAACAACGCTAATTTGGATTGAATGCCCACTTTGGATTCGGCTTGAGCTCATAGACCGGCGGCATTAATCCAGGGGCCTGGATCCTCCGTCAGAGCCTCCTGTCCTCCCCAGCGATTCCCCCCACGCCAAACCCCCTCTCCCCTTCTCCCAGTTAATAATGCTGCACATTATTTCCCAAGCAGATAGTCATAGAGCGTGAAATCAATTTAGGTGCAGAGGAGTGTGAGAACAAACCAAACTGGAGGAAAAACGTCAGAGTTTCAATATCTCCTCCTTTAATAATGCACTCTGGTCCTTCCATGGTTTAATAAACACCGAGGCAATGATGGAAGGACATGGTGGGAGAGGGGGAAATATCACCATTTGTTGTTTTGTTTTTTTTTAACCAATGTGTTTATTATCTTAATTATGCGTCGACTGAAATCAAGTAAAAGTTAGCTGAATGTTAATAAGTGCTTCCCTCCTGTGCCGTCCTTCGGCAAACGGCCGTTCGTGGCGTGTTGCCGAGTTCGGTTTGCGTTGCCTGTGGCGTGCGCGGTTGGTTGAGCGAGAGGTGGTGGAGGTGCAGCGCTGCACCTCCACCCATGAATAAAGCACGCTGACGAGGCGGCGTCATTTATCAGCGTTAGGTTCTTATGAAGGGAAGCTGGAAAGCTGAGCCAACAGGAACAGGAAAACATCCCCGCCGCCGAGGAACTGATTGAAGAATCATCATCTGTCTGATTCTGCAAGTTTTAATGTGAGCCCTGCCTTTGTTATGTAAAAAAAAAAAAAAAAACTTGAAAGAGTTTAAAAGGTAAATACAACTTTGGAGTCTGGGATTATTAATAAACTCCTCTCTGTGTTGTGTGCTGTTAGATGAGCTTATCTCTCTGTTTAATCCTGGGCTGAGTTTTCTCATTTATTTAATGCTATAAATAGCGCTGCAAGTATCAACAGTGAGAGCATGTGGGTTTTCTAAAAGACAAAGAAAAAAATTTGAGGTTACTGCACATACAGTATATTAATGTGAAGGGAGAAAAAAAATAGATGTTCTCTTTCTATATTGAACATTTTTCAATGCACTTTAGGAAAACCTAATAAATTGTTTAGTACAGCTACAAAATAGAGGGAGGAGGTTTTTGTTTTCAACATCATGGCCTGGGTTACCTCACTGAAAGTCAAACAATCAGAGCCACTTATGAGGCTCAGCGTAAGCCACTGGCTGCGTTTTCACTGACCGTACGACTGCGCGATTTGACAAAACGAGTTATATTGTTTCGAAAAAAAACTTGTTTTGGCGCTACGATGACGTTGGGGTTTTTTTTGGAATTGGCTTATTTCGAAAAAATTCAATGGAAACACTTTTCTCACAGCGCACGAGCCACAACCGGATGTTGCCACTGGCACAAACCATGAAGAAGAAAACAACAGGAAGTGGTTGGAGGATGATGATTTTTAATGACTTATTGTGTGGACAAACTTATTCACGTGTGATTTTAATTGTTTCTTATTTCATGGAACCACCAGTTACAAAATTGTGAAGGGGTTTTCGACATTAGCAGTTTTGCGCACATTTGTAGCAGAAATGCAGCAAATGTGAGATTCTCACAGTTAAAACCTTTAATGAAGTCACCATCATGAAAAACAGAAAAGTAACAATTGCTCTGCTGTTGCTAGGTTCCATATTATTTCAGTGCAAACATTTTCTTACCTATAGTACCCGAATAAGTCTTTAACATCTGACCTTACCTAATTGTGGCAACACATAATATACACTGTTACTAACAAGTCAGTGACGTTGTCAATGTCTATTTTATCTGTGTAGCACTTTTAAAAACCAAGGTGCTGTCCTCATACAACAGCAATGAAAGAGAGAAAATAAAAATAAAACGTCACAACAGGAAAGTTACAGTATCGAGTCTCAATTAAATGCCAACGAATAAAAATAAGTTTTAATAAGTGATTTAAAATGACCCAAATTGTGGGCAGACCTAATCTGGACAGGTAACGTGTTCCAGAGAATAGGAGCAGCTTCATGCGGAAAGCGACATGTGAGGCCAGGTGAGGGATCAGTCGCTGGATAATTCACGTTCGCTCTCTCAGAGATCCGTAAACTTTAATTTAGCAGAGAACACCCAACACTGGAGCCTCTGAGATATTTTAAATATCCAAAACAATAAATTATTTAAAAAAAACACACACGTACAACCAAAACCATAAATAAAATGATTTATGGTGTCTCCGTGCACAAACCTTTTCAGAAAATATCAACCACAATGGAAATTATTGAGTTCAATTAAATTTTTCGTGCGACTGATTAATTGCTTGTTGTGCTCACAATGCATTACAAAACTCCAGCTAAATTTACCAACAACGTCAAAGCGGATAATATCCCAGCTCTCTTGCTCCTGTTGAGACCTGAAGTGATAATCTTCTCGTTCCCTAAAACAAAGGTCGCCCTTTTCCCTGAGCTTGCACTGCGGTGCAACACACTTCTCTGCGCATAATTTATGTGAAATAAACAAGTTGGAATTATTCAAACTCCTGATTTCATCAGAGTGGATTTGGAGCCCGTGCACTCCCCGACTGCACATGCTCGGATTGGCTCTAAAGTTTTACTGTTGATGGAGTTTAGCGGCGCTAATGCTACTCTTTCAGCAGTCTCTCTGCAGGTCTACCTAAGCTATAGCGCCGACAATATAATGCCTCCGAGGCTTTCTCTGCGTGCCAGGCAGTTAGGTGGCAATAAGCAGGAGCAGGTCGCAACTTTATTGCGGCAGTGCCGAAACATTTCAGGGGCTTTGTACCAGTGGTTTTTAATTATTATTATTTATGACTGTGACCAACTTCACCATCTGGGGAATGTATTATTTAGCTTCCATCCACACACACACACACACACACACGCACATGACACATCCATACATTAATTTTGAGGCAGCTGTACTGCAGGAAAAATGAATTTGTACAAAGTATTTGATGACATTTGAGCCATGTTACCTTGTGCAACAGATCTTGGGATCTTATCTGGTCTTTCTTATCCAAACATTTGATTAATATCTGCACAGCACAGTGAGGACGTATGGAGCATTTTACTGGGGTTTGATTAAAATACGAAGCCATTTCTGCAGCTCCTTCTAAAACTGTCCACGCTCTGAACCATTTCGAGTTGTACTGAATTGCAGCCCTAAACTTTCTTTCTTTTCATATGACAAAGCAACACAAATGAAAATAAAATACAATTTTTCAAAATAGTTTTAAAAGCTAAAAAGTCTCGCCTGTATTTGTATTTAGACTCCGGATCAATACTTCATTGAACTGCCTTTTGGTCCAATTATATCATCTGAAGACTGAAATTTTCACCAGCGGTCCCTTATGAAATAAAGATATATTTACCAATTTTACAGTTTATTTCACAAAATCACAATGGAAACAATTTCTTTGCATCCCAAGGGTCACATTTTGAACAACCGGATGTTGCCACGGGCACAAACCCTGAAGAAGACGAGAACAGGAAGTAGTTTTAGGATAAGTTTTCAGCGACTTGTCACACGTGATTTTAATTGCGTTTCTTATTTAATGGAAACACAGCAATTACAAAATTGTGTTTTTCCAACATTAGCTGAATATCGGTAAAGTTTTGCGTACATTTGTCACGGAAACGCAGCTTATGTTGCCTTTCGATGGACTGGCAACATGTCCAGGTTGTACCAACGCCTCTTACCCAATGAACACTGGAGACAGAGGCTCCAGCACTGGCAAAGACAAGCAGGAACAGCAAATGGGGTAAATCGCATTGAGCAGTACAAAACTGATTAAGGTACACTGTAATTAAAAGCCCCTCTTCTCAAATTTTACTCCTTTGTCTCAGTTTATCACATTAAACCCTCATAAAGAATACTGATGATCGTAAAGTAAAATGTAAAACACCTTCAGGAGTGAGAATACTTTTGTGGCGCACTGTATTATAAATACCAACATTTGTTGCAGATGTCACCTTAACATCAGGTCATACCTGCAGGGTGTTCAGTACCTTCCAGATAATTTACTGTAAACCTCCACTCCCTGGGAAAAAATAGAGCCATCTGCTCACGATAAAGCGCTGATGTTTTATTACTACTATCAGCAGAATCAGCACATATATAATTGGGTTGCTATGAATTAAAGATCCACATGAGATTGATTACCGAAAACTGTTGAGGACATTTTGTGACCACGCTTTCTAGATGAGTTTATGCCGAATGTTAGCTCTATACTTTTGAAAGCTTAAGAGTTTTTTGGCATCCAGCTTTGGGAAATAAAAATCCAATAGCTTTTTTTTTCCTCCCTTGACAAAATGAACATTTAAAATAATAACACACAACTAATTGTGTGAGTCACCAGTGGTGCTTGTCTAGCTGTGTGGGTGAAATATCTCCATGTCGTACCTTCCTCTGCTGTTGGCGTTTTCTGTTGAATTTGACTCACTGCTGACGTGCGTGCTGCTTCCACGCCGTTTTATCTTCCCAAAACGTTGCTTTAATGTAGCTGAAAAGGTGTTTTGCAGTAACGTCACCATGATGTTGCTTTGTTTTCTCTCCAAACTTAATTATCACTGCCTCAAAATGAGTCTATGACTGCCTCCAAGTGGTCAAAAAATGACTCTTTGAAGAAATGGTGAGTTAATCTTCATTAGTGCAGACTGAGCGTCTGCATATCATAGCATGGGATTACATAATGGTATGACTTTTGAGTATTTCTTGCTAATTTTCTCTAGTAGTGGCACCAGTACTGGAACTTGGAACTTGTGAATATAAACATCTCAACAGGAATAGTGGAAAACATGACCAGCTTCTAAACGCGCCAAATAGAGATTTTTCATTATTCGGTATTTTACAGGAAAGGAGTGGCTGTAAGCTAGCATGCTGCTAGCTCCCGTCCCAGGTTTGTTTATGTGGTAGAGTTAAGATGTTGCTGCTATATATAACAGTATGTCCATTTCAAATTTACGCAAATATTTTTCTCTATCTCTTGCTATTGTCAAAAATAAATAAAATGTCGCAATTATGATGTTTCCATTAAATAAGAAATTAAATGAAAATTTTAAATCATGCAACAAATCATTACATCCATCACTGTCATGATTTTTAAACAGTTAAATTAGATATATTCATAATGCACTCATGGCGCTAGCGCTCATCATGTGTCAGCCAATCAGAGGAGACGTTGGCATCTTATTCAGGCGTTGGAGCGACAAGCCCCTTATACCTGGGAGCGGCTACGCACGTGGCCTTTTGGGGAAATCATAGTTGGTACTTCTACAGATCAGTTATGGATTCCACAAGTTAGAATGATGCACAACTTTTTATGATCTGCGCGATGCTGTGAGAGCTCTGGCAGAGCCAGATACACATTGTCTGAAAAAAACAAAAACAAAACATCATCTTCCTAACATTTTCCGTCGTTTTCTTGGTCTTTTCCACCAGTAGTAACACCCGGCTGTTGATCACGTGACTCGCGTGATGGGGAAAAAAAGTGTCCTTTGCAGTTTTGCAAAATATATAACAACGTCATACGGCTGAAATCCACCTCATCTTAGCGCAAAAAACTTTGATCAAAATATGAGTTTTCCCCAAATTGCCATGTTTCCATTAAGCAAGTTTATTTTCATAAGTTCAATTTGCGCAATTTTATGGCTAATGGGAGTGCAGCGTATGTACTGCTTCTCCTTTCCACGTTTTCTCCACAATGACAGCATAAATGGAGAACCCCAGGGTGGTAATAATGTGAGTGGTTCCTCCTTTTAAAGAAAAAAATAATAATAATTTTACGTCAAGCAGGTAGTTGTACCCAAAAGAAACGAAAAAAAAACTGTTGCCTGTGCTTGTTGTTGCTTTATTAATATTTCACAAACCAATGGGTGTAAGAATGTTGTAAAAAATTAATGACTGTTGTGGTGAAAATTACTGTGACTCTGAGTGTTTGTGTTTTGGTGACAATGGGGGCCTGAGAATATTTAATTTCTCATTATTTTCAGATGGTAAACTTGTTTCCACATAGAGCTTTTTGAGATACAAACTGCCTGATAAAGCCATTTACAAAGTGTCTCTGAGTTTCGAGGCTCACACCACGGAGCTATTGAACACTACAAAAAACAATTTTCAGATACATTATTAGGAGGACAGAAAAAACTCCTGGAGTGTTTTTCACTTAGAAACAAACAGACAAACTTAGCATATATGCTGAAATTTGGTGTTTCCACCTTTATACAACTTTAGCTATATGAAGATTATTAAAATATAGCTACATTTGGGTATTGTCATCAGGTTGTTGAGAATAACCTGATGATGGGCACCAAGAATCTGAACTACCAGAAAATCACAGAGGAAGCTTTCTTGTCTCACTCATTCTCCTAAGCAGTATCGATGCTTCTCATGTGGAAGAATCAAATCTGTTTCACTGTTTTCTATATTAGCGCTCCACAGACGTACACGAAAAGCCAATGTCCTTATAATCAAGATGTCTGCTGCTATGTCTGTCAGCCTTCGAGGCTGTTTTCTTTGCATCTTTAAAAAACAGAGAAGAAAAAAAAAGTGGCTACATGCCAAGCGAAAAATGCTTCGACACATCTGCTGATTGCAGAATCACAGAACCCACATGCATCCAGTGCAACAAATGTCCGTCCTGATGACTTAGATGTTTTTTTTTTAATTCTTTGCTTTTTCAGCCCTCAATATTCCACTAAGTGACACTGTTTTCTCTTTCTCTCTCTCCCTTTTTATAAATTCGCCATCACCTTTTTGTCATTTCTAAGAAAAACAAAGGGCTGTGCTCTGTAATTTCTCTGTTTGTGAGAAAGCGTATTTAACATGACTGACGCTGTGCAGCTCCTCGTTTAAAGTTTGTCGCTTTTACTTCCCCATAGAACATTTGGCACAAACTCAACAATATTTTAATTGGCTTCTCATGCTCCAAATGGTAAATTGACAAGATAGCGGAATAAATTAACAGTACGGAGGTGACAAAAATGTGAAATAAATTAGCAGCTGAGAAACTGATGAGGGGAGGGAAAAAAACAACCTAGAGAAATTCTGAGACTAACAGCATTTCCAACATTTTCTAAAAAAAAAAAAAAAAAAAAAGCCTTTGATTTAATCCTGAACAAACCGGGAAACTAAATCTAACGATTATCACTGCCTGGTTTAAAAAAAAAAAAAGTGAGCAAGCAAGGAACAAAACATTCCTGGACTGCACAAGGCTTAGCTAAGTGCCTCAACAGGAAGAGCTTTGGCAATTTTCATCTTTTGCTCATCCTATAACCACTAATGTCAATGTCTATTGTTTGAATAAAATAAATAAACAGAATAGAAGAAGACAATTACTGGGGGGGAAAAATTCCATAAGACGTCCCAGTTTGCTCCAAGCCACATAGAATACACAGTGATTCTAAGCTGAATTCAAAATTGAACTTTTTGACTGACAAAAAAATACGGTGGTGGCAGCATCATGCTGACTCTCATCTTCCATGAGGACAATGACCCTCAAACATGCAGCAAAAGCTACAAACAGGATGCTTCATATCGTTGTGTTAGAATGGTCCAGTCAAAGGCCGGATCTAAATCCAACTACGAATCTGGCAAGACTTGAAAAATGATCAGCACTGATGCCAGCTGTCTTGTTTAGCAAAGAGGAATGGACAAAATGTTTAGTCTCCACATCTGCATGGCTGGAAAAAATGTACAAATAAAGCTGCAGGATGCAACTTTTACCACAATATGTTTGTTTGTTTCTTTTTTGTTTGTTTTACATATTTGTTAAAACTGTCACAATGTCGTGACTATATAAGACAGATAATCTTTGAAAAGATCGATGTCCTACTATTGCCACCTGAAGAAATGCACCAACCAAAAGCAACCAATCAGAGCCAGGAGGTGGGTCTTAGTGCTGCCAATCACGCTCATGAACTGCTAAATGTGGCTAATAGTGGTGAAACAGCTCACCGTTACAGGAAAACTGTTTATCCTCTGTCATCTTTGGCTATGCTTAACTAGCCTTAGCATTCGTGGCAGGTTATGCTGTGGTAGCTGTAGCTTAGCAGAGAGCGAGGTACAGGGCTGAGCGACGCATACATGAGGGTGATGGACAGCTCTAACACCGTCCTCCTGGTTCTGATTGGTTGTTTCTGACAGAGCTGTGTATCTGTTCAAAACGACAGCCACACTGAAAGCAGAGAAGCTCGATTATTTTTTGTCACATATTATCTGCCTTTTATTGTACTGTCACAACATCGTGATCATCTTAAATATGTGAGATGATCACATCTTAGGCTTTGTAAAAGTTACATACTGTAGCTTTAAAATGTCCTCAGCTGTTTTGTAGCCTCTGTCCAGCCAGCTCATCAATTTGTGACTTTGCTGGATACCCACGGTCTGATTTATCTTACAGACACCCTGAGTTTTACACCAAAGCAAATCTTTCAGTGGGAGGGAATATTAAACATAAAATGTAGACATTAATGCTCGACATAAATACTGTTTTCTGCACATTTATTCATGCAACTCGCCACAACACTATTTTCTTACAGCGAAACAAAAAGTGTTGTCAAGAGTGCAGCGTCTGACAGAAGCTAGCTTTGACCGTCGTCGTTTTGTAGTTGCCAAACAACTAACACACGGTTGGTGTGGGAAATTTCCCATGCCGTGTGTTTGCACCTATATTGGTTGAGCGTGAATAAGTCAGCACCACTCTCCCTCCATCTAATCATCTGTGGTTAAGTGACAGGATAGAGGTCGGCCTAAGCAGCAAGCCAGACGTGAGATGTTTCTATGGCAAAGGATACAGAAAAAGGCAATTGAGTCCCTCTGTTTACAACTGGTTTCTATCCACCGCTGGCAGGATAACAAGAGAGGATCAGATGTCTGTTTTTCTAGAGTTAAAAGCAATAGCGGCTTTATGTTGCTCTTACCTTTAGCCGACCTTGTCAATGCTGGAAGAGATGACATCCTCAAAACCAGAATAAAACTTTTAAATTATTTAAAATGTACTATTTGTGTCATGAATAGTTTATTGAAAACGGGGGGGGAAAAATCTGAAGTTTTGTGAGCTAGTTGGTCTTTGATAAAGCAACAAACTCAAAGAACTACAAGCCATGGACGCCACAAAATCTGTCCTTCCTATAAGAAGAACGCCGTTGTTAAAAGAAAGCCATGAAGCCCTGATTGCAGTTTGCCAAAAGTCATGCAGGGAAACTAGCAAACTAGCACATGGAAGAAGAGCACAAGACCAGAATTCAAACACACAACAGCGTTCGGAGTTTTGTTTGCACACACTACGCACTTTCTGATCTACATACAGCAACCAGGAACGCGGAGGATCCATCGTGACAGCGGGAAAATATCCCACAAGATTCTGTAGAAACAAATGGTCCTTCTGTGTGTCTTATCCTCAGAGACGAGGTCGGATAATAAAAAGTTGATGAACACGACTGACGAGAGCAGTGACAGAAGATCTAAAAGTTACTTCCTAGCCAACGTCAGGAAAAGTTTAGTTAACTTAAAGGCCTCTACGTAGATGGCAGGTCTGTTTCTGTATGTGACCAAGTTACCAAAGACCCTGTCGCTCACATGGACAGAAAAGCTATGAATGGCTGTGCAAAGTGAGAGTTTATCTATTAAATTGAATGAATATGACCAAATAAACTAAAAACCAGAGTATGGTTTTCTCTTTTTGTTAAAGTGCCTTTGTCAGACTGCTGCTTTACTATTTTATTATTAGATTGAATGTAATTATAGATTTTTGAGTGTTTTTGTCCAGGCTGACTTAAAAATGAGTTGTTATTGTTACAGGTTAATTTACCAAGCTACAGAAAAGTAAGTTAGGGATGCACTGATATGAAAATTTGGGCTGATATTGATACAGCTGTTCTGGCAGAATTTACCAATATTTTTATCTTATCACAATTTTTATTCGATTACTCGATTCATCAAAACAATAATCAGTAGATTACATGATTACTAAAATAATTGTCTTTGTGTAACTTCACCCCAACACAAATAAAACACAATCCAAGTTTATTTTGCGAAACTGATTGTTGCGCCCCGTCCGGGGGCGGCCAGAGCATGACATGAAGGATCCATCCTCTTCAGATCCCAAGCGACTGACGAACACAAAGTTGAATATTTTATTATGTTATTTATTTTTAAAAAAAGATGTATTTTTGATTGAGATTTTACAAGAAATGGAGCACATGGCTTCAGAGTGAGCTATGATGCCGAAAACAACAAACTGAAGGAAACTATATGAATATTAACCAACTTACCTAATTAAAAGTAAATAAGCCAAATGACAAAAACTTTACCTCCCTAATTAAGAAAAACATGAGAAAACTAAGGAAACATAAACGGCAGCTCACTCCTACAGCTTTACAAGAACTTTACATGGTGTTAACAGACAGACAGTGTGTTGAGATGGCAGGAAGTCCGCGCCTGCAGCTTTTGTATCCGCCAACTGGACGTCTCTGTCGTCTTCTGGGAACCAAATCGGAGGCAGGCACCAGCACACTCATGTTTGCATAATTAACATTACGACAATCATATTTCCAGACTACATAGTAATCTTGACCTACTGCCACTCCTATAGCTTTAGCAGAAACAAATGATTGTTCACATTCTGTTGGTAACCTGGAGAGGAACAGCGTTGTCTGTGCAGGACGGGAACTGTGACTCTTGGGGCTGTACGGTAGGCGGGTACGGCCGGTAAAACATGTTTTAATCAGAAGACTCTGCAGAGTCAAGCCTAAGGCAGTTTAACTTCACCCAGTAGCACAGTAAGCCATGTAGCATGTAATATGTTGAACAACATGCCATCGGGTGTTGCAAAGGATTTACAGTTGTTTCAATATTACAAGTTGAAACTAGACTTTCATTCAAGGCTTTTCTGAACACGTTCTTATTGTGTATGTGAAGAGAAATCCTGACGTGAGAATTGTTCTGAAACAAGAGAGTCTGACTGAGCTTTGAAAAACAAAATAAATGCCCGAGGAGCTGAACACCTCGAATGTTGCCAAGGCTGAAAGTCAGAGATGCAACAAGGAAGTACACATCTTGTAATAAGGAAGTTGTTTGTTAAAAGAAATTGATCAAATTGGAGTGGTTATTTGGGCACAATGAAAATATTTGGAACACAGCACTAAGTGTCTGTTCTTAAACTTAAATGTTGAAAAGAGCAGCAAAAGAAATGTGATTTGAGCTGAACTGAAAACTGGGAGCCTTGTGGCAAAAGAACATCTAACAAGAGTGTGTGTTTCGGCAAGCAGCTATTGAACAAACTTTTCAACTTAATTATTTCTGCCTTTGAGCCCTTTTTTTAATTAAAGGACTAAATAATAATTGTAAATTTTTTGCAGGTACTCAGAATCTTTTGACACATAAAATCGGTTGCATAATGTCAGATAGAAACATAATGATTTATGAGTCACAAAGTTAAGACCTAGTAGAGCTTAATATTCCATGTCAATCTAAATTTGTTAAATGTGTGACCTTTCATGTAAATTAAAACATGTAAAATCTGCAATTCTCAGGTGTTTACCAATGTGTCTAGCAGTGTTTTACCATCCTGTGATATGAATGATTAACTTTGTTAAATAAATTAGCACTATTCATTGTCTCTCAGCAGACCAGAGCCTTGCTCTGCAAAACAGGAGGAAAGGTTTTTTTGAGGTAATTTCAACCTCCATTTAAAACTAAATTTAAACCCTCGAGGAAGTTAGGTTTTTTGACTCCCTCACTAAGTCAAACTTTTATGTCTTAATTTTACCTCAAACTCTTTCCAGGGCATATCTAAAAAAAAAAAAAAAAAAAATCCGGATTCCTACTGACGTAAAGAGGGAGGGATTACTTTAATTGTTGTAGTTAGAATTAAGAAGTTACAAATTAACAGTAATTTTGCACAAAGCACATCAAATTGTTCCTTTACAGATGTATTCAAGATCACATCTCTAGAGTTGTTTCTAGTAACCAGAAAATCATGCAAATTGAAGTAGCAAAAATAAATTTGCTTAATGGAAAGACACCAGTTTTGAAAAAAATTTAAGTTTTTTGATAAAAAGATTTTTGCGCTAGGATGAGGTGGGTTTGTTTTTTTTCTTTCAGCCTTATCGAAATGGATGAATAATTTAAGAAAACTTCAATGGAAACACTTTTTCTCCGCTTCACATGAGCCACATGATCAGCAGCCAGATGTAACTACTGGCAAAAACCACAAAGAAGACGACAGGAAGTGGCAGGAGGATGATGTTTTTTTTTGTTTGTTTTGTTTTTCAGACAATGAGCAGCTGGCTCCGAGCTCTCAAAGCATATAAAATCTCATGCAACTGTTCACATCCATTGTAGCCATGCTTTTTAATGACTAATCACATGTGAATAACCACCACGGCTGGTGAAACATGTTTTAATCAGAAGACTCTGCAGAGTCAAGCCTAAGGCAAATTATAATCACATGTGATTATAATTGGATTTCCTATTTAATGGCAACATTGCAATTGCAAAATTGTGTTGTTGGGTTTTTTTTACATTAGCGGAATACAGACAAAGATTTGCGCACATTTGTAATGGAAACTCAGCTAATGTGACTGATCTTATTCCATCTTCACCAGTTTTACACCAACATGTCCAGACCCAGAGTTAAGTAACCCTTCATTTTGTGACCAAACTAGACCAGCAAAACCTTGTAACCTAGCAACAACCAAGCGTACCAAGAATGGGGTAAAACAGAAACTGAATAGCAGTTAGGTTTTGTGGTACTGTAACGTACATTTGTTGTTGTCATTTTTTCTTCTTCTGTGTTGTTGCTGATTTTTATGCGCGTGAGCATGAATCAGCCTGCAGGTATGTGAGGTGCTCAGTTCATATCATTAATATTCCAGTCAGGAGAAGGAGTGCAACACTACAGAATTATGCATAATCTAAAGGAGTCTGAGACAACAGAGCTTTATGATACCACGTTATAAAAAGTGATTAGATTACGAGCAGACGGTATTCCTGATTTTCACAAGGGACTGCTTTCCCTTTAACTAATATTGCTCGCTGAATAGAATGAACAAAGCAGTGTACGCTGTTTGGAAGTGTGAGTCGGGTAGACGGATAAAAGCTCAACAACATGCACTCCTGGAGTTCTAACACCTGTTTCTAATCCCTCATTATCCCTCCGTAGTTTATTGCAGGTTTAAAACGAGCTGGGCAGTCAGTCTGCCCCTTGCTGTGGATGGCATAGCTTGTCAAACACAGGTGTAAACAATTACATCAATTATGGCGAGAGTCTATTTCGGTGTCCCCCCTTGTGCCAGAGCTTTACTGTTCACGGAGGCTTGCCGCGAGAGTTTACAGCAACACCTGTGCAGTTATTTCTTCGGCAAATTGCATTGTCTTCCGTGAACGAAGGTGAAACGAACTCAATAGGTTGAACATAAAATTGGTTTTAAAGTGTTTTTCAAGGTTTTGTGTTAAATGTATGGCAATCTGCAAGGCAACTAAGCCATATAATAGTAAAGAAAATATCAGAAATTTGGAATGCTGTGTAAAGTGAGATTTTTTTTTTTTTTTTTTTTTTTTGGTCAGTTGTCCAGAAAGTGAGACGGCCATTTTACAGAGATTCATTTTACAGGATAAAATATTTCAAGCTTTTGTTGTTTTGTTTTTTTCTTTTTTCAGTTTAAGCAAAGACCACCCAAAAATCTGTGTTCCCAATCGAAAATTTATGTTTTAGGCACTAATGCCAGGCTTCTGAAAAGTATATACATCTCTAAATACTTTGCTTGGCGTCCTCTTTCATGAATTGTTGCATCAATGCGCCGTCGCACAGAGATAATAAGCTTGTGGTTCTGCTTAGGTGTAATAGGAGCCCAGATTGCTTTGATAGCTGCCTTCTGGTCATCTGACATGTTGGATCTGGTGTCTCTCATGTTTGTCTTAACAGCTCATCAACCAGGAGCAGGAACACCAAGGCCATTGAACCAGCTGTTGGTACCTTTGCCAGTGTGGGGAGGTACCAAGTAATTCTGGAAAAAAAAAAAAAAAAAAAAAGTAGAAGGAAGCATGAAGTGCTCTAGAATTTCCTGGTAGGCAGCTGTGTTGTCTGTGGACTTCAGGAAACCCAGTGGACCAGAACCAGCAGTTGACATGGCAACCCTGACCATCACCATGACTGTGGTGATGGTCACAGTCACACTGGATTTCAAGCAATGTGGATTCTGTGCCTCCTCTCCACTCTTCCTCCAGACCCGGGGACCTTGAGTTTCAAATGAATCCAGAATTTACTTTCATCCAACAACAGGACTCTGGACCACTGCACAACTGTTCAGTTCCTTTTCTCCTCAGCCCTCTGACATTGTGTCTAGGTTAAGGAGAAGATTGACACGGGGAATGCCACATTTCTCATCTCTGTCTTCTATTTGTCTGCGGTAGGTCTTCTGGATTGGATTCTGCTTGACAGCAGTTCTCCCTGTTGCTCGTGCACCTTTTTCTACTAATGTGCTTGGATACAGAGTTGTCTGAACAACCAGCTTCTTCAGCAATGACCTTTTGTAGCGTACCGTCCTTGTGAGGGTGGCGATGACCTAGACATCTGTCCAGTCAGCTGTCTTCCCCATGGTTCTGCAGTCTACTGACGCAGAGTAAGAGACCTTTTAAAGGCTCTGAAAGCCTTTTTTGGCGTTTTGAGTTAATTAGTTGATTAGGGTGTGACACCATTAGTTTCCGTTAATGATGTTTTTCACAGTGTTCAAATTGACTGAGACATTGAATTTTGAGTATTCATCATCTGTAAGCCATAATCATCAAAATCACAAGAAACAAAAGCTTGCTGTGAAGATCATACATATTATATGGGTTTCGTTTTCTGAAAAAAATTGGCAAGAATTATTGCACTTCAATGCAATATTCATTTTATTTTACATGCACTAGTAATTAATCTTGCTTGTCTTCTGTTTTCATCTTGACATGATCATTTTTTAAATTTCCAGAACCCTCAGGAAATCTTATCAGCGCTGAGAAAAACAAATACCTCAGTTACATAATTGAGGCTTTGTTTGGGGGGGGAAACAAGAATGAGAAAGAAGCAGAGCTTTGACAGATTGCATTTGATACTATGAACTTTTTAACTGCTCATTTTTTTTCCCTACACGTTTTATCATGCTTGAGGTCGTGGAGGGTTGAGGCCCTTTTTAGCATCCAACAAGCAGATGCAATTAGAGGGTTGCACCTCGGACAGGCTACCAGTCGACCAAAGGGCATACACATAGACACATTGAACAGGCACTCATACAGGTGCACAGCCTCACCTAAAGGGAATTTAGAGTGGCCAATTAATCCAGCGCAGCTAGAATGGAAAGTGCCTGCAGAAAACCAACATGGGCAGGAAAAGTCCAGGTTTTCTTCCTGACGTTTAAACAGGTGATATTCTGGCTGTGAGGCATAAATAATAACAAACACAAAACACATACTGCATCTGCATGCACGGTATCAAAGGACGCATCCAGTTTTTGCATCGACGTTAAAAAAAAGAAAATATTTTTTATTGATTTTCACCTTTTAGGATAGTAAGTAGTACTATCATTTTAAGCAATAATCCTTTTGAATTTGTTTTTGTACTTCTTCAAATTAAGGTGTTTGCAGAAGTACAACTCTTCGGTTAAATGGAAGCAAGCCTGCAGTTTTGATGGTTTTGTCAAAATGACAACATTCTCCATTTCTGCAAAAAAAAAAAAAAAAAGTTTATTATCAATGTGGATGAATAGTGAGTGGATCTTTTCTAAGCAGCAAGCCCAAGAATGGCTGCACTTGAGAGATGATTCAACAGACATGAAAGCACTAACTACGTAAAGACCAAGTTCTTCATAGTCATAGTTACTGAATGGGTGAACATTAAAACACAGCACACGACTCAGTTATTCAGAAGGAAAAAAGTCCTCTCCTACATGTCCATGCACTTTGCAGAGCCTTTAATGCATAACAACACCGATTTGTGTGTCGTCTCTATGACTGTTTTGCGGACATTTCACACAAGCAATATGAAAGCAAAATGAAAAGCTCAATGCCACTTCTGAAGACGATCATTATCTTTGTCACCAATTGTTTCAGCCTCTAAGTCCACATTTAAGAATGTGGATCATCAGAGTCTGAAGCAGTCTCTCTGTCAGAGCTTTATCTGTCAGGAGAAAAGTCAGACTTCTTTGGAATAACTTGCTCTTCAGTGCGGCGTTAGCTAAAGCCAACAAAACTCCCCAAATCGCAGACATTCGTGTCCACCCTTATTATTTACAATTATTTCTATTATTATGACCCAAATTTTACAATGTTCACTATCCTTAAACACTGGTGGTGCTTTATGTAATCCTTTGGCTTTTGGTGAAATCCTGCTTTGATGTTAACTATTTGTGTAAAGAGGTGCAGTGGTGATGCAGGGATTAAGCACAACCCACATAATGAGGCCTTAGCAGGTTCGATTCCCGGCCTGGTGACCTTTGCCTCATGTCTTCCCCCTTCTCTCATTACCCACGTTCCTGTCAATTCACTATCAAATAAAAGCCACTAGCCACCAATAAAACAAACAAAAAAAAAAACAACAATTTGTGTATAAAGCTCATAAATAAATACATAAACTAAGTCAAAGTGACTGGGCATGCATAATTTAACTCAATGTGTGGGACCGTGGATGGGTTTGGAAAATAACTTACTATTTGAAGTACTATCTCTGATCAGGAGTAATTTGGAGGATTCTGGCTAATTACCGTCATCCGCTGCTGTGTTTAAGTTAATTCATTCGATCACGAGTCGATTTTTGGGGATAAAAACAACACAGCGAGATGGAAATAATGGAATACTTTTGCGGTGTAAAACAGCTGGAAGCCTCAGTAATGAGTGAGGCAGGGGCCCAATGACACAGGCAGCCCCCGCCTCGGGTTCTCCTGCGACGTGACGCATGCAAATATTTTTACAGCTCCAAACTTTGAAAGCTTTTTCTCGCGACGCCAAGAAAAGCAAACGAGGGCCTTTGCGGGTTTCCATTTCTATTCGGATTTCATATTCACAGCAACAATCTTGTCCAAATGATAAGGGAATGTGAGAAAATGAGAAAAAAGAAAAACAAAACAGACAAAAAAAAAAACAAAAAAAACCCGCCTTTGCCGCTTGGGTCTGCTGTCTCATGAGGCTGCTAACAAAGGGGCACTCATCTATGCCTAGAGCAATTTAAACCACTCCATTAAATCACTTCCCTGGGGTGACTCATTTCGTTGAGACTGGCTCTACTGACATGTGAATCCTGTGGGCTAACATGTTTTGAGCAACTAATGAAGTTGGGAGTTTAGATGATTGGGGAAGGAAAAAAAAACAAAAACCTGACAATGTCACTGAGCAAACATGTAAAATATGTATGTAATATTTTTGTTGAATGATAGATTTGCATGGAAATAATAGGCAAATCTTGGCGAATAATCTTGATTGGAGAAATGCTGAAACCCAGGTTCTTTTCTTTGCAGGTCTTTTGGAGAAAGGGCATGAGGATTTTCCTGAGTGGAACAGGAGCAGCAGCTCACATAAGTTAGCTTATGGCTTCTCACTCACCAGGTACTTTTCAATGCAGTTCTGGAGAAAAGGCTTGAAAACTATATTATACTGTATATATGTGTGTTTTATAAGAACAGGAGGAAACGGTTACTAGATTGAGCTATAAAATGGCGCTATGTGTCTGGAATCTAGAAAGTGAATGATATGGCAGTTAAACCTGCTGCTGTCCCTTCAAAGTAAAAGCATCAAACCAGAAGTTAATCATAGATAAATGCAAGTAAAAGCAATAAGTGTCAAAAAAAAAGGACAAAAACAAATAACTTAGTTTGGAGTTATTTACAATGGGTCTGTATGAAATTTTAGGAGAATTTTTGTCTTCATTTAAAACTGAAAATAGATCACGCTATTTGCAATTAAACTACACAGTATATCTATTTTAATTTATATATACATAGTTAACAAAATAAATAATATTTTTTGGTTATGTCTCCAGTCAAAAATACAAGCCAATAGACACACTAAACGTGTTATAGTATGTAGGCATCATCCAGCATCGCACCACAGTTACATTTCTCCTAAATTGTATGTGCAGCCACTCTCAAGTTCAATTACTGGAGAAAATCCCCTCAACCAGAGAGCAGGAGAGAGCTGTGTTGGGGATCCTCATTGCATAGCCTCTGTGCATTGGTCATTAGTTTCCCAGAGGGTACAGCAACATGCATGGTCTCCCAAGCTTTCAGACATCCCAGCAGCCTCCACTCCTCGGCGAGCGCCTCTCCACACACACCACGCAAATTTCCCACAGAACCCCCTGTATTAAATCAAACCATGTTAAATGACCGATGTGGAAGGTAACCTGATCCTCGCTCGCAATTCAACAACTTTTTTTTTTTTAACTCCCCGAAATATGAACAGCGTGTTAACAGAGATGCTAAGCTTGCAATTAGCCGCTGCTGTTGTTTAAACAGTCAGGAATAGTCAGCGCCGTGCGATTTCACGATGTGTCTGCAAGTTTGACGGAAGCCTTAGCAGATTTACCCCCCGCCGGGCCCCCTGCTGCTCGCCGAAATTCCAGGCAGAAGATTGCATCAGCGTTTTGAGCAAACCTGAGAATGTGGGCAAAAAAAAAAAAAAAAGTTTTGAGGGCTTCCATATAAAAATAAAGATGCATTTAATACAATTTCTGCTTTGTCAAGCATGATGTCAGGCCTGTCTTTTTTAAAAAAAAAGAACTCACCCTTTTTTTTTTTGCCCCCCTGCTTCCTTTAAGATGTGGAAAACCATGTTACATAGAGGAGCAGCAGGGGAGTTGCTCTTCAGTAAGACATCTTGCAGCTTCACTCAATTCTCACTTTGGTTGAGACTTGCCAGGGGAATTGATTAATATTCATTTTAATTTCAAATTCAGGGAGAGAAATCAAGACTGCTTCTTTTGGTGAGACTCAAAAGGGAAAACTACACATGGGCAACAACAATGCAAAAAAATAGGCCAACACAATGGAAGCCGTGCGAGCTCTTCACTGAAATCGACGTCTTTGTTGATCTCTGAGGCTTCAATTCGGAGCGAAACGAAAAGATTAATAATTGAGAATTTAAAAAAAAGAGGTTAACCCGATTTGTGCCGCCGATTGAGTCGCTTGTGAAAGTGGTTGAAATGTGTCAAGCTTTTGTCGCGTCACAAGCACAAACGTTTGTGTATTTCATGAGAACTTTACGTGATAAGACACAAACGAGCAAGCATTTAGAGCACAAGAAGAGAAGATGCTTAGTTTTCAATAAAATATGTATTTTTACTAAAAGCGAATCTAAAAAGTGCAGTGAGCGGATATATTCAACTAGAATTTCCCATTATGGTTTTCTTTTACAACCAGCTTTGTTCTTAAAATGTTTTTTTTTTTATAAAGGCCAAAGTAACGACCTTTTGTAGAAATAGAAATGCATCTTTCCAGTTTTGAGAAATGTACTGAACAATAATATGATTGACTTTATATTGTTTTATAACCTAACCTTCATTGAACTTCTCAAAGCTATCCTTCATTTACCAGCTATATAACTAGCTAGTTCTTTAAATTGATTTTCATTTCCTGTATTTAGGGGCAGCGCAGTAAATTCTGCTCAATCAAAATGTCTACCCCCATCTTCTGTTTATATGTGTGGAAAATGTTTTCATTTTCGCAAATACCTACAACTTTGTGATGTAACATTCTTAACACCAAAGGCCGCTCTAAAAGCAGGAAGCAAACCACAGCGCAGGTGATCCAAACGTGCTAGCTGGAGAAATAACTCATCATTTTCTACCAAAGACGAGATAGAAATCCTACACACGCTGACACGACTCAATATCTGTTTACATTTTGTGAAAGGAGGAAGTTGTCTTCTTCATGTCGTTTCCTTCAGTGGTTCGTGGTGCAGCGCCACCACAGGCGAGGGGGTGAACAGGTTTTTCAAATGGTTTGGTGTATTAGACACAGTGCAGTGTGAAAGCGAAACGCACCAGCTGAAAAAGTAACAAAAGTTGCAATTTTGGTCTCAAATCAGACCGAGTCTACAGGACTACCAGGTGTCAAAACACCGTAAGAGAAGTTGCCATGATAGTCCAAAAGAATTACACAGGAGTCTGTGACTTGGAGGTATTAATCCCAGATGGTATCAATCAATCAATCAATCAATCAAATTTTATTTGTATAGCACATTTCAGCAGCAAGACATTTCAAAGTGCTTTACATCATTACAAACACAGAATCACAATGCAATATAGAATCAATCATTAAGTCAAGTTACATCAATAAATTTGTAATTGATTACATTTCAAATACAATTCTAAACAGGTGGGTTTTTAGTTGAGATTTAAAAGAAGTCAGTGTTTCAGCTGTTTTACAGTTCAAAACAGATGGATCTGTGAAGCAACATTCATGCCATTTAAAATTAGATTTTTGGTTATTTTGTACAAATGGACTAAATTTGACTAAAAATGGCACATGATTTGGCAACATCAGTCGTGTTTGACTCAACAGGAAACATGGCTGTGAGAAGTCTTTGGCATTAAGAGGTTTATTACCATGGGGTCTTGAGTGATAGACCCCAAAAAAATCAAGTATTAACACAAGATAAATGAGAATGTGACAAAGTGTGCCGTTATGCTCAGAAAAGCAGTCAATTATCAATGAATATGTGGAAATGCTGACATTCATTTGGCAGACGAATTCATTTTGCAACCCCAGGAACAAGTGAGTTACTCCTTCGCTTTGTAAAAGTAATTTGCATTGTTCGAGTTTCTGCTCCTGCTCATTTTTCTTGAAGTAGAATCAATTAATTTGAAAGGGGAGGAAATGCAGGTTCATTTACTTTCCAAAGCTCTGGCTTCAGGCTCTTGGATTTTATGACCTCCCCGTTCCGCTGCGAGGAGATCACAGCTCGACACGAGAATACCAGATAATGCCAGCAAAGAATACTTCCAAAATTGGTATGCCAACCAACAGTGAGAGTAATGATCAGCACCTTGAACAAGGCAAGGAAAAAAAATAGAAGTTTTTCCTGTTTCACTGGTTTGTGTAATTATATTAATAAAATTGTCTCCGCTGGCCTTGTTGTTCTGTTTCTCAGACGGCAAGTTTTAATAGCTTTGTTGTTCATGTGTATTCAATAAATAGAATCAGCTCTTGGCTCAGTGTGCTGCTGCCTACAGCAGGGTGTGGTGTATAAACGGCAGGATAATGAATAACACCTGCTGCAAAGTGTGAGGGTCCTGCCTTGAAAGATCAGGATGAGGCAAATGACAAGAACAATAGAATTGCTCTTGAATTTCCCTTATTTTGAGAGAAATATTATTGTTGGGTTTGCATTTCGTGAGGAAAATGCCATTCTAACTGTTAGATGAGTGTGTGGTCACAAGTATAGATAAAAAGAAAAAAGAAAAATAACTGCAAAGCAACTAATTTTTTGCATTTGGGAGAAGAACTTTAAGAAAGTATTAAGTAAAGTATGTTTGGTTTTTTTTTTTACATCATGTTATACTGGTATTCCTTCATCGAAACCATCACTGGAGTGTTCCCTTGATTCGTTTGAGAAATCCTGTTAACGTCTGCAACCATTCAGCTGTACAAACACCTGGGTGTACCTAGACCCGCCTTCCAGGACAAAGCTCCTCCTCAGAGCTTCAGTTTCCAAGCTTCCAAGCTCATTATATGACATACTCCATAGGGCAACGCTGGTAAAAATGTTGCTAAAGGGCTAATAGAGGAGCGTTGTTTTGATGACTTCCTGAAGGCGGAGTTTCAGAAAGAATGAGAGTTTCTTAAAGAGACAGAGCCCCAATTTCGAGGCGTTAAATCACCAACTCAAATTTATTTTAGTCATATTGATAAATACTGCATTTTTATAACAGCTGAAGGCAACATACTTACTTGATTGTGCTATAAAATAAAACATTGTACTGCCCCTCTAAAAAAACAACAATAAATGCAAAGCAGAAAATGTCCTGTTGTGATGAAAAGAGAGAAAAACTGTAATAGTATTGTTGTATTTCAAAATGTGTGACATATACAGTACATTGGTCTACAGTATAAAACATAATTTGTGCTGTAAAAAACTAAGCAATAGGTTTTTTTTGTTGTTTTTTTTATGCCGGAGCAAAATTATTCATTACAAATTTGTTTAAAAATGTCCCCAAAAAAAGTATCAACGAGTCTTAAAAGTATAAAAGTAGCAGTTTACCTGTAAGAATATTCCAGTGCTGAGGCTAATATCAGCTGTGCAGTTTTTCAGGGAACGCCTCAGCCTTAACTAAAAACATTACATCTCCATCCCAATGCTTTAATGCCAGTGGCACAGGATCACTTTGTTCAGTAATTCTGTGTTTGATGACACAATAAAGCAAAGCAAAAAAAAAAAAAAAGGAAGCAACATCGCCTTGTTAGGTGAAGAATTTGTTAGAAGAATTCTCATTTTACTTTTGACAGGATTTCTGCCTGCGAGTGACACCAAGTATGCATTTTGCGCAGAAGTTGAAGGCGTTCAATTAAATCGCCGGCGTGTGATAGTCATTAAATTTCTCTACCCTGTAGCTCAGGGAATGTATTCATTCTTCTGCTTTTGTGATAGAAACCATCCAGGCCCGGTTCCGCTTCATTTGATGCAGGTTTATCAGGTGCGGCGCCGTGAACCCAAAGAGCGAGCGGGAAAACGAGAGTGAGCAGATTCTCAGAGACTTTAACTCCGGGGTGATAGCAGTTTCCCCATTTACTTCTGCTAAAACGCATCAAGCTCCAAATAAGTGCTCAGTGTTGATTAGAATGGCAGATTACACGTGAGGACAAAACAATTTAATAATAGCTGCTGTAAATGCTGAGCATTGGAATTAAGCCGCTACATGAATTAAAAGAGAAGCAAGAAGGTTTAAATCATGTTTCAAATATGTACGCATTGAGGGATTGCAACACCAACATTGTGAGCATTTTGGTATCTTTAAAGCTTGGCAATACTAGCTCTTACCTAGTTTGAGCTAGCCTGGTAAAAAAAAAATGCTATCTCATTCCTAGTTTAAGCTAGCCTGGTATAAACTAGCCTCTCGTCTTACGCTTCGCTGTGCTCTCATCCTCCATCCTTTTATTTCTGCAACGCTCACCCTAGAGATGATTATTGGCAGTCTTTTTCATTTTG
Source organism: Xiphophorus maculatus (assembly GCF_002775205.1). Classification (NCBI taxonomy): domain Eukaryota; kingdom Metazoa; phylum Chordata; class Actinopteri; order Cyprinodontiformes; family Poeciliidae; genus Xiphophorus; species Xiphophorus maculatus. Next base: position 23,582,497 of record NC_036444.1, read on the forward strand.
ACTATTCTTAAATCTGTTAAAATGGTAGGTTTCTGTTTTGTGTTCCTTTGTGTCTTTCTGATTTCGGTTAGCAAAATTAGACGGCTAATATTTTTTAAACACAGCTGTATTTAAATTCAAGGATCTGAAGTAACTGTAGCTTAAGGTGTCAGTTGAGCCCAAATAATCATTTTCAGAATGACAATTGTGCAATAAAAAAAATACAGTACATACATTAATATCCTTCTTTATTGACTTTAAGAAATTCTCACTTTGCATCATAATTTATTGCAAACTAAAAGCAACAATTGTACTCAGAATGGGCAAGTAGTGGTGCATTATTCCAGCCAGAAATGCATTATTTTTATTACTCTGCTTAATTAATTATATAACATTATCCTCAAACCAAAGTGACTATCCACTTCTGATCTCTGCATTTGTAAATCCATTCACACACAAACACACATACATGGAATAACAAGAGCTTCAAATAACTTTTACATGGGATCAGCAGCACATCTGTTGTTGGCTTGACTAAACCCCACCTGGCTCCTCGCCTACTCATTTCTGACCGTCATCACATGTGAGACACATGCACAGTGCAACATCTGCAGCACCACAGTACAAATTATGACTTCAAGGCACTGAGCTGTTATGGGACTAGTTTTTTGTCCCCCAGGTCCCAAAAACCTTCATCCTTGCTGGAAAGTAGGCCATTAAAAAATAAAATAAATAAATAAATAAAAGAGGCTAACAGCTGACTAGCCTGTGGCTAAATATCAAGCACACGGTGGGACTGCACCTTGTACTGATGGAGGAGTAGCTGAGGGGAAAATAAAATCCGTCTGTCTGTGGCACATCAAATATGTCTCACTAACGACTTCACTCTAATTGCAAATGTCACCATATTTTGGTACGAGAAAACTTCGGAACTGCACCAGTATGAAACATAAGTCTTTGTTTTTTTTTCCCAAAGGCAGATGAATAATTTTCTAGGCCTTCAAAGACTGGACTCTGCCCTACCATGTACACAGAGTTTCACAGTGTGGTTGACAGTAGCCAGCGATGGAGCTTTCTCCCATTCACTTGGATTCCCTCCGGGAGATTTTCTACCGGGCCAATCAGAAAACAGAAGTCGAAGCGGCAGCCGAGGAAGTGAATGAAGTTTGGTCATGCTTCCAAATATTGAACTAACATTAAGTAAAAGTAAAAGATGTTCGGATGAACAGCCAGATTTATCCGGTTTAAACTGGATAAGTGCAGTTTTGTTGTTGCATTACTGCCCCCTTATGGCCAAGAGAGGTATCGGTGTGCTAATTGACAACTCAATTTTGTTGTGTTCACATAAAATTAAATTGTTTTGTCAGGTTAAAATGTGACAAAACAATGCAATCTTTACTTGAATGAATTAAACAACAAACAATTTTTTTATGTGTGAACTTGAAATGAAATATTAACATAATGTGAACAGCTGCCCTGCACTTCTTCGAGGGTACAACGAAATACGCCTTGTGACTAGTAATATTTTTTCAAGCTTGCTATGTACTTAAAAACTGTTACACTTTCATGACAGCTTAAGAAAAATACGCTCATGATGTCTGCTATACCCACAATTTATAATCTCTTAATTGATTTTATATCCTACATGATTACTTTCAGCTCGCAGCGGCAGTGTGCGGCCCTTGTGACTCTACATCTTGTTTAGTTAAATGCTTGTAAAACGGAAAATCCAGGAGCTAGGACTTAATCAGCTTTTACAGTCATAGCTCTGAAGATGTGCATCAGCGAAAAGCCTGGGATTGCAACAGCGAGAGATGGGAAGAGCAAAGAAAGCCTTATTAAGACGGAGAACTCATTTAAACGTGAAATGCCCTGCCTGGAATTATTATCGAGTCTTAACTTTATGAGCTTCTGTTTCAATATTATTAAAATACCCATTTGACAGATTTTGAAACACCTCCTTCGTGAGCACTGATTACACTTTTACTCCCAGGCCGGAGATAAACATGAACAGTGTCAGTTGAGAAAAGCAATCAAATGCAATAATAAAGACAGGGGATGTTTTGCTCCAGCTATTTACTAGGGGGGAATTACCACACCAGCTTCATCTTCGGTTGTGAAATCAATAAAAATGTTCAATATTTTCTTATTTAAAAAGTGGTTAGTTGTTTTAACCCAGCAGAGTTGCTACTGCACAGCTTTTCTCTGTTGCTATGCTGTGCTTTTAAGAAGAAATATTTACTTGAAACCGATAACTGCAAACTACTTCTAGTTGTATCGCATTTAATGCATCAAAAATACTTGGGAAGTGGAGGTCATAAGAAAAAAATGTTTTAAAAAAATAAGCAGGAGAGTTGTCACTTTGATGGAGGCTTATTATGTTCAGATTTTACCTGGCAGTTTTGAAAAGCAGTGACTGAGCAGCAGAGTGACTGACACTAACCGTGCATTAGTGGGCTGCATTGTTGATACGTCCTTCCGGGCTTACTGAGCTGTCTGTCACCACTGACATTTGCCAAATCCCAGAAAAGCTTCGAAAGATTTCTGTTTAGAAGTGTGCAAGGATTTCAAAACAGTTTTTTTATTGGCTTTTTTTTGTTTTTTGAAAAACACATGTCAACGGGATTAAATGACTCTTAGCAACTTAGACACTTTAGGTCAGGAGTTTGATGGTTTTTTTTTTTTTTTTTAGAAAATGATAATGATTTGCATATTTAGACTTAGAAATCAGTAATTCCTTTAAACGTTTACTTTCTGTAAACAAAACTTATCCGGATATTATGTAGGATGGTATATCATACTCTGCATGTACGGCTGAGAGCAGCCGTGCTTCCATTAACTGTAAAATAGAGTAAACTGTACATAAATTTGCTTAATGGAAACACGCGAGTTTTAAAGAAAATTCTGGTTTTTTGACAAAAAGCTTTTGCACTAGGGTGAGGTGGGTTTTTTTTAACCATATTGTAGATGTATTTTGTAAAACTGCAATGGAAACACATTTATCACATCACATGGGTCACATGATCAACAGCCGGATGTTACTACTGGCAAAAACAACAAAGAAGGAGACGACAGGAACTAGTAGGAAGATGTTGGGGTTTTTTTTTAACAATATGCAATATCAATATCAGAGCTCTCACAAACATCACACAGTTTATAAAAGGTACTGTGTCATTCAAACGTGTTGAATCCATAACTCTTCTGCAAAATCAGCAAAGGCTGATAGATGATGAACGTCTGAATTATAAAAATATCTCATTTAACTGTTTACATTCGTCGCTACCATGATTTTTATTGCCTTATAACTTGAGCAAGCGTATTATTTTCTTATTTAATGGAAACAGCCCAATTGCGAAATTGTGTTTTTTCAACATTAGCGGAATGTAGACCAAGATTTGTGCACATAACACAGCTATTGAGAAAAATAGCTCAGAGAACCTATCGAATAAAATAAGAAAAAAAAGATACCTTACACAAAAGTGTGCACAGATAAAACATATATATATATATATATATATATATATATATATATATATATATATATATATATATATATATATGTATATGTATACACTGTCCTCACAAATCTCCACAACAAAAAAACAAAAAAAAAGACACAGGAAGAAGAGCACCAGTGATAAGGGATAAGGGCCCAAAAGCAATCTGGCCTCCTTTCTGCTCTGTCGTGCGGTATAACTTCATGTGGAGTCGCACTTGTGGCAATGGAGGGTCTCTTAATTAAGGGGCTGGGAACAAACACGCAAGCAGGCTTTGAAAAGGCCTTGCCCTTCTCAGATGAGGATTGGAGCTTTCTATCAGCATCTGCTGCTATTTATACCACCATCCATCACCTGCTGCAAGATGCATCGCTTCAATTTTATTGTCAACGCAGATGAAACATTTTCCAAAATGCTCCTATTTGTTTTGACTCTTCTTTTTTTCTTTACAGCTGTTGTTGCACTGTTTTTTTTTTTTTTGTATCCTGATACAAAGCCTGAGGTATCTATATTTTTTATGTGAATTCCCTTAAAAAAAAAAAAATTGTGAAACATCAAAGGCCCTCATTCACTTTAAACGAAATATGTGTATCATTTAATATGGAAACCCATTACATGCATTGTGTGTTTATTGGGATGAAGTGTGTAAATTGTGATTGTGATCCCACATTAAGACACAACTTGTTTTTTTGCCATGACATCTGTTTGGGTGGGTTTTTTGTTAAATGGGCTGTATGTTTATAGTATTCACTCTCACAAAGGTGTAACAAGTGGAATTAAACCTTTAACCTTTTCCAACACTGAGCCACAGTTGCCCTTGTTTGCTTTGTTGTTTGTCGTACGCTGAATAGGGCTTACAGTTCATCCATTTTGTTTTGCCAAAGTTCTGGTTTTTTGACGGAACTTTATATGATCGATTAAACTGCATCGCCTTTTCTACTCATCTGATATTTGGGACTGTAGTTGAGGTATTATTTTAGCTTCAGAGATGTAAATTTAAAATGTTATTTGTTTTGTGAGCTTTCTTCTCTTCTGTCATGCCTGCTGTTGTTGTCATTTAGCGATATTTTTACAAGTTCTCAGAAGTCAATCAAATTTTAACAGACTATTCTTACCCGTGCAAATACAAAACAGTTTTTAATTGACCGTTTAATTTTGAAAAAAAAATCTATCCAAACTATCTATTTGAAAACATTCTTGGTCAAGGTTGCCATGTTCTATTTCTATGAGTTTGCACTGTTTTTATTTCAAATGTAACAGGATGTCCACCTTTCAAAAAGTGTTTTTAGCTCCATCTCTTTTTTTATTCTTGAATCATGACCACTGACCTTAATGCAAGTGATGAGTCTAGAGATGGGTTGTGCTCAAAAGAATCTACTCTAAGAGGCAATGTTTTGTAGTTTATCAGAAGAGCCGACTTCCCACGTTTTCTTCCTTTCGCTGCTCAGCTCTCACTCTCACTCTGAGTGGCTCCTCCCTTCTCATTGCAGAACTTTGTTCTGATTGGTTGCTTGGGGACCATTACAGCCACTACGAGGAAATTTAACAACTCTGCTCATGTCAGTGCTTCTACTCCGAATAAAGCCTTGTGCGTGCCAACAGACATCATGAACAGATTTATTAGTTTTGTGCCAGTACAAATGCTACATTTGGGTTATGTAATCTGAATCTATTTCAATCAGATCAATGAATTTTGTGCGTGTAAACATAGCTGTTGAGACGATGTGGCGTATATACAAGAACCTCCTCAAAAATTGCACTGCTGAGAGTGAGAAGAGACAGGAAAGTCTATCCATCTCAGACCAATGTCAGAGAGACAGATAATTGTTAGAATACAAATTGTAGTCAATAGATCTTGTTTTCAGGAAGGACGCGTGAATCTATGGGAAGAAAATAAAAGCTCCATGCAGAACACTCATCTTTTTAAAGAAAATTAACTCCGGTCCCTTATTGAGCCCCTTGAATACACTGCCAGGTACAAGATAAAATAACCAATTTATTGTTTAGGTGAGATTCCCAAGGTTACATAGTCAGTTACTGAAATTGGGATGCCTGAGAACCTAACCTTCCACTTTGCTGCCACACACTGATACCTTTACATTTTTCACACTGTATGACAACCGGGTTGTCATACAGCTCAAGATTGATAAGACCCTCCTGCAGAAAAGACTGTTCGAAAAAAAATGCAAACACAGACAGACTGCGGTACCCTTTTCGGATTTCTAGGTGGAAAGTTATGTCAGCAAGGCTTTTAAAATGACATAATCCTTACCTGGAGAAACAGAATTGCAAATAAACTTTTTCTATAATTTTGTTGGCTGGATAAGGATATATGTTGCAGTTAAAATATTTCTGCTGTCATAAAAAATGCTCCAAAATTTAAGGTTTTGAATTTATTCAGTGTAATTTACTGTAAGGTTGCGTGATGGCACAGGCGGCAGCACTGTTGCCCTGTGGCAAGAAGGTCGCGGTTTCTCTCTGGGTACTCTGGTTTTGTCCCACAGCCCACAAAGATGACTGTTGGGTAAACTGTTCCCTCCTAAATGAACCGTGTGTGTGAATGTTGTTTTTGATGAAATGTCAGGATAATTTTTCCAACAAATTAAATGTTGTGAAGACCAACTGCTCCTTGGGGTCAGGAACAAGCTAGCAATGGTAAAGGTTAGGGGAAATGTCTGTATAAATGCAGTTACTAAAATGAAAAGAAGTCGGTTCAAAGTCTTCAGTTTACAAAGCACTTGCCAGTTGTCCTGTCAAGAGCTTTTATTTGAGAACATTGGTGAATAAACAGCATTTTAAAGACCAAGAAACACAGTAGACAGGTCAGAGAGAAAGCTATGGAGATGCTTAAAGCAGAGTTAGGTTATAAAATAATACCAACCTAATACATGTTCGCCCACCTAGAGACAGGCCGGACCACGTCGGCATTAAGTAACCGAAAGGTAAAGGGTCACCATGCGACAACTGGCAAAGAAGAGAACCATGGCTCAAGAAAAAGAACAAGTCCCTTTGGCGGTTTTCACACAGGAATCATATGACACGAGGTGCTCTGGTCAAAAGAAGGCAGAACTGAAATTTTGGACCCACATGCCAATTACTATTTGTAGCAGAAAAACAAGACTGCATTTTACACCGAGCACACAACGTCCACAGCTACAAACCACAGGCAAGAGAAATGCAGTGGACAGTAGTTGGAAAACTCCAGTGGAAATTGAAGTGGATAACGATGAACCTGGAACGAGTGCCAGCAGCTGCTTGAGCACGGCGAGTGACGTCTTGCTTGGACTTGTTTTCAACAAGAGGTGTGAAACCGCAAGTGAATGTGGTTCAAATGACCCCAAATTGGGGTTCAGTTGTTGTGGGATGGAGGAAGAGCCAAGTCCACAATATGTGGTGACATCCTTCGGCAAATATTTGACTTGGAAAAGAAGTATGCTTGAGTGTGCACAGATGGTGCCAGGGCAATAACGGATCATCACAGCAGAGTGATTGTTCAAATTCATGCGGTTGCACCCAAATTGCAATAGATTTGTAGAAGGGTCCACTGAAGAAGATGCCCAAATAGTTAAAATATGTAGCAAGCGCCACCAGCTGCGTTTCCATGACAAATGTCTACATTACATTAGTGTTAAAAACACAATTTCTCAATTGGGATGTTTCCATTAAATAACAAATGCAATTAAAAATCACACATGAAGAAGTTTGTTCATGCAATAAGTCATTAAAAACATGCCACGACATCACCTACTACTACATGCGACTACTTCCTGCCTTCTTCATCTTCGTGGTTTGCACCAGTGGCAACATCTGGCAGTTGATCATGTGACTCGTGAGAAGCCAAAAAAAAAAAGTGCTTCCATTGCAGTTTTGTGAAGTAAACTGATTTTGATACAAACAAAAAAGGAAAAAAAAATCGTCTTTTGTTAAAAATCCAAGAGCCATTTGGACCAGTTGACTCCTATGAAACATGAGAAAACATCAACCCAACACTAACAGACCTACGGCAAATTGTTATTAGTTATTAAACCCCTTCACCGCATCCTCTTGCAGTATAGGAAGTTAATGAATAATGAAACTCCATAAATAAATCAACGGTTAAACTGACATATAATCATATAATACAAATAAGAAAAATGTGAAACAAACAATAAAAAGAATGCTTTGCACTTTCTCTGTACATGTAAAAAGTTAAAAGTTTCTACATCTGACTTGCAGGATGGCTTTATACTAAGAAACAAAAATGAGAAATATTGTCCCGCAACTGAAACAAACTTTAATCCTCTAATCAGACAGGTTTTGATACAATGCACCCAAACTGTAATTATGAGTTAGTGAGAATTGCAATATTGCATTTCCACACTGAAACTGCTTGATAGTCCAGATCATCGAGTCATAAATATTCCACTGTTGATTTACCATTTCATCGCTGCTGGCAAATTTCATTGGCTGTAATAATATATGCAATATGTCCCTCCAGTGTTCTTGTTCCACTTCTGATTATGAAATACATTATTCAAGTAAAAGCTGAATTATTTTTTTTTTTCACAGCTTCTCATTATTCATGCAGACCAAGAGGGTAATCTGTTATTTTCTGACTCGGTCCTACAAGGCGGTTCGGCACGTAATCAACGCCGGGAAAAGCAAAGTTAACGGTTTTGATTTATTCCGATTTTTCCCTCCATTTTCCTGATTGGCAGGCTATTGTGCCCAACTTAAGCACCTTAGCTTTTGCCGGAGCAATTTAGCAGCATTATGACTTTGCATAAACCTTGAATTAAACGACCACATAAAGATGTGTGAAGTTCGAGTTCAGAATTTGAATACTACTTTTTGAAGTTGCGGAGCTGAAAAGGTCTTCAAGGTTTTGTGTGTCGTATCCATGGTGATTTGTTGGGGTTTTTTCCTAACCCAGGAGGTTAATGAACGAGTCAAGCCTTTTAAGGTCATGGAGTATTTGTCAGAAATATGGCTTGTTAGGCTGATGTTCAGTCACGCTGCTCTCACTGTGTGTGAATATTTATGAGGTGTGTTTTTTTTTAATTACATCGATATTCTTCTATGGCTCTGCGCCTGGAAGTTTGTCCCACATAATCAATTTTTTTAATTTTTTTTTTGCTTTCTCCGCCTCAGCAACCCCATAGAACAATCTCAATCCAATTAAATATCCTGTATTAAGAATCAGTTCTTGATTAAACAAAAATAGATTAAATATCATATTAGGAAGTTTTCAAAGTTTTTTTTTTCTTTTTTCTGTTGGCTCATTTTTTCTTCTTTGCTTCGTTTCGTTTATTTCTCATGTTCCCTGGTACGAATTGTTCAAAGCCAGCTCGGTTCTGTTTGTTCTGTTTCAAAGCTGCACTGCGGTGCTACATTTAGGCATTAAGAATTTATTTACTCATGAAACCGAGGCGCTCGAGGGTCTGTGTTTGATGCTGATGAAAAAGGAAATCTGAAGAATGGTTGAGCCTCATTGACAGATTCCTTATGAGGCGCTGCGGCATGAATTACTCTAATTTTTGTGACGGGCACAGTGTGGTGTGAACATCCATGCTCCTGTTTTGTAAAAAAAAAAAAAAAAAACATATATTTTCCAATCTGTGCATTGCAAACTAAATCCCTCAATGTACAGTATCTGTAGAATAGGATGTACATCTGTTGCCGTGGCGAATTGTCGTTGGATGCGGACCGCTGAGGTAACTCTGCCTCCATTTATCCACAACGCGGAACGAAAATTAAAGCAAGTTTCTCCATTTCAGCCAATTCCTGGCACGCGTTACTTTGATATGTGTCATTGGCCGCTGTATTTAATTGGGAGCTGTCTCCACAAATATAAGCTCGGGCGAGAGGGATGGGCTTGACAGCAAAACAATATTTCCCCACTGGAGAGCAAAAACCTGCCACTAATAAAAGATGTGATCGGCTCTTTTGTGTGTTTTCGTATGACAGACCATTAGTCTATCTGTCTATCTATCCTAAATTACAGGCCGTGCAATCAGGGAAACACAAATTCAAATTTTCACAAATTCATACATTCATATTTTCAGCATATAGTTAATTACACCAAGGCAAATTCATATGACATTCTAAATACAAGATGTCAGAGGAAAAAAAAGAGAGAACCACAAACTGTGATGCCGATCATAGCCCAGTGGGGTCATATATATAGTTCACTGCCAGAGAGTAATAAATATAAATAAATCAAAATGAAAAACAAAAAAGTTGATCAATGGCAATAAACAAACCACTGATTTAATTCACACAGCAGCAGCTCATATAGATGCCTTGTGCAGTGAGTTGCGTGATTCATAGAAATAGTTATTGATAGAATATGATAGATTATGAAACAGAACCACTTTGTACTGTTGTATGTCTTTCTTGTGTTTACGCAATAAATAAATTACTGGCATGATAAATTCAAATGAGCTCAATAATTTCCATCTTCATGATAGTTTGTTTTTCTTTTGTCTCTCTCTTTCTACCAAAGACTAGGAAAGCATCATAAATGAAGCAAGTCTGGAAACTTACTAACTGGTAGGCAGCAAGTCCGACTTCCCCTAATTACGACATGTAAGACGAACTTTGCGTTTCAATATGGCCGCTCCTCACGTCACCAGCTGTGGTGGAAATAAGTTTATTTTACAAGAATGTTAAAGTTTGTCTTAAGCCAATGTGTAGCACACGTAACAATAAACTCAGCAAATGAAAAGTGGTGTTTTATTATGGAACATAAAGCTTTAAGTGATGTTTGTAAAAGCTATAGCAAGCAGTGTTTATGGGCGTATGTTTTTCCAACAGTGTTTATGTTGAAATTCCAACTATTTAACCAGAACGCTGTTACCTCGCTTTAAACCCGGCTCAAGTTCCCACTCCCCAGGTAACTGGAACGCAGTGTGGATTAGATGATTTCCATTTTTATATATATATATATATATATATATATATATATATATATATATATATATATATATATATATATATATATATATATATTTCTGGCAGACACATCGGTTTATCTCTGCAGATATTCCTGGGTCGTTTCTGTCATGCTGTCTTGGTGCTTCAACTTCTGTCATCTTTAAGATTTCTGGTTATATCAGTAAACTGCTTTCCCCTCACAAATGTCAGCACACATACACACCAACTCATAAAATATGTGACATATGGCAGTACTTAAAAAAAAAATAAAATCCAACCAACACATTTCTAGTTAGAAGAGTACGTCTGCTTCTTTAAAGCTGAGATCACCTGCTGATGCCACATGTTATTTTCCTTATATATGCTGCTGTCTTACAGTCTCTTTGTTCTCACTGTTCTGTCTCGCTCAAACCAAACACACCCACACAATCACAGATTCCTGCAACCTCCCGGTGTAATGGTGGATATGACAGTAAAGTCTCTAACTAATCTGCTCTGTGTTTCTGCAGCTTGATAATGAACACCTGGGGAAGTTTCATTATTTCTTGAAGATTACAGAAAATAACCGTCTCCAGGGAGTTTTTAAAGAAGAATTTTCATTGTTACATTTTAAGGCCCGATGTCGGATTCATCAACAACTACAAATTATCTTGAGTCTCCTTAATGGGTTTTTATAACAGCCCATAGTATGTGAACAAAATTAAGAACAGATATTTTAAAAGGCAGACATTGAAAGTACAGCTGTATTGATTAAAAAAATTGGGCCAATATCAATATCAGATATTAATAGTGCTGTTGTAACTAATATTTACCAATATTATATTTTGCTACAGTTTTGACACCTTGGGAAAACAACAACCAGAAACAAATAGCAACATAAAAACTAATGTAGGTTGTTAATATGGGCCCTGTTTTATCTATTGGACAGAGACCGATATGTTAAAAAATGACTAATATCGACCAATACCGATACTGGTACCGATATATCGTGCATCACTTTTGTTTTTTCTTGCGGAATTAATGCTTAAGTCTTATTCATCAATCAATCAATCAAATCAAATTTTATTTGTATAGCACATTTCAGCAGCAAGGCATTTCAAAGTGCTTTACCTCATTACAAACACAGAAACACAATGCAATATAGAATCAATCATTAAGTCAAGTTCCATCAAAAAATTTGTAATTGATTACATTTCAAATACCATTCTAAACAGGTGGGTTTTCAGTTGAGATTTAAAAGAAGTCAGTGTTTCAGCTGTTTTACAGAGGCATGACAAGCCAGCCTCATGCTGGCTTGTCATGAGGCTGACAAGCCAGCATCTTCTTTAATGCAGAAATTTTTAATTCAATCAGTAGTCTATATGTTCTAATATTCAAAACATTGTTACACAGCACTTTAAAACCTAACAGGACAGAAGCAGTGCACACTGAAATTCCCATGTCTGATTCTGAATGCTAGTTGTCTTTATGAGCTGCCATGATTCAACTGGTTCCATTAATCTGAAACTGTTTTATTGGCTTTTTATGGCGCATTCTTCCCCATTTTTGTGCTTTTTATCTTTCTGCCACTCAAATGGGCATCCTATGAATACTAAGCCACTGTGAGAAGATAGTGATGGCATTATTCCTCTTACTTACCTAAACATGAAATATGTTTATAAAACAACAAAAAAAATGTTCATGTTTGTTAAACTGCCACTATGTCCTAACAAAATAATATAAGACATAAATCTTAAAATTTTGAGCTCCTCTCCCTTCTCACAAAGCTAACTAGGAACAACCAATCAGAGCCAGGAGGCGGGTCTTAGTGTTGTCAACCATGCCCACTCTCCACCCCCTTGCTCTTTACTAGCCTGCAGCTGCTCCGTCAGCAGAGCCTGTCAAGAATGCTAAGGCTACTTAGCATGGCCACCGATCACAGCAGATAAACTATTTTCCTGGAACGGCAAGCTGTTTCTCCACCGTTAGCATACGTAGCAGTGCGCGGGCTAGCCTGATTGACAGCCCTAAGATCTTCCTCCTCACTCTGATTGGTTGGTTTTCTTCAGGAGTATTACAACAAGATTATACTTCACCTATCTCACTATATCACGACATGGTAGCAGTTTTAATAAATATTTTAAAAACATATTTTCTCATAAACGTTACATACTGCTACTTTAAATGGATATCGTCCCCTGGCACAGCTATTAACCCATACCTCTTTCAGTCTCACATGCATGTATATTTCTCAGTACAAAAGCTTTAACCTTTAGCTTTAACTAAACATGTCGGTAAACCTAAAGGGAAGTGAAACAAAATACGTAATTACAGCACTTAACCTCGCTGTTCAGAGAGAGTTGTTAAATACAAAACAAAATCAAATCAACTCTGGAAATTTAAAGTCAGTGATGACCATCTGGGGATATGCAGTCTCATATTGAAATGACATTCAGTGCATCACACTGGAGCCTTTGTATATTCATAGCTTATAATATACCGGACAGTGAAAGGTAACGCTAACATCACTCACAAAAGAAAGTATACGTAGTCTTTTTTTTTTTTATTTGCTACGGTTAGGTGTTTTCTTTTTTTCCAAATTATTCTACTCACTGAAAGTTTCCAATTTGCATCGGCAAAATTAAATTACCAGCCTCTTGTTGCAATACTAATTCAGCCCCAGAGTTTAGAGCGCACAAAATTGGTTTCCAGTTCTAAGAAGGCACAGCTTGGTAGCAACACCGGAGACGGAGACTGTGAGACTTTAGTAAGGCCCTGGTTATATTTACATCTTAATGAGGAAATAAAGAAACAAAGAAAAAAATAACAAGACTTACTTCAAAGTACGTGTTTGTGGATACCGACTAATTACTGTGGACACATGGAGGTGGCTTCCCTCTCTCTGCTGACTGCTTCCACACGACCTGTGCTGCATCAGAAATATATATATTTTTAAAATGGCTCAGTGTAGTAAAGATTGCAGCCTTAAAAGCCCCCGAGCAGCTGGTCCTCCAGGACTCCTCCATATGGAACACGAGGGTCGGTGTTATTTTCGCATTCAGGCCCGACCGACGCACTGAGGAAAATTAGAGTTCAGCCCGCCAGTCTGTCTGCCTGCCGACGAGCCCAGTGAACTCCTAGCAAGGATCCGTCCCGGCTGTAGCCATAGCAACAAGCGAGATCTAATGCACTCTGCTTGAGTTGGCCAGGTGGCAATTTTATTGAAGAGAACTTCCTCGCACCTTCGCCAAGCAATAAAAGGGAAAAACATCAATATCTGTATCTGCACATACCCTCATATGCCTGTGTTTTGATATCTGACTAAACCATTGATTTTGTGCAGTTTGTGGAACTGTGCACTTCATAGTGATGATTTTCAGTGGCTTGAGCCGTCTGCTGTGGTGATACGTGTATATTTCTTCTTTTCTTTTTCCAATTTGTGCACAGTGAGTTTCTCATTCCATTAATGCATTTATGCTTACTTAAGCTAAAGACTAAGGCAAAAATTTCAAAGTAACTCACTTGTGACTAATTGAAAATAAAGCTAGTTGCCCTTTAAAGCTGTACATAAAGAGAAACTGACCCACAAATCAAATTTTTATTTTGCTTTTAAACTGTCTAAATAGGTGTCCTAGGGTTCTATCTTTATGTTTCTCTGTGAATTTTGACATTTTTATGCAATTTGTAAAGTCCAACATTATTTTTCCTAAAACCGTCTCACTGCTGGCCTCTCTGGTCAAAAGGTTCTTACGCAGTTGAATTTTCCTATTGGTCACAGCGGTATGGCTTGGTATAAAAACTATAAAAGCTGATGATTGCTGAAGGTATGGTGTTGAACGAATTGACTGGCTGCAGAGTTGAGGAAGCGGGAGAAGCTAACAGCGGCTAATGGCCGCTCTTGTTACTCGCTCAGGACTGACAGACTGCCTGCTATCAAAAGTTGTTGCGGGGTGCTGTGGTGGCGCAGGGGCAAAGCATGACCCACGTTGAGGCCTTAGTCCTTGTAGCGGTGGTCGAAGGTTCGATTCCCGGCCTGGCGACGTTTGCCGCATGTCTTCCCCCTCTCTGATTACCCTGTTTCCTGTCAAACTACTTTCAAATAAAGGCCACTAGAGCCAACAAAACCTTAAAAAAAAAAAAGTTGTTGCCACAAAAGTCTCCAACAAGATAACGACTCTCTGTATTGTCTGGGTAATCGGTAACTATAACGACAAAGTGGATACATTGACAACAGTGCTTCTTTCATCCTGATCGCACTCTCGCTCGGCCATGACTCTTGGCTCCGCCCACTTTTCTGGAACTTTTCAAAATTTCCAAGGAAGGGAGTTTAGCATTCAGAGGAGGGTTGATACACTTTAAGGTGAATGCCATCCAGTGACACTTAAAAAATGCCAAGGTCTGCCACACCTTGTTCCCAATAAATAGTTTCCATAGCTACATAGATTTGGTCTCTCTCGCTATTGAACATAATGCAATCTTAGGTTTGTGTTGCTCCAAAAGGTGAACACATTTCTCTTTCTCTGAGCTACTTCTATTTGAATTCTCTAAAGTTAAGAAACTGTATGTTCCAGGTGTATGGATACAAAAGCAGCTGTTGCCGAGGAATGCCTACCTAGAGGACCTTTGAAATAAAAGGTTTGGAGAACAATTGGTTGCCTCTTCAAGAAGGAAATGGCCTGGTCATGACTTCAAGGGCTAAACTCTTCATGGCTGACAAGCTGAACCACCTGTTTTAATTTCTTTTATCCTGAATATCGCAGCTTCCTCTGTTTTGTGGAAGAGACAATGGGACACACGGGAGGCTGAACGTAAATGCTAGAGACGCAAGAATCGGTTACTCTGCCGCCATGAGATGACTATAAAACAACACGAATCAGATCCGATTTGACAATGTGATGGTAGACGTAGTTGGGATTGTAGTTTTATTAGAAGGGACTTAAATGTTCGTCAGGTAGCCGTGTAACTGCAAATGATTCGCTCTGACAGCCGAGTGACCGTCTGAAATGCTCAAAAGATCTAAGCTGGGGGTAAAAAGGTTCAGGGACAGGTTTTTAAAAGCAATTTTAGAACTTTCTTCATCTTTGACTGAAATCCAAGGACTTGGTTTACTTTTCTGTACTCCTCTTTTCTCCACTCCACATGGAAATCAAATCTCAGAGGTTTTGTGGCTCCTAGCAGGAAGGAGGTTATGTTTTGAAGCTTGGGCAGAGAGAAGAAAAAAACCCTGCTTTTTAAAGGAACCAGTCTTCTCATGTTTGTTGCTTGACATGCACATAAAACCAATCCATGAATAAAAACACCGACGGTGAAACTTACAAACACTCCCGCGCTGAGAACGCCGTTTGCAAATGTGATACTCAAGACTGCTAAAAAAAAAAAAAAAACGTGACTCATTTGCAAAAAACATTGTCATTACAATCGTCTGCCTTTCTGATTTCTGCTGCCGGTGACACGGCGACATGACAGCGTGATGATGCCAGACTCTGGGGAAAAAAATCCCACCTTTCATTCATCGGTGCCAACGTTGCCAGCCCAGTTTTTATGGTAATCAAATATTAATGCTAGGAATTTGAAAGGGTAATTAGATGTGCTGTGATATGGCCTCACCCTAACCTCACCACCTGTCAGTCATGTTTGCATCTGTCCTATTTACTCCTGATGTGGAAAAAAAAATGAAATAAAGAAATTCTCCTATCTTGAAAGAAACTAAAACGGAAAAGGTGTAGTTGAAGGGACACCGTGCCGGTCAGAAGTTAACATTCACAAATTGCTTCATCCAGGTTTGAATTTGATGCATGTAGCTTCAAATTTCAAGTCATAGTCTATTTTTTTTTTTACCCCTCCAGGGGGTCTTTTGTGGGCTCTAGTGTCCCTTATATGACAGCAGGCTGACAGGAAACGGGGAAGGAGAGGGGGGAAGACATGCGGCAAATGTCGTCGGGTCCGGGAATCGAATCCGCGACGGCCGCTTCGAGGACTCAAGACCTCCAAATGCGGGTCGCGCTAACCGCTACGCCACCACGGCACGCCCCTAAGTCATAGTCTATTCAAACTAAATTCACCCAAACAAAACATGTGAACATGTAAGTTGATTCTCTGTTTCTGGCACTAACTCATTAAAGCTGATGTATGTAACTTTCATAAAGGTTTTTTTTCATATTTGTTGAATATGAATATCTGTCATGAGACAGATAATCTGTGAAAAAATAAATAAATCAAACTGGTCCGTGTCCTCCCAGTAATACTTTTGTCATCTGAAGAAATTGTTCGCTCCTGGTCAAAAACAACCAATCAGAGCCAGGAGGAGGGTCTTACCACTGTCAATCAATCTCATGTAAGCGTTGCCAAATGTACTTATGGTGAAGAAACAACTTTCCATTCCAGTCTGCTGTCATCAATGGATATGTTAACTAGCCTTAGCATTCAGCATGTCCGAGCATGATTGACAGCGCTAAGACCCTCCTCCTGGCTCTGACTGGTTGTTTCTGACAAACAATCACAGCCATTATTTTTGGCTCTCATTGCTATTTTCATATTTTTGGGAAAAACTGGGATAACACAGAGGAGCTGTAATTTTTTCACAAACTACCAATCTCATTTTAGACTGTTACAACATAATAATAATTTCACCAAATGTAGCAATATTTTAATGAATACAGCTATCAAAATGGTGGGAAATTAAGAACATACTCATATCATAATGTTGGTTCTAAAATGGCAACGGCAAGATTTCCAAAATGACGCACTTTCTGGTCAGTTTCCCATAAATAGCAACACTCACCCTAAATCGGTTCTTCCGGTGACTGATATCCTTTTGTAAATCAGGCGTCGTGAAATCTCCATATTTTATTCTTACAACAAGTTGCACTCTGTCTCAAGATGTGGTGTAGAAAGAAGCATCGGCATGGTAACGGTACAATAAGAACTACCTGTTCAGATAAAGACTTTGCTTTTCTTTCTCCAAGTAAAGTACTGAAGACCATTTCTGTACCCACATTATTCACATTGACTCTGCAGCAATACCTGCCAAAGACCTCGACATGAAACACCGGTGGCCTATCGATCAGAGCAAGATAACTCAATTTCTCAAACAAGAGATGGAATTGGTTAGTTGCACAATTTCATTTTATCTACTCTCCACTGCTTGCTACTGTTTCACAAATGGTCCACAGGAGCATAACGAATGCTTGTCAGCTACAGCGAACATTGTGTTAAAAGAAGCTAAACTGCTTTAGAAACAAGAATACACCGAAGTTGAACGAGATAATCCCCACTAATCCTCCCATGTAAACGGCATAATTTATGTACATGTAAGAGGAGAAAGAAGAAAAAAAAGAATCTGATAACATAAAAGAACAAGTTATGATCCCAAACGAACAATACGTAAGGCTTTGGGAACGGACAGGAGCGATTTGTTGTGTTTTTCCGTGTAACGGTGGTGGTTAAAAAGTGGTTTCCGAAGAGCTTAATGCATCTGTCTTTCTGCTGGGCTGTCTGAAAGCCGGCTAAAAAGCTGCCACTGTTACTGCAGAGTACAGTACAAAAGTACAGCTCAAAATGCACTGCTTTTTTAGACATAAGATATCGCAATCATTTACGAATATTCAACAGTAAAAACAACAGATTATTTTATTAGATCTTACTGGTAGACTCTAAAAAGTGTATTTGGGCTGTAATTCATGTTATAGACTTGTTAACATTAATCTCATTTAATTCGTTTGGGTTTGACAACTTACTTTTTTGTGTTGAATTAATTTTAAAAGCTACACGTTTTAACTTAAAGGAACTTCTTTCTTTGACTTCACTTGAAGCAATTAAGTTCAATGCTGCGTTTGTATCATATGCCTGACTTCATGAAGCGAGTCTCACCAGGGACAGATACTGTACCAACCATCGTGCTGTGGTGGCGCAGGGGTTTAGCACAACTCACATAAGGAGACCTTAGTCCTTGAAGCGGCTGTAGCAGGTTCGATTCCTGGCCTGATGACCTGTGACACATGTCTTCCCCCTCATTCATAACACGCTTTCCAGTGTATCCACTCTCAAACAAAAGCCCCCTGAAACAAAAAAAATGTGGCTCAGATGGCTTCTTTATTTTAAGTAAACCAAATGATTTGAATAAGACTGACTTAAATTTGTCAAGTTAAACCCAATTTTCCCCAATTACTTGTTACCAATTGAAGCAATTCAATTAAGTTGATTCAACTATCTTCTTTTTTCAGTGTAAACCAGCGTTTAGCATTTTCAAAGGTGATCCTCAGCTTAGCACAGGACAATTTTTTTGAGGTCACCATTTCCACTTCAATTTTTCATCCCGCAAACTCTCGTGACCCTTCTGGAAAATTAAAACGGTCGTCCAACCTTAGCGTTGATGCCACAATGCGAGAGACATTGCTTTTTGCTTGCCTCAAACGACCTGCGAAGTTCAAAGACAGAAAGACTCTTTGCCTTTGCCATCTGGGGGGTCATTATAACGTGGACGTCTGCCAGAAAACAACATGAAAGTCGGGCTTACCCGCTGATTTAGAATTTCTTAGGCTACCGGTCCTAAAGGTTACACTGATCAAGCGACGTTGAATGCAAATACTTTTAGATTTGTCCCTGGTGTTGGGATTCTGCTCAGCAGAGTTAAGTCTTTGTAAAGCCAAGGTGTTATCAGACTGCTGTTGATGCCAGAGAAGCAGGTTCTGGCAGCAGTGGCGTAGCCGGACCTTCCAGGCTTAATTACTTCACACATTTCGATGCTACATGTGGGGTGTGAGGTGCAGCAGCGTGTCTAGCGAGCATGTCTAAAGCTCACTAATTCCCCTTAATTGCTAGTGGTCAAGTGTAACTCGCTGTGAGTTTTTGAGCTTGTGTAGCAGTGCGACAGCAGAGCCAGAGAGTGATGATGACTCATCACATAAAGGGCTCAGTCATTGCCTGACCTCCAGCGAGGCCTGACCTGCAGAATCACACACACACACACACACACACACGCACACACACACACACACAACTATAACACCGATTCCAGTGTTGCTGCCTGAAGACGAACGGCCGTCCAAACACTCCACAAAGTGCACCGCGAGATAATTAGGAAATAATGCACTGATGCTGAAAAGAAAGACAGAGGGAACTTTAGGGAATCACTTGTAATTACCGGCTCTTGTCTGTTTACACGACACATTCATTGCTTCTGTAATGACTCCGTACTGTACACAGCCCAGCCATGACACACATGGGAGGAGTGGTTTCGATTGGGGCAAAACAGTTTGTTGATGTCTGTAAGTGTAACTTTAATATTTAATTTAAACATTCTCAATGCAAGGGTGTCAAACTCAGTTTCATTTTGGGCCGTATCAAACATCTGAACATCCTTAAAGGGCCGGTTGTGCCAGAATGTACTGATAAAACCCATTAAACTGTTAAAACAATAATAAATGGCTGCTCTTCCAGGATTTTACAATTGTTTTTGAGTTATTTTGTAATCAAAATTACATATTTTGTGGTGCTAGGTTAGAAATATTTGTAAGGAAGTTTTATGATGTTTGCTCTAATCTATGACTTTAAATGTGACTTTTTTTAATTCCTCGCTGTAACTGTAACCTGACATCAAGTAAGGCTGAGGCAGCAGTCAGTTAAGCCCAATGTTTTTGATGAATTTTGAGAAAAATTTGCATTAAAATCAGACATTTCTTTTGGAGGTTTGCTGATTTTGTGTGAATTTTGCAGAAAATATGGAGGAATTTATTGATGTCATTTGGAGCTCAGAGGGCCACATCCAAAACTACGGCGGACCAGATTAGGCCCCTGGGGCCTTGAGTTTGACAGATGTGCTCTATTCTATTCAGAGATTTAAAGTTATATTTAAGAAGATCCAGATTTTCTACTGTGCCTCTAGATCCAATATATTTCTCAAAAGTATTGATTCTTTTTAGATTTACCCCACATTTCAAAACTCTTTAACAGTTTTATTTATCATGCTTTAGTGAACTTTCCATTTTGCTTCTAAACACACAACTCAGTTCACCGTATGTCCTTTTGTTCATAGCAACACACACATTTGTTTGCACACACATAGCCCAACAAAAGTCATAATTAACCATCAGTTTGTTTCACGTACGCTTCTTTCCTTCCTCAATTTAAGAACGAACACAACCCAGCTACACGTTTCCATTTGCAACCCACATATCATGTTTATGGATTCAGACTTGTGTACCTGGTATCAAGTCTGTATTTTATAAAAGGAGAGAAGAAAATAAATATGAAGACCATTATGAGGGCGAATGTGCCCTGCTGTGTATCTCAGCTTAGCTTGAAGTTGGCCTAATTACAAAGACGGCGGTTCTAAAACCCCTGTCAAGCCCCCTCAGCTTTCATAATGTATTCATGATGGGGTAATTCATTTTTCTTCACAGGAGCTTCTACCCATCTGAAACTGAATTCAACCAGTATTTTTTTTTCCAAACAGGTGCCTAATGACACGTTCAGCAACCAAAACTGGATTCACGTGTTAAGATTATTCTAAGGGCCGAGACAACAACGTACGGCACTTTGCAACAGTGTTTCGTAGTTTGTCATATATCAATTGTCTATGTAAATTATGAGAACGTAAGGAATTTGAGCAGCTTTTTTTCTCAAATAATACTAAATAAAATCCACTGCAGATATGTAAATATCTATATTTGAATGTATATATAAATATAATAAATAT
This sequence comes from Xiphophorus maculatus, assembly GCF_002775205.1. Taxonomy (NCBI): domain Eukaryota; kingdom Metazoa; phylum Chordata; class Actinopteri; order Cyprinodontiformes; family Poeciliidae; genus Xiphophorus; species Xiphophorus maculatus. Next base: position 23,603,563 of record NC_036444.1, read on the forward strand.
AATTATGTAAATATTGTCCAACACATAAGTTGTTGGCAAAAACTAATAATGAATCTTACCTTCACAATCTTTGACAAAATGAAAAAACTAGTCTAAAGGAGATACGTGTCATAACCTTAACATTGACAGCGATCCTGAAGTTCACAGGAAAAGATCCAGTTTGAAAATTGTCAGTCCGTTTATACGTTCTGGGTTTTTCTAAGTTGCATCATGATGGCTGAAATTGAATGACTGCTGATATTCAGACCGTGTGCCCTTAACCCCCCCCCCCCACCTAGGGATCTCATTGATTTCTCCGAAACATGGATGAGAATTACAATCGTTCTCCGGAAAGAAATCGCTCAGAAACGTGTCAAGACGGGTGAAAAATCATCCGCCTGCCAGTGCTGAACTTAGCCCACTGGGGAACCGGGGGCGGCACACAAAAGGCCGCCGCTATTAAACTCCAACCCTAGGAGAAAATGTAGATTGTGTCCGACTACACAGAATGTGTCACCGGTTACCTTGGACAACCGCTGGTGGCTGTTTGGTTGTGATAAAAGAAATTGCCCTCAAGTCACTCACCACGGCATTTTAAAGCACTACTGAGGATGTTGCATTAATGAACCTGAGTGAGACGTGTTATTCGGTGACATCGTTTTCAAGCAGAATGGCCGGTATATATTAATAAAAATGCATAAAGTATCCTCCTATGAAGAGCCAGCATGAAAACACTCTTTTAGCCATTCGGCCCTCTAAAGGCCGATTAAATAAAGCCCTTTTTTGAATAAGCTGCCCTGTCACTTAGCTCTTGCTGCTCAGTAATACCACAATCACCATGGATATTTCAGTTATTGTACATTCTATTATCACTGCAGGACAGCCGATTACCTCCCAGGCCTTTTGTGCCATGTCAAGCTACTAGTGTACAGTTTACAGCACAGGATGCAAGGGATCCAATTACTCTGCAATAATCTGATGTAATGAAATAAAAATAACCATCATGGAAAAAGCTAAGGCAATCCGAAGAGGGGGAAAGGGCTGGAGTTGAGGACGTCTTCCTTTTCCGTTCGACTTGTTGAAAAATCAAAATGGATGATTGACTTCATCTGCTCGCTGCGTAGAATAATAATAATAATGATAATCTAATAATACAAATAAGATGGCTTTGTGCAATACATCAAACGTGGGGAAGTTGTAGGTTTTGAAGTCAGCCGAGCCAGCGGAGACGGGGCTGGCTGAGCACAGTGATCGATTAGGGCTTTTTAAACACTCCTCCTGGTGAGCTCTGCCGTGGCCAAAAGAGCAGCTGGGGTTTTTCCCCTCCTTCTGCGAAAGGGGGTGGAGGAGGGCCACAGATGGCACGGACCCTGCAGGTCAAGCGCTATTCAAGGATGCAAAGCGGGAGTGAATGAGTGCGTAAATTAATCCTGGCCCCGTGGACTGCGTCGCAATTTAGTGCGTGGCGCTCCACGGTAATAAAGGCCTCCACGTTAAATCCATATTATGTATGACACATAAGCTATTAAAGAAGAATTCGCAGAACTACAACCGCTCCGTCAGCCGTGGAGGAACGTTATTGCTTCTTATTGATTCAAAATACACATATCACTTCACGCACGGCTCAGAAAATAATAATGTTTACCTCTGAGATGACTAAATCGCTGCGGAGAGAGATGCTTCCTTTCAGGCTCTATGCCAGACCTCGTCAACGGGGAAAATAAAGGGGGCTAACGTAAACAGGATCTGAGGAGAGAAATTGACGTTTGTAGGTTTGTTTCTTTTCTTTTCTGACACTTGGAGCTCCTTAAACATCAAGAAGAACCAAAACAGGCATAATTAAAACCGTTTGTATCGAGCGGAGTTAAACCAAATTAAAACGAAATTGAAAAAAAGGGACAATCAAACCTGCAGTAGAACTCTGTGACGTTCTCATGAACGGGAAAAACATAGTTCAGTAAGTTCTCCCCAAAAAAGTGTCGAAAAATGGTGTGAGAAATTCATATGCATTAAAAAAAACCAGCCTCCACAGGATGATGGTGTAATGAAGTTTCGTTTACTGAAGGGAAGAGAATCATCTTCAGCCTACCATCAATGTTCCTTATCTTACCATATATTTTGGCTTACCTAAAAACTCGTTGGTCCAAGGTATGAAGAAATGCAGCATGTATTCTGAAAATTAGAAACCTGTTATACCTTATTAGTATGTATTGTGTGTGGTGCATCCCCGTTTCATATAGTGCATTTGTGATGGGATGATGGAGGGCAAAAGGTCTCAGTTGTTTCCCATTGCATATCTGATTGCGTTTGCTGATTACATGACAATAGATAATCTGAAGTAAATAGCACTCCAAAATCTCCTTCCTACTCATTTAATACTTTAGCATTAAAGTGAAATCACCAGCTACTCCCGATTTTATGATACGTAGAAACAGTTCATGGAGTATACACAGGTGGACTCTATTTATTTATTCAGTCATCACTCAACTTCTTAAGGCAATGGGTTGCAATCATAGAAAAGGGAATACTTTTACACAATGTAATTTTAATTTTTTTTTATTTTGTAATTATTTGGAAGAACGCTGTGCACCGTGGAACACAACAGTGTTCATGGTATTGCTTAAATTGCTTTTGAAATATGATTTTGTCTGTCCTTGCAGTCATGGTCACTCAAAGCGGAAAAAAATGAGCCGCATTTACGCATGCGGATGTGACATCAGCGCCGTAGGTGCAAAGAGCCCACTGATTGCACACTATTATTTTCTGACTAACTCAATTCACGATCGTCTTGAACACTCACAAACTGTGAATAGAGCAATAAAATGTGCTTGTTGTTTAATGTTCAGGCGATCCATATGTGCAGAAGCCAATAAACAAAAGCAAGATGGCGACATCACATAAAAAAAACTAATGCCAACCATCCTGACAGAGGCACACACAATGAATGTTAATAAATGTTCATACGATGAAATACAAACAAATGGCAAGGGGAAAACCAATGTTTTTTATATTGGCCATAAAGGCAAGTGCCTTGGGCATCAGTAGAATGGAGGATACATGATAAACAAAAAAATATTATTCATGTGGCAGTTGTGCCTTAAGCCATTTTTCTATTACTTTTGTTGCATGTGGAGTGAACAAACCACCACTGATACAAACAAACACACCATAGGAAACCAGACAATGCCATAAACGATTTACATTTTGCACATATATGTCCCGACATAAGGTTTCACAAAACGGGCTTCATATCCTCATGTTTAGTTGCAGATAAAATGTTAGTTTTTGCATCATAACAGCACATGTTACAAGAGAAACATTGAACGGCTGCTGAAACAACAACAAAGCACCCCTGTGTCAAATCGTTGACCATATTTTAAAATAACCCATGTTTGATATAGTGCCTTCAGTTTGTTTATTGGGGCCTGCCATAGCAAGGCATGGAAGGCACCTATTATTCTACACGTCAAAATAACTGCAGCTTCTTTTCACCATTAATGCGGCTCGTACCGCTGCGTGCCCCCTCACAATATATATTTCAAAATGTGCGGCTCGTGAGGGGTGCTATTACTTTTGTTGGCATTTCAAGTAACCACGGCAAAGTAAGTAGCGAAAAACAAGCCAAATTCAAATCACAACGAATTCTAACTGACACTGTTCTTTCAGTCAGGCTCAAAACAGAGATAGACTTTTTGTCTGCCCCTCCGTGTCTCACTCACACAGCAGGCAGTGCCTTTCCTCCAGCCCTTTCTGTAAAATAAGCTCTTTTTAAAAAAAAAAAATTATTAACCATGTTTAGCACACTGAATGGAGGAAGTCAATGTAAGACAACATGCTAGTGATGCCCCACATGCCACCGGCAGCATTTAGGCTAACATTAGCATTTTGGCTAATTTTAACTTGTACACAAATTTTTCAGATTTGATTTTTTTAACAAATTTTAACATACTGAATGGAGTAAGTCCGCGTTACTCAACATGCTTGTGACTCTCCACATGCTGGGCTCCAAAAAACAGGCACACTTTGCCAGGCCCCTTTTAAATTTCTTCCGAAATCATCTAGTTTTTGATATGTGATTCCATTTTTATTTTTGTTAGAATTGTAACTGTATCTAATATTGGTGGGAACATATCAAAGGTGAATCCAGGATCATTCAACAGCTGTCACATCCATTTCCTAGAGTAAGCTTAGCATGACATAAAGCATAACGCATTAGCTTTGTAAAATTCTAACTTAATCATTTGTTTAATTTATCTCATTAAAGGATGACTGAGAAAAAACATTCCTTTGCTAATTAATAGTTCTCATTTGATAATCCTAATTCTGTTTCCATGGTACATGGTAAATATTACAAATGACTAGAAAGAGAACGAAGACAATGCGTGACAGATTTAATCGACTCTGTGCGTTAGCTTTGCTTCTCAGATCTCACAGAGATCACCATCGTGAGGTCATCGAAGCCTTGCCCACCTTAATGACATTAAAATTAGCAAGCAGTTAGTCCGGCTGTTGCTAGTGCTTATGTAGAGAATGAAGCCTATTTAAACACCCACACATCTTAGAGTAAGTACCTGGATGACGCTGAAGACAACAGTCTGTCAGGTCATGGTAATCTGGTAATCAGGTGTCGCAAAGGTGCTGTGCGAGTATCGTGAGGACCAGGGTTGTGAAGCACTCATTCAAGCTTACTTACAGTATTTATAAGGTATTGGAACACTGAAGCATAACCGGTTTATTGTTAACATTTCTAAATTATATATTTTTTAAAAGACTTCTTTTAAAGGGGCAGTATTATGTATTTTCCAGCCACACAGTGTCATTTAATAGCACAATCAAGTTATTCTCTTACCTTCAGTTATTATAAAAATGCTGTTTATATGTTTACCAAACATGACTTTGTCATTGAAATTGGGCCTCTGTCTGTTTAAGAAGCTCTTGCTTTTTCCAAAACTCCGCCTTCAGGAAGTCATCTCAGCATTGCACCTCTATTATCGCTCTAATAGCTCTTATAATGAGCTCACCTGTTTCGCAGTTCCACCAGGTGTTTGGTAATTGCTGCTGGCTAGTCTGGAGGAGCTGAGAGAGGGAGTCACAGAGGAGGGATGCTTTGTGAAATGGAAGCTCATAAGCTTGGAAACTGCAGCTCTGAGGAGGAGCTGCGTCATCGAAGGCGGGGCTACGTCCCACCCAGGCATTTTCCACAGCTGAATAGTTGCCACGGGAGATTAAAGGATTTCTCAAACACATATGAAAGTGTCAATTTTGTATGATACTGCCCCTTTAAATCTTCCAGAAAACCTGGGAAATTTTTTTTGGTTTGGTTTGAGACAATAAAATACGTATTTTTTTGGAAAACTGACATTTTTGCCTTGACACAAAACCAGCGAATCATTCCTACATGGACTCCTTCAGCTTTGAGGAGAAGAAAGTTTCTTTGACAGGTAATCCAAAGTGCAAAGAAAGGACGACAGGGTCTGACTGAAGTTCATGGTGACATGTTTGCATTCAGTGATCATATTGATTCACTGTCATGCTGGTCCTATATACAGTATGTTTCAGTGCGAAGACGCCAACAGTGGCATGGTTTCATTTATTGACTGTCCTGGATCATATTTCACAATGAACACTGGATGTTTAAAATATGCATGAGGTATCACTGTGAAGGGGATTTTACGGCATGTTAAACATTATTTTGGTAAATGTTATGCTGAGAGAAAAGATTGTCCCAAAGAGCACTTAATGGCACTTAAATGTAGCGTACTGTGTTCTGAAATAGGCAAAATACATTTTCAAAATGTATCCCAGCCAGCATTGGTGTGTGTAGAAATAAATGCGTACTGAGAGCCTTACGTTACAAAAAAACACATGTAACTGAATCTTTTCCTTGCATGGCTGTTATAGTGTGTTTGAAAAAAAAAATAGCTTACAAAGTTTTAAATGAAAGATTTGTCTAGTAACCACAAAGGTTTTTTAACTTTAAATTAAGGCTGCAGTATGTAACCTTTATAGCCTTTAAAGTATATATTTTTTTTATATAAACATATTTGTTAAAAGTGACACTGTGTCATGGCACAGATAATCTCAGATGATTGCCTTCTGAAGAAATGCACCACATCCAATAAAAACAACCAATCAGAGCCAGAGGGAGGGTCTTAATGCTGTCAATCAAGTCAGTGTACTCGTGCTCAATGTGCTAATGGTGGAGAAACAAATTAACGTTTTTCCGCCATCGTCCGTGGCCATGCTAATTAGCATTAGAATTTACAATAGGCTCTGCTATCAGGAGGGGGGCTTCAGCAGCACCACACGGAGGATGATTGACAGCGCTAAGACCCTCTCCAGGCTCTGATTGGTTATTTCCAATTAGCACTGGGAAAAGGTAGAGGGAGCTAGATTTTTTTCCACAGATTATCTGTCTTACACCATACTGTCACAATATAGTGACAGTTTCGACAAATATGTAAAAAATATATTTTTTGTATAAAAGTTCCACACTGCGGCTTTAAGCAGCAGAGTTTTGGGTGTAATTTTGACAGCCTCTTGTTGTTTTGAAAGTGGAGTGAGAGCGGGTAGAGTGTGGTAAATAAAGCTGTAAAGAAGACTGGCACAACTTATCCTGCAACTGAGCTCTTCACTCTGGGAGGTATTGATTAACTGTTCCTTTAAGGCTAGTTAGATAAAGACGGTCGCTACTACGGGATGGATGTGCAGCAGAGGTGTCAACTCAGGACAGGTACAGAAATGTTATGAGTTCAGATGTTAAACGGAATCTATCCATGATATCCATGCCTTGGGTCCTATGGGCCACAGTCAGCATCAATGCACCTGAACTTTCTGTCAAGAGTTTTCCCCCAAGCAGGGTTCAGACACTGGGAATTTGTCCCGTCTGTGCCAAGTCATTATCTTAAAACGCATATCATTTTAGATTTGCTCATATTTCTGAGGGGAAATAGAGAAATAATGTAAACCGGTTCACCAAACAGCCTAATGAAACAGCAATGATTGTTTTAAGGCTCTTTAAAAAAGGTTAATGCAATAATAATTGAGGCAAATTAATGCCTGTTAACTAGCTAGGCAGTTCTAAGGAAAAGGTTACTCGCATTTAGGGAAAACGCAAAATGAAAAGGACAATTTAAATAAAATCAGTAATTATCGCATCAATCCTGAATGATTTTGGTTAGATTTCTGAGAATTCTACTTTTCCAGCATCTCCCAGTTTTTTCCACATACGCTATACAAATAAACTTGATAGATTGAAACCATAAAAAAATGCCAACATGAAAATGTCATCTTTAAATTACTGAGCGAATGCCCAAAGTATGCCCCTAGATGTTTCTGTAGTTGGTTGATAAATCAATCTTCTCTCAAAATTGAACGCTCACAGCCACAACAGAAAACCTGAGAATTCAGAAAAGCTAAAAATGCACCGATGACATCAGGTTTGATATTTCCACCAGTGCATCCGTCAAACGCAGCACATTTGATATTCTTTTACTTAAGAGGAAGAAAAACTGAACTAAAAATATAAAAAACTGGTTCAACTTTAAAAAGAGACAGGTATTATGATAATTACTTTATCAGAGTTCAGACTGTCAGATGCAATGACGGCTAGCTGAAACCTTTCAGAAAAACTGAATGCATCTCTTTCGTAACATCTTTCCAACACACAGACATATTTCTTTTTGGAAGTGTTAAAAACACACATATTGACTTTTAGCCATGCAGAGAAGTCTAATATGTAACATAAAATCTCAACATATTTAAAAAGATTCTCTTGAAGACGACTGTACCGGCTGGCATGGCAGTGGAATTAGTGGACCACGCTAACAATGAGAAATAACACCAGATAAAGCTGTGCCCTGACATCTTTCAGGAAAAAACAGTATGTAGGAATACAAATTCACCAATTTACTGGGCAGCATATGAATTGATTCAATAGCTGACTCCCAGTTCTGCTGTATTATTTAAATTTATTCTACTTTAAAGAACTGATTTCTTCTTCATCACTCACTAAGGTTACCTTGAGTTGTCTTCTCGGCTGATTTCTGTAAAATCTTAAAATTTGAGAGAGCTGTCGCAATTGTAGATTCACAACATGAAAACTCAGAAATCATCTACTTCCTGTGTTGTACAGCAGCGTAAAGAAATCTGGTTGAAGATTTTCCACTTAAGATAGTAAACAAGATATTGGGGGAAAAAAAACAAATTATATTACATGGTTTATGACGCTGGATTTAATTTCACCTGAAACCAAAGGAACATGTCCTTGAGGTGAACTGGCGCTATTCATCAGGAGAAACCATTTGCTTTTTTTCTTCTTCTTCTTTTTTTTTTTTTATTATGCAGATGCACCAGCTTTCAACATTTGACTATTTCACAGACCCGGTACAATTTGTTTAATGACTACTGCTGTTGGACCTTCATAGTGTCCCCTGGGCGCATGTTGTCACCTGGGTCCCCACTGAACGCCCTTGGCACTTAATTAATCAATAGATGTGATTGAGTGGCTTCTGTGTGAGAGACATAATGAGCTCCTGATTAAAATTGTTGCAGCCGGACCTGTAGACTCCGTCATGGCTCGCGGGTTTCGCTCTCTTGCTAAGCTCTTCAGTGATGTAACCTTTCACAAACCGGACTGAAAAATAAAAGCAATGACAGCTTTTTAAATATGTGCGGATCTTGACGAAAGTGTAATTGTTATTTTGTTCAGAATATTTTTTATTGGAATGGCTAGACATAGAATGGGACACATTCTTAGCCAAAATTTGGGTAGATCAGTAGATATTTGGAGCTTTAATAAGTAACGTTAAAGAGGCAGTATTATTTGTTTTCCAGACACATACTATCATTTTATAGCACAACCAAATAACTGTTACTTTGAGTCGCTACAAAAATTCTGTATAAGTCAAATATAACTTAAAAGAAATGTAATGCCTTGAAATTGGGCCTCTGTCTCTTTAAGAAACTCCTGCTCTTTCTGAATCTCCACCTTCAGGAAGTCATTACAACATGGCTCCTCTATTAACCCTTCAACGTTTTTACTAGCGTCGCACTGAGAAGTAGCTCCTTAATGAGCTCAGCAGATGTGCGTAATTCCACCAGGTGTTTGCTAACTGCTGCTGGCTAGTCTGAAGGAGCAGAATGGTTGCCACGGGAGATTTAAGGATTTCTCAAACTTGCATAAAAGAATCAAAACAACACTCCAGGCATGTTTTTGATGAGGGAATGGCACTAGAACATAGTGTAAACTAACAAAAAAAATAAATTTTACATAACATTCTTTCTTTAATAAATAAAACATTCATTAAGTACTGTGGTGATCCGGGGTTCAGCTGTCCGCTGAACCAATTCTGTGACTATTTGGCAAAGTACTATGGATCACTATTCTGTTAAAAGAGCCATTATCAGAGTACAGCAAACTCATACTTGTAATGTCCAGGTATTTCAGAGAGTAGAGAGTTTCCTCTTTTAGAACGTTTCCCGGGTCAGAAACCTGGCATATAGACGGGCTCCAATAGTTGTTATGGCGACCCCACTTTTTGTCACACTTCTCTAACAGTGAACATTGGAAGCTGTTTTTCCTTGGAAATAAGATAAACATTTGGATCCTCTACCAGCGTAGCGGCTGGGAGAAATAAGCCTTTGAATCATGTTTATACCCTTGGAGAAGTTAAAGTCATGGATTATGCATTAAAAGTTGCTATAATCGCCAAACAAAGATAGAAATAAAATAGTGGATATGCGTATGTTATGGAACACAAATGAAATATATAGTGATAAATGTTTACAGATAATGTTCTCTATATATAGGGTGACTTTTATTTTTTTAATTAATTTTGTTTCTATGTCACTTTTATATGCATTATAAGCTGACTGACAGTTGTTTGTCAAAACAATATGACAACATCAAAAGTGTTTTTGAGGTTTTTGTTTTGTTTGTTTATTGCTGTTGTGTTACATTTGGATTTATCTATTCATTCACTCAAAAACTGCTTCAGTTCACATTTACTTAATGGAAGTGTCACAGGGTAAAAGATGTAAAAGTTCAGCTTGCAAAAACAAAAATACAGTGAACCCTCGTTTTTCGCGGGGGTTACGTTCCAAAAAGAATCCGCGATAGGCGAAATCTGCAAAGTAGGAACCTTTATTTTTTTACAATTATTATACAATGAAATATTCCATAATACATTGAAACCAAAGAACAAAACCTTTTTACAGGCCCAAACATTTGTTTAACAAATAAAAAGTACTGTATAAACAATTTTTTTTTTTTTTTTACAAATAACTACTGTACTGTAAAATAATAATTTTAATATGAACTGAAAGCGGATTCCCGTGCCCGAATTGCGGAGATCAGCGCCCCCCACCGCGACCCGAGTTATTGGATTAGAATGGGAGAAAATAAAAAATGATTATGAAAAAAAACAAAACAAAGTACAGTAGGACAAATAGTGACTCAGGTGTATTTCACTGCTCTTCTGACTGAGCCGCTGCATCCTGACTCCGCTCTGTAGTGGTTTTTTCTTCTAGAGCCCGCGGTGCAGGTGTGTTTTTTCGAAAGAACATAGTTATCGGTAGTTGTTGTAGATCTTTTTTCTTCTGGGCAAAAAGATTCTTATAAACCGACATGCCACCATCGATTATGTTAAATTTGGCAAGCTGTTTTACGTACGTGTACATAATAAACCGCAACGTTGTTGACACACAGGTAGAGAAGAAGCGGAGAGACTGTTTAGCCAATCAGAATGCAGAACACGATGCAAAACCGTGAAGCAGCGAGACCGCGAAAGATGAACCGCAAAATAACGAGGGTTTACTGTAAACACTATTTTAATATTTTGTGGTCTAACTACAAGAGCAGGGATATATTTTACTTTCCTGCTCCACTGTGTTAAGTACTTCACCAAGATGGTCATACACTTTTTCAATTTAAATCCTAATATTTCCTCAGTTAATATTTATTGATTTACCATTCCTGCAGTGCTTTGTCTTTAAGCCATTACCACCTAATTGATAGTACTTCCTTCATTTCACATATAAGCAATTTTAAAAGACCAAAGACATGTTTTGGAGATATTTATGCTCAACTTTTTGGTCTGAAACGTAGCTCCCAGGACCCCCCACAGTGCTCTGCCTAATTCATTCTATTGCCTTCCAGCTAATTGTCTGGTAACAGTGGAGCTGCTGCAGAGGCTCACATTCTAACGGTGATGGTAATTGCTGTGTAGTGTATGAATAACTAATCTCAGCTCATGCAAAAAAAACAAAAAAAAAAACAGTATCAATTAAATACATTTGTAAATTACACAGAGCTTCAAAATGTCTCGGTTTTGGCTTGACTTCAGCATCGTCGAATAACCAACTGGTAATTAATGTAAGCGTAAACATGTTGTATTTTACATTAATTAGCACTTGGGTTACTCATTTGTAAACAGAAGGAAGTTATTAACACTGTAGTAGTAGGGGGGTAATTTTGGGAAAGGTCCGTAGATACTTTTTCAAATTAAATTTGTTCCACCGCTTTTGTTTTGTAGTAGTTTGTGTTCTTGGTGTGTATAAACATATCAGATTTATATAAAGCTTGTAAATGCAGGAGTCATGTGTTTTAAGCATGTACACACACACAGTATTGTGTGAAAGCAACACTCTAAAAGGTAATACCTATTCTTATTTAAATTGAGTTTGTGTGCTATACTGTTGATTAAACTCAGGCAATGTGAATAATTGTCATGGTCTGAGTTTGTCTTTGGTCATTTTTGTTAATTTAGTCCTTGTGTGTTGTTCCTCGTTCTCCGTTATTGTTCAGACCTGTTTTCTGTTGCTTGATTATCTCCAAGTCTGTATTTAAGTTCATCTGTGCATCCTATGTTGGTTGGTTCCTCTGTTGTTGTAATGGTATACCACTTAGATTGTGTTTCATTTTTTAAAGCAGCACTAGAGCTGAATAAAGTAAAAAGCCTCCTGGTTTCTTCCCTCTAAGAAAGTGTGCAGCAATACTTGTTGGCAGTATATTCACCATAAAACAGAGTTATTGCAGCAACGTCAGTTACCATAGATGGTGTTAAGTATGCAGGTGACATGTTGTTGTCTGTTGGTTCATGTTTTGGCCTTTCAGAGTTCAGGCAGATTCATTACATATTGGTTATCAATACCAATTGTATGTTCATTTTGCACACAGATGTTTGCATGTTATTATGAACATCTCAGATTGTACGAAGTCTGCAGAAGTAGTTCAAGCCTGGTTGTAACTCAGTTAGAAGACCTCGATGACGTTGCTCTGCCCTCTCTGCTTACAGAGTGAAAGGACAGCTGTTTGTTACCTTGAAACGTTATGGTTGGCGCTGATTTTTTCCAGAATCATGGACCAGTCATGGTCAGTGAGAGTAGTGTTTGGAGAAAATGACATCTGCAAGACCAGTTTCCAAGAAAGACCCAATAATTTGGAAGAACTTATAAGTGAGCTGAAAAGGCGTCTTAGTCTTTGGTATGACTTCAAATTTCACTACGAAGATCCAGAGTTCAACAATGCTTTTTGCAACGTCTCGGATGTCGCTGAAGTCCCACACAGAAGAGTGTTTTGCTAGAAAATGTAACCGCAACTTTTTCTGTCAGCTGTTTAGCATGTGACCTATCTACAGCAAGTTCATCTGACACAGATATACTTCCAAACATTGAAGGTACCTCAGGTGACACATGGCCTTCTACATTTGAGGTGCCATATTTCTCTGTGGATACTGAATATAGGCGGAAACAGGGAAACCTTATTTTTATGACAGATGGAATCCGCATGCCTGTTTCACAAGACATGAAGCATGACATTTTGAAGAAGCTTGCAAAGGAGATGTATAAATACATGTCTGATCCTCAAGATGAACACTTCTCAATTGTTGCTGAGGCACTGATTGGAAAGCACCCTTGCCTTAAAAGAGCCAGGATCCACCAGGGCTTTCAATGGACGAAATCTTTGAGCCAAACTCCACAGATGTGGAATCGTAGATCTGTCAGTCAACAGCATAGGGAAAACAACAGATTCGAGAAGGACAGCAACCAGGAATAAGTATAAAGAGACCCAGGAGAAGTGGGCAAAACTTTCTACCAAACTTTCCGCAAGGTAAAGACGTATCAACACTTGAAAGTACTGGACAGAGACTGGAAAACAAGATGACACCAAATGATCACTACGTGAATCGCCTGTTGAGCCAGACCTTCTCATTGAGATGTAAAGAAATTGTGGAAAAGCAGCCATCTGTAAAGCAGATGTTGGAACGCTGACCAGCTCTTTTCAGGAAACAACAGGTAAGCAAAGACAGAAAACACCAATAAGCCACCCCATGCTGATTGTGTACCATCCTTTGGATTCTTTCTTAACCGTTGTACAAAATATTGTTGTTGTTTTTTTGTTGTTTTACCTTTAACTGTTTTTGCTGAGTTCACAAAGGTGGCTAGTAGTGATTTAGAGCAAGACTTTTTCCAGTCCTTGGACCGCCACATCCCACGTTTGCATGAGATATCAAAGTCTACAAAGTGTCTTGTTGGCCAAACACTTTCTGAGATCCTTGGCCAGGTTGAAACAAGGGTAAACATTCCGTCTTATTTTGTTTAAGGGGAAGGAAACTCTGCACATTCTTAAATTACACCTACATACAGCTTCTCATTAACAGCAAACTTCATACTAGACAAAGCCAACCAGTTTAATCTTGTATTCTTTCTTTTGGGGACAAATTTGTATCGCATCGTTGGGTGATCAAGACTGGGGGAAAAAGTCTGTTGGTTGTGAAATAATGAATAATTGAGCAATAGTATGTGGCATTAAAACACAAACAAGCAGATCAGAAAATTACTGTTGCTCCTTTAGCTGTAATGCCATGAAAAATTTAAGCAGTCTTAGCCAGAAAGTAAATAATTAACAATGTGATTGAGTTTCTATGGAAGATGTTTTTGCTTATATTTTTCCTTTCTTGCAAGGGAAATGCAAGAAGGGAAAATGACATCATTGTCATTATGGAAATGACAATGATGTCATTTCCATAAGGACAGCTGTCCTGCGGTGCCTCTCTGTTTTCCTCTCTGTGTCTCTTTTGTATGTATTGTAATTTGATTTGTTAAAGATTTTGGTCTAGGAAATCAATATTTTCACCTCATTTTTTATTTTTTTGTACTTTTCTTAAAATCCATTGGACTCAAATCCCATGGCAGGATTCATTTTTATTTCATGTGGCCACATTGGCATTTTGCTAAGATGTCAAGGATAGCACTGTGTTAAAAATAAAGAAGAGTTTTCTGAACTTATCTTTTGGTGTAGTTACTTGATTAATTTAAGGCAATTGGTTTTATAGATTCTGCTAAGTAAACTGTACTGGTCATATAAGTTGGATTAACTTGATGTAGCTAAGTTAAGACAATTTACTTGCTATTTCTAAGTTGAAACAGCTACACTAAACTAAGTTAGATTAAATTCACACAATTAAGTTTATGCAACAAGGTCTTCAGTACACTGAACAAGACTGCTAAGTACAAAAGACTCAAGACTAATAGTTATACTTACATTTTTCAAGGCAATTGGTTTTCAAAGCTTTTTTTTCAAAGCTTTCTTTTTTAGGTAAGCTCAACTTGTTACATTTTAGAGTGTACTTGTATCATTTGCATAAAAAAACGATTTCCGTCCAACACCACGTAATCCCTACAATTGTTGTTTTTATATTAGCATATGTAGTTGGTGTAGTTAAGTATGTTCTGAATGAAAACCCCAAGATAAATAGAGGAAATAAATACGCCATTCAATGAATCTCACCATATGTTGCCGCTCCCCTCCCCGACACTGAGACGCTACATTCTTCTTAACTTCAGCTAAGGCTTCCACAGTCTGCGGTTATATAAGTACATGAAGCTACTGAGAGACTCTCCAGGGTGAAGATTTTCCCAAACCACATCTGTGTAGTCTGGCATTTTACCAATAACTCTGCTTCAGTCAATATGAGTCTGCGTGGATCACTGGACTCAGACCATGTGAAGGTCCATCAGCTACAAGCACTCCTCTGGTCTAAATGATGAGGCATTCTTTCAGCATCTGGGTCATTTTCAATCAGTGGTTACGTTTCTTTTTCAAAACATATCTTAGACACAATTCCTGATTGTCTGAGAACTTACAAAAGTATTCACACCGCTTGAACTTGTTTGTGTTTTTTCACATGACAACCTATGCATTTTATTGGAATTTAAAATTGAAAGGATGACACAATGTCCTGTATGATTGGAAGGTAGAGGTGAAAGGATAGGTCTGAACTTTTACTGGGCAATTCTCGGACATCTAAGCTCTAGGCTGATCCAGCAGCCTCTAACACAGGGGTGGGCACTCCTGGTCCTCGAGGGCCGGTGTCCTGCAACTCTTAGATGTCTCCCTGGTCCAACACACCTGAATCCAACAGCTGAATCACCTCCTAAGTGCAGTCAAGTTCTCCAGAGTCCTGCTAACGACCTCATTATTTGACTCAGGTGTGTTGAAGTAGAGATGCATCTAAAAGTTGCAGGACACCGGCCCTCGAGGACCAGGAGTGCCCACCCCTGCTCTAACAGGTACTATTTCAGAATTGCCCTGCAGTAAATCTACGCTTCTTTCAAAACAAGTCAGGATGAGTCGATGGGCATGACAAAACATTACACTTTCTACATAGAAATCATTCTTAGAGAATGAAATTTAATTTGCTCAGTTTTGCCTCATTTGAGCTCCTTTCAGCTGTTTTAAAACTCTGTCACTTTTATGCTAATAAGCTGTTGCTGGTTGCGCCCCTGACCCCGACTCAAAGTTCACACTTGCACTTTACACACGAGAACGGGTGCAAACCGATGCGCAATTGTGCAATAATACATTTCTGACGCTGAGTCGGACCCAGGGGCCTCCTTTGAAACCAACAAGAATGCAGCAAGTGGTTTCTGGACGGTAAGTCAACAACAAAACATTTGTCTTTTCCACCCGCCATTGTACAGTGCAGACAGCATAAAACCAACTGGTCAAATGTGCTTGTCTTCTAACTTTGAAGTGGGTTGGGTTTGGGTTGCTAAATGAGGGGCAGTGGCTGCCGATTGTGATCCCATAATCTGTAGGTTTTTGAAATGTCTTGTTTTCTAGACACGATAAAAAATGCTAAATTATTGCCAGAAAATGGCTAAATGTTTTTTTGTTGTTGTTTTAGCAGTTGGACTGTTTCTACCAGCAATAGGGAGCCAAAGGGGAATATATAATGCTGTTTTTTCACTAATGTTTGATAACAAACATCTCTGGCTCTTGTAGAACAATTGTGAAAATAAAATATACATAAGAAGACTTAGTTTACCAATTAGGCAGCTACTTCGTTCCCGTTTTCACGACGTCTGCTTTGTGACACTCCATTACTTAAAATCACAAGAAAATACACTAAAGTTATAATACAAAATAGGAAAACCTACTTAGTAATTCACTCTACTGCTGCAGTATTACTTTTTCAGTATAAAGCGAGGCTTCAGGTACATTATTAAAGTTTGGCACAGCAGTTTCAGGATTTACTAAACATTTGTGTTTTATAAAGCAAATGACAGTTTTCAGTAGAGCAAAAAATTAATGTTGCATCTAAATGTGTTGAATGATTTCGAAGACATTTCCATTAAATGTATCTTTAATGAATCCAATCAATCTGTGCAGTTAAAGTGAAAAGGCCTCGTTACGAAACGGCAACGCTCTGCTTGATCTATCATTTTAGGTAGCCTTTAACTAGGTAGACGGAGTTGTATGCCCTCCAGCAGGAGTAAATGTAATAATTCTCAAAGATTTAAAACAACACGAAGACATCCTAGTAAAATCCAGACACATGCAGTGACTGCACAATGTAATAAACTCCATTGCGTATTGATGTTATTCAGCTGTAACATCAGTAGTCCGTTCTTTTCTGACCTTTACGTTATTTACAATGACTTTATCTAAAAACTTGGTTGATTACAGATTTTAGGTTCTGTATTTAACTAAATGATTGGCCTTTTATCAAATGCAGGTTTGTGATGAATTTAAACTAAAATCCTCCCAAAAGCCACATTTCAAGTTACTTAGGTCGAGTTACGATTGAATTTCTTTTTAAGTAAATTAGTAACGTTGTTCATGTTTAATGTTGTGTTATAACCACGAAGCGAGGTTACAGTGTACTTAATGAAGGATTTATAAGTTACATGCTTCCTCTCTGACCTTGAATGCACCACAGGAAGAAAACAACAAACAGAATCAGCAAGAAGGTGGCGAGGATGAGGAGGGGAACATGACACATCTCTTCAAACAGGTTCCATGTTTATTTCCAACAGTGGCTCGCAAGTTGAGGGAATTCAGGACACTTTAATGCTCATCAGTAACCAGAAGAGATCCTGGCATTAATGATTTACGGTCCGATCTCACAGAGGCTACTGTGATGTTATTCCTTTGGACAAGAAAAACCATCTTTCGTGCTCCCGGGCTTCTTAAAGAGTGGAAACGATTGAAAATTTCACGAGGAGTTTACGTGACAAACCTCAGTTGGTCTAAACGTGAAGAGTATAAGCACATGGTTTTGAAATCACCACATGGACAACTATTGCTGTCTGGATTCTAAGAAGACTTGTGGTTTGATGAAGATACTGTCTTCTGGCTGTGAACTAAGTCAGATTATGAAAATGACCATAACTTCAAATCCCCTTATAAGACACTCAGTCCCAGGGTTTATCTACATTGTGATGGACTGCTGGATCTTGTACCCATGAACTTTTTATCCATTAAACTTAATTCCCCCCACATAGGCAAGGACTTTTCAATCGCTGATCTTTCCACTTGCTATCCACCAGCCAGTGTAGTAATTAGTAAAGAGACTTTCGCATTTTCCACAAAACATGTCAAGTGCCCATGTCTTTTGTGAAAGGGGGTTGAAGTCAACCAGCCACCGTAATGCCCATATGAATCACCAATGAGGTAGTCAGAGCCCCTTGACAGCTGACTTATGAAAGGTTAAGCCATTGTTCCTTCTTGTGTATTGCAGTTACAGCAATTCTTTCTGTACTAGTTAGCTAGAGAGTTTCAGGCAAAAAACACACAGATGCACACTATGTATGCACCCATGTTGTCATTAGTTCAGCTGGTGTCAGAAGTGCTTGTCTTTTGCTTCGTCTAGGCAAGCCCAGGAGCATTATTATGTCTGGACACATAATATCACTTGACATCTTTAACCTATCATGCTTCACAAAGCTCATCCTGTCAAAACACATCCTACATAAACCTAGAGATTCTTAAAAGTTTTCTTCCCTGTTTGAAGCAACTTCAAGAAAGAGAAATTTTCTTATGACCTAAACTGGACAAATCCCATGTTGCTGTAATTTTTTTTTAGGGATATATTTATATAAATCATCTTTTTATAAGCTTATAATCAGGCACAATAAGCTTGTAATTGTATAATTTTCCCACCAAAATCCACATTATGAGGATGGCAGAGACCCAAAGCAGTTTTTCTTTTGTTTGTTTTTTTTAGTGAAAGCACCTTTTATGCAACATGTGGCGTTCCATTATTGTGGCACAAATAACAACATAACATGTTAGAGCTTTATGTGACTGATGCTTTTATGTAATATTTTCCGAGTGAAATCTGACCAAATCAAAAGTTATGAAAAAATTAATCCCTGTAGCCTGTAATTCCCTTAAGAATATAACTCTGAGCAAAACAACCTGTACCACACAGTGGTAAACCATGTAATTTTCAACTGCTTCTCTCTTCTGGGGCACTTTTTACGCAAGAGAACGGTTATGGCAACATGTTCTTGCACATTTCCAGCTTTAATATATAAAGCTATATATATATATGCCTGGAAAAAATATCTGTTGTGTTAAATTGACTTTTTTGAGATTTATATCATGCTATAATGCTATAAACCCTCAACAAAAGCAAGCCTAGAGTGTAGATTTGATTCTTTCATGCACATTTGAGGAATAATGAATAATGATCTGACCAATAATCAGAGTAATATTAATTTTAGTTTTCAAAGAAGTTAACTGAAAGGGAACAGAAAGTAGTAGTTTGTACTGAATAACTAAGCTCTATACTAAGTTTAGTTATTTTACAGAATTAATAAATTTGTTTAGAAAAACACACTCAGTTTAAATGCCTAGTCTCTGTTGATATTGCTTTGATTCTATAGGATTTTGAAGGATTTCTTATTGCTTGTTCACAGCTCAGGCTACAGAGAACAAACAACTGTTTATGAGAGCAACTAGGTCAAGGTCGAAGTCGAACGGAGCTGGATGGGTAGTCCCCTGCAGAATTCATTATGGGGTCAGGATGTTTGGGTTTTGTGGAATGTGCAGTGAAGGACAAATAAAACAACTGACCGCTTAAAGTTTGCCCCTGGCACAACACTAAGCAGCACATCTGTACTTTGATCAAGACAACCTTTAGCTTGGATATGCGTGTATTGAAGTTGAAACTTCACCCATCACTAATGTTTGGTCGTGAAGTCTGTAATGCGGCAGTTGGATGACGTGAAGCTTACCAGAAATTGTCTGCACTGTAAACAACTATCCCTCACTGCGAAGAGAAATGTGTCGAGCAGAACTAGATGGCTGTTAATGTTAATTCAGTATTTAGAAATGTGGACAACATGGACTGAATGGCTTTGTTCACTTCCTCTGTTGCCACTGCTAAAACTGCAGGCAGACCACAATTCTAAAATAGCACAGGAAATCAACTTTCAAAACTTCTTCTGATTCTGACTGGCCTGGTTAAAAATCTACCGGACGAATCCAAGTCAACAGGAGAAAGCCCAGACTGAGCTGTGAAGCAAGAATATAATCGAGCGGAATTGTGCCAGGCTATAGTTGTTTTCCTAAAGTAAAATCTTAACTTACCCCTATCTGTGTGTGCCCTAAATATGCCAAATTGGAATCCACCACAAACTTCTGCTACACCTGCTCTCAGATTATCAAGTTGACTTCAAGTTCATATTTTAACTTGCTTATATATTCATATACGTTGTCATACCGAAAGTATGACTAATAAACTACCTAGGAAACTCATCTCTTTCAATGAGAGCTAACCGCTGGTCCAGCTTCTCTATTAAACCTGCCACAACTTACTAGCGTGTTCACCCCTGACAGAAAATAACCACCAGATCAGCAAATATCTCATATAACCTTATTTGGATGCGTCCCTTGCCCTGCATCCAAATTAAATACAAGTAGACGTCTGAGAGAGATAGTAGAAAGAGTATTCCAAGACAACATCACAACATAGCAGTTTCCTCATGCTGTCAGATTAAGGATTGCTGGATGATATGGCCAAAGCCTGTCCTCCCAAACAACCAATCCAAACAACAGATTTTCCTCAATCAATATGTATGCCATGACTGTCCTTCACCATTAGGCCTCTTTGAGCTGGTGTAGGAATCATGTGCAGTGGAACATGAACATGGAGAGGAACACAATATCTAAAACTTTCTCCAAATGCTGACAAAGGCAGTTGGGTAATAAAATCAGAGTGTGGAGAAGATGGATAGAATGATGTACTGATTGCTTCACCAATAAGGTAAATGATTTTGGTGGCATTAGTGAGATGGTGTGGAATGGAATCTGTCTCAAATGAACAGCAATGATTGTCGTAGTAAGACACAATCTCAGTGCAAAGATATCGAAATGAGATTCAATGCCAAATAAAATATCTGCAAAGACTGAACTCAGTCCAAGATTGCAATGCTCACCCTCACAGAGTGAACTTTATCGGAGAATATCTCCCGAATGTGGAAATGGAGTGAGTGGACTGCTGGTCAAAGAATGGGACGCTATCCCTACCTTAAATTTACTTCTATGTCCCAGTGAGTTTATTGTTGCAATATTAAGTCACAATCGGTTTCTCTGGTAGGTAACTCACACACTGTCCAAATGTGGGTCTGAAAATGTTTCAGTCTTCCGGTTTTTACCTGCATTGCAACAGATTTCCCGCTTCCCTTAGTTACAGATTCACACAGACCTATTGTGACCATTTACATGCTGCAACGAGCAACTAAATGACACTTCTGGATATGCCAGAGAGTAGAGCTGGCATTCCCAGGAAAAAAAATGAGTGACACTCCATTCTGCAGAGTGAGATTTAATGGAATCTCAGCAGATCTTAGATCTCTTTGATGCATCTTACAGGGCTCAGAGCTGGGAACGACGGGAGGAAGAGCACCTTAAAAAATGAATGAACTTGAAAATGAGAAGGTTAACATGATTTATGCTGAAACAAAGTATGTGCGGGGGTGTAAGGGGGAGCTCATTGTAATAATGGGAAGCTGCCACAGAATTCATTTGTTCAGCGTAACATTCAGCGCAATGGAACGCTATTCATCTTCATCGCTCATCACCTGTCCTCGAGTCTATGAATGACAGGGAAGCCGCCGTCGCTTGTGCGCCTGTATAATTCCCACTGCCGTATTATGGGCTCACATACATATGGCGGCATTCTGTCTAATAGAATCGTCGGAAGGCCGCCGGTCGAAAGTGATGGGAAAGAGATGTCACTGCATCAGCTATGGAGCCGTGCTCTGTGCCAAATCGGTGGTTTAGAAATGGGTTACTTTTTTTCCCTTTCTGCAGCTTATCTAAGTGGCATGTCTGGGCGGCTAAACAAACCACAGAGACAGGTGGCATGTCCGCACAGCGAACATCCACCTTAGAGTATAAAGATGTAAAGAAGAAAATGAGTAATCTCCCTTTTCAGAAAAGAAAGTGCTAAACAGGCATGTGTTTCAGTACATCAGAGTGCTTTCACACTGATGCAGGACTTTGAAAAAATTGACAAACGCATCCACTTCACATTCACAAACATCCACGTGTTTGACTTGGATTCAATGTGAATCAAACTATAGCATAACTGGAGAAAGTGTGGTTCATTTTCCTCTTAAATACTCACACTCAAACACATACAATTCACTATAGGCACGTGTTTAATGTTGCTTTTTATGTGCAGACGTCTTTCTGCTTGATAAACAGGATTTTCTCTACATGTAATTGATCGTGAAGCGCCGCCATGGCCACACCTGCAGTTTTTTAAAAATATGATAAAACAATGTAAAGCATATGAAATATGTATATACATAGCCTATTATATGCACTTATACTAGCCCTACTCAGAGTTGAGGTAATGTTACATAGAGATGCTCAATGTCCTTTATTGTGACGCAATTCCCTCAAGTTCTGAGGAATATAGGAATGACATGTTGTGGCAGCCTGATTACTCATCATTAAATAAATACTATACATACATTACACTCACCAACACGCCCCATTTTCTTTTGGGGCATACATCCTCTGGCAACATGGCCGCCGAGCTCAGTCGTTTCCGGTTGGAACGCCCTTAGAACGTCATGAAAGGAAACGCGGCAGGGTAGAGAGAGAGAGAGAGAGAGTCATCTCACAGCTCCACTGGCTCACAACACAAACCTTCTTTTTGGACCAAGTGTCTCTCCAAACGCTGTGAGTGAATAAAAAAAAACACCTGTTTATATCCGCGTTTCTGCTACCGGTTGCTAAACGTCGTGTGCAGCTGAGGTCTGTTGTTTGGGACTCTGTTGTGGGTCGCCTGGAAAACGCGGAGTGGAGTTTTCTTTTATGCCTGTCATGATATGAGGGAAGACAGGAGAAGCTATCCGCTTGAAAAGCCGTGCTCTTTATTCTTGCTGAAGCATGAGGTAACATGAACTGCTTCTTCTTCGAACTCGTTTCTGTGTCCCCTTTCCTAGTGCTCCCCCAGTGATCAGGAAGTGTAACTACCGTTACTCTAGATATACAACAGAGACTAATCTGGCGACATCTCCCGTCTTTTAAAGTTAAAGATTGCAAGATCGCAAAAATCTGCAAGTTATTTCAATGTCTTAAAGGATAGTAAATAGTACATTTTCTAATACAATTAATTACTCCATTTAACTTAATCTTTAACTGTCACATTTCTTTCAACAAAGGCTTCTTGTTTTCAGAACAACTTTCCCACAACATGTTGGGGTTTTTTTTTTTCAATAACAGCCTTAACAAATTCCATACAGAACAATACAGGACATCACAGGGGTAGACTGCCCTCAGCCCTGATAGGGATTATTATGTCCTTTTAAACCTTCTACTCTCTGAATCTCAGAGGCAGCTTTATTTCGCATCCCCTGGAAGTTGTCCTCACAGGAGTAGATGGTGGGAAGGAAGATTCTGAAGGAACATTTTGTTAAGATTACTACAGCAGAGTTTTAATTTTGGTTGGACAGTGTGGATGTATTAAATAAATGTATTAATTTACTTTTTAAACATTCAGTTTGAAATGGTCATAATTAAAACCACTTTGTCGTTCTACAGTAACCAGCATCGTGTTAAACTCGCCCCAATCCCCGGATAACCCACCACCATAATCTTTAAAAACCCTACAGGAAACCCTGGACAAGCTAACTTGACTATGGTAAATTGACCTTGTATCAAAGCGCAGGCGTCATCTCGAACTGTGCGCCCACAGCTACAGAACTCACTGGCAACCTATCATCATGTCGCCAGGTCTGACTGACAGTTTCCAGTCCAAAACCGACGTAAAACCCACCCCACTCTAAAAAAAAAAACCAAGTCCAAATCTCTAGGAAATTCATGTTGATAGCACCAGACATAGTTCTATTTACATCTATACCACAACATTTTTGGTTGTCCTTTTTGATGTACTGACCAGAATCAGATCCCACTGCGACTGCTAAGGACTTGACTCTAGCAACACAATTTTGTGGTGATATGTCCTTTTAAGTCATGATGTTGCCCCGGACTTTCTGTCTTAAAATACAACTACATTGTGAGACTCGGATTAGCCAATTACTAATCATTGACGATCTCAGGTCCAACAGATTCTAGACATTTCAAAATAAATGATCTAATAAGATAAGCGCAGTAACACAGCATTTTATCAAACGTTTTGTGCTTTTCTGCTACATTGCCTCTAGCATGTTAGTCTCCTTCACTAACATAGCTCAGATTCTTATAACTCAGATTTGGATGTCAGTGTCTTATGTCTCAGTCATTTTAAATGCATCTTAAGCTTGTTAAAATAGGCTGTTTTTGTCCAAAAGGCACACTAGTAGCCTCTGTGTCAAAGAAAATTAGACCAGTCCGCCGCTATCAGAGCACCGGTGCTGAATTGGCCCAGGCTGAAAGACGCGCACACACACACTCGCCGCAGTTGGCTGTATCGACAAGCCTCCCTTTGTTGACATCTGCACTAAAACCTCCCTTCTTGTTTATTATGAACAAAGTGGCTTTTGATTGTGACGGTTTGAAAAGGAACAGAGAGCCCAAATAAAACAGCCGAACCAGTGAGAGCACTGCGATTATTAAAAGGAGCGTCGTGAGAGCGAAACAGGGACTGGCGCTGTTTGATGAATTATTTGCGTTATTTGATTTATCTGCTGAATTATGCATTATACTATTTTCTGAGGCATCAGTGCTGACATTCTTAGGATCGCTTTAAAAGTCTGGGAGACAGAACGAGAGCTTTGGAAGTTTTCAAAAACCTCTCTTGGTAATAGTTCAGCCGGCTTCCATCTTGCTATGAAGTCGTGTCATCACCCCGTATGTCCTCAGATTTCAGCTAAGAGCCTGTTTTCCCTGCTCTCAATACGTCTTTCCGAGTTTTGCGTCTCGATAGCGACGGCAAGTCGAGCGGCTTCGCGTGGCGCCCGGTCACCTCTACAACACAAGAACGGAGCCGTTAAGCTGCGGGCTGTGCAGCGAATGTGCAATGTAATGCTTTTTGACTCATTAGATTAAAGATAAGAGGGTGATAACATGGGTTTCTGTTTTTTTTCCCGCCGTGGTTAGGCTGTGACGGTGAATTAAGATGATCGCGCATCCAGGGTGAAGTTAAGTTCACGCACAGCTGGCTTAGATGCTGTACATCCATAAAGTACTCAAAGCGCTTCCCTTTTCAGCAGTTTTGTTGTGCTTAAGCCTTATTCCAAAGTGGATTTAGAGTAATTGTTCCCTCGAAACTCCACATACAACACTGCATAATGAGAATGTGATTTTTTTCTGTCTGCATTCTCCATCTTGGGGTGTTTTCACAACTGATACTCCAGTAGACTCTGTTCGATTGGGGACCAAAATTGCAACATTTCGATCCCAAAATGTTGAAAGAATCCGAGTGGGGCGGCACCAAGAACCACAGGAAAAACGACAGGAAAACCTCCGGAGACGACATGAGCACGACTTCCTTCTTTGAAAAATGTGAACAAAGGGCTTGCACACCTACACTAGGCTCACACGTCATCATCCGATATCTGGTATCCCATCGAAGGCCCCTTTTAAATCTGCAAGGTTGACCATGAAAAAGAGCCCAGCCTGCACATTTGCGAGCCTCTGAGAGCTCACAGGTCATCGTTTTTCCCCTCTCCGTCGTACATGTGACGGTGTTGCTCGCGGGGTCACTTAACGGGTGGATACACCGAGCGTGTTCAGTACATTTCATTCCCCGGGGCGTTGCTTCCGCCTAAGTTCTGTCGCGCTGTATGTGTTAGCTTGAGTAGTTTGCACATATGCAACTGAGACTGGTTGGCATAATATCCTCAAAGCCTGCATGCAAACTTGCATTCTCTCTTCCTAAGTAATGGGCAAGTGCGTGCCTTTATGCACAGTTTAAACCATATGCGTGGCTTTGATTGACTTGTGCTTTCCTTTTAGGAAAAAAATATATATATATTTTCGGATATGCATCAGCGAAGGTCAGCAAGTGATGTATGGCTGACCTCGGTTAGAAGGCATGGGGATGTATGTGCAATTAAAGCAGATTTATTTGACCTCTGCGCCAAGCACGACGTGTCATTTGTAGACTTAACAAAGCAGCCATTTGATCTTTGGTGTGGCGGCACATCTTTAGATTTTTAATTGATCTTTTTAAACATTTGTCCTTTATATGTCTTTGCAAAAGTGTCTCGGTGTGTTTTATTAATGCAGGGTGATTTATTAGAATTAAAAATGAAGAGGAAGTAAAATGAAGCAACAATTTTACAATGAAGTAGGCTGATTCCACTTTGGTGTCCCTGAAAAATCAATTGCAACCAAATTCCTGTTTAGAAACTACAACCGTGTTAGGGCCGCTGTAGATGGGGGAGCAAAACAGAGGAGATAATTTGTAAGGAAAAAAAAATCTTTGACATTAAGCTCGAAAATTTCCTAGAGAACGACTTGAAAATTTCATATTTTGAAAAGTCTGAGATGTGTGAGAAAAAGCTCTGAATTTTTTAGATCAATCTCCTTGTATGTGGAAATCTGGTAGAAACATCCCCCAAAACGTCCTGAAGGTCCAAGAGCGGCGGAAGGAGGAATGCAAAAGGAAACCATTCTTAATTTAAAAATCAAGCATTCGTGACCCATTTTGTTGATCTATCACAAAGAATGTCAGTGGTCATAAAATTGCAAAAATTGAAATTACAAAATAAAATCACTTAATGGAAACACAGCAATTAAAAAAAATCATGTTTTTTGATCAAAACGTTTTTGCGCTAGGATGAGGTGGGTTTGTTGGTTTCATCGAGATTTGTAAATTTCGCAAAACTGCATTGGAAACACTTTTTCGCATCACGTGTGTCATGATTACCACCCGGATTGAACAACTAGCTGAAACGATGAAGATGAAGACCACAGGAAATAGTTTGTAGCGTTGTAGTATGTTTTTAAATGACTTATTCACATCCATCCATCCATCCATCCATTTTCTGTTCACCCTTGTCCCTAATGGGGTCGGGAGGGTTGCTGGTGCCCATCTCCAGCTACGTTCCGGGCGAGAGGCGGGGTTCACCCTGGACAGGTCGCCAGTCTGTCGCAGGGCAACACAGAGACATACAGGACAAACAACCATGCACACACACACTCACACCTAGGGAGAATTTAGAGAAACCAATTGACCTGACAGTCATGTTTTTGGACTGTGGGAGGAAGCCGGAGTACCCGGAGAGAACCCACGCATGCACAGGGAGAACATGCAAACTCCATGCAGAAAGACCCCGGCCGGGAATCGAACCCAGGACCTTCTTGCTGCAAGGCAACAGTGCTACCAACTGCGCCACTGTGCAGCCGACTTATTCACATGTGATTTTAATTTTTTTCCCCCTCCCCTCCAGGGGTCTTTTTGTGAGCTCTATTGTCCCTTATATGAAAGTAGGCTGACAGAAAAGGGGGAAGACATACGGTAAATGTTGCCGGGTCCGGGAATTGAACCCACGACAGCAGCGTCGAGGACTCAAGGCCTCCAAACGTGGGTCGCGATATCCCCTACGCCGCCACAGCACGCCCATTCACATGTGATTTTAATCTATTTTCTCATTTAATGTAAAAACTGCAATTGCTACATTGTGTTTTTCCGACATTGGCGGAATATCAACAAAGTTTTGCACAAACTTGCAATAGAAATGCAGCTACACAAAGGGCAGTTAAATGGCAAAAGGTTCAAAAATAACGATGAGCAGTTTAGGGATCTCAAGAAGATTCGCTAAGTCAAAGACGGGGCTTTTCAGGCGACATGTTTTTATCAATATTGCCTTAAAGAAGATTCCTCCCTACTTTAATCCTTGATGGCTGTCACAGAACAGCAAGATCAGAGAGACGGGGAAACGTCACGTTCACCTGAATAAGTCTCACACAGCAGAAATCACTTGAGTTTGTATTAGTATTGACATTATTTTTAATTAGTACGAATTAGATGTGCTGTTTAAGTGACCTCGTTTAACTTCCTAGACTGAAATTTTGACTCATTATGCAAATCTGGTACATATGGAGAATACGTGGGCAGCGAGGTCAAGCGGTTTGACTCCACTCTAATCGCAAAGGGGGCTTGAACAGTCAGTTTTTATTCATTTCTCGCTTCATGTTAATGACATGCAATGCTGCCGAGCCCGGTCGTCTTCTTGACTTTGTGCCCGTTTGACATTGTGTCACTCTGTGTTGAGCTAAACTTTGTCGCGTACCCAAAGGGAGTCGGCATGAGGGGAGGAGGGCTTCAGCTGTGGTATTCTGGACCGGGCCAATTGGCAGTAGATGCTGGAGCGAACCCAGGACACAGTGGCCTGGGAGCCGTCTCACCCCAGCAGTCGCTGAAGATTTCTACAAATTAAATGCCGAAAGAAAATAAAAATAAAAAGGCCCAGAGGTCTCTGTGGTCCTGAGAGCTTTAAGGCTTCTGGACCCCTCCAAAAAAAAGTTCCAGGGATTTCCTGAAGGGAATTGCTCTCAATGGAACTGACAAGTATCACCTTTATGAGCGTTCTTTCTATTTGCATTTGGAATAATGTAGTGTAGCTGGTGGCTAGAGGTCAAATGTGGACTGTGACTGTATTGTCAGGTTGAATCAAGCTTCAACCTTTTGTCCTTTTGTTCACTTACTGTGTCTTGAGATGGGTTTTAACAGTACAACTATCACATATTTTGTTCATCATTGAGGCTTTCTCACAGGCAGTGGCATTTCCAAGTTGTTTTATTTTATTTTTTATTCGTCTGGATAGATTGTTTCAGGTTCCATAACAGCTTGAATTGATCTATTTTTATATTTTATTACTTACTCATTTTCGTCACTCAATCAATCTATAAAAAACAGCAGGCAACTCTGACAGCCTTTGGCCTAAGTGACTCTGTTGGCATCAAGGAACCAATCTTGCTGCAAAAATCATTTTAATATACAGTGCTCTGCCCTTCTAGCCCTTTTTTACATTTTGTCTCATTATGTCCTTTTGTATATTTTATAGGATTCTTTTTTGTGGCAGACAAACGCAAAGTAGCAAACAATTATGAAGTGGGAGAGAAAAAGCATACCTTACTTCTCAGATTACTTCTGTTTTTTTTGGTCGCACTTCAGTATTTCAAACAATCGAATTGTGACATCAAAGATTAAAACTCTAGATACAAAAGCAGTCTTCAAATTAAATTTTGTTCTTTTAAGTGAAAAAGCCATCCAGACCGACTTGGGCCTATGTAAAAGAAATAGTAATTGCTGTCCACCCACAACATTTGCCGGTTTACCAGAGTTCAAGTAGTAGAGCAGCTTGATACCATCATACTACCACCACGTTTGACTGTTGGTATAAGGGTATTCTTCTCAAATAGTTAAGTCTTACATCAGATATAATGTGATTCCCTTGACAAACCACAGAATATTTTCAGTCCTTCTTTCAGGTCTTTGAGGTTTTGTCATCTGTATAGTTAAGGACGTGGAACTCTTCCATGGTTTCCATTTTTGCCCAGTCTCTTTCTTATTGTCGAATGATGACCACTGTGAAATGATCGTCACTGGCTCTGCCAAGTCTCATGCTGCTGTTCTATCACCTGCGCCATTACCTGTATAGACCCCATGCTTAGCACCAGACCAATGTCATCTGTCATCAACCCGTCTGGCTTTCTAGCGCGTATTCCTGACATCCTGATTGTGTACCTCGCCCGCTTCCTGTTTTCTGACCATTCCCTTTGCTTGCTCCCTGTCTGCTTTCAGTGTTTTCTCTGCCTGTGCCTTTGACCCCTGGTTCATGTAAATGGATATCAGCTTTGACTCTCGAATTCTGGATTTGTTCTGCCTCATCGTCTCTCACGGTTGCCGACCTGGACCGTTGGCTTTGTTCATGAAGGTCAGTGGTTGGACAATCATTCACTTCCCTGTAACGGAGCCTGCTTATTTTAGCAATGATTGTGAATCTGCATTGATTACGATGACTTTTGACCTAATCCTACCCTTCCGACAATCTTAAGGATGTCTCGAGTATCAAGACAGCTCTGAAGATAATCTTATGAGATATTCCTGATGTGGGTGGTGTGGTAAGAGTGATCTAGGCAGTTTGGGAAGGACGTCATGACCACTCCGACCTCAAATTGGAGATATTCAACATATAGGGCTGTCTTGGCCCGATATCCCAGCATGTGAAGTGTTCCTCGTGGACAAATGAGTTGGCAGCCAGGTGATTGTGATGTATAGTCAATCACAAAGTCAGGAACAGTGCAGAATCCAAAGTACAGAAGACAAAACAACTGCTAGAGCATACCAGAACATCCGGCGGACACAATGTCTTTTCGTATTGTTTAATCTCAGCTAAAAATAGTCCACAAACCATCGCCATTTCTTCTTTGTTGTTTGATCTTGGTAGGCTTTGTGAGATTTCCCGTCTGACATCTGAATGTTCGTGAGTGAAATCTATGGTGTGTTTTCTTTGCCGCGCGGCTGCATACCACACGCTCTAAGACCAAACATGTTATATCTATGGTTTGTATTGTCACATCTGGGGTCTCAGGTTTTAGAAAGGTTTTAAAACTTTGCCATGTGAACCAGACATAACCTTCCTACCAGAGTTTTTACACTGAGTGGCATCATATCCTCTGTTTCCACCGTGTAGAGTCCCCTGTGCTGTAACAGTGATTAAACAATGCCCAATAAATGGACATGTTAAAACTTCAACGAGTCCAGTATCACAAGGTCCAGCAACTACATGGTCACTGTAGACGCAGCTACTAAGAGCATATGCTGCAAATCAAGAGTGCAAAGTGATTAATGATCCACAAGCAGAAAGGATAAACAGAAATAACATCATGTATGGGATATGCTGTTATTATAAATATCAGTTGTAAGTAACTTCTGTTTTCTGGGACTGTTGTTCAATCAGGAAACAATTGGTTGCAGGGGGTCCTCTGGAAGAAAACCATGAATTTCACAATTGTTTCACCTGTGGTTGCAAGTGAATCACTGACATCCAGTGATATGTTTTCCTTCTTTGACAAAAAAAAAAAAAGTCTATACTGTTCATCCTGCACAAAATCAACCAGAGTCCCAAGAGATCTTTTGTTCAAAACACTGAATAAGAATCACAAACCAGGCTATATACCGTATGTTATCATGTGTACGCATCTGAAGAGACCGCACATACTTTTAGCCATATTCTGCATGCTCGTAATTGTTCGATAAAATGTCTTTTTTGTTTTAGATAAACACATTTCATGGGGAATATCCTACTGACTTTGTATCTAAGTGTTTGCCTGTGGAATGACAGCCGTCAGTATCACCCTCCTGTGCTCCATTAGTAACACTGAATGCATTTGTGACTGAGTGACCCAGAGAGGCAAGAAACACAAACAAAATAAGCTGTTTTTGCAGTTATACCCACAGCCTGCAGCAGCGAATGAGGGCAAGGGATTGTTTTGCATCTGTTTCAGTGCTGTTTAGCATGTTAACACGATCCTCAAGTGTCGCTGATTTCTTTCCTGTTTCAAGAGTCATGCTGACATCCTTTCGGCACTGTAGAAAGCGTAAGAAACATAAATAATATGTTTTCTATATGCTTGTACTTTTTTTTTTTTAAAGGAAAAATCTATTTTAATCCATATCTAAAGTAGATGCTGCATGCTGGATGATCATAAAATAAAAGGAGAGGAAGGAAATACTGCGGTATTACTTTAAAATGTTTAGTCTGCTCTTTGTGAGAATGGGAGGTTTGGTAATCCATGACTGAAGTGACTCAACCTATTTTTTTTTATGAAGTTGTAACCTCCGATCTCAATATTGTTTTGGATTTCATGTGCTACAAAGCATAAAGTGTTGCATAACTATTAAATAAAGATAAATAGTCATTTTTAGGAACCACTTTTTGCCTTCACTTTCACCTAAATACAAGTGTTTGTTTTTTTTTACTCAAAATACACCACATCTCGAAATGTTGATTTTATTTCCTACAATAGCTTTCATTCCTCTTGCCACAATTTGCTTTTTTTTTTTTTTCCAAGATAACTGTTCACACTGGATTTTTCTAAGAACACCGAGCTGTTTTTAAAAATGTGATTAAAAAGAATTACGAGGATGCAGTTTTTGTTTTTTCTTCTTTTCATTTTACAACGACGAACTACTTTTCTCATCTTTCTGAATTCCAACAACAGCCGTCGACGTTTGGGATTCTGTCGTGACAAAATGTGGCAACACTTTTTCACCTGGCACTCTACATATAATATTGATAGCAGAGCACGCCGAGCGCAAGTTGAGAGAAATTCAATAAAGTTGAGACTGAAATGACCTACGAATGAGGAAAATCTCCCGAGGAAAAACACACAGCCTCCCAGATGTGCCAGCAGGCATGTTGTACAGGACACTAAAAGGTCTGAAAGTGGCTGCATTGGATGCTACTTCTTAGTTTGACCCAGTTTTAAAATAATCTTAAGGTCTTCTTTCAGTTGCTGCTATGGGGGGGGGGAAGTAAGATGTAAATTGATTGATCTTATATTTTTCATACCATTGACTGCTGGGACACCTCCACCTTGAGAATGATTCGGCAGGTTTTTGTATCTTTTGCTCAAATCCCACAATGAAAACAAGTCCACAAACAAAGAGAGAAATCAATGGATTTCTTTGGCAGCTTTCAGAGACTTGCTTAGCATCACAACGCACTTGCCCGAGGTGAACATCCCAGAGTGTATTATGGTGTTGCTCCACTGCCCTGTTCGCATCCGCAAGCTGTTCTAAACCCATTTGAAGTGAAGCACACAGGGTTTTAACAACTATCAGCACAAGTGTGAATAGCCTCCTAGGGCACTCTCGCTCTATTTTCCTGTTGAAATGGTTTCTCTCCTCAGTTGAGCATTTATCTATTCCAGCAAGAGAGCATTAGGGTGAGTGTTTATGTTAAAAAAAAAGAAGAATAATAATAAAAAAAGGTGTTTCATCCAGCATCGCACATCGAGCAACCATTTAAAGTTAATAGTTTTTTTTCTGTTTGATCAAATGTCACGAACCTTACTGTAATAGTGAAGTTACTTATCTAAACCCACGATTTACTTTACAAAAACTTAATTAAAGGGAGACTAAACAATTTGGACCAGAAGGTTCGGCTACATATAAAAGATGTGAAATGAACGAGACTAAGGATTACAGTTGTGAAAGTTCCAGGCTTGTGTATTTTTGAAAGGATGTTGTAAAAAAATAAAAATATTATGTCGCCAAAAGATTCACAGTAACTTTCACATTCACTGTAACTACTTTCAAAATCTTACCGAGTTGCACCCTTCTAGTTACACAAACCAAACTTCAGCTCAAAACGAAACCATTTTGCGTTGATCTCAGGGATAGTTCCAAGGATGGTTCATATTAGCCCTTAAAGATTCAAAGGAAAACATCCAAAAATCCAGAAGAATGTATGTGTGGAAGAGCACAGCAAGTACTGACTGATGTTGAAAGGATTTTTGTTGCAGCTGGCTTTGCGTTGCAGAAAGCGATAAAGTTGACGGGTTCGTCAGAGCGATTTCCTTGCCATCAATAACAAATCGATCCAACATACATCAAACAGTACAACCCCCCCCCCGACCTGTCAATGACAGTGTCGTAACACGCACTGAGGTTTCAAAGAATTAAATTTCACATTTTGTTAGCACTTAGAAATACTGCTTCTAGCATTAAACGTGTTTACAATTAAAAATAAAACAGTGAAAAACGCAGTAACCTCTGCGTTGGTTTTAACTGTGTCTTCATTCTTCTCTCAAGAGTTTAAATCTTTACAATTTCAATAACGTTCCGAATGATAAGTAAAACTTTACATTTTATGCTATTTCTTTAATCAATGTGAGAAAGTTTTCGCTCACTGTAAACTCAAAAGAGCAAATGAACAATGAACAGGTAAAATAACTTGCTCACCCATCACACAAGAGGACAGCCAACAGCACAAAATGGCGCCGCCTCTAACGCCCCACACATACAACCAGAACTACACAGAGAACCAAACCAGCTAATACTGGTAATGTAATTTTTCCATCACAATGTCGATTTGGTATCTTTTTTTCCCCATAAATTTCTATCTCCTTTGTTCAGTTAATACTTGTGGAGCTGGTGGGCGGGACAATGCGCAATTTAGAAACAGCTCATTGGCTAAGACCAATGCCAGAATTATTTTTAACCCTGCAACTGCTGGTCATGACAGTAATTCACCATAAATAATTAATAACTATTAAAGTAATCAGTCTTTTCATGCTTATGGGAGTTTTATTTTTTGTTTTTCTTAAAAGTCGTATTTAAATGTGGGTTACACAGTTTTTTCCACAATAATTTATCATTGCTGATTTTGCGACGAGTTAAAAAATTACATCGCCGTAGATGAGAGGGCATCCTTCTCTATTTCCTTTTATTATTTCATCTCCTCACCGACAGTGACTGCGAACCTCCATTGTCACCCCGGGTGGAGCCGAGATTCAAACATCCTTCCTCTGTGTGATTGAGGAGCCTCATAAACCGCACACGCATCCCTACGGTCTTTCAAAAAAAAAAAAAAAAAAAAAGCCCCTCCTTCTCTTTGAAGAATGGTGGGAGGGATGTAATTCACTTTACAATATCAAATAATCACCGCTTGTGATTCTTGTCTCCCGGCTAACTTGTCGGGCGCGAGTTTATGTCTTTTAAGAGCAGAGGTGAGCTGTTGGAAAGACAGTTCACCAGCTGTGTCCTGAAGGTGATGGGGCCTGAAGTGAAGCCGCACCTCGAGGTCATTGAGCAATAATAAGTGTTATCAAGTGAGAGCCAGAAGACAGGTAACACTAGTGGAATTTATGAGAGGCCTTGCAGGATGACCCCAAGAATGACCAGCCATTCTTTACTGGTGACAGCACTAAAGCGCCAAAAAGACTAATATGGCTGGATTGTGATTAAATAGTCCCTGGTTGTTAAAGGTGGTGGCACCAGCAAGAGATTCTCCTTTTTCTTCAACAGGAGGCATGCAAATTGTAAGAAAATCCAAAAAAAAAGGACAAGAAAGGTTCCACATTTTGTGCAAAAAAGTGTCTGCCAGTATTCAAATCTGATCTGATATTTCCTGTCCCTGATCCGTTTATTTCTTTTGTGAACTAATGTGGTGCGTCAACAGCTTTAGCAGCAGTCCTGGGATTTGCCACGAACAAATAAAAGTAGCTGTGCCTCCGGCTGTTTAACAGGTACCCTGCTTGTTTCTGACAGGGTTAACTGTTGGAGGTAAAACATTCATTGAGACTGTTTACATAAGATGCTTTTGCTCAAAGTATGAGTCGGAAAAGAAATATCTGTCTGCAAAACGTTCAACAGTTGTACGTTCAACAGTTGTGCTGCCAAATAACTTTTATGGCTGTATCAGGCACGGGCTGATTGTATTTGCATCCAGTTGTACGTTTTAATAGCTCAAAACTGCTCAAACCTTTAAAGAAATTGTTAATTTTTATTTTACTCAAACAGTAAAATTGCAAAATAGAATTAATATTCTGCACAATACGATTTTAAGGGTGCTTTCACACCTGACAGGCTGGTAGAATCGGGGACCAATGTTGCAACCTTTGTTACATGTTCAGCTGCTGTGATTCGCTTTCACACTCCAGTGTGTCAAACAAACCAAAATTACTGAAAACAACCTGCTCCGCTCTCTCTCTCGCCTGTGGTGGCGCTGCCCCGACAACCACTGAAGGAAACAACATACAAACTTTTTAAGAAGACATTGAGCTCAACTTCCTCCTCCAAGAAAATGTAAACAATCACGTTTCTGTCTGAGCTTCCCGCTCCAAATGCAGGAAGTGCGCCATAGACCACTTCCTGCATTTGGAGCGCTCTCTATCTGGTCCACTCGGTATTCTCATTTTTACTGCTGTAATTTAGTTTATATGTTTTATTTTGTATTATGCGTATTTGTTTGTTATTATGACATTTATTTTGAAAGGTTTTAAGTAGGAAGTGGAATCCAGCATGTTCGCTGGGGCTCCAGAAAAAGCGTGACTACAGCAAGTGGCTGTAGAAAAGCTGACAGACAGAAAAGTTTACAGGATATGTTCAATGACCTCATTTCTGCCTCTAAAGAAGGGCCAGCCAGCAAGGTATGTTTATATGTTTTTATATCGTTATTCATTACACCATCTCATTGAAGTTTATGTTGTATCCATAAGGATACATCCTTATGGAGCTGTAAGGATTACAGCTTTGTACCATCAATTAAACTATCTCTTTATTGCCGTTAAGAAGAGGTGGAAGTGATACTCATATCTATTCAAACCAGCCAGAGTTTACTTTAATCGAACCAAGACTTAGGATTTCAGGTGGCATCAGATTTCGATTGCGCATTCACACCTCCCCAAGCAAATTGGACCTTGTACGCAATTGAACTGGAGTGCGATTAAAGCGGACTAAACAGGGCTGGTGTGAATGCAGCTTTTTAACACTGGTACTGTCAAACCACTCAAACAGTTCTGGCAACTCATTCCCAAGGTATGTATTAATAAATCTTCTTTAATTTAGAACATAGCGATACTGTGAAAGCATTGTACTTCTACTTAAAGTTGGCATATCCTCCTGCTGGCCATTTCAAAGACAGAAATAGGCCAAAATCTGACTGTTATATTTTGTAAGACTTTTTTACTGTCACATTGGCACATTGAACAGATTATCCAACGACAGGACTACAGCACACAAATGTAATATTACAACCAAATGAGACTCATTAGCACACTTGACCCACATGTCTGTGGAGTTGAAGGCTAAGATAGGCCAGCGAATACAAATGACATATAGTTTTATAATTACCTTGTCTCCTCA
Organism: Xiphophorus maculatus; assembly: GCF_002775205.1. NCBI lineage: Eukaryota > Metazoa > Chordata > Actinopteri > Cyprinodontiformes > Poeciliidae > Xiphophorus > Xiphophorus maculatus. The sequence continues at coordinate 23,640,114 of NC_036444.1, forward strand.
AGTGATGTTCCAACACCCAGCAGTCATAGGTTAATTAAAGCAACTGCCTAATATGCTAAAATTTTGAATAATTGACCCCCACTAAGGATTTACGAGTTCTTTTTTTTTTTTTACAGTACACTCCTTTAGACGTTTTGATAACTTGAACATACGAGTCCCAGATCAAATAACGAAACCAAACTTCCCAAACTGAAATCATCACAGTGATTCATGATAGCCAGAATTATTTTCTTAGAGACGCATCTGCGTAACCTCTTCCTCAAGCTACCACACATATTAGCCGCACTTCCAACATAATTAATGTGCACAAAGCTGTTGATATTCCGCTAATGTTGAAAAACCAACATTTTGGAATTGCGTTGTTTACATCAAATAAGAAGCGCAATTAAAATCGCACAGAAATAAGTTTGTCCACGCAATAAGTCATTCAAAAATATGCAACGTCATCATCCTCCTACCACTTCCTCTCGTCTTCTTCAGCTTTTCCGCAAGTTCCCTCTATGTTATCATCAGGTTGTTAACATGACTCGTGTGATGTGGAAAAAAATCTTTCCATTGCAGTTTTGTGAAATACACTCTTATCAACACAGCCAAAAAACCCACCTTAAACCCACTTATTGAAAAACGTGTTGTTTTTTTTTCAAAATTTCTGTTTCCATTAAGCACATTTATTTTCGTAATTCCAATTTGCAGAATTATATGGTAAATGGAAAGCCAGTGAAAATAAAGCCATCTACCAAAGATTCCTCTGCTAGCTAAAGCTTTAACTAGCGGAGAAGCTAGCTAGCCCTTTTTTCAGTGCCTATTGTCCAACTCTTTAGCTCATCTAGCCATGGAAACATGACGCACATGTAGTGTGCGTCATGGAGAGAGGTTTTAGTGCCCCTCTCAGAAAACCATGAAAGTTTCGATTTAATATTTAATGCTGCAATATATCAAGAATTTAAAAAGAATAACCTTGAAGCATGTGGAATGACGGTGCCACATTTGTTCACGCTATTGGCAAAATGTTTATTTACATTGGTTTCATGTACGGGCAATTAGTCCAGTGTCATCTGACAGCATTAGGATTAAAAGGTCAAGTGGGAAAGAACGTCTGCTTCCCTCCAGCTTTAGTAATATACAGTATGAGTGTTTACTACAGCACTGGGTTGCTCTACAGCAGAGTGAAGGGTCACAAAAGGACATTTTTAGAGTTGCCAGACAAACCAAACATGGCTTCTGCTCATGTTTGACATCAACAAAGGTCCGTAGGAATCAGTATATTTTCACATTAAAAAACTGAATTCTTTTTGTGAATATTAAAAAGTGATGAACTGCATATGTTTTTGCACAGCAACACGGATAAAATGTGTTTAGCCCAAAAGCTGAGTAAAATAGGACTGGTAAAACAATAACGCCATCAGTGCTTTATTCTTTCAGTTTACCTTTTTGGTGATTTAACGTAGTCTGACGTTGTTGACGCTATCGACAAAAAAAAAAAAAAAATTCAATTACATTTTATTTTTTTTAAAGCTGGCCCATCGCTGCTGTTTAGCGGCAGCATGGAGAGTCATCCCAACTGTTGTTTTGGGGGGAACGAATGCAGCCGTGGCTCTAAAGCGTCAGCGTCTTTGTTGAAACACATTTGCATATTTCAAGATTTCCCAGTGCAAATACTTTAAACTGGAACAGCGACCTGGTTCTGTCAAATGTTGCAGCGTTTGGCTGTACGTCTGCGTGAGGTAAGAATCAAAGAAAAAGCTTCCCGGTTTTGATGCTGATTTCAGTGCAGATGCATGAAACGCATTGTTGGGGGGGAGGAGGAAGCAAAAAAGTGCAATCGCCAAAAGACTCCAACCAGGTAGATGCCATGTCCTCTATTTTTAAACGCCAGGCCAAACATTGAATTATGAAAACTAAATTTGCCACCTGATTAACACTAGTTTGTTGGGTTTTTTTTTTACATCATTAGTTTTTGTGAGTCAGCTTTTCTCCTCTCTCAAGCTAACCCGCATTGTAATCGGCCTCCAGGCATCAGCTTTTTCTCGAATTCTTTTTCCCTCTCCCCAACCGCATTTGTTTGTCTCCGACACAATCTATCATTATACTTGGAAAGTGTTTGCCTGGATGGGGAACATTAATTTCCCTCCTCCCAACTGCAATCTGCAGCGCATATTTGCAGAAACCGCCAGTGTCCACACACGTGTGCACAATGCCGATAACACCGGCCCCTGATCCAGCCGCGTTCTTCGACAGACGCGTGCCGTTCTCCACCTCATTTGGGCGGAATATCAATGACGGCGGCTCTCGCCTTTTTTAATTGGGGCTGAAGCAATAAGCAGTCAGCAAAGTTTCTAAAACGCATTTGACAGTCACTATTCATTATCAAACCGATGCTCGCAGCACCACTTAGCTCCTTCTCAGCTGACGGACCAAACACTGGAACATTTTTCATTGTGTGACAAATAATAGAGGGATGCTGTCACGACTGTTTAGGATATCCATTATCTTTTCGCCTCAAGATGATGCACAACACAAATGAGTCACGGAGCTGGTGGTGAGTGAGCTCATTTGACTTTGATGTTGCCTGAAACCAGGCAACTTCTAACCCAATCAAAGACTCGTCGTATTCCTTGTGTTCGGTGTTTTGTAGCTTGGCACAAAACGGCTGTTTTTGGCCAAATTTGATAGAGCCACTCTGAGGGGAATGCTACGTTGCGCAACGTGCAATAATTAAACGGGAATCTCCATATTCATGCTCGGGAGCGGCCTAATGAGCGAGATTAGATGTCTCACACCTGGTGGCCCGTATTCTCATTCGCAATGATTAACAGCTGCCGTGCAGAACCGGAGACCCGAGTGACACTTGACTTGCAGATGAGCTCCTTGACTGGGTTTGTTCTCTTATCTCGCCGGAGAGGTAACATGAACGTGATACGACTCCAGGGTGTGGAGTAACACGGTGGTCTTCGTTTCCAGCTAAAACAAAGTGCCAAGCTATGGATTGGTTAGATGTTGGAGCAGCAGGCTGCCTTAAATTTTAATGAAGTGCTAGTCGAAGGAGGATTGCCTGTGTTGGAGCACTTGAGAGGGAGCCGGCTCTACATTCAGGAGGAGAGGTGCAAGGCATCCTGGGGGATACGCTCATCATGCACTCATGACAAGGCTTTATCCAGGTACCTTGCCAAAGGATTGACACGCTTTAATCTTTGCACAATTGTGAAGACAAAAAATTCATGGTTTTCCGAATTGTATTAATTTTTGTAAAATCATTTTTTTAAACTATATATTATGTTGCGTTCATCAAGATATGAGTTAGTATTGCGATAACGATAAAGGTGACGACAAGAATTATTTATTACGTCTATTTTTAAGGCTGCGACTGAATGGACAAGTAACCGCAATATTTTGCTCTTGAAAAACATACTTATTTTTAATATGCTCCTTTAAAACACCATTCACAAAAAAGTGTGATTTATCTCACTAAAAAGCACAAAGTAACGATATTTAAGCATGTTTTAAAATTGATTGATTTCTATCCAAACATCTTTGTTACTCCAACAGTGGAGAAAAATGACTAAAAATAACGATCCCATCAACAGGAACATTTCTTAGGGCTTTTTAAACATCATTAATTGGAATTTAACGATAAACCAGGAAGTTATTATAATAAGAAATGTATCGCGATAAACAGTAAACGATGCGATAAATGCCCGATAAAATAGTAAGAATAACAATCCTATCGACAGGAACATATTTAGAACTTTTTAAACATCAATAATTGGAATTTATTGTGACGATAAATCAAAATCTCGACATAAGGAATGTATCACGATAAATGATGAAATAAGTGCCTATAACTAACAGTAACAGTAGGGGAAAATTGTAAAAATAAAAACCTTGCCAGTATGGACATATTTTGGGTTTTTTAAACATCATTAATTGGAACTTACTGCGACGATAAATGATAAACGCCCGCCCTTTGCAGTAACAGCAGTTGAATTCAACGGGCTCACATATACAGTACTTTCTCTGTGAACACAGTAGTTCCTGTAAAGCACAGGTGTCAAACTCCAGTCCTCGAGGGCCGCTGTCCTACAGCTTTTAGATGTGCCACAGGTACAAAACACTGGAATGAAATGGCTTAATTACCTCCTCCTTGTGTAGACCAGTTCTCCCAGCCTTGCTAATGACCTAATTATTCTATTCAGGTGTGGTGCAGCAGAGGCACATCTAAAAGTTGGAGGACAGCGGCCCTTGAGGACTGGAGTTTGACACCCCTGCTGTAAAGCATCTGCATGTGACATCCCCCCCTTGCATTCTGCAGGCTAAGCTGTAAGCTCTGCCAGCCTCTGCATCAGCTCTGAAGCTGCCAGCCGGCGTGGATCTGCTGATGCAGGAAACCGAGCAGGCAACCTGACTTCAACAGGCGGCCAAGAGTGTCGCCTCTGCTAATTACTGCAAATAGCATCCGCTGAAATGTTACACAAGTAAACTGACACCGCGGTGCAGATGCGCTCAGACACGCCCTCTCTAATCCCCCCCCTCTAGTCAAGGCGTAGTCGGCCATCGAGCCCGTGTAGACGTTTTTCTTCAGAGTCTTTACCAGAACAATCTGCCGAAAGTTACAGTCCGAATCACCTCAACTGAGTCATATCCGGAGACTTTAGGAAAGGCCTCGCTGCTGCAGGCTGCGGAGGGAAATGTTTCCCCATCCATATTTTTTTTTTTGTTTGTTTTTTGTTTTTTTTTAGCGAACTGTAAAAAGTCAACAGGATAATGATCAGCCCCTTTCAATGGGGTGATCGTACAGCAGCGATTTCCTAATTTTGTTTGGCGTCGTTTTCCCGACATCTGCTCTGTTGTCATGCTGTCTCAGGGAATGCCTGTTACCATGGCGATACATTAACTGGAGCTGGGGTTGCCTGTCGTAAGCAGAGCAAAGTGAATCAGACTTGAGCAAGAAAAATGACTCTTACTGATTTTTAAAAAAAAAAATTATTCTTATAGTTAGAACATTCTCCACAAATAATTATTTAGCTAAAACTAAACACGTCCAATCTCTCACTGGAAACAAGATTCTGCCTGCCGATGATTGTTTGGTCTCAGTTTTTGACACCCCCGTCTGACTCAGTCGGACGATTCTGAGAAAGTCGATGCACGGGTTATTAGGTTAGATGGTACTGTTGTTTCAGGAACGTCTGCTGCATGTAATGTTAAGTCTACAAGCTGGGTTTTTTTTTTCTTGCAGCAAATCTGTTTGCTTTGTGTCAGCAGAGAAAGTTTTCTGTGATATTCATATTGGTCAAGGTAAACGTTTCAAAAGAAAGAACAAGGATACTAGGTGAGGTGTCACCTACAGGAAGGTAGTTTCCTGTTTGTACTATTTTTGTATTTGCATCTTAGTTTTTTTTAAAGGGACAGTACTATGTAAAATCGACTTTTTTTTTTTTTAAGTCTTGCATCATGTTATAATATTATTCCCTCATCAAAACTACACCTGGAGTGTTACCTTGACTGTTTAATGAATGCTTGAGAATTTCTTTAATCTCCATGGCAACCATTCAGCTGTGCTCCTCCTCAGAGCTGCCATTTCTGAGCTTGCACCTCGAGGAGCAGCTTTCTCTCGCAACTCCTCCACTTAGCTTGTCCACGGTTCAAAATGTTTTTTAAAAAATTAAAATAAAATTTAAAAAATTCTATAGGTGTGAATAGTTTTGCTAACTGTAGGTCTGACGAAGATTTTCCTCAAAATTCAACACCGTGATTCACTGTCAAAGTAATCTACGTACATCTACCACTCCAGACGTTATACCTACATTAGATAAGGATGCACAGTGTAGGAGTCTTTTATACAGTGTTCGTCTTCAAACGGAGTTTCATAGTTGGCTTTATCAAACTCCTCCTGAGGTTGGTAACCTGCTCATTTTTCCTCAGTTAAAAGCTCTCATTTTTTAGAAGTGAAGTTTAATTGCCAATGACATCAATAGTCCTAATCTGTATCCTTTGCAAATGTTAAGTGTTCTTTCTTTCCATTATATTCTTCCACCTTTGGCAGTGGAAGACTTTCAGTGAAATACGGTGTCAAATTTGACTTTTGCGACAAAATTGTGAATCCGTTCCCACTGGAGAAGAAATGAACAAAGACTCCAGTCTTTGTGGTAAAACTTCCAAACTACAATTCATAAGGGTGTTAAGGAGAACATAGGACTACAGTAAAACCTAATTGGTGCCTCTGACTCATTCGCATTATTTCCTAGATTTCCTTAAGAGGTTCACCTTCGGCATCTTAAAAGAAACGCATTTAAAAGATATACTATTAACGATGACAAATGAGTATTAAAAAAAATTGTTTTGCTTTTACAACGGACCCGGCCGCCTCGCCCGTTTTGATCTTGTCCGTTCCTCTGGAGAGGCGGCTTCACTCGGCTAAATCTCTGAGTCGGCAAGGACACGCCGACCCAGGCAGGTCAATCATTTAGCTCTTCAGCCGTTATCATGTAACCTGCATCGACGGCACAATCTATACTTACAGCTACGCGTCGCACGGGTCATAGACAAAAAAAAGAAAAAGTTTAAAGGCTCCTGTCAAACACGGGTACTTTTTAGTGTCATCAGTGAGAAATGGACAGCTTTCCTATAAATTTGTGTTAGCTGAGATGAAAGAATCATCCTGTCTGCGTCTGATCCTGAGTGTCAAAACGATTTCTGACAGCTCCTAATGACGCCTGGCTGCTGTTGAAAAGCGTGTGGCTGTGCACACGAGTTTTTCTGCTAGGGCAGAAAACCTAAAGAAATTTACATCCCGAATATATATAAAAAAATAACACACCAAAAGCTAACCTTCTTTCACATGGTGTCCCATGTCGCCACATGTGCTGCCAAATCTACAAATTTGCTTCATGAAGGTCTAGACGGCTATCAAGCAAACCGATGTTTTAAAAAGCTACGTGGTCTAAAACTTTTCTAAAGCTTTTCAATGAGATATCGTAAAAAGTCCCGGAGTGAAGCAGAGGCTGTAGGAATTCTTTTTATTTTTTTTCCAAGTTTCTATTTCAGTGCCAATAATTACAAATTCTTAGAAATGTGTTTATTTGCTTGTGTGACGGTAATTTTTTTCAAACACCCAAACAACATGTTTTGGTGAGTGATGTGCTTTCTACATCCACCTTTTCTATTTTTTATTTTGTTTTGCTGTCTTTGTGTTAAAAATCCTAGCCCCAAAACAAGTTGTCATAATATTTTGTCTTTTTTTTTTTTTTTAAGGTATCAAGCTTACTTGTTTTTTCTAAAGTCAGAAGGGAGAACATTGATGTGGTGCATGCTGCTGCCCGTTCCAGCATCCGTCCTCCACCGGGTAAAACCCAAAACCAACATAAATGTACCGACACCCCCACGTATCATCCGCAAGCAGTTTGCTAGCTTTCTCCGGCTCCAGGTTCAGGTTGAGGCGCGTAGCCCTGAGGGCGTTTTCTGAGGAAGAGCATGACTAAAGAGGAAGCCGTAAGCAATAACATCTCATTTGAGCAGTCTTTGTTTTTCACACTTCTCCGTGTACAGTTTTGCCATTTTGAAATCCAGTTATTTTCTCTTTTGCTGGGTGGACAAGGAGCAGACAACAGGAAATGGGATTTTCAAGTATATCTAATAAACTCTGGCTGATGAGTCAGCACTGAATTGAATTGGAAACGAGTGAATCACATCTTTAATGCATTAAATTATTCATTTGTTTCATGCTTCGTACATTGCAGCTTTAGCAGGTTTTTTTCTTTCTCTTCTTAAACAAACATGTCGTCCTGAATTACCTGGATGCTTCTGTGGCGGCACTTTCTGTTCCATCAGATGTATTTTATTCTATCTAAAAGGATCCTGAGAGGAACAAAAGCAAAACAAAACAAAACCTTGACGTCACAGGGAATATTACAGCAATCCAACTTGCCATAAGAGGAGACGGCAAAATGTCTGCTTCGTGCGAGACATAAGGTAGTCCCTGGTCTCGTTGCACCAACAACTCCTATCACGTCAAGTCTGACTCCACTCTGAACTTTCTTTGAACTCCTGACAGCTTGTACGATGTATAAAACGCTCCCCTCTCCCTGCTAAGACTTTTGTCATGTTTCTTAGAGCGGCCACCTTCAAATGGAGACTTTCTTTTTAAATTATACAGCAGATGCATTGTGAGACAGTCTACCTCAAATATTAAAACATGTGTCTCTTTCACGCAATCAGAAATCACATTACCTAATGATGTTCTAGAAAGCTAACATAAAAAAACTGCATTTTGTACGTTAGCTAGACGTTTAGCTAACATCTAGCCTTTAGCTAAACATCACGTTTAGCACTAAAAAGCTATTAGCACAAATAAACAGATATTAGCTTCTCAGATCCTGTTTAGCTAGTAGCTAAAACTGCTGTGAAAGTAGCTATTAGCTGATATGAAACTAGTAGCTAAACTAGTAGCTAGTACATCATGTTTACTAGCTAAACATGACATGATGTTTAGCTAGTTACACATCAGATAAACATGATGTGAAACTAGAAGCTAGCAGCTGATATGAAACTAGTAGTTATATTATGTTTAGCTACTAGCTAAACATAATGTGTAACTAGTAGCTAGCAACTGATGACATGTTAGATGGTTATAAACATCTGACATGTTTATGACCATGTTAGATAATCATAAACACTGTAAAATATGTACTAACTATTTGTAGAAATATTCTAAAGGCCAAATTAGGACGAGAGCCAAATGTCAAAGTGAGGTTTTGAGTTAATTTGTTAAATTAGTAGCAGAAAATATATACCGATATCAACAATAGTTGAAAGAAACAACAAATTATATAAAATAAATGTCATGGTCAGATAAACTGTGCTAGCCAATGACTAATGGTTGGCCTCTCTACTTTCAATAAATGAGATGGTAACCCGTTTCAGTCTGCTTCACGTGGATTCAGACAGTCAAAACCAAAAACACAGCAGTGTCTCGTCTTCTTTTTTTTACATGCTGCATGTGTGTTTTTATGTAGAAATTGTTTCAAACTGTCTTTTACATGTATAAAAGACTGTTTTTTGCACCTGTTCGTGTTTCCACTTTGACATTTAAATTATCCTTAAAAAAAATAAAAATAAAAATCCAGACACAATTTTAAGTGAAAATTGTTCTTCCCTGTGTGGGCAGAATACCACAGGAGACAGAAGTCAGTAACTCAGGAGTTGCACCTCTTTCTTTAACTTGTGTTCTGAATATAAAATAAGCGGCCAGAATATCATCACCAGCCTTTCAGGGTTGCCATCAAAGGCTGAGGCGCATCAGTAATTCAGCACTTTGGGAAATGACTCGGAATGGATGGCACCGTTACAAACCGGGAAATATTAAAAGGCAAGGCCAACCCGAAACCTCTGCTTTTACTGTATGACACTGTGGGCTACTGACTTTTAATTATTGATGCAAACATCCACTTTGACACTTCACGTCAGCGATGGCAACCCGACCGCCGAGCCTGACATATAAAACAGTAATGATGCAGGGTTTTTTTGCGGCAGGTTTGCTTTCGTCAAGAGTTCTGGGAATTAGCCAGAAATTTGCTGTCCAGAAGTAACAGATGACAGCTTTGTGCTTCCTCTCTCTCTCTCTCCGACGCTCCCCCTTCTCTGCCCTGACGAGACGCATAAAAGGCAAGCTGAAAGACGGGGATCAGAGGATCGGTGTGACCCGTGCCACGGACTGTCAAGAACAGGAAGCTAAAGGCATGCTAATAGCTGCTTTTAAAACCACGAGCTACTTTAGACATTTGTCATGATCCAACCGGAAACGTCAGGATTTTATGTGATGGACCACTTAAGGACGTACGCTGGACGTGTATTCACTGTTCGGTTTTTCTACAAAATTTTACTCATAATTATTCAAGGAAGATCTATCTTTTCGTTTTCTTTGTCTTTTTGTCAAAGTGCATATTTAAAATATTTTAAGGAAAATTCAGCCAAGGACGCCGGAATATCCAGTTTCAATACTGCTTGATATTCTATTGGCTGGTGTTTGCAAAGCAGCCAATCCAGGAACGCCATTTATTTTCCTTGGTGCTGATTGGCTGTACTTTTTAAACATTGAAATAAAGAAGATTGTAGATATTAGCTTTTCCAGTAAAGTGCACATTAATGCATTTAAAAGGGGCAGTATCATGCTACAATGTTATTCCCTCATCAAAAGCACGCCTGGAGTGTTGCCGTGATTCTTTCATGCATGTCGGAGAAATCCTTGAGTCGCCTGTGGCAACCACACAACCCCTTCAGACTAGTGGCAGCAGCAATTAGCAAACAACAGGTGAATCTGCACGTGTGTTGAGCTCATTATACGAACTATTTCTTGATCCAACGCTCCTAAGAACAGTTACTAACAACATAACGGTGCTGCAGGCGGAGTGTCGGAAAGAGTAGGGGCGTCTTAAAGAGACAGAGGCCCTGAATTTCTTTTAAGTCATATTTGATATGAACAATATTTTTATATACTGCTCTTACAGTATATTTGGTGTGCGAATTAGTACATTAGATAGTTATACTCAGTTTTTATTTGTTTGTTTTTTCCTCCAAAAAATAATGCCAAATAATGCTATTCTCAGGCAGTGGTCCACCGCATAAAATATTTGAAAAACAATTTCAAATGTAAGCTGCAAACAACCCAAACTTGTGTTATTAAGTTTTCCAAACAAAACTTTTCCAAAAGAAAAAAAAAAAAATTAAGACAAGAGCGCTTCTCGTTTATTTTCGGAGTAGCACTGAAGCAGCTTGTGTCTGCGTGCGTCGCGGCAGCTTCCGCATGGATGAGCAGCCAGTCAGGACAAGTGCCAATCAGGCTGACCTTGATGTGGCATCTTACATTATGTTGAAATACAGAATGCATTTCTGGAATGCAGACACACTCCAAGAAGAAGCAACACAATCCCTTTGAGCGTAGAGACCCAAAGATGCAAACCAGAACAGGCAAAAAAAAAAAAAAGCTTCTCTACATTATACAGAAACCGCACTGAAAGTTTTCAAATCGTCAGGCAGCAAAGTGAAGCATGACTGGTGAATCTGTGGAAATTAATTTCTAGAAAAAAATGACACGACGCCGATTTCTGCTCAAACAAGAGATCTATTTTGATGTTATAAAAAATGATCACCTATATACTGTATGTGTTCGCTTGTTGTTTTATGTAACCAGTGTCACATTTAAAATGATGATGGTTTGAAATGCAAATACTTGTGCTAAAAAAAAAAAAAAAAGGTTTTTAAAATGTTGAACAACTTCATCAAGTTGCACCAAAATGTTAATGATCAAAGACGCTGCCGTGGTGGTAGGATGCCAGCTGCGCAGTAAGTATAATACTAAACAATAAACTATTAGTGCCATTGTATCAAAAGGGAAAATGGTTGAGAATAAGAGTAACTCAGGCAAAAAAAACAAAAAACATCCTCAGATAAAATCCTAGACCGGGGTCAGCTCTAAAGGTCATAATGTGTGGAGGTCGCAAACTTAACTTATTGCTCACGCCGACTCTGAGGACAGTTTGGCGATAGGCTCTATAACAATACATCAGTCCACAAATCTAGAGATACATTAACGATTTTCTTATAAAGTTAACTGACCAGCACTTCAAACTGACAGTGTTTCCATTGGCCATATAGCTGCACAATTTGACATTTCAAAACTGAATTTGTTTAACAGAAACACACCAATACAAAAAAAAAACACCAAAAAACTCGGTTTTCGCTAAAAAAAAGGTTTGGCGCTAGAATGAGTTGTGTTTTTTTTTGTGGTTTTTTTGGCCATATCAGAATTTATTTTGCAAAACTGCAATTGAAATGCTTTGTCCGCATCACACGGGTCACATGATCAACGTCCGGATGTTTGTTGCCACAGGCGCAAAACGAGAAGAGGACAGGAAAGTAGCCGGAGGATCGTGGTGGGTCGTGTTTCTTGAGTCACGTAAACAAACTGATTTTCAATGTACATCTTATTTAATGGAAACATCAGTGAGTCAATACTCCACTAAACCACAAAGTTTTGAGCACGTGTGTAATAGAGACGTCAAGACCTTACAAATGCAAATATGGCTTATTAGCTCCTCCTAAGCCTCATGGAAAGCCTCCCTGGAAGAGTCGGACCTCATAGTAACCATCATATTACACTTTCTGAATGAAGAACGGATAGTCACTCGAGGAAACTCAGGAAAGCAAATACGTTTGGCAATATACAGAAGACCATGTAATTAAAAAATAAAGAACATCTCCATGATTCACCAGTTTGAGCGCCAACCTCTACTTCACAGTAAGGATTTCCTCGCGTGTTCCTCTTCTGAGGTCTTGCTGTTATGTTTTCAGCTGTAATGATTTTTCTTTGCATACAGCCAAACGTTTGCCTTTATCGTAGTTCCTCGATTGCCCATCCACGGTCATAGCTGCGGTACGCTGTTGTCGACTTAATTCAACACGTCGCAAAGTCGACAGCTAAACTTTCAATATACTGTATATCCCGAACCTCATAAAGGATTAAACAAACGCCTGCTGTGTGAAGCCGCAGTCACGCGTCGACGTCTCGCCTCCTCGCTCCGTCGTATCTGCGATTTCACGTTGGGTTTGCAGTCATGTCTGCGGCGCATCTCCACGGAAATGTCATAAAAATGCACGGAACAATATTGCTACAGCTGGCAGCTCGGCGTGCCGGTGAAAGGAAAAAAATAACCACTTTAAATGTAAAAGCTTTTGTTACTGTAGTAAGACGGACACTAAAACAGTAGACCTCGAGTTCAGTACACGTGTAAATGAGTTTAGCTCATTGATTTTGATCGCTGGGTCTTTGTTTTGATGCCCGTTTTCTCCGTCGAACCGAGAGAAGCAGATTGAATTTCAACACTCCAGTCAAAGCGCGTTGTGCCTTTGCTTCGTCAAAAGTATCTGGAGTGAGAGAGGGAGTGTCTTTACTTGAACTGTTCCAATACAAGCAACCTTTTTTTTCTTTTCTCTCTCACCTATTGGAAGCTGCTCTGTGATTTACAAAAACAGGGTTTGATGATTCAGAGTATCCCTCGATTTCAGAGGCTTAAATTTGTTGGGGGGGGGGGGAAAGATTTAAAGTATAGTATTTCCCCATCTGGTCACAGGCTTCCTATAAAATGTGAATCCACAGTATTTGCTTCAAATTTATTTTAAAAGAACATCAGAATCAGACTTCCGTTTATTGCCATATTGTCGAAATTTAAAAAAGAGCAACTCTCGAAGTCAAGTCAAATAACCGAATGAAACAATAATAAAAAAGTATATCTCAGTAAATATAGTAGAAACACAGAAACAACTGGGATGTTGAGGAAAAATTAATAAATAAATGATGAGGAGGCTTTAGATGGATTAGTTTTGTTCAGGGCAACAGCAGCTCTTGGGTAGAAATTGTTTTTTTTGTTGTTGTTTTTTGTCTGTTCAATTGCATCTTGGGGAAGCCTGACACGCAGCCAATCCAGAAGCGACATTCGTTTTCCTTGCTGCTGATTGGCTGGACCCCCCACCAGGGCAAAAACTACAAGGACAGCTGTAGACGTTAGCTTCTGCAGAAGTGACAGGACAGTTTCCACTGTGCGTTTATCAAAGTATTTTAAAGCACATTCGGTATTTTAAACTAATAAAATAGGCGATAATTTGTGTTTCTAGAGGCTGTTCCCAAGCATTTGCAGATTTTAGCTGTTGTCAGACAGCTAAAATACCGGTGTCAAAAGTGCATAAAAATGATTTCCTAATTCTGCAGACGAGGCAGGACTTTTAATCAAGAACAATATTTAGATACAACACTTGTAGCCTTTTGGATGTGTTGTTGTGTTTGAGCAACAGATCAATAAAGCATTCAGAAAAATCCTTAATGGAAGAACACGGTGGCCAATCCAGCTGCATGTGTGTCTATAGGTCCAATTTAAAGTTCCAGGTTTTTTTTTAAGTGGTGTTCTGTGAGAAGGCGATTAGTAATCAGTATCTTACCCTTCATGTAGTGGATATTGAAAGTTTCCGCAGCCTTGCGAAAGTTTCTGCGATGTTAAAAAAAGATGACAAAAAAATCGATTTTTTGACGTTTTTTTCATCCTTATTTTCACCTTCAATTTAATATTTTACCCTTGAGTTCACGCCTGATATAGTAAATATGTTGAATTTGATGAGTTTGAAATAAAGTTCAGCTGCACTGGTAGGAATTTCAGATCTTTTGCACATTTGCGTCCTCTAGCAGAAATTTAGCAGAAATTTCACTTTTCTCGGTTTAGCGCCAGTTGTTTTCTAAATATGACAACAATCTTAAAGAGTATGGCGGCAAAACAGTTTTGTTTTAAACAGATTTGGTTGCTTTTCAAGAGCATTGTGCACAAGAGGAGTGAAACGTTTTGAAAGGGGTTTTCTACCTAACAAAAACCTGACATTTACAAGAGAATGTTTACTTTTTTAAGAGCTGCTGTATTGTTGTGCAAATTATCGAACTCCAAACCATATAAACTCAAATAATGAGGGGTTTTTTTCATACTCAGTTTTCATGGTTAAGCACAAGAGGTGATTAGTTTTTTCATTTAGATGCAAATTTATACAAATAACATTGTCTTTAAAGAAAATCAAAATTCCTGGAACACTTAGATTGTCGTTTCTGCGTAAGTTGTCCGTAGGTTTTTATCGTAACTTCACAGATTGACAAGAATGAGGCATTGGAAAGAAATGTGCATGAATATTTATGCAACTTGTCACCGAATAAGTTTGGCTGTGCCTGAGTTCTAATAAAATGTAAAGACATTTCATCAGACTCCTTTTGTTTTCTCCACAGGAAGCTTCTTTGCTTTATATAAATTGGAGGAAAATGAAAATTACTGCTAATAAATTACGTACCAATGCAGCCCTCTGAAAATAGTTTAGACCCTGCAATTAAATGTTTTCCTTTCAGGCACAGCAGGAGAGCAGCAGGTCATGTGGTGTTTATCAACTCGGAATCCAACGGGAGCACTTTTGTTTGAGGAAAGTTAAAAAAAAAAAACCAAAAACCTCTAATTGTTAATGACGTCGCAATTTTGGCTGCGTAAACCTGCCAAATGTAGTGCAACAACCTTTAGAAGGTAATTATGCAGCTGCTTGCATGATAACGATAATTACTCAGCTTCTGTTGTCATGCTGTCAGAAAATAACAGAAGGAACGTTGGCGTCATTAGAAAGTGTTTATGTTCGGCTCAGTCATTTCCTCCCCGGAGACGAGACATCGAGATGTTGTTATTTCTTCGCTTCGGTTGACCGGACGTACGGATTTCTGTTTAAGGACCAATATAAAAGCCATATCCATCATCACACCTGACATGAGGCGTGATTCCATCGAGTGTCGCTCAAAATGCAGGCCTGGACTCTTAAGCTCCTGCCTGACCTTTTTTTCTTCCCCCCCCCCCCCCCCCCCCCCCCGGCACCGTCACCTTCGCTTGAATAATGTATTCTTCTATCAAAATCGCTCAGTGAGGCTTTGGCCCAGTTTTTCAGGGATTTAAATTAGGTTTTAATCAACACGTTGAGAGATTCGCTGCCCCCTCGTGACATTTGGGGAAATGAAATTCGAACTCATTGACTCTCAGAACAGCAGCGGAGGACAGGCTCAAATTCCTCTGTTCGACAACCATCTCCTCAGAGGGAGGTGCTAATCCTCATCTTGGAAAAAACACCATTTTAAATTCGCACCTCCACCGGCTAAAGAAAATTTGAGAGCAAAATGGAGTTCCTCCTCGTGATCGTGTCGAACTGAGGGCGGTGAAATTACTCAAAACAAAACACTGTTGTTGTTTTAATGCCTTTTATGCTCCTTGAATTTCTTTCTTTATCTCTGTACAATCTCAAGATCAACATATTATATCTGTGTTTTATGTGACAGACCGTCACGTAGCAGTAAGTAATTGTAAAGTTGAAGAATTAAAAAAAAAATATATATATATATATATATATTTATATATATATATATATATATATATATATATATATACATACATATACGGTATATGGTTTTTGAATTTCTATGAATATAAAATTTAAAACGTGTGCCGAGTATTTACATTCAGCCATTTTGTGTTTTTTATAAACTTTTTTTTTTTTTTGCAAATTTGTTGAATCTGTCACCACAGCATGAAGCTACAGTATGAAGGAGAAAATCTATGAAAAATAAATAAATCAAGCTCATCTGCCTTCTCCCAGTTCTAACTGGGAACAACCAATCATATCCAGGAGGCAGGTATTAGCGCTGTCAATCACAATCTCGTGTGGCGCTGCTTATCTCTTTCTACCCCCTTTTTACTCGCTGCTACGACGCAGCTAGCATAGCATGTTATCAATAATCTGGCTAGTTAGCATGACCACCGAAGATGTCAGATAAATGGCTTTCCTGTAAGAGTAAGTTGCTTCTCTGCCATTAGCACATTGAGTAGCAAGTACTTGAGGTTGATTGACACCTGGCTCTGATTGGTTGTTTTTGACCCGGAGCGCTACGTTTCTTCAGACGGCAATAGGAGCACTGAGAGGAGGTGGAGGAGATCCATCTTTACACAGACCATCTGTTTTGTGCTGCAGCTTTAATTCCTTATACAACACAAGTGTATAAGTATAAGTGTTTTAAGTGTAGCAGAGTTCGATTGCACAACTCCCCAAACAAACCGGAGTTTCCAGGCAAACGAACTAGAGTTTGATTTAAGCGGGCTAGCTGGTGTGAATGCACCTTAAAACTAACAGCCCTAGTAATTGCAATACTGGTATTTCCTGCATTAACTCGTTTTACTGATGTCTGCAGATCAGATTCCTCTACAACAGCACAGGTTGAGCTTTTTTTGTTTGTAGCTTTGCATGTTAACCGTTAACCCTCATTGGGTGTTTAACATGCTGCTGTTGTTTCTTTCTATGCCCACCTGACGGATGAATCACTGAAAAGGTCTCATTCCATCTTTTTGCAGCCACTTTTTATTTAGCCTCAAACGTTTTTGTTAGGACGTCCTCGGCCAGGACTTTCTCGGGAATCCACAGTTTCCTGGTTTCCGCCGCAGAGAGACCCCATCATGTGGAATCAGCAGTTTAGCTAAAGTGCTCCAATAATTGTCGGGTTAACGTTTGCTGGAGTTGCAGCTTCAAATAAAAACCCGGCCCAAGCCGCATTATCAGTACAACAGCCGTCCCAGTATCGCACCTGAAAGACCCTCCCGTTCACGCTTGAGGGCGCTTACAATCCCGGCTGGCACCTGGGGTGTACACTTGACATGCGCTCCCATCTGAGACTGCTAGCGTCACACTTTGGCCTGAGGGCTGCAGCAGCTGAGGGCAGCCAGGGGAGTCGAGTATTCTGCCTCACCTCCCGGCGGAGTGGAAGCACATGTGCAGGGTGAGCATGACCTGACGGGGTTTGTCACAGCACTGCTGCCTTCTAGTGTACTTAGGAACAAAGACAAAAAGGAGGGGAAAAATGAGTTAAGGAAAGCAGCAGAGAGGGAAGAGAGGTTATTTTCTTGTTTGCACGGTTGAGAAAATAATTTCTACGTTCGCAGTCACTTTGGTGGAGTCTAGACGAACCCTTTAGGGATAAGTATTGTTTTCAAGGCACGTAGTAGGTTTTTTTAATATCACAATCAAGTAACTGTCACCATCAGCTGTTATAAAAATGATTTTCATGCATCAGATATGACTTACAAGACATTTGACTTCATAATATAATGCCTTCCAATTGGACCGCTGTCTCTTTAAAATCTCCTGCTCTCTCTGAAACTCCGCCTTCAGGAAGTCGTCACAACATGGCTCCTCTATTAATGCTTTAGCAACGATTTTACCAGCATTTCACTCAGAAATTGGGTCCTATAATGAGCTCAGCAGATGTGCAGTACCACCAGGTGTTTGCTAATTGCTGCTGGCTAGTCTGAAGGAGCTGAATGGAGGAGTCATGGAGGAGGGCCAGTCTGTGTTGCTCACCTATTGTAGTAAATAAGAGAGATCTGATGAACCTTCAGTCAACTTTTAGAGATTGACAGAGAAATTAGCTGACCAGACCCAGACCGGAGACTGGCCACTCAGATGGTGTTTTCACACCTGATAGTCCAGTAAACTCGGTTTGATTTGGAACCAAGACTGCAAGATTTGTTACATTTTCAGTTGGAGCGTTTGCTTTCACGTTGCGCTGCTTCAAACAAACCAAATTCGGTGGCGCTACACCAAAAACCACTGAAGGAAACAACAGAACAACCTCAGAAGAAGGCAGCACAACTTCTTTCTTCAGAAAAAATAAAAACAAAAATGGAGTAGCGTCAGATTTTAGCAGTTGTAGACTTGGTGAAAGCCATTTCTCCCACTAGTGCTAGATTTATTTGTTTAGGTCGCGTTTACCCAGAAAGCCCTGCGCTGTAGTCCACTTCCTGCTTTTGGAGCGGTCTCTGATTTGCTTGGGATTCACACGTCCATTCGACCCACGCCAGAGTTCACTTCAACCGAACCGAGACCAAAGTTTGCAGGCGGACCAGAGTTCTTTTTGTGGTCCTTCTATAAATACGAAGTGTAACAGAGAGCTGTGAGGGAAGTGTAAGAAGCTACGCCAAAGAAAGTTTTATTCTCTACATGATGAAGGTTTATTCAGGCTGAGAGAAAGTAAAAAGGCTCAGCCTTTTTGCAGGTAGCCTGACTACAGACTAGCAAAGTCGCTCTGTTTTATCTTTCCATCTCTCTCTGCATTGAAACAGGCTGGACTTTGAAAAGAACAGTGGCAGCTTAGTTATTAATGGTAATCGATCCCTCACCTGTGATACAAAGATGTCATATCACTGTGAGCGTACTGAAAATGTAATCAGATCCTAGGTGTGCAGGAAGCTGACAGCTTGTCAGATATTCTCTGTTAGCTGTTTTAAACAAACTCAAATGTCCCATCCTATATATGTTTTACATGTTAGTTCCAACTGTCACTGTGTTGTGACAGCATAAAATGTGACTTTGAGAAGGTAAAGATAAAGCTTCTCTGCTTGGCGAGCAACAACCGATCAGAGCCAGGAGGAGGGTCTCAGCGCTGTCAATCATGCGCATGTACAACTTGGCGTTGCAGAAAAACTGCTTATCTGGCATCACTGGTGGGCATGTCTCATGGCTGGCTCAGTAGTGGGATTATAATCTACTAGCTAAATCAGATTTTAAAAATCAGTATGCAAGTTATTTACCACAAAAGGAGTAGACTGAAAGTGACTTAATATTGAGTCTTGTGTGATTTCTTTATTTACAGGTTGCTTTAACAATTTTTTTAATTTTTATTTTAGTGTTTTGGTTCTTAATCTTTGTCACCTCTATACTAATTTCCTGCCACTCCTTGCGTTTGTTTACAGCAGCAGCAAGTGAATTTTTTCTTTTCACCTGCATGTAGGAGACCTTTAACAACAAAAAACAATGAAGGTTAACTTGTTTTTTATTGTGTTTAATACTGAATATGCATTTTGATGCTTGCAGGAGCAGTTTCTCATTTTGCACTTATTCTATTTTTTTTTTAAGAAACCATGTTTTATACATTTGTTTGTAAAAGGTCAGTCCTCAAATCAGTGCAATGTCTAATCAGTTTGATTGTACTGGAGAAGATTGTTCTTTTATTTCACCTTGTTTTGTTATCTGGCTGCATTGTGTTGAATAAAAACTCACATATTGCAATGCACTACGACTTGCTAGGTATCACAATTTATATATTTATACAATATATATATATATATATATATATATATATATATATATATATATATATATATATATATATTTTGTTCCACATACTTCTTTGAAATAAGATATGGACATTGCTAAAGCTATTTGTGTTGCCATTTTGTACATGGCAAGCTTTTTTTGTTGCCTAAAATAAATGTCTAAGGAGTTACTACAACAATCATGTACCGTATTTTCCGCACTATAAGGCGCACCTAAAAACCTTCAATTTTCTCAAAAGCCAACAGTGCGCCTTATAATGCGGTGCACCTTATATATGGACCAAATATTGAGCCACAGCAGGTCTCGCAACTACGGTAAGCAGCCGCCGACTTCATTTTCCCCCGTAGAAGAAGAAGGGCGCGGTGCACGCTGGGTTTTGTGTAAAGAGCCAAAATGGCTCCTATTAAGAGACACTCTTACGACGCAGAGCTTAAGCTCAAGGCGATCAGTCAGGCAGTAGAACACGGGAACAGAGCAGCAGCAAGAGAATTTAACATGAACCAATCAATGGTGCGGAAGTGGATATATATTGTGATTGCACTAACGTTTGATTTACCGTAACAGTATCAGACTGTATTTTATGTGTTTATTGAATCGAGGAAACGTTCCCCTCCACTATATGTTATA
This sequence comes from Xiphophorus maculatus, assembly GCF_002775205.1. Lineage (NCBI taxonomy): Eukaryota > Metazoa > Chordata > Actinopteri > Cyprinodontiformes > Poeciliidae > Xiphophorus > Xiphophorus maculatus. The sequence goes on from NC_036444.1 coordinate 23,660,451, forward strand.
TCTTGCTGTTGTTAAAAGATAAACTGTGTCACAAAAATACCACATCACTTACTTTACCTCGGGGAAAATAATAAAACAGCTGTTTATTCATTTTGGGAATGAACAGAGTTTTCAGAACGCTGGTTTGTAATCTATTAATAAAGTTTGACTATTTTGTCGACATTCCCTTTATCACAGCTCCATCTAATGGATGCATAACGTAACCCCAGCCTCTACTGTGGCGTCTATTCTATGCGCCTTATAATGCGGTGCGCCTTATATATGAAAAAAGTTTTAAAATAGGCCATTCATTGAAGGTGCACCTTATAATGTGGTGCGCCTTATAGTGCGAAAATACGGTATATAAACTACTTAAATGAAACAAAAATACAGAAAAAAATAAAATTAGGATTTGTTTTTACAGAAAAGAAATTCCTCAGCAAAATCTCCAAAGCAGCTCATTAATTCCTTAAATGCTTACCGCATGACTTGACACCATGGATAATATTTCAGTGGAATTATCCTTCTTTTTTTTTTTTCGGTGGTAATATTTTGCATCCTCATTTTCCATGACATTAATTCTCCACGGTTTCAGATCAAGTGTTCCTTGCAAAACCCGAAACGTCACCTGCCAGTATGAATATGTATGACTTCCTGTTTGATAAATGACGATAGGGGCACGCAACTTACAGTCCTTTTACCGTTTCTGTGCCAGTTACGTTTTACCAGAACTTTAAAAAAAAAGACTGAACCTTTGATGTAATCTGAAGCAAGGAACGTTAATTAGGCTATTTGCATGAGGTGATTAAGAGCCGCATCACCCAGGGGTTTCGTCTTCTGGATATGCGAGTCTAGAGTGACAAACACTATAGCTATAGAGCTACAGACGCTGACTAACTCAAATGATTCGAGACATGTTTGTTTATCTTGTGAGGGGTAATAGGGCTAAAGTCACCGGAGGGGCTGGAGGGGGACAGACTGTTGAGGAAAATTTGCCGTCATGTGAAAATGGAAAAGTCATGTTTTCTCAGAACTTCTAACGTAGCGGAGCTAATTTCTTATTTTCTTTTACATGACGAAGTTAAACTGAACACAGGCTTCCCTAGCGACAATAAACTGTCGTCTATTTGGGAGAGAAAAATTGTAGCAACACATCCCATTAAAGGGCTAATTAAAGCTGCACTCTGCACTATTTTTTTAATGATAAAATATGTTTGCTAAAGTTATCATTTTATCCTGACAGTGTAATGTGAGGCAGATAATCTGTGAAAAAAAAAAATCAAGCTCCTCCCTAGAGTTAGTGCTCCCAGTACTAACTGTAGGGGTCAGAAACAACCAATCAGAGCGAGGAGGAGGGTTTTAGAGCTGTCGATCACACCCGTGTACGTACCGCTCACATCAGCACCCTTGCTCTCTGCTCTGCTACAGCTGATTCACCACAACATAGCCTGCTAAGGCTAAGTTGTTTCTCTGCCATCAGCACATTCATCAGTGTGTACACTAGCTTGATTGTCATCACAACATTGCTCCTCTATTTTGAAGAGTACAGAACCTGAACTCATTGTTGAAGCTTTCATCATTTTAGGCAACGGTGTCTAGATTACTGTAATATTAATTCATTTATTCACTATAATGTTATACTGTTTGTACTGATGCCTCCATGGATGGCACAAGCTAAGACCATTCGATGTTGTAATTTCCGAGCCTCGGGGGATTTAACTTTGTTTTTCCTAACGATTTTCCTGAAAGTCCCACCACGCCGTAGAAAATTCACCCCCTAATATCATATGATCAGCGAACCGACGAACGCGCGCATACGCTACGTTTCAGCTCTTCAAAACAAAACAAGCCAAGCAATTTGCTAAAGCACATGGAGAATATGCCGTTTCGTCCTCCCACCTTAACACCAGAATCAAAACAAAACAGGCTCTCACAGGGAGGAAAAGAGAGAGAGGGAGGGAGGGAGAAAAAAACCCCTACTTCACATGATGGGGTTGTACTAATTCATTTTCTCAATTTCCGAGCTCTGTCACTTGTCACTCTGGGGGATATGTGAACAGCTTCTCTGACTCCACTCGTTGAATTTGGTTCTCATTAAGCTCGGGGGCTGTGACTTTCCTTTCAAATTGGAGTAATAAAGCGATTCTCAATGAGATCCAACTCTGGAGCAATTTATGGGATTTCTAGACGTCGGCTCGCAGCATGGGAGCCCTTCTAGCGTGCCAAGCAAAACCAGACAATGTAATTCTCCGTTGAGCTGACTCAGCTGAAAGCACCCTTTCAGAGATCATTTATGCTCGCTTTGTCTCAGCGCGTCCCGCTTGTTTCCGCTCTCTCCTTCAGTCGCTCGAGTTTTTCTTCCACGTGTCCAGCTGTGTGGAATATTAGGACGCCCTGATGAAAATTAAGTTTCAGTCGTTGATGTTTAATCGTTTTCCATTTATCTCTGGGAAGTGAAGTGATTCAACTACAGGTAAAAAACAAAATGAAAAGAAAGGAAAAACAAATCTTGTTTTAACTTATTAAAACCACAGTATGTAACTTTTCAAAAATATGTATTTTTTAAATATTTGTCAAAGCTGTAGTCTACAGCTTTAACTACAGCTGTAAACTACACAATTTACAGCTGTATGGATTATCTGTATGCCCCGGAATAAAAGATAATCCAGGGGGAAGAAATCCAGCTCCTTTGCCTTCTCCCAGTGCTAACTGCAGAAAAATATTGCTTGGTCAGAAACAACCAATCAGAGCCAGGGGGAGGGTCTTAGCGCTGTCAATCATGTTAAGCCCCTCCCCTTTACTCTTCCCATTATAGCTTCTTCCTCATAGACTCTCAGGAATGCTAAAGCTGTTAGCATGGCCACTGATGATAAAACGGTTTTCCTGTAAGGGTAAGTTGTTTCTCTGCCATTAGCGCATTGAGCAGCGTGTCCACATTGGTGATTGACAGCACTCAGACCTTCCTCCTGGGTCTGATTGGCTGTTTTTGTGTCTCAAACCAAGATACTGTAAAGATACCCTTGCTGTTTATCCATTTAGCTACTTGCCATTTTTATTCTCATCATGTTTTCCTGTATTTACTTTTGAAGTCTGTTTGGTTTCAGTACTCTAGCTCAACTCTGGTCCTCAAGGCACACTGCCCTGCATGTTTTAAATCTTGCTCTGCTTTATCTACACTCACCTGATAAAGATGATTGCAGTTCAGGAATAAAACGGCCCGATAATCAGCCGTCAATTGCAATCAACTGGGCCGAAGCGATGAAGCGCCTAAAATGTCCAAGACAGTGTACCTTGAAGACGAGGTTTAGTAAAACACTGCAGGCAAGCAGCGTTTTCATGCACCCGTTTCATACGCCATTTAAGTTCCTGGCTGGGCTTTAGTTCCTGGCTGGTTTCTCGTTGGTTCTTGGTTGGTACATATTCTTGTTTTTTAAGCTTTCACCACGTCACTCTACTACCAAACAAAACCCATGGGTCTGTTTAGTATGCAAAAACTATGCAGTTGATTTGTTTCTTACAGTATCCTAGCACCATAATGCTAATGTTAGCTTAGCCTAGCTTCACTGTAAACAACTCTCTTTAGCGCCGTTTTGCTAGTCCTATCATTCTTATCGATTGAAAGTGAAAATTATTGAACCGTTATAGACCACAGATTGCAAACCACCATTTAATTACCCTCTTCTTTTATGAAAAGATTTTTGCACGCAGTAGCCTGAGGCGGATTTTTCATCTTATGTTAAACATCATATTCATCAACCTGCCAATGAGACTAGGGATTCAAATTAGTCACTTGGCTATAATTTCATGTTATTTGCATTTAAATGTTAACATGAAATGTCTCGTTTTTAAAACGATAAACTTGGGGGGAAAAAATTATTAATGTCGGTTGTAAAACAATAAAATGAGTATTTCTGTCATCTACTGACAAGGAAGTGATATTCAACCGTGGATTAGATGCCATCAAACAGCGACTCAGGAAAGCTCCTAAATTATGCAGTTGACCTTCAACACAATTTTTTTCCCCCTATCTTGTCTGCATGAACCCCCAGAAGAAGAGGCCGAGGCTCTAATCTAGCCTCATCGATTTTCCTAAAAGTTCCTCTGCGCTTTTATTGCACCGGAGTTCCAGGCGAAGGGGGTTCGGTTGATGTCCTGTCATTTAGCTGTATTGGTGGCGCAGTCACAGCCGAGGGGTGTGCAGCCATTGTTCTAGTTAAATTTCATCAGACAAAACTTCGGAACGGTCTCGGAAAATGAGAAAGCGTCAAACTTCGTCAGCCGGTTCCGAGAGGAGGGCTAATGAGAGAAGACAATCCAGCAATATGGAGTTCTGGTTCGCATTGTTTGTTTTTTTTAGTTCAGACCCTCTGCTTCTACATGGCAATCATTAGGGTGAACATCACTCTCCGCTCTGTTCCTGAGAGAGACTTTATCAAATCAACTATCGCCACCAATTAGTCAGAGCTTTTTGAAGTAGGCAGCCGTATTTCCCAGACCCCCTCTACAAATACGTTGTTGTACATTCAAGGTATTCTAGGAAGGAAAAAAGATCCCCGTTTTTAGTTTTACTAAAACAAAAATATTCCCTTCACATTGTTTGGTAGTAGCCCCTAATTTTTGTATTTTGAGTTGCATATAAGTAGAGCAAGTAAGACTTATTAGAGTAAGCAGTGTTGTATAAAGTACTGAAATCTCAGAGTCAAGTAAAAGTACAAGTACCTCTCCAAAATATGACTTTGGTAAAAGTCCAAGTCACTGACTGAAATGTTACTTGAGTAAAAGTCTTAAAGTATCTGAAACTTCTTGTACTTAAGTATGGAAATTACTGTAAAAATGGATGTACTCAAGTAATGTAATGAAAAGTACAAGTAAAAAGTAAAACAAAGCAAATGCAGTTTGAATGACTTTTTATATTTTGGTAAACTTGTCAAATACACTTAAAATAATGTACCCAACCAAGTGCAGGCAAAATTAAACCTGCTAATAGATATACCTGCAGGCATCATTTAGTTAAGAAAATTAGGTGCTTTACCTATAGCACAAGGTTAACTTAACCTGCTTTACAACTGAACCAGCTTCTTAGTAAACCCTCCAGGACAGAAAATACAAAGTTTTTGTAAGCCTTAAGTTTTCCCTTCAAGTAAGGTCAGTGCTGAAAATGAGAAAAATAAATAGTACAGAAAATGCGGCCAACATGAAGAAAAAGATCTGTTACGATTACTCTACTTCACAAATCAGTGAATCAGTCAATGCTACAGTCAGTAGGTGGTGCACACAACTGGTCATTATGCAAAATAAAAAAAGAATTGGGAGGGAAATGCAGCTTATTGGCATCTGTAAACCTGGTTTTAAACTGGCATGCCTTTCCTATATTCGTTAAATTTAGTCTAAATTGCTATCGCTATGGCTTCTGTCCCCCTTGAACAGAGGAGTCTAGGTAGCCTGCTACAGTCAACATTAGGCCTAAGCTAAATACACCACGTATGGAACTGAAACAATGCCAAACAGAGTTCATTTATGGTCAACGTTTCACAATACAGTAGTGCCTAGTGACCAAGCTATAGTTACTGAAACAGGAGGATTATAACCATTTCATAAGACGTTACCTCGATGTGTTTCTTCAAGTTGGACGGGGAGTTTTTGTAAGATAGAATTTCCACATCTTCGGGCAGGAATAACATAAACTGCATGCGGTACGACGAATCTTTAACACCCACGAAAGAGTGTATTGTGTTTAAATAAGGCCATGGGCTCTCATCACCAGCTGGTGGTTCCCCTGGATCCGTGTCCGACGTAGTTGCAGTCGTTGTGGTCTCTGTCTCCAGCTCCATGTGGCTGCTGCTGATTGTGAGACTTGCTTTGTGTTTAATGGGAGAAGCGAAACAGGTGTATCCTATTGGTGGTGATGAACAAGCCCAGGCAAGCAGGCTACGACTTTGTTCGGTAGCCTGCTTGCTACTTGCTAATCAGCAGGTGGGATCAAAACACTTTGTTTCTCTCTCTTGCTTTTTTGTAACGAGTAACTAAACCACACTTTGAAAATGTATCGGAGTAAAAGTACGCAATTAAGTTCGGAAATATAGTGAAGTAAATGTGAAAGTCATCAAAAATTTTCATACTCCAGGAAAGTATGAAGTACTCCAATATATACTTAAGTAAAGTAGTGAAGTATTTTTACTTCGTTACTATACAACACTGAGAGTAAGACTAAGTAACTGGGATTTTCTCTGATAACATAACGGATATTCATGGAGGGAAAACAGAATGAGCCAGTGGAGAACAACGCAGACTGAAGAGCTTAAAGTATAACTAACCCCCAAATCATCTGTGTTTTCTGATAAAATTGTCTGTTTGTTATTTTGGGTTATATATTTTTGTGTGAATTTGCTTATTTCCGCAGTATTTTCGCCTCAAACTGTCTCTACGCCCCTTTTGTCAAAGAGTTGAATTCTCTGGTCGTTGAAAAACGATCCCTCTATGCATCATGCAGTACAACTTTTTGACAGAAAGCCAAGCATTCAGGTATAAAACCATCTCACTCAGACAGGGAGCCAATGGAAGAATATCTGAACCATCATGATGTTCTTTATTTCCTGGTTTTAGTGAGAACGTGAGCAGCAGCGTTTTGGATCAACTGATCTTATTTATTTTTTAGTAATCAATGCTGCTAAAGGTAAACGTATGGATGAGTTCTCTAGATCTTGCTGGAACATTATGTCCTCTAACCCTGGAAATGTTCTTCAGGTGATCGAAGACGGACTTTGTTACTGTCTTTATGTGACTCCAAGGGTTACTCCCAGATATCAGATAACTAGTTTCTAGCTGTAACAGCTGAAGCTGCGTTGACGCTGGAAAAATAATTCTGTTTCTGTTCAGCTATAGAAAGTGTCACACAGTCATGTTACATCCACAACATAAATCCCATTGAAAGACGTTGACCTTTGTGTCTGTACAATAACAAGTCCGAGCGGTGAAGAAACTTAAGGAAAACTCAAACAGCTTAACAAATGTTTGAAATTATCTCCGACTCTCCAACCTGAAATGATCTAAGGGCATCATCCAATCCAAAATACTACATACCCTAAAGAGTTTATAAGTGATACGAGTAACTGCATATGTCTATTCACTGGGAAACCTTGACTGTGTGAATTTACATGTTGAAATGCATTTTTGAAGTGGAAAAAATCTTTGTGTTGACTACGGCACACTGGGGTACAACAACACCATATGGATATGTTAACGAGGTTAAAGACTTTTAACTTCTCAGCAGATACGGGCTTTGCCAATAAAGGTTATTTAAATCCAGTCAGGGAGACCAATACACATACAGTATATAACGCATGCAGTCCAGCACTCGATTGGTATGAGACAGCTTAGCTCCAACTCTGTATCTAGATGAGTCACAGTGCAGTAAAGCTTCATTCAGATGGGCTCTTTGCCAGACAAGGTCACATTCTTTTCTTCTGCTGTGTTTACCCAGCAGCAAACCACAGAGTTGAATGCTAAACAATATTAGTATGTGGTGTTTTGTTAATTACTTTAGCCCACAGCAGAATTTTGCTAACAACTCTTAAAAAGATTCTCCCCCCCAAAAAACATAGACCAAATATAGTCAAGAAGTTAAGGCAGAACTAATAAAAGAAAATGGCTAAAAGTGTGAATCAAAGAAAAAGTTAAATGATATAGAGAAACTTTATCCAACATGTATATGTAAATTTAAAGTCAGTCTCTGGTCAATTATGAAGCTTAAAAATCAACAAGAATCAGCAACCAGAAAATAGTACTGTTTTAAAGAGGCACTATTATGTAAAATCAACTTTTTTCTGAGCTTCACGTCATGTTATAATGTTGGTCCCTCATCATAAACATACCTGAAAAGTTACTTTGATTCTTTCATGGATGTTTGAGAAATCCTTTAATCTCCATGGCAACCATTCAGCTGTGCAAAATGCCTGGGTGGACCTAGCCCCGCCTTCAAGGCCAAAGATCCCCCTTCGAGCTTCAGTTTACAAGCTTCTGAGCTTCGGCCTCACAGAGCAGCCCTTACCGGCGACGCCCCAAATCAGCTCCTTCAGACTAGCCAGAACCAATTAGCAAACACCTGCAGGAACTGGCGTCAGCTGGGCTCATTATACGAGCTACTTCTCAGTGAAACGTTGGTGAAAACATTGCTGAAGGGTTAATAGAGGAGCGATGTTGTGATGACTTCCTGAAGGCGGAGTTTCAGAAACAGCAGGAGTTCTTAAAGAGACAGAGACCCGATTTCAAGGAGTTAAATATCAAAGTCAAATTTCGTTTAAGTCATGTATGATATATAGCATTTTTATAAGAACCGAAGGTAACATGTTCATGTGATTGAAAATACATAATTTTGCCCCTTTAAAATGTGAATGCTTTGTAGAGACCAAAAATAATTGTTGGACTGAAAGTGTGCAATAAAATTCATGTTTACGCTTTAAGTGCCACAATTCAATGTACCTCTGGACAAACCATGTAACCCAAAATTGCAATCTGTGCATGTGTTTCCACTATGAGGCACTTTGTGTGGGCAGAATAGGTAGAAAAGGACCATATTAGTTCTGTCCATTTTGGTTTGAAGTTGATTTAAAAGTGTTGCTCAGACTTTTTAAACTGAGGTTCTTTTATCAATAATCTCGTATTGCAGCGAGTTTGAAAGGTGAAATTTAGGAGTACAGTGAACCCTCGTTTTGCGCAGGGATTATGCTCCAAAGAAAACTTGTGATAGGCGAAATCCGTGAAGTAGTTACCTTTATTTTTTACAATCATTATACAGCATAATTAAATACTCTACATTGAAACCAAAGAACAAAACCTGTTTTCTGGCCTAGGCATTTTTTAAACATATATAACGCTTTCTTACAAATCACTACAGTAAAATAATAATTTTAATCTTCAATACAAAGTACAGTAGGACAAATTGTGACTCCCGTATTTCACTGTTCCTCTGACTGTGACGCTGCGGCCTGACTCCGCTCTCTAGTGGCTTTTTCTAATGAAGCCTGTGGTGCAGGTGTGTTTTTTCGAAAGAAGAACATAGTTATCGGTAGTTGTTGTCGCTCTTTTTTCTTCTGGGCAAAACTATTTGCCAAGCTGTATTACGTATATTTAAATACCGTAATGTTATCGGCACGTTGCAGTATGTAGAGAAGAAGCGCGGAGACTGTTTAGCCGATCAGGACAGAACATAAAGCACTGTGGGAAAAAAAAAAACTGCACAAAAAACTCGGCGAAGCAGCGAGGCCGTGAAAGAACCGCCTTATGGCGAGGGTTCACCGTATTTTATTCCAGGGTTATGCACAACTTTGGATTTAAATCAAGTTAACAAAAATACAAGACGTAAATTCTTCTAAAAACAATTTTAGGTCGTTGAATAATGACATCACATGTTAATGTTCATAATAATTTTACCACATCAGGATATTTGTGATTTGCTTGTGTGACTATTCCTAATGTTTCATTTTCACCTGCTCTCTCTCCTGACGCATGTCATGTTCAAATATAAGAAAGCTTCCTCTTGTTCACGGAGTTTACTGTTTGTCTTGTCACAAAAAGAAAAGGATCAAACTCTGACTGAAGTATTTTCTCTTCTTTTTTTTTTTTCATATAAAATTTGAACCATGGCCATTTTTAAAGCACCAGGTCCCTAATGCTTCACTTTGATAAAACTTCAGATTGAATTTCAGAACAACTTCAGACAATGAAACATCCATTGGCCAAGATAAAAAAAAAAATTACTTCTGTGGTGCTTTTCTTTTTCTAGCAGTGCATACAAGAATAGTTCTAAGAACAGAAATGAAAATCGAAGTGTTTGGCCAAAGTGACCAATTGTTACAGGAGGAAAAGTGAGGAAATTTGCAAGCTTGAGAAAGACGTACAGGTGGAGCGGCCTCTTTACACCGAAAAGTTAAAGTTTGGGAATAAATAGGCTGATTGAACAAAAAATTACAGCTAACCACGATGAGTAACTTGTGGAAGGAAATCCAAAACATTTGACCCACATAGTGCAAATGACAGTTCTGCAAACCTTTGAATTTAAATTCACAAAATATTTCATTATGCTCTCTCAATGTTACTTTCACAGGTCAGATATTAAACAGTAGAAATGCTGTAGGATGTTTGCGACCCACGTCTCTTCATAAAATAAGCTACCAGATGTAACACGATGGCTATCAAGAATCAATCAGAAGTGCTAGAGCTTTGTAGTTTTACCGCAGTTATATATATATATATATTTTTATTTTTTTTTTCTTGCAAACATTCTCAAAGTCATTGAAGTTTTATGAGCAAAGTGGCTTTTTTCTTTTAATGCATTTCTGAATAGCCGTGAGGTTTCCCAGGACGGGGCAGAGGGGAGCGCTGGCTGCTGGGCCTGCAGGGTGCCGTTACCTCATTAACATTAGGAGTCTAATCCTCCAGCTGGCTGGAACCAGGGGATTTGACAGAAGAGTCCTGTCTCTGTCCTCACCTGAAAACTGCCCTTTGTTCAAGGGGAGGGTTAAAGCCGTCCCTGAGACTTTTTAATCTCAGAGGCACTGTAAGGGAGGAAGTTTAATTAAGACTGATACAGCAGCGTGTGTGTGGGGGTGTGTGTGAGCTTGTGTGGAATGTCACAGTCTCTGTGGCTGTTTTGTGTGTGCTGCACTTAGATGCTGGGCTTTCTACAAACAAAACCCTTTCTAATAACGTGGTCAATGAAGAACAGATTTTTCTGGAAGAATGGCAGTAAGCTAAGAGCAAACAGCTTTAAGTCAGCAGCTGAGGATGTCATTTGTTGTCATTTCTCACGCTGAGAGACATGGGTGACCCTGACATGAAGTTAGCAAAGGCTCTAAGAATGCTCAAAAACCTATATCATGCTGCAGGTAACCAGGGGAGACCAAACCTATACAAACAATAATAGTCTTTTCCAGCGTCCCAGTGGGGAATGAAAAGCTGCTTTACCATCAGTCTTTGTTTGCCTCAAGACTTAGGGGCGGACCGGAAACGCAGTACCAGGCAGAAGTTCTGGTTTGGGATTTTTAAATGTTAAAAGAATAATATTAATAATAAAAATTAAAAAAATTACTTAATTCCCACATCAAAGCTATGTAATTTATTATGATAATTAACACATTAAAGGTGCAGTGCGCAACTTTTACGAGAATATGTTTTTTCCATATTTGTCACCATAACGTGAGACAGACAATCTGAGGAAAAAACTCAAGCTCCTCCACCTCGCCCCAGTTCTACTATTGCTGTCTTCAAAAAATGCACGGCTCCTGGTCTAAAACAGCCAATCAGAGCCAAGAGTAGCGTCTCAGCGCTGTCAATCAACCTCCTGTTTGCCGATCAATGTGCTAATGGTGGAAAAACAACTCGGCATTACAGGAAAACTGTTTAATTTGCCATCACTGATTGCTATGCTAAGTAGCCTGAGCATTGGTGGCAGGCTAATTTGTGGTGAGAGTGATTGACAGCGCTAAGACCCTCCTCCTGCCTCTGATTGGTTGTTTCTAAGTGAGTGGTGTATTTCTGCAGTTACTACTAGGAGTGCAGGCAGTGGAGATAAAAAGTGTAAAAAAAATCTCACATCATCTGTGTTATATAGACTGTTACGACATAATAATAATAATTTTAACAAGCATGTAAAAACATATTATTTTTATAAATTTGCACACTGCAGCTTTAAAATCCCGGCCCTACTTTCAACCCAACACACGTCGACTCATGGCGAAGTTAATCCAGTCCAATCATACAGACATATTCCAAACACATTCCTCATTGATCCCATTTATTGAATAATGCAGTAAAGTTTGTTTTATAATTCAAATAGTTTCAAAGTTTTCTAAGGAAACCTTGCATCGTCATTGACTTTGTCGAGCCTAGCATGAGTGTAGCGACAGTGGAGGGGAAAAACTCCCCCTGTAGCAGGAAGAAACCTCTAGCTCACAGGTGTCAAACTCCAGTCCTCGAGGGCCGCTGTCCTGCAGTTTTTAGATGTGCCACAGGTACAAAACACTGGAATGAAATGGCTTAATTACCTCCTCCTTGTGTAGACCAGTTCTCCCAGCCTTGATAATGACCTAATTATTCTATTCAGGTGGTGCAGCAGAGGCACATCTAAAAGTTGCAGGACAGCAGCCCTTGAGGACTGGAGTTTGAGACCCCTGCTCTAGCTGAACCCAGCGAAGTGTGAACAGAAATTGGTTTGAGAAGACGGACAATCTACAATCTAATTGGTTTGAGAAGACAAAGACAATCTGTATATGTCTTTGTGCGCACACACAAAGACATATACAGATTGGATGCGTCTGTTAACTTTTAACTCCTACACGATGCAGTGAATTTCTTTGAGTTGTCACAGTTTGACATTAGCACTATTGGTCCTAATATCCTTCTAAACTCAATACAACTCACAAAAAAAAAAATCCTAGAAAGCGGAATCCGTTACTTCAACAAACCGGACCGTGTGCTAACAATAACCACCAAATGTATACTTTAGCTGGATTGGTTGTGTCAGCTAACTTTCTCATAATTTTTTATGGTGTATGTCTAGCAGAGAGATTGAGAGTTACACTCAGTGTGACACCGCTGCCAGTATTCATCATCATCACGCCATCATGGCCCTGAGAGGAGAGTAGACTTGATACAGTTTGAGATGGGCAATGGCTAATGTATATTGTATTATGTCTGTGTTGATGAAGGCTAAACCTCTCGCCTGGTCTCCCATTTGCTATGTAGCCTCTCAAACTTCAGTTAAAGGTATAAAAATAATTTTCTCGAGGTAAATGTACACATACAATGTGCAGATGTGCACAGAAAGCAGCATCTCGCCGAGGCGGTGGTACGGCGTGAGCATTTTTTCACATTTTGTCAACATACAAGGCACGAACATCAAAGTACTCTCACAGGATTCGACGTGGCAGATCGCCACAAAACGGTAAATAATTGTCAGATGAAAGACAAAGCATACAAAACAATCAGATGTTCGGTGCAAATCAAGACCTCTTGGAACTATGTTTAAATATTGGACATATTGGAGCAAATCTGGAGAACTGCAAACCTGCCGAAACACTGAGGCCCCTTTAAATCAGGGCTTAAAACCCCATTTGTTTCGATTTGCCTTTGATTAGTTGTGACTGGAATATTGATCTACATATTTGAGGTGTATCCATGCTTTCGATGGTAACATTTGACAAAATGCAATTATTATCGTTTGTTTCACAAATTCTTCTTCTTCTATCTGTTCTTCTTGCAAAGCAGATAGCATCTGTTATTTGTCCTTACACCCGGACTTTTGACTGCTCTATTCTCGCACATGGTACCGTACTTTGATCGAGAATAATTAATCAAATTCCATCAAATCAGACCAGCATCCGTGTCTCTGCCGAAGGAGAAGCATGATGGATGGCGATGTCCAATGTTAGTTTCCCGTGACAACTTGTGGTATTTTACATGCGAGTCAGAAAGGCAGGTTTTTCTTTTAAGGCTTTCCCTCAACAAAGGTTTGACTAGCAGTCTTCCTCCAGAGTTACTTCAATGGGGATCCATGTCTTTGTAGGTTTGCCAGTATGCCGTGCTCTTTCTGTTTCCAGGCGCTGCATTGAACAGAACTCCGCGACATGTCGATTTCCATAACTTTATCCCTCACCCTGTGTTTCACAACCTTGATCATGATGTCGCTTGTTTGGTGAAGTTCTCCCACGAACCTCGAAGGCCTTCAAATTTTCTCTAAAATGATCCTGTAACATGTGTTGGTAACATAAAGTTCTACTAAAACAAATGAAATTCTCTGGTTATAAACTGACAAAATCGAGGGGGGGGGGAGAGGGGGTAATTAAGTTTTTTATTTTTTTGCAAGTCTGAGCTATGAAAAAGTTCATATCACAGTGAGTTTGCAGCACCGCCGGCTAATGTTTTATTTAGGGGAAATAAGACCAATGTTCTTCAGAAGAATCAATAAATGTTTTCATTTGAAAGCTAAGCCAGGGATGCGCAATTAAACTAGTTTTATTAGACAAACGCTTCTGAACACAAACACATTAATATCCTTTCTTCTTTTAGCTGACATTTTATAAGCATCTCTGCTGGTCAGGGGCTCTGGAGGTCAGACAGCCCTTAAAATTTGCATAGCCTTTCTGGCGGTGCAGCCGGGTTTTCAGTCCTAAATTGACTTTCACGGAACGTGTGGAGGTCAGTGTGCCATAATAAGTGGGAAAGAGGTTGATCCCCGTTGCTAATTACACACCACATGGCATTGTTATTCTTCGCTAATTGCATGCTGAGTTTCTAACAGTCTCTTGCCTTAGAGATTTTTAATCTGTGTATTAAGCTCATGAATTTGGCATCAACCGCAGTGGGTCTGCAGCAGTCATTAACAGTGGCCCTCTCTTCATCCATAGAATAAATCCCGGGACAAGAGGAAGGGCTTCTTTGGACTTAGTTTGTAAGTGAAACGGCCCACTTCCTCTGAGTGATGTGAACACGTGAGGCGACAGCTGCGTTTCCATTGGAGGTGGATTGGAATTATGAAAATAAATATATCAGAAACATGCCAATACTGGCAGGTTTCCATTATTCGCTTAATAATGGAAACACTCACGTTTTTCAACCAAAGGTTTTAGCGCCAATTTGGAGTGGTTGAATCAAACTTAGTGCATTTTGCAAAGTTCAACGGAAGCACTTTTTCCGCATCACACAAGTCGCGTTATCAATAACCAGATGTTATTACTGGTGGAAAAGACGACGACACCAAGTGGTACAAGGATGATGAAGTCGAATGGTTTTTTTAATGACTTATTTGCATGAACAGACTTATTCGCTGCGTTTCTCACTTAAACAACCTGTACAACCTCTTTTATTGTTAGAATCCTGGGTAAACGCAAGAAAATTGATCCGAGATGGCTTCTATTATTCAAACATTTCGTGAACTTACAAATGTGCGCAAAGCTTTTCCGATATCCCGCTAGCGTCGAAGAAACACAGTTTTGCAACTGCTGAGTTTCCATTGAGAGAGAAGACAAAAGGCAGCAACAAAGTTTATCTGTAAATAAAAACATGTTTTACTTACTCATCAAGGTAAAGAGCTGCACCGTTGATTACAGCATCTTCTTCCACAGAATCAAATTTGGACTAATTTCTTCTTCGGATTGATCTTCGTCCGAAAAATTGCTGCCACTTCTCAACAGCATCTCAAAAGCTCTTGCGCAGCAAAGTTCTTCTTTTCTGTTCGCTTTTGTCAGTTTTCTGGGTGAACGTTTTTCTCAAAGTAGTTCTGAACGCAACAGTTACACTGCAAGGCCGCCATTACGCACAACCACATGCGGCGAACTGAACCTCGTTTCGTTTGCAGTACTATTAGTTTTTTTTTTATTCCACCCCCACAAGTGATAACATCTGCAGGACGTCATTTCATTGACTATACCTTTCAATCAGCATCTGGTATGATTGGCCTGAGCTGCCTGAACGAAGGAGGAGGCATGATTTCAAGCTGTAATCATTGGTCAATAATTGGTCAAAAGAGGAGGGTCTAGTCGGCCATTTTGACGGCCTGGTGTTTAAATGTGTCACAGTAAAAACCAAGCAGGACGCTTTAAAGTGCAGCGGAAGTAAGAATGGGCGATCAGGGGTTTACTCACATTAATATGTTTAACATGTTCTGGATTATTGTGAGGTGAAATTGCTTAAACTTTAAAACTGTTATTGTATAAAAGTTTACTTATTCTTTTGGTCCGGACTAAAACCTGGAACAACAAAAATTAATCATGTCTTATGATTCTGATGGTTATGACGAGAAATGTGAAGTTTTAATATTGTGAGTAGTGAAATGTTGCTGCTATTTCTATTGATTTCCTGGTAAAATAACAGAAACTTGTTTTTTTTTTTGTTTTTTTTCTGTTTTAAAGTGTGGCATATTGTGTAAACTTATCAAATAGGTTTACACGGTTATACAAGTCCATAGGAGATACATGAGACTTTCTTTTATTTACATTTTTTAATCTGTTTTTCTACACAGTTCAAGTGTTTGTTTTCTGGGACTATAGTTATAGAAATTACTTCTTTTTTTTCCTCACCTCTACTCATCCTCTAAATAAACGATTCTTAAGTCAAGATGAGAAAAAAAAAACCACCACAACAAATGACACTCAATAAAAAGTGCATCAGTGTCAGAGAAGCTGTGACAGACATATCTTTGAGACGCAAATCTATGAAAACAGTTTTGATAGCTACAATTTGGAGTGTCAAAAAAAAAAAAAAACTGCATATTTTGCAGCTTGCCGCCGTCAAAGAGCTTGGCGTTTAGGAAGTGCTTCTCTCTGTCAACAATTTCCTCGGCGCGGTCGACGACACAAACGGCGTTTCTGCATTTTCCACAGGCAGCGCTGGCTGAACGTCTCGCCTGTTCAGCCGTGACATGGACCACCGTGATTTAAAACGCGGCAGACATACACATGGCTAGGAGGCTAGCTTGCAGCTTTTAAATTGAGCTCATTTAGCTTCGAGGTCATGTTGGGCTGTAATGTGTATTTTTTTTAAAAAGTGAACGCTGCACTGGGAACAAAGGTGGGAATGTGTGAATGTAACGGAAATGTTAAAATGTTTCTGAAAACATGAGATAATTCAGGTGAATCCCAACACAGAAATGAGAAGATGTCAAATTGTTTTTTTTCTTATCTCCAGCCCGAATGTCAAGTTTATACTAACTTACTATCTCTCTGTTTATGAATCAGGCCTTTCTTCTCCTTATATGTTCAGGTCACGAGTTACAAATGAGTATTTTCTGAAACTGTTATTGTTAAATCTACATGCAGTATAAAGATCATCTCCTTCGTCTTGTCAACGTTCAGCCTGATCCTGAACGTTGACAAGACGAAGGAGATGATCGTCGACTTCAGGAAGAACCGGCCCAGCCACGCTCCACTGCTCATCAACAGCTCGGCTGTGGAGGTGGTCAGCAGCACCAAATTCCTGGGGGTGCACATCACTAACGACCTCACCTGGACTGTGAACACCACGTCTCTGGCCAAGAGGGCACAGAAACGTTTGTATTTCCTGCGGAGGATGAGAAGAGCACACCTGCCCCCGCCCATCCTCAAGACGTTCTACAGAAGCACCATAGAGAGCATTCTGACCAGCTGCCTCTCTGTGTGGTGTGGAGGCTGCAGCGCCTCCGACTGGAAGAACATGAGGAGAGTGGTGCGGACAGCAGAGAGGATCATCGGGGCCCCCCTTCCCTCCATTCAGGACATTTCATCCCAGCGCTGCGTGTCCCGAGGCCGAAACATCATCAGTGACCCCTCACACCCCCACCATGGACTGTTCTCCCTGCTGCCCTCTGGAAAGAGGTTCTGCAGCATCCGGTGCAGGTCCACCAGGTTCCGAAACAGCTTTTTCCCACTTGCCATCAGACTGCTGAACTCTTAACTGGACTGCACTCAAAAACTGGTCTCCACTTTATACCTTGCACATGTACAGAGCTAAATAACTTCTATTTTACTGTCAGTCCTGCACTTTATATTTTATATTTAGATTTATATTCATATTTTATACTGTATTTTATTTTATTCTGGAGTAACCTCACAACATTGAAAGCTCAAAACACTGTCCTGAGCCGTATGCAACGACATTTTGTTCTGTATACACGCTGTGCATGCAAAATGACAATAAAGTCAGTCTAAGTCTAAGTCTAAGTTAGTTGTGTAACGACCAAAATGTAAAAAAGACATCCACAATTCCTTCTAAAATAAGGGAAAAAGTTTGAATTGAGCAGAAAGAAAGTAGAGCTCCAATGCAAAATTGGCTGGTGACTGGAAATGGTTGATTTTATGCTTGACTGGCCTGACCGAGCACCAGCGGGTTAGAAAGTTAAAAATTCAATATTCTTCCGGTCAGTAAATGCACCGTACCTCAGCGCTAACAACAAAGCCACGATAACTTTTCTGTGTCGAAGTGGTAACTAAAGGAAGAAGTCTCAAAGTTTGCTTGTTCTTTTGTTGTTGTTTTTTTTCTTCAGTTTAACCTCTGTTCTCAAACACAGTGGGTTTGTGAACGCTGGCAGTCTTTTGGAAATCTGAGAGTTAAAGCTGCAATATGTAACTTCTATAAAAAATATTTTTTAATGAAAATCTGCCACCATGTCTCTCAGTATGTTATGAGAGAGGGATAATCAAAGACAGGAGGCAGGTCTTAGCGCTGTCAATCATGCTAGTTGCTTGTCTAGGTGCTGCTCACACTCCTCCACACCTCTACTGTCTGCTGTGCTACCGCGTCTTCCTGACAACAGGAAGACGCGGTATCGTTTCATAGTTCTGCCTTGAATGCTAAAGCTAGTTAGCATGGCCACAGATGATGGTGGATAGACAATTTTCCTGAAAAATTGCAAGTTGTTTCTCCCTCAATTTCATATTTAGCAGCATGTTCATGATAAGATTGAGAGCGCTAAGCCCCTCCTCCTTGCTCTGATTGGTTGTTTTTCTTCAGACGGCAATCATAGCTGAAGGAGGAGGAGGAGCTCGACCTTTTCACAGATCATTTGTCTCATATTAAACTGTTATAACATGGTGACAGTTTTAGCAAATATGTAAAAAAAAAAACAAAAAAAAAAACATATATGTGAAAAGAGTTACTTACTGCAGCTTTTAGTAAAGATTTAAAACATTAAGGTAACATAGTTATTCTAAAACTTCTGTCACTAAAGCCTCAAAGTGAATCCATAAATAATGGCTGCCTGTGGCAATAGGGACACAAAAATATCTATTTCAGTTATTCAATATCGTTTCATAGTTCTTACAGCGGAATCACAATCATTCATGTTTAGTGGTGTGCCCATTTTCCATTAATTAAAGTGTTTTCCTGTGGCACCTTTTCAAGCAAATCTCCTCTTAACGTTTTTATCAGACAAGTTTGTTTTTTGCCAATTCAACTTGGCACAAATTCAGGTCATTATTATCATATTTCTAAAAGAAAATATCATCTTTTATTATGATTTCCATTTTTAAACTACAAAAAAAAAATCAGTTGACACTCTTTGTAAGTGCAGCAAATAACAGTGAATAAAGGCTTAGTAAATAAAAGAAGTCGACTCTCGCCGCACAGGGAGCCTCGGCGCGCCGTGATACACAAACCCGTCTGAAAAAGCACATTGTGGTTTCGTGGAAGGGCCTCTAAGTATTGACCATATGTTCTTTTTGTCATGTTGCAGTAGCATTTTCATTTATTATGCTTAAAATCAATAAAACACAATAAACAAACTCTGCTCTCCACTTGTCGTGTTGCTCCCTGATATGTCCTTATAACTAAAACCAATATTTTTCACTATGATAAATGTGCGTTTGAGAATGGCTGGTCCAGTGAGTCAGACCTCGCTTTTAGAGGCCTCTTTGTCTGAATAGCGTTGGCCGAATGCAGCGTCCTGCACGGCTTTCCACACGTCACAAGTGAAGGTACGACTAAAGAGATAAGATGTTGTTGCTCACTGCAGTGAAACTCATAGAACCAATAGATGTATTACACACGGTGAAATACTTGAATCCTTTAATAGATATAAGTTTTGATTATTAGGTGGAAATTCAGTGTCTTTCTCTCTCATACATACTCCTCTGGTGGATAAAGGCTGTTGTACTCCAAGCATCGCGTCAGTGCTTTTAAAAACGCTTATTGGTCCCCCCCAAAAAAACGACAAAAACCCGGACAATTTGCCGTTCTGCTGCTAGCACATAGCAACAGGTGCGCGCGCTGCCCAACACAAATAACGATCCCTCTGGAACACGGTCGGATCAAATTGTGTAGAACAATTTTACAAAGCTTCGAGGCAGATACATTTTCCTCGAGGGTTTTACTAATCGAGGTACTCTAATTATTTGAGGAATCGTTACAGTCCTAATAAAAAGTATGTTAACCTCTACGCACGAAATACTTGTTTGGGTCTCCTTTTGCATGAACACCTGCATCAATGCGGCGTGGCCTGGACGTGATCAGCTCGTGGTTCTACTGAGGTGGAAGTCCAGATTGTTTTGACAGCTGCCTTCAGGTCATCTGTATCGTTGAGTCTGATGTCTGTCCTCTTCTTCTTCTTCACAATAATTCATAGGATCTCTAAAACAGGGGGCCCCAACTCTGTCTTTTGACAGCCGCCACTTTTGATGGGTCCCTGCTCCAACAGACCTGCATTTAAGGGGCAGTGTTATGTAAAATCAACTTTTTTTTTTTTAGATTTTTATCATGTTATGACATTATTCCCTCATCAAAAACATACATGGAGTGTTGCTTTGAATCTTTCATACATGTTTGAGAAATCTTTTAATCTTCCATGGCAACCATTCGGCCGTGGCCAAATGCTTCGTCTCACCAAGTGAGGCCTACTAACACAAAACTCCTCTTTGGGGCTGCAGTCTGTGGCTGACCAAGCGTCCTTCCTCCACTCAGCTCCTCCAGACTAGCGGCAGCAACAATTAGCCTGGTGGACCTGCGTGTTTGCTGAGCTCATCATACAAACCACTTTTCAGTCCAGCGCTCTTAAGAACGGTTGTTAACAGCAAAATGAGAAACGTTGTTGTGATGACTTCCTGAGGGCGGAGTGTCCAAAAGAGTAGGAGCTTCTTAAAGACGCAGAGGCCCAATTTCATGAAGTCAAAATTCTTCAAAGTCATGTTTGACATATGCAGCATTTGTTATAACAACCGAAGGTAACATATTTATGTGATTGTGTTATTAAACTGCACGTTTACAGGCACGTTTACAGGCCATAACACACCTTCAAGTGTTGGCATGACACAAGGAATTGGACTTTTGTCACACATGTGTAAGATGTGTGTCCTCATAATAGCTGTTGATGCACTGACTCGATCTAATTATGCATACTGTCAATCTAAAGGTGAGTATCGTCTTCGAATCAATACTAGGATGACGAGATCAAAACTTTTGTTTGCAGTTTCTCCTCCATATGTCCAGCAAATGACTGGATTTTCCTCATGCCGGAATTAAAACGCCAAATGTCAAGAGCTTACGTTTTCGATATGAGAGCAGGATTTCATGCCTTTGTCATGTTTGCACTCAAAACTTCTGCTTTCTTTCAAACACAATCTGTTTAATTCCCCCATAAGTGCAGCTTCGCTCCAACACCGTCTGCGCAAACAACACATCTCTCTCTCTCTGCTTTCACAGGGTAATCTGTGATCAGAGGTGCAAATTTAGCATATCAATTAAACTACTATTATCTACTTAGGTAGCTGGAAAAAAGCACTCAAAAATATATATTTATTTAAATATATATATTATACTTCTAACCTGAAATATAAATATGGCTGGATGTAATAGCCCTTTTGTCTTACGACTGTTGAAGGGAAATTAGTAGTGTCCATATTTAAGTTGCATGCAGATTACAGTCAGACTCTGTTAAAGAAACAATTGTGTGTAGAAGATGACAAAAAGGGAATTATTGTGTTTATATTCTCCTGCACTGTGTTATATTGTAGGTAGTAAATAAAAAACTATTTTGTTTGCCTAAAATCTTTGTCTTGTTTTTTTTTTTTCATAATCACAATCAACTAACTGAAGTCAAATAACCAAATGACTTAACGTTAATGACATTTCAAGGAAATAGTACAATATGGGTATCGGTATTGGTGATACTAGCTCCATATTTACTTGGCGATTCTCAGAATTGCTCCAAAATGTTAGATGCTCCAAAAATGCTCCAAATGACAGACTCCAAAATGTTAGAGCTCAGATAATAAAGAACAACAGCGACAAAATGCGCAGCGGATGAGAATCTGTCAAGCTGAAAACGAAGAACTGGTTAGTATTTTTAACCTGTGTTCAAGGCCTTCACTGTTCACCGACTGAACTTCTCCCATGCAGATGACTTTGTGCTGTTTACTGTTTTTTAGAATGAAAAAATACCTTAAAAAGTTCCAATGTGTTGAATTAGTCTCTCATTAGAAACACACCAAGAGCAATTCACGTTTTGTTTTTTTGCACTTCTGCTGTAAAGAAGTCAATTTAAAAAAATATATTCATAAAATTCATAACTGTTAACTCTTGGTTTTTGTTGTTGTTTTGTTGCTCTAAAGTAGCAAAAATCAATAAAACTCAAACGGTTTGTTTAGACGACATACTACATTTCTTTTGAGTTTCATCCTGACCTGTCGGATAACGCTGAGGTTAGAATTTGAATTCTAGCTTCAGTAAACAGTGCTGCCTTTAAAAAATAAAAAATAAAAATCTAAAACCGTTCAGAGCGGCCCACCTGGACTCAATTATTTCAAATAGTCAATGAAGGCCAAATGTTTTAGAACTAATCACTATTCACATAAAGAACAGCTGTTTGACAGGTCCCAAATTAATTTGGGAATTTGTCTTAAGTATAGAGTGACTTAGCATATCTTTGTTCAGCCTTAGCATTTTAAGCTCGTCATGGCAACCAGAGCATCTGATTAATCCCTAATGGACATGACTCTAAAAGTGTTTAAAAGTCCTCTAACGTATGAAAACACTTCAAGTTAGGCAATGGAGAAAAAAAAAAAAAAAAAGCAGGTTTGGACAGTTAATTATGTATATTATTTTTTTTAAAGTGGGTTAAGTCCAGCTTATCAGGATTCCACAGGCGTCACTGAACATTAGTCACAGAAAATCAGCCCACGCAGGACGTGTTTACAGGTAAGACTAGCTTAGCTTCACACAACATGCTGATCACAGAAGATGAGCTGGTACATGTTGAAATCTGTTCAAATGGCTTCAGTAACAAATTACTGTAAAGTAAGACTTATATGGTAATGTGTTAAAATATATTCTTCTTGCTTATATTATTTGCATGGAAAAAGGAGTGCACCAAAAAGGTTTTTTTTTGTCCTTGTAGGTTTTCTAAGAGCCTCCATCCTGCAGTGGCGAGTTGAAGTGTGTATTCCAGGTCTTGGTGACATGAAGCAGGAATATAACACACATCCTGGTGTGAGCCACTAATGTTGCAGCGATGCTCCCCGTCTCTGTTGCTATGAAACTTCCCAGTACCTAGCAGCTGGCTGAGGTAGTGGCACGAGCTTTATGTAAGTGAACTAATGTGAGCGCAACAGTAATAATTGTAATCACAGTTGGAACGGCGTGTTTTTATAAATCCAGCCTCATGATTCCCGGTAGAGAGCTCTAACGTGACTCGTGTCTCAGAAAGCAGGATCCTTCTCCAAACACAATATTTCCGCATGAAGCCGCAGCTGCAGACGTCTGGCACTGCAAAATCTGAGTTTAACTGAAATTCCTCCTGACTTTTCTGTAGAAGATCTAGAGAGGAGACATTTGCAGGAGGACAGTAGGACGGTGGGCAAGTCTCTGTACCAAATATCAAAGGGGCAGCGTCTTCCAGGCACATAGTGCCATTTAATAGCACAATCAAGTAACTACGCTACCTTCAATTGTTACAGAAATGCTATACATATCAAATATATGACTTAAAAAGAAATCTGACTTTGTAATTTAGTGCTATAAATTTGAGCTCCTATCTCTTTAAAAACTTTTCCTCTTTCTGAAACTCCGCCTTCAGGAAGTCATCGCAACATGGCTCCTCTGTCAACCCCTTAACAACGTTTTTAAAGGGCACTGAGGAGTAGCTCCTATAATGAGCTCACCGGATGTGGACTTCCACCAGGTGTTTGCTCATTTCTGCTGGCCTGTCTGAAGGCGCTGAGTGGGGCAGAGCTAGGCCCAGCCAGGCATTTTGCACAGCTGACTGGTTGCCATGGGAGATTAAAGGGTTTCTCAAACATGCATGAAAGAATCAAAGCAACACTCCAGGTATTATAACATAATGCAAAGCTAAAAAAGAACGATTTTAAATTATGCTGATCCTTTAAATATTGTACTCCAACGATGGTAGAAGCAAGATGTGTTACGATTGTTGGTTGTCACTTGTAACTGTATGATTTCCTCATTCATTTATGTTTATAGATAGATATATAGACACATTCTGTTCATTTCTCTGTATTCATTGTTGAAAGGTGTTTCTTTGTGTTTAGTTTCTTAGTTTATTTTTGTATTGTATTCTTTGTACTTTTTGGATTTACTTCTCTTAGTCAGCCTCTCGTCCTCAGTTCCCTGCTTTCATTCTGCCACAGCTGTTCCACATCTCCTCTGATTAGCTCAGCTGGTTCATCTCTCAGTATTTAAGCTCCTGGTCTCTCATTGCTCCTTGCTGGATCCTTCAGTTGCTCTGCCTGTGTAAAACGATCTGCTCTTTCTGCAGTTTCCCTCTTTTAAGTTCCACCTTATTTCATTATTAAAAATGTCTGACCTACTACAGGTAGTCTTCCATACAAACCATAGGACTAAATGATTATTTGATCATGTAAGAAGTAAAAAAAAAAAGCTTTTATTTTATTTTTTATACTTATTTTTATGAACACTTTTAGTAACTTATATACGTGAGTAAAATTGTAAGTAATTTTACAGATCTTTTGGGGGTAATTTATCAATTAGTGCATACAAAACAAATGTTACAGACAAACAAACAAAGGTAACAATCTATAAAATAACAAAAAAATTGAAAAGAAAAACATAGAGGTAGACATTAAAATGGATACTTTCTTTTTCTTTTTAAACAGAACATAACCGAGTGATATTACAACAAAGATGGAATTGTTTAACTTATTTTCAGGCCATTTTTTCCACTAATACAAACTAAATTCTTACCTTAAACATCCGTTTCTCCAATAATTGTCATCAAAAAGCCAATTATTACTATTCTGATTATTTCACCCTTAAACTCTATCTTTGCTGCTTTGCTGCTCAGCTATCTCCACCGGAAGTAGGTGACAGGAACTGGATCTCGCGCGTTACTCCACGCGACGCGCGCGCACGCTGGAGCGCAGCCATTTTGGGAAGCGCAGCCACAGCGACGCTAAACGGGTTTGTTTGTTTTGGGGCTGTTATTTCTGCTGAAATAGGTCAGAGTGCTACGTGTGTGCAGCTGAACTGGGAGAACCGCAGCTAAAACAGGAATTACGTTTCAAGTCACGTCTCCATACTAACAAGAATGACATTTTTCGGTTCTCATCATGACATTTTATCACCGTCATTACTCTGACCCGAGGGCCGCGGGAGATAGAATTCAGGGAAGGGCCAAAAGGGAACAAGCAGAGGAGACACATCTTCCCAGCTGCACAGGTAAAGACTATCTAATTGGGATCTTATGTGTTTTCTTTCACCGTGCTTTTTCCCAGGGTAAGTGTCTGACATTGGCGTTTATTAACATTTTTCTCTCTTTTTTTTTTCTTTCTTCAGCATTACTTATTTGCTGAGCTGCTTTCCCCCCCTCTTTTTTCTCTCCAATTATTTAAATTATCTTCGTTCCTAATGAACATTTTTTGAAATCTCATTTGTTGGGAATCTTTTCAAGTATTTATTCTAATTAGGTCATTACCATGCCGAGCCGGTTTAGATTTCCCGGCTCTACATAAAGTAACTGGATAAATGATACACATAACAAAGATGACTGCAGTAGAATAAATGAATCGCAGCGATATGCATGCGATCTAATCACCTTAATTAACAGATGTTTGTAGGGAGAAAGAATTTAGTTGGTTTAAGTTGCGTGTTAAGGACTCGGTCCACACGCACAGCACTCACAAAGGAATTGAAGTTATTTAAACAAAATCATCATCATATTTAAACAGAAAATGTTAATGATTAAGAGAAGGTTTTGATGTAAAATCTACTAACATGTTAAATGTTTTAGTTGCTTTCACATCTACCTAGACGTAGATGTCTCA
Organism: Xiphophorus maculatus; assembly: GCF_002775205.1. Lineage (NCBI taxonomy): Eukaryota > Metazoa > Chordata > Actinopteri > Cyprinodontiformes > Poeciliidae > Xiphophorus > Xiphophorus maculatus. The sequence goes on from NC_036444.1 coordinate 23,686,187, forward strand.
GATTTACTAAGATGTAGATGTAAAACGTCACGTTTACATCTACAAACGTGATATTTGTTGGTGCTACCTTAGCTACATATGTCTTAAGCTAAGATACCAGCTTTAAACATTAGCTGCTATCTTAGCTTATACTTAAAGCTAAGGTCGCAGCTTAAAGCAGTAGTTGCCACGTTAGCTTATGTTTTAAGCCAGGGTAGCAGCTTAAAACATTAGCTTCTAACTTAGTTTATGTTTTTAGCTAAGGCTTATGTTTCAAGCTAAGGTAGCAGCTTAATACATTAGCAGCTATCTTAGTTTATGTTTTAAGCTAAGGCTTATGTTTCAAGCTAAGGTAGCAGCTTAATACATTAGCAGCTATCTTAGTTTATGTTTTAAGCTAAGGCAGTAGCTTAAAACATTAGCTTCTAACTTAATTTATGTTTTTAGCTAAGGCAGTAGCTTAAAACATTAGCTGCTACCTAGTGTTTTAAGGTAGTAGTTAATATCTTACCTGCATTAGATAATGCTTTTTCCATTTTTTATTTAACAAAAATACAGTTGCAGATGCTAAAGCCTGCAACTAGCCCAAAGGGATTTAACACCAGAGAGGACTTGAAACAATCTCTAAAGTTTCTTGTCAGTTTATGTTCAAACAGCGCTATCCAAGTTGCTGCCTTTATTGTTATTGAGGCTAACAATGATAATTTATACAGCAGAGGAAATGGTGTGATCATCCTTCCAGTAAGGAATTTCTCCTTTTTTCTGGTAAATAGTGATCGGCTTTTCTGTAAATAGGGAAACATGACGAAAGTTTAAATATTAATAAAATATTCATGTAATGCTTTACTGTTTTTTTCCTTTTTTAGATTTTTTTTGTAGCAGTATACTAATGTTCTTTTAGTAGCAGTATGAGCTGCTACTAAAAGAACATTAGTAGCAGCTCATGTTTTTTTTTTTTTAGATTTTTCTTTTTTTAGATTTTTTTTTAGAATATTACTATTCTAAAAATACTATTTTTAGAATAATAATATTCTACTTAGAATAACAATTCTAATAGTAGAATTATTCTAATTCTAGTAATAATTCTACTATTATTTCAAGATAGCAGAATGAAAATTGCAGAAGATTTCTTTGGATTATGGCTCCTAATCCTTTCAAAATATAATAAACTTTCCCTCAAAATGAACACCTAGTGCTTTGTGAATTGTGGAGTTCATCTTAACTGAAGGAAGTCTTCTTCCGTGTTTCTAGTTTAAGTAGAATATATTATAAATAGTTTGACTATATATATTTTCACATAGGTTTAATTACTAAGTTTACATTTTGTCAGGTTCAATTTATTTGTAAAGCACATTTCAACAACAAGGCATTTTAATATGCCTTACACAATATTCTATTTATTTTGATAGGATTTTCATTCATTTTGGTCTTTTCAAAATATCTTCAATCTCTTCTTTATTGGAAGTGGAGCGATGACATGAGTATGGCAATTATTAAACACAAAATTTGGGTACGTCATCTTAGATTTACTCTAAAGCGAACACCTTCAGGCTTGACTAAAATTACCACTTTTCCATATTGATAATTCCAACTATTATTGCGGAAAAAGATTATGACGAAAAGACCCAATGATTCATTTCTTTGGTCGTACCAGCTAGAATAATGTTTGAAGAAATCAAGGTGAGGCTTTTAAACCTGAAAACGGTGACGGTAGCACCGCCTGCTACTAGCAGACTTGCTAGGACTGTATAAATATCTCCAAATTTACTTCAAAAACCTTCAGAGGTGAAATCGAGGTAACTGAGTGCTCTAACAAGAGAGATACAGTGGATAAAGAGGGATAAAATTAAGCTTCTGAAACAACTCGTCATCTCAGCGTTATCTGAACATATATTGCCCAATATTCTGTGTCAGGAAAACTACTAGTTTTATTAAAAACGGTTCAAATAAATCATCAAAACCCCAAATCAATATGACTCTTCATGCTGATGAAGAGTGTTTGTGAATTTCTGCCCACAGCTGCACAAGGATCAAGACTTATTTTTATCACGAAGCGAGGAAAAAGAACACGGCACAGCTTTTGAATGGTGTATTTTTTTCTTTCTCCGTATTCACGACTGATGCCACAGAGATGACAGGCTGTCAGCCTTGTAACCACCGACGAGGATTACAAACAAGCATGGTTGACGCTCTGATGACAGGATGGGATTTCCATTAATTTCATGCTCTAGGTTCTTACATTTGTACAGTAAAGTACATCCTAATTTGACTGCTGAACAAACACAACATGCGTCCTCTATCAAGACACGGAAATCTTTCATGTTTCATCAAAGTCTGGATCATGGATTGCTTGCCGCACGGAAAATCAAGGGACGCCGATCGTACAACTGTAAACTATAAAAAAGGGATTCCTTATCATTTATACAACACTGTGGCTCTTATGTCTCCTTTAAAGCTACCGAATGAACCTTTTATAAAAAAAAAAAGTTTTTTACGTATTTGTTAAAACTCAAAATGTTGACAGTGAGAAAAAAAAATTCTGATCCTCCTCCCTGATCTACTACTGCCGTTTTAATAAATGCTTCACTCCCAGTCAAAATCGACCAGGTAGAGCCAGGAGGAGGGTCTTAACACTGTCAATCGGGCTTATGTATGCGTTGCTAAATGTGCTAATGGCAGAGAAAGAACTCACCGTCCCAGGAAAACTGTTTATCCGGTCATTGGTGGCAGTGCTAACGAGCCATAACATTCACGGCAGATTCCCGTAGCATTGCAGAGCTCAAGGTGGACAGGTTTTGTGAGCAGCCTGTACACAAGCCAGATTGACAGCGCTAAGACCCTCCTCCCGGATCTAATTGGTTGTTTCCAGTTAGCACAGGGAGAAGGCAGATGTATAAAATTTTTCACAGATGTCTCATATTATACTGTCATGACATTGTGACAGTTTAAACAAATATGTAAATAAAATAAAATAAATCAAAGTTGCATATTGCAGCTTTAATGACTTCACAGCCACTTTGACTTGGCAGAGATTAGAGAAATGTTAATTAGAAAAGCTGTTCAAGTCTCTTGTTTGACTCGCTTATAAATTACTTTTGGAAAGGTGAATAAAACCTTGGCAAAGAAAGAAAAATCGATTAGGGGAGGTGTTCGTTTAATTGTCCAACAAAGGATACACTGAAACAAGAAGGATTAAATTAGCTTCAGCTTTGATTCAGTCGTGTGACATCTCATGCTCCTTCTCTTCCTTAGACTAAAGAATTATTGCAACTTGCACAGGACGCATGTGCCTCTCTATCTCCAGAGCCTAACGCCATTCAAAGAGTGGTGCCAACCTGGCAACGCACCGCCACACAGCATCCCTGGCATTCCACTCGTTTGCCCTCGGAGGGCACACTGCGAGCACCCACACGTGCTAGAGTGAGTAATTATTCCCTGGAAAGAGAAGAAAAAGAAAATAAAAAAGGCCCTCTGATCACGACGCCGCCGATTGCGCGAGGCCTTTAATGCGGCATGACCCAGTCTGGCTCGTGATTACACACAGGCTGTTGTACGAAATGACTCAGCCTTCGATGAATCTTTGTTTTTAAACTTGGTCATTACGTTTAGTTGGGGCGGTTTGTCTGATATTTGAATCATGTTGTATTAAATCTGTGACTTGCGAGCATTGTCTGTTCGTTTAGTGCCGCCACGGGCCTCTTTAATGAGGGACGCGGTGTAGGAAAGAGAGAGGCAATGTGATTTTAATAGCCTCGCTACGGTCCGCCGGGAAGGCTGCGGCGTCGGCGCGTTAGTTTTGTTTGAGCGCATAATTTAGCGGAGCGAGGGGAGGAGCCGCAACGCCCGTCAAAGTTCGGCCTGGCGGAGTCAACGAGCTGGCATGTCTGCCCCTCGGCGCGGATAAGGTGTTTGGAATACGTTAACCTTTTCCTTATTTGTTTTGTGTGTGTACTCGCTTTGTTCCGCCGTGAAATGAGAAGAAGCCTTCGCCGCCGCGGGGCCAAATCCACGCTGACGCCGGGCTCACGAGGCATTCTGGCACCCGCATATTAGCCTTCATTTCACTTGAAATGAGAAAAAACAAGGAGGGAGAGGAGGAACTTCAAGAGGGCAGCCGGTGTGCTTCAGCTTGGCTAACAGCTATTTCTTGTCTCCCTGGCTTAATCTATCTTTCTTTTCATTCTCCCCCTGCTCTTCATCTCCACCAGTTTAAAGCCCAGTACCTCCGGCACTGCAATTATTGGCACGGTAAAAGATGAAAGGTCACAATTGTTAGCAAAGGAAGTGACGGGAAGAGATGGTGGAATGTTCTAACTTTGAGCTGTTTCAAGTGGCACGGCACGGAGGAGGATAATAGAGACGTAATGGCTGTCACAGAACTTATTATCCATGCAAAGCATTGATAAATGTCTATATTAGATGTTGCCCCAAAACGTAAGCCTTTAATTGGTAAAGAGACTTCCAATATCATAAATATTTATGTTCTATTGAGTATCAGTTCCTAAAAGATTGAGTGTGTTATTGCATTTTTTTTATCCCACGTCACAGATTCCCATTGTAGCCAACACTAACGGCATTTACAGTACATTATAAATGTCCGCAATATTGTCAAAATAAAAGACACTTTTGCAATTGCTTCATTTCTATTAAATAAGAAACAATTAAAATCACATGAATAAATGTGATTTTAATTGTAAATGTCAGTCGTTCTACATAAGTTTTCACATGGCAGGTTATAAAAAAAAAAACATGCCACGCCTTGATCCTCTAACTACTTCCTATCGTCTTCTTCTTCATGGTTTGTTCCAGTAATGATATCCAGTTTTTGATCTTGTGTGAAGGGGGAAAAAAGTGTTTCCATTATAGTTTTGTGAAATAAACCAAATTCAGTACAGCTGAATTTGGAGATATTATTTGGAGATATTCGGTAGTACAGCTGAAAAACCTATAGCGCCAAAACATTTTAGCAAAAATATGTTTTTTCCCCCCCAAAATTGACGATTTTCCATTAAGCGAAATGTTGACTTGTGCAATTATATGGTCATTGGAAACGCAGCTACTGACATTTTTGGAAAAACAAATGTACCGGGCGATGCAAAAGGTTGCGTTGATGTGCAAACTGGGACTTTGCTGAATGAGGACATTTGAGTGTCCCAACAGCAGCATTGTGCTGTTGGTAGTTACTGCAGCCAAGTGGAACCAAAGACTAGCAGGAGTTTATTTGCTTTCCAGGAGTGTAACAAGATCTCCTTATCTTGAAGCTCCACCATTTTTATTAGTAATTGTAGTCATCCATCCATTAACTAACACACTTAGTTAGTTAATGGATGGTGGCGAGGTCGAGTGGTGCCTGTCCATAGTGGTGACTGGACGGGTTGCCAGTCCATTGCATGGGAACACATAGACACCCACACTCACTTCTAAGGAGAATTTAGAAAGTGCAATTCACCTGATTGTCTAAATTACCAAGGTTGTCTTATTCTAGTGTATTTTGAGCAAAAATCATAATACACATCCAGGGTTTCCTTCAGAAAACTTGCTAAGCCTGGTGCACGGGGTGCTAGGGCAGTCAGTCGTTCATTCAGCCGGTCTCCATGTTTTTCAATTAAAAAAATGTTTAAAGTTGACAGGAAACTTAAAAATATTTCTTGATAGCTTTGTGTTATTGGAAGACTGAAATATTAATACCTAAACACCAACTATAAAGTCTTAAAAAAGGCAATAATTTAAAAAAAAGAGACTAAAATAAATGAACATTGCTATGCCTGGTGGGGGCACAAGTAAAGCCTGGTGGCCCGCCAGGCTTATAACACACTGTGGAGAAACTCTGCACGTCTTAACTATCAAACATGTTCAATCCATCGTCTTAGTGCTTAAACTGAAGGCGACTGAACTTTTCTCTTGTGTTGGAGATGCTTCACCTCACATGTAAAGGTTTCTTTAGTTTTGATCATATGTTGAGCTCCATGCTTGATATAAGTAATTATAGGACAGTCTTACTAATTGGGCTGCAAAGGTCACACAGGTCACTGACCCGGTCATCTATCCTGTGGACAGATTGTCACTCATGGAATCCTCTTAACGCAGCTTCTGTATGAAGGTGATTTGATCACAGCTCTCATGTTGTGAATAGTTGTGAAAGTGTCTGGGTAGTCGAGTCGAGGCTATCCACAACGTGTTTGATAGGCTGAACTTATGGTCACTTCCTGTGGAGTGACCTTGACCTGAAGACTCTTCCCTGGCTCAGCTGGGCGGCGCAGCCTGAACAAACGACGTTGCTGCTGGTCAGAGGTCAGACATGTCAGCTGTAAGAGGTGTCAACTTCCTGCTGGGTCTGTTATGGCTTCCTGACTCCAGCTACAAGAGAAAAAGGTTCTTCTGAAAAACTTTATCTTTTCTTTGATATTATTTATCCTTTGTCATTAACTTTTCATTTGTACATATACATTTTAGTGAAAAATGACTCAGGATAAAGCAAGGTGGATGTGAAATAGAAATTGTTTCAGTGTTGATCTGGTTTCAAATCAACTATCATTTTGGTAAATTTGTGAATATGAAGTTTTAAAAATCTCCACTTGGCAAAAGAAAATCTCAGTTTTTACTTCCCAAAAAGAGTTTTGCAAAATGTACAGGCTTGTGTGGGCGTGGTCTTTATAAGATTTACTAGAGATCCACAGAGCAGAGACTTTGAAAACAATCAAATGATTCCAGAGGTCTGATCTGCTGAAATCTTTTTTTTTTTTTCCAGAACCAAAAATAACATCAAAATACTTTTCTACTTTCTGGAAATCAAACCTGCTTGGCTTTACATCTTTTTTAAAATGAAAAAAACAACTGTGCCATGTAATATATTATTGTATGTTTTATGTTCTCTTCACGTAAAGCAGTTTGAATCGTCTTGTTGCTGAAATGTATTACACTAATAGAATTGCGATTGTTGTGTCTTTAATTGCTAAATCATTCGTTTGTTTGTCAGTCAGCCAAATTTAATAACCATCTGAATCAACACACTGGCACATTTTGAGCATTCACCAAGCTGATAGTCTAAAAAAAAAAAAAAAAAAACCCTGCCATATACAGACCTCTTACCTTTCTATTGTGCAATTTAAATTTGTATCTAAATGTAGATTTGGTTATGAAAAGGATGTGTCAGGTATCGTAACATAGATCCACATTTACATATGCATGCATTCTTGCATGGTCTGCTTCAGCCTCCTGAAGCCTGATTAAAACTGCAACATGATTGAAACTTGCATAAATTGGTGGTGACTGTTTTGCTCCTGCCTTTGTTTGAATGATTGCCACTTTGTTTTGTACTGCTGCACTGTCGTGACTACTATATTTAAACTATGTTTTGTTTTTCTGTTTTTTAACCTTGTTTTTATCCCTTTCTTTGCAATCAAAATTGCAACTGGGGCATTAAAAAAACCACTTGGGCTACAAATGTTAAAGTTTACAGTGTCACTTATTACAAAACACTTTCCCCTATAGAAATATGCTAATAAATGAAACTGGTGTAAATCTATTGTCCATGTGTCTTTTATGAGTCTGCCTTTCCAAATCAATTGTTGAAAAACTCCTATATAATATAAAAATCTAATTTCAAACAATTGAGACTATATCTTTTACATCATACAGCCATTGTACCACATTACAGAAATGTCTGCCACTGTTTCACCTACTTCAGGACAAAATATCTGGGATTGTGATGTCAAGTGGTGTAATTACAGTCATCACGGCCATTTGCTTTTTTTTCCCCTCTTTTTTTTGACAGCAAATCTGAAACTCAATAGTGTGTGTGACAGAAATCACATATTTGATGCTTGTTTAAAGATAAGTGTTGGATAGTTTGATCTGGTAACTCAAAACTAAACACCTAAGCCCCAAAATATAGCAATTAAAACCCACAAAGGTTCGATAATTTTCCCGGCTGAGACGAATAGTGGATTCGTATGCCTGGATCTCAACAAGATTATTGGTTGATTTTCAAAACCTGGCAGACCCCACACATGAAAATAATTTTTAAAAAAAAGATAAATAAAACAGTTTAGTGATAGAACACACCTCACACTAAAACAGATTTCATTCACGGACAGGAAATCTCACAAACCTTAAGTGGAAGCAAACATGGCTGACGGGAAAGAAGCAACGGCGATAGTTTGTGTTCTATTTTTGGATTCCCCGCCATTTTATTCGCAACATTTTGCTTTCTGATTGGCAACACGTCACATTTAACGGGCTGCGTTCTCATTAACTCGTCGTGAAACATCCCAGATTGCGCGATATCTTCCCAAGACAATCCAATACGTTGAGTATCCCCTGTTTGAGATCGAAGCGATTCCGGATCATTTTCAGCACAACAAACATGGCAGGAGAATCTCATTAGATTATCTTTAGAGCCTTCACAACAATCGAAGTGTACCTAAGACTTTCAGAACGGGAAGTTGGGTCAAAAATGGGCATAAATTGGTGTAAATCAAGCGTACTCGATCCCTGTTACAAGAAAATTATGGAAGGACCAACCAACTCAGAGATGGGAGGGTAAAATGACAAATTAAGAAATAAAAGGAGCTGGCAGAAACATAATACAGCAACAGGATGATGACAAGACAAGTTAGATTTCAAGGTCAGTGGCTTTGGCAGCATTTGGGGTCACTGCAGGCCCGTCATGCCCCCGGCCTTTCTCTAAAAGGCTGCTGGATTTTCCTCATGACAACCAAGGAATGGGATTAATGCAACGTGCGTCAATGTTTCCATCATCGTCATCATCAGCAAGCATCCAGAGGGACATGCTCTCCCCGCTCAGGTCGTCATGAGGGAACACTCTGTAATCAACCCACACATTTTATCGATGTAGACAACATTTTTATCTATTGCATTATTTCGTTAGTGCGTAATCATCCATTTTGGTTCCACACCAGAATATTGTTGACCGTTAAATTACTGGTTGCGCAGCGGCCCTCAAATCACTCCCTTTGGAAGTGATTAAGATTCATTTCAAAACCTTACAGACAATTTTGGAGCACAGAGGTTTCCTCCCGTTAAATCTCTGAAGCGCTGCTGAGGTTGGCCACCAATTATAGCCAAGACGGTAACTTTTTAAAGCTGATCCCAGAAGTGTTGGATGGGGGCTGAAATTCTTTGTTTACGGCCTCCTCGCCCACAAGAAACTTGCGGAAACCTCCACAGCTAGCACCAACTTGGAGGCACGTTTGTGTCCTGGAGACCCGCTCTGGTCATAAATAAAAATACGATGAGAATTGTGTTTTCCTTTTCACAAGAAAACAGTGCGTCCGTTGGAAATGTGAAGCGAGTTCTTGGCCGTTTTCCAAGCGGTCTGCAGGCCGTGCTGGAAAACTACAGAGACCCGACTGCATTTCATTTCAAGGTTAGCACTGTTTCTTTTTCTCTTCTTTATTTCTTTAAGTCGTATTACTCTGCTACTGTCGTCTATCTGAGCGGCTTGAGAAGGCCTTGTTATCTGAATTCAAAATCTGGGACATGGGTTGTCAAAAGCAAAAAAAAAAAGAAAAAGGCTCCAATTTCTTCAAATTATAATAATCTTGTAAATGTTAACAGCTGCCCATTTTTCAACTGCCCTTATCAGTTGGACCTTATCAGCTAGAAATATCAAATCGCTCACTGGAGTCACGTTACACGTCTTTTGTCGTAAAAGCTTTGAGGTACTGAAGAACATCTTAATGACAATTTGGATCTTAATGGAAGCACTTGAAATGAATCTTTCAAAAAAAAAAAGAAAAGCCACCTACTCAGCATGACACTTGATACAGACCTTGTAGATACAGAGGTTTCGGAAGGTTAATTAATAATTATGGTTCACCTAAAACTATGAATTATTCTTACACATACGCTGCCTTATAAAAGCATTCCTAACCCTGGAATTTTATATTTCCCAAAAAATTTCTTGATAAAAACTGAAATGTGGTTTTGAATTGGTATGCCAATACTGTGTAAAACATTTTGATTCAGCTGCAAGGCAAGGATTGAAGCCGCTGCTTTGCAATATGCCTCTAGCTCTATCAAACTGGAACAATGGGCCTGGACTTTGACTGGGCCATCCTTATACATATGCTTAGATCTGGTGGTTCTGAAGCTGCCTTCACTGGCACTTGGAAGAAAGTTTGGTGAAAATGAAGTAAAGCAGACTAAATATTTGTAGTTGAACTGGGATTTGAAGCTATAAAAAGTAGCTGTTAAAGGGGCGGTTTGATGTAACATCAACTTATTTGAGCTTTAAATCATGCAATTATGTTATTCCCTCATCAAAAACATACCTGGAGTGTTGTTTCGATTTTTTCATGCATGTTTGAGAAATACTTTAATCTCCTGCGGCAACCTTTCAGCTGTGCAAAACGGCTTGATGGACATAGCTCCGCCTTCGAGGCCCCAGTCAGCTCCTTCAGACTAGCCAGCAGCAATTAAACACCAGGTGGAACTGCAATCACAGCCCAATAATTTCGATTAAATTATGCACTGCTGTGTCTCCAAAAACGTCCAACAAAAGTCTCCAAACATCTTCAAACTCCTCTGCTTATGATTTGACAGTTTAGGTTAGCTTTTCCTACAAACTAAAGTCTGGCTGTACGTTCTGGGTGATTGTTCTCCTAGAAGGTGAACCTCCGTCTTCGGTCTCCTGCAGGTCCAAACAAGTTTTCTTCCAGGATTGCTTCCAGCTCCTTTCTGAAGAGAAGAATCCCTCCAGCATATTGCCCCCCACAATGTGTTACCATGGTGATGGACCTTTTAGGACGACATGCGCTGTTAGCTCTCTGCGTACCAGAGTAATTATGACTTTGGTAAATTTTGTATTACCATTGACCTCTTGGTTCCATAACTTCCTCCTGTCTGCTGTGTTCCTCGGTCTCCATAATGCTGTTCTTTTTTCTTTTTTTTTCATGAACAATCTCTAATAAATTTGAGGCTTTCACAAAACAGCTGGATTGATAATGGGGCTTCAATTGCCCAGAGTAGTTCTCTGACTACAAATGCAGGCCACACTTTTTCACTTTGAAAGCCACGTATCTGTTTCCCCTGCAGTTCACCTGGCCCCGATTTGTATTGGTCCATCGCATGAAGTTTCTGGTTGTGTCGTGGCAAAGTGTGAAAAGTTTAAGGAGTGCGAATACTTTTGTGAGGCACGACATGTTTCTATATACTCAAAGACAGCCCCTAGAGGAGGTTTGATAAATTATTCAGCTCACCTGCGTTCCTGGGAGCTCGACAACAGAGATGTAAAAGGGTCCCGTGAAATATGTCGTTCTCAGCCCCTGCAGCAGCAACGTGATCAGACTTGTATCGAAGTTCAGCGGGAAACAAGCTCGCATCATGCGATCTAGCTTAACAAAACAACTAAAAAAAGCAACTCTAAACTGGCTGAAAACTCGTTATTGAAATCTTATTATTGGCAAAACAACTGCAAAAGTTTGATCCCTAAACTTTTAAGATTTACTATTGTTCCTTTTCATGATTAACACATTATCCTTCTGTGATCAAATCAAAAAGAATATTTGAATAAGACTCTCTGATGTCTCAGAGACATTTTACAATTTTGCCATCTTTTGATCAGGAAAATGATTGTTCCTTCCAGTTAGACTTTAATTTTCACTATAAAAACATTGGTGTTTTTTTTTTTCTCTTCTTCTTCTACGCCTTTGATAAAGTTCAAAGAAAAATAATAAAATTAAGTTAGCAAAAATATAATAAGAACTAACCGTCACATAATGGCAGTTGGGGTTGGGAGATGGAGAGGTTTGCCCGCTATGTTAAAATAACATGTTATGATATAAAGCAACAAAATAAAGGCTGTAATCATAGCAGGAGTCTAAACCAAGTCTGTCTAGATGGCTCATGTATTGAATTGAAAACTTGAGATGTTTTGTAAGCATTCTAACGTACCATCCCCATTCAGTGTCTGTAAATAAAGGACACACACATCAAAAGATGATCTTATATTCTTTTTATAGCCATGTCTGTGTCTAAAGCTGTGTTTCCATTACAAATGTGTGGAAACTTTTGATATTCCTCTAATGTAAAAAAAATAACAAAACAATTCTGCAATTGCGGTGTTTCCTTTAGAGTCCTGCCACTTCCCGTTGTCTTCTTCGTCTTTTTTGTCAGTAGTAACATCCGGTGGTTGATCACGTGACTCGTGTGATGCGAAAAAAGTGTTTTCATTGCAGTTTTGTGAAATACAATCATTTTAATACTGCCAAAAAAAAACCAACTCATGTTTTTCATTGAAAAACATAAATTTTTTCGAAATTGCCGTGTTTCCAATATGCAAGTAAATTCTTGTAATTCCAATTTGCGCAATTTTATGGTCAATGGAAACGTCCCAGGAGTGGTCATGTAATTTTAGGTTGTGATAAACTTGTTTTCTCTCAGTTCTAGAAATGTATTGTTATAATTCACTTTCTCAATTGTATTATAAAACACACCGGATGTTACACAGTGTCAATCGTTATTGAATAAAAATTAGGTTACAATATAAAAATTTGGGAACATTTAAAGACACCTCCAAAACCCCTAAATATGTTTACAAATTTTACAAATATGCACGTTTTTATGACAGCATGACTAGGACCAAATCTGGGGGATCCCGATATGTTCCTTGTCCCAAATGGATTAAAAGTCTCTCCAGCAAGTTTGAGGCCTGCCACTTCTGCTATATGTGGATGGAAAAAAAACAAAACTTTTAAACATAAAATTACAGATGTATTTTGATTAGATGCCCAAACTCATTCAATTCCTGTTAATGGGAAGCAGCAGCAGCTTTCCTCAATTCTCTCTTCACAAAAAGAAACAACAATAAAACAACAGTTTCCCTTTTTGTTTTAGCTCTAATTCACCACAGCAGACCGGAGCAGCGTCGGCATCGCCCGAGTCCACCTGTCCATCTCATGCCATCAATCATGTACAAGACATCAAGGTAGTTGGACTCTTTTGCTTGAGGCAGAAACTGAACCCAGACCTGGAGGGGGCAGTCTATCTTTTACCGGTTAGGAACCAAGTCCTCCGCCTGACGCAACACTGACTCTGCTGACCTTTATAAAATTATATACTGGTAGCAATGGGGTGGAGAAAAGAAAAGCAATGGACTATTGCATATTTCAGCATGACTTTTGTTTAAAATATTGAAAGACAGCAATGGCTTCAGGGAAGACTGAATGGTTTTGTTTTGCACATTTAGAGTAGTCGATATTTCCTCTTCGGCTTCAATAAATACTTGAAGGTTTGACAAGACCTCCTTTCCTGTTATTTGCAAGAAACGGTCTTGCAACAAACTGATGCCAAGCAAGGCAAAGAAAAGCCTACATACAGACAATGGTATACTTGCTGAAATGTAAATATACTCACCTAAAACACTGGAGTCCAACAACCAGCGTGTAGATCCATGTGTATTTACAACAAGGGTTTGGTAGCATTTCCCTGTGAGCCTCTTACTCATTTCTAATGCCTTGTAAAACATGTCCGCCTTATCTTCTCATTGATTTAGCAAGTTCATTTTATACTCCGCCAATACAGTTATAAATATTATAGCGCATTGATTCAGTCGTTCTACATTTGATCGTACACCACTCCAGGCATGAAGTGTAAAGCCTTTAGAAATTGATAAAATAGTGAACGTCCACAACCAAATAAACACATTTACCGCTTTCCCATCTTTATCATCAGAGTTTATATTTATATGTGTCTACAGTCTTCTCTTTTGATTACACCCAAAAGATAAAAATACAAAAAAAAAACAACACATCAGTACTGCAGTAGCTCCAGGTCATGTTGCTGTCTGGACTCATATTTGTGCTGGTAAAAGTCAAAAAGGAGGAAAACAAACACGAGACATACTTGTTTATCTATTCTGGTTGAGGGCTTCAATCATCGGTCAACCATAGCTGTTTCAACTGTGGGTTTTTTTTTTATGTTGTTGGGTTTTCCAGGGCAGAGTGACTGCCCTGGGTTGTTTGATATCATCGCATATATCCAGTTTTTCTAGTTACTTACTTTGATAAAAGTAGTCTTCAACAAACTCTATGAAGAGGTTGGAGTGACACACTGGAAAAACATAAAATCTTACCAAGTATTTTCAGTTTAATTTCTAGTGCAAATACGTAAACTATTCAGCAAGACGGAAGAGCTTGTTTCAAGTCAATAATTACTTAATATTGATGAAAAAGTACTTTTTCCATTGGCAGATGAGTTCACTAATAAGAATTTTTTTCCATAAGTGAAATGGAACTAGTACTTTTCCATCAAGAAAAGCGAATTATTGACTCTAAACAAGCTCCTGTATTTTGCTGAAAAGTTACTTATAAGTCAGTTTCAAGTGTACTAAGATGTTTACACTAGAAACTAGGCAAAAATACTCTGTAAAATTGTGTGTTTTTGCAGTGTAGAAACATGACAACAACTCTACTTACGACCAACCATATGAGTAAACGGCAGTCAATCATGTAAGTGCCTATGGGCGACCGCTCTGTGTTTTATACTTGATTTTGTTTTAAATGGCAAAACTTCTTCAGAAGCACAGGACGAAGAATTAAAAAGTCCACAAAGACAAACGAACAACCCGGTTTTACAATGGGACAACGGCAGTAACCACTCAGCCACCTCCATACCGTCCGTAATCATGTGACGGATTTGTCACTTTCAGACTGAATGCATTTCAGGGCCATCTGGTGTGTGGTGGAGACACCAGCTGGAGGGACACAGGACAATGTCGGCCTGTGGGAAAATGGCGGGAGTCATGCGTGAGTTCCCTGAGTCAAGCGATGTTTCACCGCCGCGGCACGACGTCCAGGCGACACGGCGTGCTAACAGGTGGAGGCCGGTGAAACTGCTGTTTAGCACATTTCATCAGAAAACAAAGAAGAAAAGGTGGCTTTCATGGAGGAATGTTGAATCCTTCGAAGACGGACATGAGTTTCAATCTTGATCTCCCAAGTTGGGCAACGGTTCAAGAAATTGTTATTTATACACGTTTTACAGTTCCGACCCCTGGGAGAAAGTCGTACCAGTTCACAGGCCTCTAATCCAGTTCATTTGCACTGATGACACCAAACGCATTCCATTCTGTCTGCAATTATTGCGTACACAGAGAGGATTGTGTGGAGGAGAATAATATAATGAGAATTACTAATAGCATAATGTCGATTGAAAGTGCACTTACACGCTCTGACAAAGCCTAATGCAATCAAAATATGCTGTGGTGGTGAGGGAGGAGGTATTTTTTGTGGAGAAATATTAAGAATAAAACAGCAATTGCATCCACAAGTACAGTAAATGTTGCTTTACAGAGATTATCTGATTATTTCATCCTGTTTATTCCTCCTACAGAGTTTGCTTGCCTTTCTCTCTCATTTTCAATGCATGGAGCAACAAATCCATGATTATGCTAACTAAGATGAGGTGGGGGGGGGGGGAGGTTCTTATTCAGCATGGCTGCATTCACAAGCTTGTTGTTGAAACATAAGTGTTTTGGCAGAAGCAGCTGGATTCTGCCATTGCGGATACATCCAGCTAAATGCTGGATACCCGTATCCTCATATCCACTGGTTTTCACATCCTCGCCGTGGCGACCAGACTGATTGCCTCATTGATGGAGTGGTCCGTATAGGTTGCGTGTGCTGTTGAGCTGTGCTGTCCAGGAAACGGGGACACCTAGGCAGGAAACGATTGGCGTCTTTATTGAGCTGATCTACGGCCCTGGTGAGAAGTTCATGCCCGCCCACCAATGTCATACAGATTATGAGCTTTTAAAGTCTATAGTTAGACTCAAGATGTGGGAGCACAAAACTCAGGATAAAAATATTATGCATATACCTCCATGAAGTCAAGCATCCATATTCTTAGTCCTTGTTGAACTTCCACAAAACTCCAAAGATGCAGAAACACTGAGCTCCTTTAAATCACATTAGTACTAAGTGGAACATTAATCAACATATTTTTTGTGTCTAGCTGGATTATTTTGATGATGTCACTTGACAGAATGTAATGTACACTGCTTGTTTCATAATCGGTTACTATGTTGTGTTTTTAAGACGTTAACAGCTTTAAACTCCATTGTTAATGTCAAGAACAGTAAAAAGAAACTTTACTTGTCTGGTCCAACACCCACACCCCCTTTTGGGGGAATGAGAACCTCATAATTTGAATATTAGTCTGTGCAACTTCAATATTATAATGAGGAACTGTTATAGAGGTTGTCTTTTTGGGCTTGTCTCTAAAAAAGGTCCCTTTTCTTTAAAGATGTTAAATAATATTTTCAAATCAGTTACTAGTAGCTGAGTCACATTGTTGTTTTACATTTACATGTGAAAACCGAAACAATACAGAACACGAGACTATGTTGAGCTTTCATTGGACCAAAAGCCCACAGGTTGCACAGACTCCCATTCAAACTCCTGGGTCTACTTTCTTTGGAAAGGGAGCAGGGCAGTCTGGGGGGAAATAAGTAATATTTGGTTAAATTTACCATATCAAGATGGTAAAAGCCTCTCAAAAGCTTAATGTTAGCTGCTGTTATTATGGCCAGTGAAGCCAGTTTCCGTCCACATTGACTGGATGGGTTCATGCTATGGAATAAACCCTGACTCTAAATCAATGCCCTCAAACTCAATGGAAATGTGCAGCTGCTCACATGGACAACCCAAAACGCCCTCTGGTGAAAAGTTTTAGGATCTGAAGAGACAAAGATTGAGAATAGAAAGTATGACTGAAGGAGTCAGGGTAATGTTTCCATGTAAGATCTATCAATTGTCAAGCACGATGGTGGCAACAATCTTTCAATTGACCTTGCCCACTGCACTAAGTGGATGTATAACGTTAAAGAAAAACAACAATTCTCAAATTATTTGAATGTTTTGGGATTTTAAAAGACCTCAGTCCTACTAGAAAAATCAGGACATTGCTTAACCCTCAAGTGATTTTAAGAGTGTGTGTCATCTGGACGAGTTTTTGACTGTGCACTCCAGTGAGGTCACACACTTTTACGAGTTTAGTTTTGTGTGCTTTCTTGAACTGATGATCTGACGGCACAATCTCACCCCGTCGTCCGACCGTGGCATCTGACCTGCTCCTCCTGAGCGCCTCGCTAAGACCGCGTCAAGTCCACGCCAGAAGACATACTCTTAAATAAATATTATTTTCTAATTCTACCAAGAAGAGTAGTCAAATATCCTGACCAGAATTTTGTCAGAAGTTTGTTGTTGGCTGCAGTTTGAGTCATTCAGGGGCCACATTTGAGCTTCTGCAGTGCATCTGAGGAGGTGAGTCAGATTTTCCCTCCTATTCATAGTCCAATAATGGTAGTTAGTTTTTACTCAGTAGTTTTTACTTAAACATGCAATTTTCAGTGCACTGTTTAAGCAATAGGCAATTTCTCATGTGTCTTTCTTCCAAGGACATAAAAGACGTTGGAGTTCTATGTATCCGAAAACAAAACAAGCCAGAAGAAATAAAGGATCCTGGAAGAAAGATGTGAAATTGTCCATCTTTTATCAACTCTGAGTAGCATCAGCAGTGGTTGGCACAGCCTCACAGGAACTGAAAGCAATACACAATGTCACTAATGAAAGAGATCTGGAAAGGTCAAAGCTCAGAGAGTGGCATAAGTACACAACCCACGGGTGGTCCTCACGGGAACCGGTGAATTTCCATCCCCACGTAATCCACCTCCTGACAATTCTCTTCTGTTTTCAATCTGTATGATAAAGAGCTCTGGGGTAAGCAGAGTGAATGAAGGATTATATCCCGAGATAAGGGACCAAGTGGAAAGCAGCGGGGAAGAACAGCAGCTGCACTCCTCAAGACAGCCAGCTTGGAAGCTGAAGAAATTTTCATCCTTGCAAATATTGATTTCTGTCTTTGCTGCACTTTCTATCAATGCTTTAAACTCACACGCAATCCCAAACCACCGCCAGCTCTTCACGGCCTCGTTTGGTACCAGGCCAGTAGTGAAAATGAGGTTCATTCACTCCGACCATAAACTTGTGGTGATTGTGGCAATTTGCTGTATGTTTTTACCCCTTAAATCAAGTTATTTTCTTTAACCAAACATATGAAATCACTTGAGAGTGAGGTGTGGACATAAGCAGTCGTTCTATTTACTGTATTGTAATCAAATGCCGTGTGAAACTTGTCCACTTAACTCTTTGTGGAATATTGTTACAAGTTTGCCTCAAACTATCACAGAGCCAAGATGGCCGATGTCTGTCACCAATGCCTAATGCCAATTTGACACATACTACGGGCATATACACTTTGTGGTCATCTAATGATTGGAATTAAGATATAACGATGCCTAATTTCGTTAATGAACATATTTAATACCTACATAGCATTTTATAGCATAGCATTTCAAATAAATTGCCTGAAGTTGAAAGGGACTTTCACAAGGAATGCCTGATATCCTGATACATCGCACCTTTTACGCTGGAAAGTGGACAGCATCACACAGTAACAAAAATTCTTCCCCATTAGCTAAAAAATGGGTTTCACTTTAATAATATCACTCAAGTCTTCTCTCGTTCTCCAAAACCTAAGATAACGTCCTGTCTTGTCTTGACAGCTGGATATATGGCTGCACACCTACTTCTCAAAGAATCAACTTTTCCTTAAAAACTAAAACAAAAAACTCAAGTGACTTAATTCAGGTTACCTTGTTCTTTTTTGATCATCTTAAAAACATGATTGTTTTTTTTTAAATGCTGTTTTATGAGAGAAAATACCAATCGCCTGACACTGGGACAGTGTGTGATTCTAGAGTATTATAGATGTAAAACTGTCAGCCTAGAGAACCATTGTCAGTATTATGTATAATTAGTATTATTGATTTGCTCTTGGATGATGAAAAGAGACGGCGCACCTGTTAATTCATTCCCCCCTCTAAAACCAGATGATAAAATTTTTATTCAAACTTATTTGGCTCCTGAGACATCTAGCTGTCACCAATTACCACACACAAGACACGGCGTAATACCGGAGCTGTCAAACGCTCATTGAAAAGCCAGCACACAGTTTAAATTGTCTTACACTAAAATAGGCGTTTATTCCTCAGATTTCGGCTCAGATATTCACGATCCTACCAGTTCTCAGAGCTTATTCTGTCTCTCGGGTGAACAAGCAGCTACTCCTCCGGGGGATATTGGACCCATTTCTGTTCACGTTTGAAACCGGGACTTTTGATGCAGTTTAAGGCACGAAAACAGCACGTCTGTGCTGATTTACCCAAGAGTTTTTAAACACAGATATATGTTGGTATTTTACTGTACACCCAGCTCAGGCTGTTACCTCTGTTCAAAGAAGATAACAAGGATCCTGGACCCTCAAGGGACCCTGACCAAGACTAAATGGGTAAAATTTATAGTGCCTTCACTTTCACACCAGTGCATTAGCAGAACAGATAGCCTAGCTGAAATACTAGACTTTATAGGGGAAAAAAAAGCCTAATGGCAAGGAAAAACTAACTCACTCATTTTGAGCAACTGTATACCCACTTAACAAATGATGTAGCTCAAAAATATAAAATGGTTCATGACCCAGGCCATTACAGGCTTCACAAAAAAAAACAAAGACATTTTAATTGGTTTAATTTTAGCACAATACTGTCCGTATCAAGCCTGGATGTAAATTCGAAAAAAATAACACACATACACACACCGCCACACACACCCATACAGCCCCCCCCACACACACACACACAAAAACAGTTTTGCTCTTGTCAGCCATCTTGGATTTGGAGGACATTTACTTGCAGTTACAATGACTGGCCACTGAATGAACCTCAAAGGAGGGAGGCAGTAGAGAGCACTCTCTGCTCTATGAATGTCCACCATACAAACCGAAGCACTTTGAAGAAAAAGCCTTTAAAATAACTTTTCACAACAGTCACCAC
Source organism: Xiphophorus maculatus (assembly GCF_002775205.1). NCBI lineage: Eukaryota > Metazoa > Chordata > Actinopteri > Cyprinodontiformes > Poeciliidae > Xiphophorus > Xiphophorus maculatus. Next base: position 23,706,078 of record NC_036444.1, read on the forward strand.
TATGAGCCAGAGTGGTGACTGATAAATTGTTACGTACTTGGTTGATACAGAACGTTTTAGAGTGGTTTAACTTCATAAAGGATGTGGTGGAGTCGAATACCTTAGCTAGGGTGACCAGACGTCCTCTTTTTCCCGGACATGTCCTACTTTTCAGACCTAAAAAGATGTCCGGGGGGACTTTAAAAATCGTCGGATTTTGGTCAACTGCCTCAAAACACATTACATAGCTTACATTGCATTGTAGGGCACTGCGCACGGCGCTGCGTGTCACGTAATCCCTGAGCCGCGTCAGTGCGGGCAGCACCCCCCCAAGGTGTTCTGGTTCCCCGCCAACCCCCCTCCCCGCTTGAGATTGTCCGGGTTTTACCAAAGTAAAATATGGTCACCCTAACCTTAGCTATAGCATTTGTTAGCACCCCAGCTGTGCTAACAAATGCCTGTGTGAAAAGCCTTGTGTGAAAAGCCTTAATATGTTAAATTGAACTTGTTAATTCAGTGGGTGGGGAGATTTAAATTTAAAAAAAATGTTGCGGTTTAAATGAAGAGTAAACGAGGCCTCATATTAAAGGTAGGATTTTTCAACATATTTCAAAGTGAGGTCGGCCCGCTGCAATAAAATATATACTGTGTGTGGGGTGAGGGTGCGGGGTGGTGGTGGAATTGAACAGTTCACATACGGGCAATCAGAAGAGTTGAAATACTTTGTAAAACTAAAATCCGTAGCACGCAAACTGTACAACCGTCACATGTCAGTGACTCAACCCGATTCCACTTACACATCAAGAGAAATATGATCCAATTTCCTTTCCCAAAGTCTGATTAATTCAGCTTTGTCACATCTCCAGTTTCCTGCCTTACTCACTCCTCCACGCACTGAATGAGACCGCACCATCTGGTACATGATGCTACCTCAGTGTCTGCACACAACAGAGATGTGCTCTTTGTCATCTATTGGAGCAGAAACTCGGTGGGTTTGTAAATGCTGTCTGTCCGCCTGAGATACAGGCCACCTTTTACAATTCCTGCCCCAGCCCCCCTTCAGCTGAAGAGCAGCGTCTGTTGAGTGGTGTTGATGTTGGCCCATATTTGCGAGCGCCGTCGCTTCAGACAGCCTTTCATGTCAAATTCATTACACCTCCGAGGGCAGTTGTGCGTCACAACTTCTCAGGGGTGAGGCACTAAAGGAGCAGAGCTCTAAAGGTGCAACCCAAAGTGAGTTTTGCAATCACGTCATAAGTGGTTCCCCCAGAAATGTTTAGAGAGGGGCTGCCGATGGAGTTTCTTGCAAAAGAATTAGTTAATTAATTAATTAAAAAATAAAAATGTAGGGTTTCTTTACCCATAGCAGAACCAAACATTTATATACATCAAGTAGAAAAAGACAGACACATTTTTTTCCTCATTGATTGAAGCTAATTAAGTTAAGTAATAATGAGAGAGAGAATATATCAGGCACTTATTTATGAATGCAATAATTAATTACTGCAACGTGTGACTTTGGCCCATCCATTTTGATGCTTATAATACCAAATAGCATAATTGTTAATTATGAAAGCAATGTGAAATGGTGGTTTTAGAACTTCTTCCACCAATTTCTATGCAATATCTATATAACAAGGTCAACATTTCTCTTCGACTAGTCCGCTTCCAGTCTGTTGTCATTGTTTTTGTGAACGATAAGTAATGACGTACAGGTGTACGGTTGGTCACTAAATACTATAACAGTAAGATCAAGCCCGGATTTTAGCATGAGCTCACCGGGGCTCCAAACCAGGGGTCCGGCGCTTTGGGGGCCCGGAAAGATGCTTTGTATTTTTGTGAATGAATAAGGTCAGAATGCCTTAATTTTATCACTGGCTAAAATAATTTTGGCGGTGTTGTTGAAAAACTGTCTGATTTGCTCTGGCAAACGTCCATCATGAATGCTTGATTATTATTGGTCCAATTTTGACGCGTTGGGGCGGAGCATCAGGGAGGGATTTCTCAAGATGGCGGACAACAGAAAGTATGACAGCGGAGCGCAGGAACGAAATAGGAGTAGCTTTTGTAGTACCAGAATTCAATTTAAACATAGGAAAATGAATTACAGATGGATTATCAGTTTACACAGGAGAAATGTTGGCAATATTATTAGCATTACAATGGGTAGAAGAAATAAAACCATTAAAAACAGTGATATGTTCAGATTCAAGCTCTGCATTATTAAGTTTAAAGAACACTCAATCAGATAGTAGGATGGACATTTTATTAGAAATATTTCATACATTATTTAGGATACAAAATATGGGTTTAATAGCAGTGTTGTATAAAGTACTGAAATCTCAGAGTCAAGTAAAAGTACAAGTACCTCTCCAAAATATGACTTTGGTAAAAGTCCAAGTCACTGACTGAAATGTTACTTGAGTTAAAGTCTTAAAGTATCTGAAACTTCTTGTACTTAAGTATGGAAATTACTGTAAAAATGGATGTACTCAAGTAATGTAATGAAAAGTACAAGTAAAAAGTAAAACAAAGCAAATGCAGTTTGAATGACTTTTTTAATATTTTGGTAAACTTGTCAAATACACTTAAAATAATGTACCCAACCAAGTGCAGGCAAAATGAAACCTGCTAATAGATATACCTGCAGGCACCATTTAGTTAAGAAAATTAGGTGCTTTACCTATAGCACAAGGTTAACTTAACCTGCTTTACAACTGAACCAGCTTCTTAGTAAACCCTCCAGGACAGAAAATACAAAGTTTTTGTAAGCCTTAAGTTTTCCCTTCAAGTAAGGTCAGTGCTGAAAATGAGAAAAATAAATAGTACAGAAAATGCGGCCAACATGAAGAAAAAGATCTGTTACGATTACTCTACTTCACAAATCAGTGAATCAGTCAATGCTACAGTCAGTAGGTGGTGCACACAACTGGTCATTATGGAAAATAAAAAAAGAATTGGGAGGGAAATGCAGCTTATTGGCATCTGTAAACCTGGTTTTGAACTGGCATGCCTTTCCTATATTTGTTAAATTTAGTCTAAATTGCTATCGCTATGGCTTCTGTCCCCCTTGAACAGAGGAGTCTAGGTAGCCTGCTACAGTCAACATTAGGCCTAAGCTAAATACACCACGTATGGAACTGAAACAATGCCAAACAAAGTTCATTTATGGTCAACGTTTCACAATACAGTAGTGTCTAGTGACCAAGCTATAGTTACTGAAACAGGAGGATTATAACCATTTCATAAGAAGTTACCTCGATGTGTTTCTTCAAGTTGGACGGGGAGTTTTTGTAAGAGAATTTCCATGTGACTGCTACTGATTGCGAGACTTGCTTTGTGTTTAATGGGATAAGCGAAACAGGTGTATCCTAATTAAAAGTAAAGAAATCAAGAAATGGCAAAAAATGTGGAATGAAGATAAGAAAGGAAGAAGATTATATGAAGTACAAAAGTCAGTTCAAATTCGAAGCATTAATGAAAGAAACAGAAGAGAAGAAATAATAATTAGTAGATTAAGAGTAGGTCATACCTACTTAAATGACATGCTTTATACAATAGGGAGGAAAAATAATGATAAATGTGAGAGATGTGGAGAGAAAGAAAATGTAGAACACATATTGATGAACTGTAAGTCAAATGAACTCGAAAGGGAAGAATTAAAGAGAATAGTTAGAAATATAGGGCATGAATGGAATATTAAAGGTATATTAGGAAATGAAGGAAACATAACAGATATTCACAAATTAAGGAAAGCATTGTTTATTTATCTTAAGAATACAAAATTAAAAAATAGAATTTAATAGATGTGAAGTAATGCTTCTACACACTCATGTACAGTAGGTGGCGGTATGCACCTTAAAGTTGCTTGTGATCCGCCATAATAGAAAAGAAGAAGAAGAAGAAGGTGTATCCTATTGGTGGTGATGAACAAGCCCAGGCAAGCAGGCTACGGACTTTGTTCAGTAGCCTGCTTGCTACTTGCTAATCAGTAGGTGAGATCAAAATACTTTGTTTCTCTCTCTCTTGCTTTTTTGTAACGAGTAACTAAACCACACTTTGAAAATGTATCGGAGTAAAAGTACGCAATTAAGTTCGGAAATATAGTGAAGTAAATGTGAAAGTCATCAAAAATTTTCATACTCCAGGAAAGTATGAAGTACTCCAAAATATACTTAAGTAAAGTAGTGAAGTATTTTTACTTCGTTACTATACAACACTGTTTAATAGTTATATTTGTGTGGGTTCCAGCACATATTGGGGTTGAAGGAAACGAGAGAGCAGATAAAATGGCAAAGAGGGCAATTCAAAATCCTATTAGTTTTACAGTTAAAACAAGTAAATCTGAGGGAAAGAGTATGGTTAAAGGAAAACTGATGGAAAAATGTTAAAAAAGTTAAAAAAGCGGAACTAGCTTTAGCCTCCCCAGCTAGCAGGAACTGTCCTACTGCTCCTAAACGTTTTGACCCTGTTTGGCTGTCAGAGGGGAAATACTCACCCTCACTTTGAGTTTGCTAAGGAAATAAACATGATAATAATTAGAAAGATTCAGTTGATAAAAATTGAAAAAGGAAGGGAGACGGATGAAAAAAGATAAAAATGAAGAAGGATAAATAAATACAATATATACAGGATGAATAGACAATACTGTCCAGTTTTTCTTCCTTAGGAATGTTTTGTCGAATATGTAGACATATTCAAGATGCTGAAGTACTTCTTTAATAACTAGTAAATGTATTTTGTTTGTAGTAATGCTCTTCACATTGATGACAGTAATCAAGCGTTCTACAGGAAAATTGCTATTTTAAAAAGAAAGCAGCGGTGCACCAATTGCAATTAAAAAGGAAAAAAAATACCTGACTTGCTGATTTTTTTTTTTTGTGTGTGCAAAATATAGCAAAAAAATCACTAAGTAGGCAACCATAGAGTGAACGTTGTAAACTGTGCAAATGGAGAGGTGACCTGGGGGGCAGGACTGTCCATTGGCCCTCTCTCATGGCAGAGCAAAGGAGAACAGAGACTGAGTTTTAGAATTTTGTTGGTATACATACATGTATACATATACTGTACATATGTATGGATGTGTGTGTGAGTGCATGTTATGCGCAACTGTATAACCATGATTAAAAAGGGCCTACACATTGGCTCAAGCCCAGGGTCCCACACCCTTCTAAGTCCGTCCCTGAGTAAGACTGTAACATAGCTGAAAATTCTTGGTTGGAAATTGTAACTTCGTTGTCCACGGACATTGCTAGCTCTGTTACCGTTTCATAAAAGTAAAAGAGCACCATTTACAAAATGCCCATAACCACGTGACTGCGTCGACTGTTCTGTGTCGGATGAAGTATGTTGGCGCCTTAGCAACTGCTGGTAAGATATGGACCGTTCATAACCTAATACCAGAACCATACTTAAGAAAATCAGCTATACAGCTCCTACTTGTAATAGTTTACTGCAATCCTAGAACATAAATAAAAAAAAGTACAGAATCACTCTTAGGATAGATAACTGTAACAGTTTGTAGATTTTGGGTGGCTTTTTGTACCAATGCCTTGACTAGAGATACTGTCACTTCACATCTTTTTATTTTTGTAGTGTTTAAAATTCCTATTCTGTGTTACTTCACACTAACTTCTTATATTCAATTTAGGTGGAGAGAATGCTGAAAACATGGAATCTATTTGCATATAAAAAAAAGGAGATGATGTTTTGTTTTTTTTTCTCCCCTCCACCAATTTAATATTCTCTCGCTGCTGTTCAAGCCTCACCAGTTTCGACTCATTTGCATAACAACAAGTGCCGCGTTTGTGCTTCTAGATTTCCAAGGTTCTTGAGAGCAATCAGAATAATTTGGAGTAATTTCCATTCTCAGTTTGGAAATTCTCAGACACTCGTGTGTGTTTGCCTTATGTCTAGATATGACGGCACTTCAGCGTTATCGCCGCCTGAGAGAGAACACGGCGGATAAGCAGACGACTGTTAATGTGAAACTGCGGCTGAGGCGTAAGTTTGTGTTAGTGTGGATATTTTCTACGATGTATTGTCAAAGTTTAGAGAAGGGGGATAATAAAGGTGTCAGCTGCTGAAATCTGAGTCGTCGATTTCTTTTCCTTTCAATTTAATTAAGCAAAAATACACATTTGCTTAATTGTATTTAAAAGAACAATCACATTGCATTTTAGAAGCTTTCCAGCACTAGACAAAGATTTGTTAAACATCTGTTAATTCAGATCTCCACATCCTCCATTTACTCGGCTGCTGGAATATTTTTTTTTCTTCTTTTGTCTGCATTTCCATCTTCCTTTTCCTGAGTTGAGGCAGATGCTTAAGACTATAAATGTAACTAACGCTTCTGCAAACTAAGTGAAGAGTAAGGCAAACACTGTCTAATGCTGCTGCATTATACATTGTGACATTATAGGCATGGAAATCTTGTCCTTATTTATTTATTTATTTATTTATTTCTGTGTGTAAATAAATCTGCGACTGGTGCAATCCATGACCCTAGAACAAGAACACAAACTTTTAACCAAAGCAATCGAGGTCAGGACTGGGCTTGGACCTCCAAATGGACGTAAACTCGGTAATCGTCTCACCCGCTGGTGTTGCATTTGTTTAAAGTTGCTTCTCGGTAGATAAAATTTAGGAGACGGAAGAATTAAAATAAACCATCCGGTTGTGATTATAAAGGATTGGACTCTCGACTTTGCTGCTAGTGAGGCGTTATTTACTGACGGTGGAAGGGCGGGGGGACGTTTTAAATTTGCACCTGAGATTTCTTTTCTTGTAAATGTTAAAGGTAGATTTTAGGCAATAATGAAAATAGGAGGGAGTGTGTGAATGAACAAGTAAAGTCTTTTTTTTTTTTGTCTCTGTGAATGTGTATAGTCCTAAACGATGCCTTCAGGGAATGGGTTAGGGCTACAGTTTACCCAAAAACCATTGCAGTGAGGAGCTCTCAAAAACTTTTGTTAAGGTTTTTGTGGCACTGGTGTAGTAATAAATATGTATTCGACAGGAGATTGACAAGAAGAAGGAAAATACGTACGGTCTGGGGACAGGGAATCAAACCGGGGACAACTGCGTTGAGACGTCTGCTCTACTAAACTGCTCGGTGAGTTTGTGCACTTAAAACATGTAGAAAAAATAAATAAAATACGATTTTCATCTTATGCGACCCCAAAAAACGTACAACTGACAAACATTGACTGATTAAGGGACAGCTGGAGTGGAAACATACAAAATCTGTTTTTCAGTTCCAATGAGAAGGGCTTATTTCAAGCCAGCGATGGGAAAGCTGTGGGGAAAAGATTTTTAAATCCAGTTCAGAGGTCTTCACCTCCGTTGTGATCTACTACAGCAGTGCACCTCTTTGTGTAACGGTGTGCGCCTCGTGGTCAAAAACGTTGCTGCTTTCCGCCGCAGACCCTTTTCGCATGGCTTCTTCCTTCACGCTGCTTATGTTTGATTAATCCACGGCTGCATAATGAATGGAATCAATTCCAGCTGGGGCATTGGATCACCTGCAATTAAACTATTGATTGACTCTTCTGATCTAGGTAATTGATTATATTGTCCATTAATTTCCTTCAAAATCTTCCACGAAGCGAGGCGATTCGGTGGCCGCTGCCATCCTGGAGGGAAAGCCATTCGTCTGGCGGGATCCAAAGTGGAACATATTTAATGTGGGTGTCGGAATGTCACTCAAGTTATCGCTCAGCATTTGTGTGGATTAGCTCTTTAAAAATGTTCTTATGTGATTTCTAAGATGGCTTGATATAAAGGAAGCAGAAAACGACCATCTGTTTCTGTGTGATCACAAGATCGCCGAAAGGTTCTCTGCTTTTTGTTTCGTAGAGCACAAGTCTGTTTCACCCAGATATTACAACAGATTCAGTTAGTTAGTGTTGCTGATGGTTACTGGAAAAAAACCATCCCCAATCAATTTGACGGCTAATTAATTTAGCAGAGAGCAACTAAAACTAATCTTCACTCCTGATGTTAAGTCAGTGCAGTCGGCATGTTTTAAGTCGTCTGAATGAGCAGAAACTCATCTTCAAGTTGTTTATTGTTCAATCAAGAGGCTATAAGGCTCATCAAATGAATCTTTGTCTATTAAATGCATAGAACTGTTTTTTTTTTTTTTTTGTTCACATTAATCACTCGTTAATTTAATTTCCTTAGGAAATTGATTTTTACTTTAGACTGTGTGCATGATTTCCATTTGCCATGCTTTCAATAAATCCATTAACTGTTTGGAGATGCGGGATGGGACTGCTTGTTGTTTAAAAGCTGGGTGTTTTTTTTTTTAACTAAAGCAGACAAGTAATAATGAGAGATCAGTTTCAAAAGAGATCAATCTGACGATCAGTGTAGATAAACGCAGTCTATTCAGAGACAACACAGTGAGCTTCGCTGTTGATGTGAAGTGCTGGTTGCATTTAATGTGAGTTAACCATGTGACAACCTCTTATTATTACGTAAAAATTTGCATTCCCTCGTCAAAAAATAGCTGGAGTGTTGCCCTGATTCTTTCGTGCATGTTTGAGAAATCCTTTAATCTCCATGGCGACCATTCAGCTGTGGACAAAATTCCCCTTCGTAGCTACAGTTTCTAAGTTTCCGAGTTAAAAAAAAAAATACAGAGCTGCCCTTCCCTGTGACTCCCCCACTCAGCTCCTTCAGACTAGCCAGGAGCATTTAGCAACCACCTGGTGGAACTGAGCATGCTATTGTAGTAGCTTGTATAAGCTACTACAGTGAAACGCTGGTAAAAACGTTGTTAAAGGGTTAATAGAGGAGCCATTTTGTGACGACTTCCTGAAGGCGGAGTTTCAGAAACAGCAGGAGCTTCTTAAAGAGACAGAGGCCCGATTTCAATTACAAAATCTAATTTCTTTTAAATCATATTTGATATATGTATGCAGCATTTTTCCTTGTTTATTTAGAAAAAAATATTTGTTTTGTGTTTCTATTGTTTATGTTTATCATGTTAATATGCTTTTGAAGTACTTTGTGCTGTTAAATAATGAAGTCAAATTTCTTTTAAGTCATACAGTATTTGTGCAGCATTTTTATAACTGAAGGTAACATAGTTACTTGATTATATTAGAAAATTATTCCCTGGTGCTAGAAAATAGATAACACTGGCCTTTTAACAAATGGGTTTAGAAACAGGAAGTGTTTCTTGTTATCACCTTGCTACTCCTGCTGCCCTGCCAGGGTGTTTGTAATGATGTTTGGGCTATCAACAGGGAAGAAATCAGCAGTGAAAAATAGAAACCAATGAGTTTAAAGCACTGATGAGGAGTTTCACATGCTGGTGTGAAAAGAGCCAAAAAACAGAGAGAAGTGTTTTGTGCTAAACCTTGTGCAACTACATGACTCACTGTGCTGAATATTTCAAACACGCTCGGTCAAAAAGCTTACGCACTTCTTCTGAACCTCCACAGGTAAAAACAGTGGAGATTTGTGGCATGTTTTGTTTCCAGAAACACTCGGCACCTTTCTCTCTGTCTTTCTCTCTGTCGTGTGATTTCAAAAACCTTCCACCGCTTTGAATGCAGTTTAGATCTTGTTATGGAAATGCTGCTGCTCAGATATGCGCGCCGCCTCTGGTTTTCAACGAGCTACAAGACATTCCTTCGCAAAAACACCGCAGCTGAATAATTGAAGAGCACTATTTTGTGTTAATGCGTCTAATTATCATGTTGTCATGATGACATAAATAATTCATTTTTTCTTCCTTTATCAAAACAATCTACATTTCATATCCACTCGTTCGTTTATTTATTTATTTTAGCAGTTCACACTCCTCCAGAGACGTTTCTCCAGACTGAAAAGCTCTTAAATGACGACAGGCAACTGGTGCCCTTTGCAGATTCATCCCAAGAAGCCTCATATATTCCTAGAAGTTTCATAAAAGCTCCCACCATGTTCATCTGACTGCTTCCTGGAACTCAGAAGAAAGAAAATAGAAAGAAAAAAAGGGAAGATTATATTGAGGCTGTTACATAATGTAGTTTCCTTGTTCCCTCACTGACAGCAGGACTCGGAGCATATAAATGTTTAACGTGAGCCATGAAATAACCATTTTTCCTCGCTAATTAGGATGCCACTTCGGTGCCACTTTCCTCATCTATTTGTCTCCCGTCTCTGCAAATTTCTCCCAAGCAATCTGGTCAGTCAGGATGACAGCAGAGAGGACGCCGAGATAAAAGCATCATTAATTAGGTTAGAAAATAAAATCATTTGTAGCATTTAGTCCTCCTTGAAAATGCATCGCACACCGAGAAGCGATAAACAGAGGCGAGAAATAAATGGATGTGTGACGCGTCATAAGATGGTGGGAACGGAGGAAGAATGGAAAGAAGTAAGGACAGAGAAAATAAAAATAAAAACCTGCTACCCAGGTCCATTTACGGGTTTGGGGCAAACCCTCCTCAAGATTTTGCCCTAATGATTTTTGATGCGAGCAGTGGTGAGCGCTACACTGACTAACTCCATCGAGTAGAGGAGGGCGGATTGATCCTAAATATTGATATCGGTACCAAGAACATATATTAGTATCATATCGCAACTGGTGGTAAGATCGATACTTTAGTCTCAGATTAAATATTGAAATTGTACTTTACTTGTGCTTAAGTCACTCAACTCTACTCCTTTGATTTGCTCTTTCTTAGAAATGTTTTGTATCTGTTTTGTGTTTCTGTTGTTTCAGTTTATCATGTTAACATGTTCTCCAATTTTGTAGACATCTTACAAGCGTTACATTGCAAAGTCAAACTTCTTCTAAGTTGTATTTGATAATATGGAGCCATTTTATAACAGCTAGAGGTAACATAGTTACTGGATTGTGCCATAAAAAGGCATTATGTCTCTGGAGAATGTATAATACTGCCACTTAAAGTAAGGGATGATAATGTGGGACTGTTTTTCTTCTAAAGTTTGTGGGAAATTGTGCGATGTAGTAACAGACTTATTTCTATGCGATCATTTGGGAGGAATTTTTAAATTTGAACACTTGTGCACAAAGTTGTCCAACTCTACCTAAATGCACCATGCAAACGTCCAAACAAGATTATTTCCTTCAATGTAGAATTAAATATCCTGTTCATGGACAGGATGTTCTACTAGCTAAACGTAAATGTCTTGTTAGCATAATGGGGAAACAAAACATGAAGACATTTTTTTTATTCTGAACATTTTAATCAAGTATCTGTGTCTTTTTTCTTTTTTTTTTACCCCTCCAGGGGGTCTTTTGTGGGTTCTAGTGTCCCTTATATGGACGTTGGCTGACAGGAAAGGGAAGGGGGAAGACATGCGGCAAATATTGTCGGGTCCGGGAGTTGAACCTGCGACGGCCGCGTCGAGGACTCGAGGCCTCCAAACATGGGTTGCCACCACGGCACGCCCGTATCTGTATCAGATTTACAAACCCCATGAAACCATTAATCATATTTTGATTTGGAGCGTCCTTTTATTCTCTGTATCACAACAATGTTTTTCAGTCAAATTTCAGCGCAGTGTTAAGAAACCTGAACAGGGCGACATTTTTCTTGTCATAATAGCTCTGAAATGGCGATCATAAACCATTTAGGTTTAGAAAACAGGACACTGGAGCAGCTAAGAGGTTTCACAGAGATATCGATGTGAACATGACAACGACGCGGCTTAATTCGAGAAACAAGAGAGATGCATTTTACTGAAGTGGGCTGTCCAACATCTCAGGAGGGCAAAACGGTCAGAACAGATTCCACATAAAATGAAACCAAACGGTGAAGCTGTTTGTAAGGTTGCTGCTCAAACAACTCAGCTTCTTAGGTTAAAATACATTTGCTTAAAAAAAAAAAAAAAAAACAACAAAAGGAGCATCCTGCTCCGTCTTGTATCTTATGTCTAGGTGACAGAAGGGAGAAACCAAAAGAAAAATTTGAGGTATCATAACAAATATGAAAGCTGAATGACTGTGAAAGTTTAACGATTCACTTTCTGCTTTGAAAGGCTGCTAATACACGGCAGAAGGCAATGTTGGTGCTTGTTGTTATGCTGCAGGGCTCCCAATGCCCTCACATCCCCCGTTTGTTTTCGAATATTGTCGTGTATATGCTTCATTAATCTTTACTGCACCAACAGCACTTTCATAAGTTCAGAGTTTGCGTGATATTTACATTCTCCCTGTTCGTTAAGAAAATCCAAACAATACGGTTAACCGTTTAATCAGAGTGACGTTTATATTATATTACAGCTGAACCCACCTTTGACCTCCACACACAGAAGTTTGTATTTCGATCCACACCAGGACTTTGTATTGCCATCCATTCATTTTATTAAATCAGGTTTATTTGCACGTTTCAGCGACAAGGCATATAAAAACCTCATGCAGTCACCAAATATAAGCAGTAAACAATACAATTGGTCAAATGGCACCATCAAAATCATAAAGCACCGAACCTCTAAACCTAACCTCAAACGTATTAAGACTTGGCTTTGGTGAGGCCCATTGGTCTTCAGAAGGCTAGGAGGAAGTTAGAAATTGTTCAACATTGGATAGCTAAACAAGGGCACACATATGTTCTAGCCAACCAAAGAAAATGTCTGCCATGTGTATCTAGTACGTCTTCGTGCTGTGCATATTGGACTCCAGTGTACCATTATCATTAAAACTGCATTGAACAACAACAAGAAAACCGATTAACAGTAACGCATTCATCCACATTCAGAGCAAAACAAATGAAAACTTCAGGTTTCCTTCACATCTTGCAGCTGGAGCTACTTAGGTAAGAACTTCAGCCTGTGCTCTCACCTTCAGCTATTTCCGCCCCTTCAGCCCCCAAAGTCCCAATCCAAATCCCAGGCAGCATAATCTCATCCCCCCACTCTGATGTACTTCCATTTATCCCCAGCCTTGTGCTGCTGCCAGCTCAGTCCTGTGTCGGGGAGGAAGGAGAAAGAGGATTTCTTCTGCTTTTGCCTTGCCGGGGCACTTCACTGAGGTTGTAAGACCGTATCGCCTCGGAGCGCCGCCGAGGCGGCTCAGTGTCACCCCTGCAGCACGTCGACACACAATGGCCGCCCGCCTGTTATCGCGCCACTTGCAGCCCGGCTTCACCTGAATGACTCGAGAGGCGGGAATAAATTCATGCACAGCGTCAGCAACTTCAACGTACATGCAATGTCGGTGTTTCAAAAATGGCAACTGTCTTCAAAAAGAAGAGTGTATGGCTTTTATGACGGGTTTTTTTTTCTTTAAAGACCGTGCTATTCACACCTACTGGCGACCTTGGGGAAGGTGTGTAATAAAATTGTGGTGCCATCATCAACTTGTGCTTTTCTGTGTGGGAAAAAGTCACATAAAAGAAACTATTGTGGGATTTTTTTCCCAAATTACACTTATTTGTAGAGTTTAGATTTATGGCCTGAGCCCAACCCAAACCTGCTTGGTACAAACCTACACATGGCTCATCAGACACAAAGTTATAATTCCTCTGCTGTCGCGTCCATCCAAGACTTAAATTCTACTGAAAACATGTGGGGATGAAGAGAAGAGAGATAAAATATGGAAAAGTTATAAAGTAATATGGAAAATGGCAATGGTGAAAGTGTTTTCTCTCTGTAGTCTCTAACTTTTAAAAACGTAAAATGTCGCAGGAAAAGACAGAGTGCTGTTCTACTGGCAAAACGTTGCGTGTCAATTCAACATCTCGTCTGGAAAATTGCAGACTACAATTTCCTCAAAACGCTGCAAACATAGCCGCTCTCAAGCATAAGCGGTTGGTCGAACAAACTTATTTATGTGTGATTTTAAGCTCATTTCTTATTTAGTGGAGTTACAGCAATTTCGAAATAGTTTTTTTTCAACATTGGTAGAATATAGACAAAGATTTGCGCACATTTGTAACAGAAACTCAGCTGCTGCCATACTGTCTTAGATTTGGTCAAAATAAATGATTTCTTTACGCCCAGCACACACGTATATCTGCTCAAATTGTTTTCCAAATTTTTATATTGTGAGATTATCGCAGTTATAATCCAAAGATTCATTTAGTTTAGCCTTCTGAATTGCTTCTCACATGGGTGCCAATCATTGGAGCCGTATTTAAATAAGATTTACTGTAAATGCAGCAAAAGTAATTATGTGCTTCAGTTACATTATGCCCTTTGTTTAGCAGAGAAGATCCCCAAAATTCCTGCCTCTCGAAAGTCTTGCGCAAAACAAGGTCAGAGTTTGTGTTTGTCGCCGTAGCTTCACCTAACAAAAACAGAAATGCATCTCCAGAGCACATTTCCTCCACTTCAAGATTACGTAAAAAAAGAAAAAAAAAAGTTAAAGCAACAAGTTGCCTTCAGGGCAGACTGTAAGAGACCCTTAAATGTTTGTGAAAAGGCTTGTGTCTGAAAGCTGATGGTGTTTTGCAGCTCGTTCCATGAGTACGGCACATGAAAAGGAAAATCAGTTTCACCCCCCTCTGAGTAAAAACCCTTGGAACATTTAAAAAGGTTTCTGTTCGTAGATTCTGCACTTCAGAAGGGTTTCAGCCGTGTATGACAAGAGACGGTAAATGTAAGTAACTATTTTACCAAGTAATGTCTTTTTTTTTTTTTTTTTTTTTTTTTGCAAAAAAAAGCACTGAATGTTCTTTTTGTCCCTCGCTGTGTAGAAGAACAGCCTTTTTAATAGTTCAGTGTTAACTCTGTTTGTTAGGAATGAACCATTTAGGAAAGTCCAGACACCAGTTTTGTGTTGTGAAGCTGAATTTTGTCGCTTTTAACATTTTGACTAAAATCACGACGATGTTAAAACTTGAAAAAAACTATTCATACCTTTTGCCTTTCTTTTTCTTTTTTCAAGTTTTCACTTGATTTTAAGTGTTTGTCATGAACTGCGGTGTGAACCGGCTGGAGGTGGAAGATCCGGAGCTGCGGGCTCTGGTGGTGCTGGTGCTGGGCTGGCAGAAAGATAGTCCGGCTTGGGAGGCAGAGGGCTGCCTTTCAGCACGGCTATGGCTGTCAGGCGTTGCCACTCTGCCTCCTGTTGCAACTCCACCAGCCCCAGATGCGGAAGTCGCGGAATCCAATGGTCCAGCATGAGGACCAGGCGCGTGGCTATATTCAGGCGCTGATTAGCTGAATATGGGCTAGCCACAACTGCCACGTAGTCCTCAATTGTACTCCACAAAATCCTTGGGTCCATGATGAAAAAGAAAAAACGCGCCTCACCGTACTTTCTGGTCGGGTCCTTCTGTCATGAACTGCGGCGTGGATGAGTGGTGAGGCAGACGCTGTAGACCCAGGATGTGAAAAATAAATGATTTTAATGATGAATGTCCAGAATAAGTCCACACAACCAGGCAGCACAACTGAGCAGAAGCCAGGGCTCAACGCCGGCAGCAACTGGTAAATTCAATGGACAAGACGACGGACTAAACGCACATTCGAACACTGACAAGACAAGGACCCGACAGAGACACAGACACACAGGTGGCATTAAATACACGGGAGGGTAATGTTAAAAAAGAGGATAATTTAATGTTAACTTTGGACAAAACGTTTGGCTCTTTCCTCTTTAATTTTCCCGGGATCCTCAGCGAGTGGCGGCGTGCTGCTAAAGTGCAACAACAACAAAGCGTGTTGACGTCACAGATCACAGAGTTTAATCTCATACAAAGCAATCAACAACAAAGCTGCAGAGGAACAGAGATATGCATTTCTCTCATAAAAATAAAAACAGACAAGGGGAAGACAGACAAACACAAAACAAAGACAAACAAAAGGCAAAGACGCGTCTTTGGAGAGAGAGCCGATGCAAAATGGTGGCTGCTCTCTGGATTTTTAGCGCTGACACGAAATTTTATACTGAGTGGGTGGGTGTTTCTTCAATTTAATATATTCAATTAAGGCGTTCCGTTCTTCAACCAATTAGAAACTCCCGTAGGGACTCAGAGAAACTTAAGAACCTCCCTGATTTACGGCAAAGATTGGAGGGCCGTCTGGTTTTTGTCTAAGCAAAAGGGCGGACCACTTAGTGCTAATCCCTGTCTGGTACGGGCGGATCCCTGGCGCCGAAAGGTCCTGAGATGAGATTTCGCAGATACCTCTGAAGTCTCTTCCCCCAAACTCCCGTACTTCTGTCCCATCGGAATGCTAATTTTATGGCTCTGTGTGACAGCGGGAGGCCCCTGCTTGTCTGAATGCCTGCTCATTCGGCCCCATCCCGCATCTCAGACAAAACCTGTTCCAAATAAGAGTATTGAATATAACTTTTACATATGTCGTAAGATTAACTGTATTAAGCACTAAAAATAATCATTTTTCCTTAACAGTAATCACAGAAAGGAAAACTCTAAATAAACACAGAAAAACACAGATCCTGACAGTGTTAGATTAAAATGTATGCCTGCCACATGTTTTTCTAAATTTCTTTTAGGAAAATTTGAAAAACCGTCAATAACCTCCATTTTACAGTTTATTTTGTCTATCACATCGACACGCTTTAACAAATACTGAATTTTGTGGTTGCTGCAGTTTATGTCAATCTGATGGTTTTTCCAAGTTGTCAACTGTTTTCATTTTGGGAATTGTTTTGTGAAGTGTAGAACTCCACGAAAACGTTTTAAACCACTCATAATTCTTTTGTACTCCGTGAACCAGACTTTGCAATTCTCCGGGCTCTCCAAAAGGTCAGTCAAAGTTCTCCATTTTTCATCCAGTCCTTGTACCTAACCATGGCAACGCAATATAGTAGTTATTGGGACAAAATGCCAAAGAAAAGGTGTTGGGTGTACAATCTATTGACAGAACCGTGACATTAGGAATGGTAAGAAAAAAGAAAAAACTACAAACGAGGATCTGTTCTGGGTTCTATAGAGGCTCAAAGCTAAAGTTTTTATAGAAAAGCGTATGAGGAATCACCTTTTTGGTGCAAAAGTGCTATTTTTCCATGTGTCAGACTGTGTTACCTTTAATATCTCCCATAAACTCAACCAGTGAAAAAGGAACAAGATTGTGTTTCTGTGATTTGTTAGGAACACGACTCCTAAAGCGTCTGTCAGAACCTCTTATTTCGCTACAAACACTGGCTTATTCAGAACCACTTTCCAACTGGGCCCAAACGTGGTGAAATTAAGTGCAATGTTCATGTCACTTACAATCTGAATGAGTTTTTCTTTTCTTTTTTGAAGGAATTACACCAGACTACAGACAAAGTGAGTTATATTGCTGGGACCTTTGTTTTCTTTCTTCTTCTTTTTTATTTAGCAAAGTTATGTTCATGGAATTAAATGTTATTTTCAAGCAGGTCAGGTTTCAATAATAGATGTCATATCTTATCAGTTAGCTTAAACCAGGTGAGGTCCATAAAACAACAAATCACTTTTCCTCTAGGAAACAAGGCAGTAGAAAACAGACTAAACTGAATAAGAATGAACTTGGACACTGATTTGATTCACAAAAATCCTCCCTTGATATTTCATGGGAACTGGAGCATATATATTCATCTTGATAGTTCTTTTTTAAAGTTCCTAATAAAACCAAATGTTTCATTTGATTTCTTAACAACAGCTCAGAAAATTAGTTTGGGGCGTCTCTCTTGTAGCAGAATTTGGCTCTAGGTCTTTTCACCCTCTGAGTCTCAAAGTGGATTGAGATGCTCAGAAAGCCGAGCATTCGCACGTTGCAGTCACGGCGTTTTCAGCGACATGCGGCACGGCGCAGGTTTTCAGTGACTCAGCATGCCGGTGTCACCTGCAGCCCCACCAGTTTGCACGATTGCCCTCCCACAGAACATCCTGTTCAAGGCGCAGACGCCTCTCGACACGCGTTTCGATGTGTGAGCTGCATCAGAAGCACACGGCCTGCGGGGCTGTTGCGTCACTGTCGGGTCAGCACCAGGTCTGGAAGTGTAAAAAGGTTCACGTCAGTGTGGTCATCCTGCTGTGGCGGCAGGTGTTAAACGCTGTGAAGTCATTTGAGCTTTCTGAAGTTATTATTTTTTCTTCTTTTTCCATTTTGTGAGGAGCGTTTAGAAGAGGGGTGGGCGATATGAAGTTCAAGTTTTATTACAATAGGTTGTGGTAGTTTTGTGATAACGATAAGTGACAATAAGAACAATATATCGCTTCGTTTTTAGGTAACTGCATGGCTGACACAGCAATCGTAGCCTGCATTTAATTATGTTTTCAAATGTATTGATATTTATTTATGCGCCGTAATTGAAACGGTGAAGGAAAAATAGTAAAACTAACAATCCTGACAATTTGGGCAGTTTACAGAGGTTTTAAACATCATCAATTTTAATTTATTGAATCAAAATACTTTTAAGAAATGTATCCCGATGAAAGATGAACGATATGATAAATACCCAGCCCTAGCACAGCTGGTGCTCTGTATTGTCTTCCAGATATTTGTATGGATTATTCATGGTTCCACCTCCAATTTGTCGATTTCATCCAATCAACCAGTTTGGTTTCTGCACAGAACTCCTCAATTTTGGCCATTTTTCCGGCTGAAAGTGACAACTGAGATGTAACTTGACATAAATTACATCATGGTCTCGATACGGGGGAAATGCCGCTAAACAGAATATAACCTGTGTGTGCAAGCTGTAAACCTCCAGATGGTTTTGAAAGGATTAGGCTGGCATTGATCCCTGGACCATGAAATAAGGAGCAGGCGGAAGTGGAGCATGAAAAACATGGAATGCAGCAGGTCGCCTTGCTATGCAAAGGCAACATCAAAGCAAACATCACTGTGAAAATGAACTGTTAATCTGAGGAAAAATCTGAAACCTATCACTGAAGACAAAAAAAAAAAAAGAGAAAGCTACTGCCACTTTATACATGCTGCCTTCAAAATAAACAACAATAAACGTTCTGGGCCACATGAGTCAGAACAGAAAAACAAATATAGAAGCTGAGTCGCCTTGTATGTTTATAGCAGTGATTGAAATTTTCTCTGTTATCCTCGATATCCCAATTGAAGCAAAGAGCAAAAATATCAAGCTGTGTTCTCTTCTCATTTGCATTTTATCCCTACTCTCTGCCGCCGCAGACGCACATGCATGTGCAGCTCATTAACCTGATAAATTTCTAATGTCAGGAAAATTGCGCACAAAATATGCTTACAGGAATTTTACTGCCGTGTTTTGATGTCAAAGTGCACATAATATGCGACATGCAGCCCCCTCCGACTGCACTTTGGTGTCTCTGTCAGAGGAATACATCAACATAAATCCATACCGCGGCCTCGTTAGCCGCACACACCCGGCATTGTTTCGTTGTTCATTGTGGGCTTTGTTCTCTGTATTATTAATTACCTCGGCTTAATAGGAGAGGATTTCTCATTTTAGACGGCCATTAGAAACATATTACTGCACCGCTGATGCAACGTGACTTATTCACTCCACAACAATTTCCTTTCTGTTTTGTTTTGTTTTTTTCTTTTGCCTCAAAGGCTCGGAAATGAGCCTGGGAAAGAGAGGGGACGAGCCCGGGTTGTGCCGCAGAGAAAACACAAAAGAATTTTTGTCATAGCAGGAAAAGGCACGTCGAAGCTGCTACGTGCAGCCCGGGCTCCAACAAATGGATTTCTGAGATCGGGTTTGCAGCCTTCAGCAGAGCACTAACATTATTTCATTAGTTGTTTGAAGCTCTCGAGTTTTTCCTTTACTTCGGCTCTTGGCTTGACATCACTGACAAAGAGCTCCACAATATACAAATTGTTCTACTGTTCCTATACTGCAATGATGGAGCGGAGAAGGCAAAAGGAAGAAGAGTGATGTTGTGGTTGCTAATGCTAATGCTAACATGGCTCTTCCTTGAGGGATGAAGAACCAGTTCTGACTGTATGTGTCCAGATTTGCTGCTGTAATTTAAAAAGATATGACTGCAGACACCTTTTGGGATTCAGACCAAAATGTTTTGATAACTTTTCTGCTCCAGTCGGTGCCAATCCAAAAGAAGAAGATCCTGAGCATGGCTAAGCAGTGCTTGGCTAAGTATTTCAAACACAAGAATAAATAGTACACAGTTTAACGCTGTTCACTATTTCATCTTAATCATTTAAAATAGTGAGCTTTAATGTTTAATCGAAACAGAACCGCTGATCATAGTTTTAGAAAATATCCATATTAGTGTGGACGTGGCTTTTACTTGGTAGCTTACACTGAACTACATGCAGTAAAGACTCTAGTCTATAAATATATAACTATGTTGTAACTGCACCTGATGGTCTATTCTCTGCAATGAATGCCTCTTAGTTAATATGATAGACAAAATGGGGGAAAAAATAACTTATGTCAAATATGCTATACTTAAGTTTTTTAATTTTCAATGAGATTCTGCTCATTTTGGTCAAAAAATTAGAAATGTTTCTCTTAGTGCTCTTGTTCCTGCAATCAACAGAGGCGGGCGGATCGATCCAAAAATATCGGTAACATCGATGCCAGGTGCCGTCAGATCAATACGAGCTTGCTAAGATCAATACTTCAGATTCAGATTCACTCTTGAATTTTTAAAAACTTTTGTGTTGGAGCTTACCTCAAAAAAGAGCTCGTATGCTAATTTTTTGCACTTTAGGGAAATGTAAACAAATTTTCTATCGTCACTGTTTGTCATGTTAATATGTTATGAAAACACTTATGAACTTTGTCCAAATTTTGTCCTACATCTGAACAAAATCATTCACAGGAAAAACTACAAAAATACCTGAAGGTCACAAGTTTGTCAATATATCAAACTTAAAAAGTATCTGTGTTAGTATCAGTGTTGTTGATATTGGCCCTGTATTTACTTGGTATTGGATTGATACCAAAAAAGACAATATCTCACAACTATAGCAATCAAAGTTATATTTTTATCTGTTTTTTTTTTTCAAAGAGGATGGAGAATTTAGGAGAATGCCAAAAGTATCTGGGGTTATAAATTACCTCCAGGGTCTGAGCAGTGCTTGCTGTGTGTTTGGAGTAAACCCAGCTCTCTTTGTTAACACTTGTTCCAGTGAGACTAAACATCTGCTTTCCCTAGACATCCTTGTTCTGTGGCTTATGACAACATCAATAAAAAATGGTTTATTACCAGAGTTATCAAGCTGTATTTGTGGAATCTCCGTGAGCAGTCTGCGACGAACAGATATGCAATAATTTTCAAATATTGCATTTCTACACCAAACCAAATGTATTCTGATTCACTCTCCTTCACAAAAAAAAACAAGTATGTGATAATATACCTAATTATTAACCAATGAAGGCACAGAGTAGTACAAATCAAAGTTAAAACTGCAGTTGAATCTTTTGTTTTAAGTTGGAAAGCTGAATGGAAATGATCCTCCCTTCCTCTAGAGACCACTGGGGTAAAAGGTTTTGATGTATCATGAACCGGTCCATCACAGAGCAAAAACACAGACATGAGGCAAGCTAGCATTAATGCACACACACGGATCAAGTCAGTCTGGAGCCTCCGATTAACCTGACATGCACGTTTTTGAACCTGGAGATGAAATCAGAGCACCCAGAAGAACATATGCCTATCCCAACACACAGAGGAAAAACTCTCAGGCTGCAGCCAGCAGGGGGGGGGAGGCGTCATACCAATATGCCACGATGTTTGGCAGTGAGGTCTATCTGCAGTACGCAGCACCATCCAATTGTTGTCAGCATATGAATTCATATTGTGCAGAAATTGAAAGCTATTATTTTGACCCCTGGAATACCTAACCACAATGAGCAATGGATGGCAGACTGCTGAAACTAGATCGGGAGAAACGCACAAAGGCAAAAACGATTAGCAAAACAAGAATATTTACATCAAATGAACGGCTAACGAAGCAATACCTTACCCCAAATTGAACCTATTTTAATTTAATCCCAGTAATTACTCAGTACTTAACATTTCTGCATTCCAAATAACCAAAATAAACTGTTCAACTGCGTTGTCTTTGGCTAACAATTACATCCATTAAATATAAGTCTAATAATGGCTCGTTGTTACAAAACATAATGTATTAGTACGAGTCTTCCAGTCACAAGAGGCAAAATTCCTGCAAACTTTTCTGAGAAACTCACAGATGGAAATATGACCCTTTTGACCAGTCATAGGCAATGATGCAACATTGGAAACTGAACATAAACTTCTGAATTTGAAGAAAGTGGGGGAACATTCCTTGTTTGTTATTCTGGCATTTGTTTACTCTGCATTTGTACTGGATTTAAATTCTGCTAATTTTTGCAGGACACAGCACCCTGATAGAAAAATAATACAAAAACATCATTCCTTTACGGTGCTGCATGAGGGCCATTGTTAGAAAAATGGAGGAGTACATTTCTGCCTAAAAAAATTAGATTAATCTCAGAAATTTTCCAGAAGAAAACATAAAACCTTGTGTTTTTCAACACTTGACAATTTTCCAGAAAAAAAGAACTCAAAAATTTTCTAGTTTGTTTTTTCTAGAAAATTTCTGAGATTAATCTCAGATCCAGAAGTAAGATTTTTTTGACTTAACTCCAAAAGTCAAAAATTGTGTTGACTTTACTAAAAATACATTTCTGAGATCTATCTAAAACATTCTGAGATTTTTTATAGCAAATCTTTGACTTCTGGAGCTCAGAATTTTCCACGTTCTTTCTAGAAATTTTTCTTCTGGAGTTTTTCGGCTATTTATTTCTCCTTTTTTTTTTATTCTACCAACAATTACCCTAGTTCTCTGTTGTATTTTAGAAAAATCAGTGAGTAATTTTTCAAACCAAACACATTTTTTATGCCTAAACTGACAGAGTTAGGTGTGAAAGCCACTTCCTATTCACTTTAAAATTATTGGGACCAGTGAGAATCAGCCGTGACGGTTTGCGAGTAGGCGTAGACCTTCAGGACTGCTAAAGACCCCGCGACTGTTCGCTGTTCTTTATGTCGATCTGGATGTGAGGAAACTCTGCAGCACATCCTTGGGGAGAAGATATCTTTTCAAAAAGCTTCGTTCTTTTTCGTCCTTGTGGTGTCGGAGGATGGAAATGGACTGAGGCGAGGTTTATCTGATTCAACACACACTAAATAACTACTGTGCCTCCCACTGTTCTGATGGAAACCTGCTGAATGGATCTGAATTTTAGATTTATCTGTACATCGCAGCAAAAGATAGCAAAAAAAAAAAAAAAAAAGACGACGGAGTTTCTCGACTAAACGGACCATCTCTGCATCCGTGGTGCCGACTGAATGGCCGGGTCCTGTAAAATTGAAGATAAAAAGCGGCTGCTTTGAAGTACATACTTTCTGCTTCAGATAGTGCGATGTAAATGTAATCTCCGCCGTGAATTGATTTGTCTCCACAACTGAAAACTCCACATAGGTGTGAAATCAGAACGCGCAACTCCTGAACTAAGACAAACTGTCAGTCAGCTTCTGAGACAAGGGAAAACCTGGTTCAGCAGGTTTTCCCTTTGCTTTCCTCACGGGGGGGCAGGGAGCCTCATGTGTACGACGTTAATACACGCACTCATGAGTGAGCAGCTGTGGGCATAACGTCTTGTTCCATTGGTCCACTTGCAGCCGAAGGGAGCACTTTTAAAACTTCCCCTCCTCCCCTCCCCTCCTGCTTCCTCCATCCCAACAACCGACTACAGACGCCGCATTTTACACGTCAGAGGAACCTGGGCCGATTCCAATCTGCGAGCCGCTCATGAGATATTAATAACTCACCTGTGCGGCTGTGTGTTTGAGTCCATGCGTGGGCGTGCGAGTGCGTTTGTGTGCTGCCAGTACGAGATGGAGAGAAAGAGAGGAGAGAAGAGAGAGAGAGGGAGTGTTGTCTGAGGATGTTAAACACCCACAGCTCCCTCTAGCTTCCCCCCATGTGAACAGCCTCCTGCTCCAGATGCAGTTTGCTGAACAGTGTGGGTTGTCTGGGCATTCAGCTCCAAGCGACTCGTTTGTCATGATTTAAAACAGGGATGGTGAGCTACACCGGAGCAGAGCTTCCCCTGATGGGCCAATTTGCTGAGCTGGTTTGTCGCATTTCGCCAAAATGAGACGGACAGAAAAAAAGAGAGAGAAAAAACAAAACAAAACTAATAACGCAGCAAATATCAACAGTTTTCAGCTCTTAGCAATTCAAATTTTTATTCATAAGCCCCGGTCAGCATATCCGCCTCCGTCTCTTACCATTTCGCTTGATTGTGAAACGAGTCTTTAAGCTCTCTCTCGTATTATTTTTTTGTTGCCAGCCAGAGAGCCGCTGGCCGTGCGGAAGAATGTGAAACATTGTGGGAGACAGGCCATCACAGAGTCAATGCCAATGCGCTGATGGGAGCAAACAATGAGCCACAGCACGAGCCGCTACAGAGCTACTGAGACGAGAGGGAAAGGAGAGAAGTTTAGACACCGGATTTTACCGATTGATTCACTGAGAGACAGAGAGAGAGAGAGAGAAGCCTGAGGGACCCAAAAGACCAACTAATAAACACAGAGGCATGAGGAATTGGGCAAACATTTGCTCCTCATTGACAAACATAGACTCTTATGAGGTCAGTGAGCTAAATTCTTATTTGGGCTGTAAGTGTACCGAGGCATGGCAGTTTTCCTTCTTTGCTTTCTGCTACTTTCTAAAAACCTGCTTGGTGATTTCTTTAACTTGCACCCTGGCTTCATGCTGGTGGGACGGCATGAACTGGGTTGGTTGGGTTGAAGAAGACACTATAGATCGTTTTGATCACGGCTTCACACTGAAAAATGTCCATTCTACTTTGATTAGACTTCAAGAAATACAGGAGTTTAAATAAGCATCTTCACAGTGTATTTTTATTGTTTCTATTTTACAGTTTTTCTTTTTGGTTGTTGTTTTTGTTATTCTAATTGTTTTTGTTTAGTGTTACTAGTTTTTTGCTCATAGATTCTTATATTTTACAGAAAGGTTGTGTTTATTTTGTAAATGCATGCAGGGCTTGTTGTTTGAACTCGCAGCATGTAAACTTAATTCCTCCTTACTTCATCTGTTATTTAATACCACCTCTCACCAGTCAGGTATTCCTAAAACCATTATTGAGACTGAAAACTACTTGGCAATTATTCTTTTGATAATCAGGTGCTGCCCCGACTTGGTAATTTTAAGCTAAATTACTAATGTTGTTAATTGCCTGGGGCACTTATTAATTAGAGCTATTCAAAGCCAAACCAAGCCCATTGTTGCACAACAACTCTCTCTTCCCGTATCCATGGAGACTTTAATCCTTTAATTAAATATTTCGATTAAGGCGGGTGGATTTCATCAATACATTTGAATGCAAAATCTGTACAACACTGTGCTATTCAGCAAGGGTAGATGGGCTTAAATGTGTTTGCACACTAAAATATATTACTAATGTCAGATAGTTGCGGTTAAAGCTGCAGTATGTAGCTTTTTTAAAAACATATAACTTTTCCATGTTTGTTTCAGTTTAACATTAGACAGATAACCTGTGAAAAGATTGAGCTTCTCTACCTCCTAATCCCTGAAATGTTATTGCGGTATGAGGAAACACACAGCTCCCAGTCAAAAACAACCAATCAGAGCCAGGAGGAGGGTGTTAGCGCTGTCAAGCATGCTCATGTACTCTGAATGTGCTAAATGTTTTAATGGTGGAGAAGCAATTTACCATTCCAGGAAAACCGATCACCCATCTGTGGCCATGCTAGCTAGCTTAGCATTCGTGACAGGCTAAAAGTGATTGACAGCGCTAAGGCCCTCCTCCTGGCTCTGATTGGTTGTTTCCAAGTAATGTATTTCTGCAGCTAGTATCGGGAGAACTGGGAGAATGCAGTTTTTCCACAAATTATGTCTTTTACTGTCTTGACATATTAATAATTTCAACAAATATGCAAAAATAAAAGTTGAATAGTGCAGCTTCTACAAAAAATGTTGAGGTGTTTAACTGGAAAATGAGTGGAATGAAATTCTGGGTGATATTTAATCCACTAGTGACCTATCATAGATGGACGGATGGACGGATATTTGTTCGACCAATGAGAAAGCTTTGCTCAACCTGTAGTTTAAATTCCACTGCACATTTTTACCAGGACTGTTTTTGAGGCAGATTTTTACCCAATTCTTGTCTGATTTGACTCTTGTTTCTGTATTTGTAACAGAGGGCGGGAAATAAAATAAACTCCAATGCTTTTAAATTAAATTTCCCAAACCATCAATTGATCTTTTAACATGAACAAGAAAAATAAATAGTAACATCGAAGCAATAGTAATATTCAGCGACACACAGACACCATTGCACTGTAAGTTCTACGTCTACGATGACTAAATCTTGTGGCGGCGACTCCTAAAACAGTACAGTCTTTCAGCTGCTCCTCGCTACAGTACCTCTTTCCCAGGCCTACTCTGGGGACGATGGCGCAAAACAGAGCGAATAAATTTATCATTCAGCCACTAAGTCTGAGTTTGTACCAGGATATTTGGCACAACTGCGGTAAAATCATGACTAAACAAGTGGACAACCACAACAGCAGATGCTACCACACTGGTGCGCCACCCGATACGATATAGCCGCTAACTTCAGGCAAAGCTCGGCGGGATACGCAGGAAAAATAAGCTGAGCCAGATCGGGCCGATTCAGATTTCTGAATTGCAGCAAAAAGGGAAAGATTTTAGCCACTTTGAAAGAGAGCTTGCTGTTGGGGCGCAGAAGGCAGCAGCTCAAGGCCGCTCGACTGTTTAGTGTTGCAGTTTGAACGGTGGTGGCAGCTGTGATTTTGATCTACGGGAAAGACAACACTGAAGCTTTGGTCAACAAAACACATCTGATTAAAGTGCTGCATTAGTGTCATTATGTCAGGGTGGGGGGAAAAAAGGAACTGCGTTGGTAAGAATGGGCCCCAGTTGCCCAGAGGGGCTAATTGTAGCAGCTTTTGGTGGAGGAAAACATCATTACAAAGCTATTAGAGGGCACAAGTCAGGAAAACCCCAATGCTGACAGAGCAGCTCATATATCATATATTGGCGATTAGAGTCTGAATTTACAGTGTTTGGACAATTGGAAAATGCAGAAATAGAATTATAAAACATGAAGCGGCAATGTCCAACGTTTGTCCTGTGAACCCCGCCGCTCATCTACTTCATTTTGACTCTGTCTAGATTAAATTAAGCAAAGTCTTCATTAAACCTGCTTCGTCTGATGCCAATATTTGCATTCTCACATGCTAACAGTAAGTCTAAGTAGCGTTGGTGTGCGATAACGTGATGGCATCTCACCAGCGATGAGCAGCCTTTGATTGTTGATAACCATCACTGACCTCTTGGAAAACTCCTCGTCGACATTAAATAAACACCAGATTATCACATGCTAAATACACTGACGCTACAACCCCATTCAGACTTTGGTTTACATTGCATTTTTAATCCGTGTATTCATTCGAAGAAAAAAAAAAATTCACTACCTCAAATTTTCTCAGTTGGAAAGATATTCGGTAGCCTGGATTGCAGTCCTAGCTTACCACTTCTCCTCGCCTTTAAAAAGAAACTGACTTGTATAATTCTCAGCAGAAGCAATATGACAAACACTGATGAAAACTTTTAACGTGACGGTCGGCTTTATTCCCACCACTGTGCCGAAGCAAGAAGTTGCGGACTCACTACAGCAGACATGTAGACATTTTTATGTAAGTTCGATTTGACAAGAAGTAATTTGCGCCGTGTATTTTACACTAATAAGCAAATGCTTCATTCCCACATTTTATCAGTAGAGTATTCTTTAATATTTGTCAATGAAGGGATTTAAGATCGATTCAGCAGAGCTGGAACTCTGCTGAATCGTCTGTAGATGTAAAATGTAAATCAACAGTGGCCACCACAGAAGTGACATATTTATTTCCTGTTCTCTATTTTCTGCAGCCTCTTTCCTTTGTCCTAATTGTAGCACCAGTATTTTTATACTCCTCACACCTCTACTTCCTCTCCGTGACTAGGTCTGCTATTTCGGTGCCTGAGCTGTGGAGGTGATTGGTGTTTTTGTTTGATTATCTTTTATTTTTTTTCTCTGGCTCCTCTGTAATGTTATTTCTGGAATCAATTAATTTTGTATGGAAAAAGTGTAAAATAACCTATGAAAGGCAGTCTGTGCCCCTTAAATAACCGAGGCAGAAACTCTAAGTTGGCGAAGGAGCGTCGTAATCGTAAATGTCTCGCTTCATGTGTCTCGCACCGACACCAAACTTCGTCATCTAAGAATAACCAAGTGATTATTAAATTCGCTTTTGAGTCTGTGCAGAAAAATAACACATCATACGCCACAAGAGTCCACGTTATTGTTGTAATTGAGTAGCACTTTACCGACTTCTCAATGGATTTCTACTCTTATAGTGTAGGAGAATGTTAATCTAACAAACTGAACCTCTGGTGTTCGCAAGGATTAGGAGAGTCGTACGCTATCCGCTAAAATCCAGGAATACTTGAGATGCCTTAAATACTTAAAACTGTCAATTTCAATCAATCTGACACCAAATTTACTTGAATATGCATTAATACGCACTTTATTAGCCATCATAGACACTAGTGCTGAAGCTTACTTGTAGTCTTACTTTTCCCCGCTCTTTGTCGTCTGGCCAATCACAGTAAAAGAAAAAAACAATGGTGCTCCTGGATTGGCTGCTTTGAAAACGACAGCCTATAGTATGTCAAGAAGCATTGTGCCTCGAGATTTTAGCTTCCTAAGCTGAACTTTCTCCTGAATATTCAAGATATGTTCCGCAAAAAGAATAGGCGGATTTTCCGTGAATAATTTGAAGTCACTTTCAACAGAAAAATAAGTGAATACGTGAACCTGCAAATACTGAACACAAAAAGTTCAGTATGAACTTTTTGTGTAAAGCTATAACTTTACTTGTTTCTAAAGTTATAGCTGATTGCTCACATAGAGCTCCCGTTACATCATCTCTTGCTGCTTTTATGTGAAGCCGTTTGTTGATATGCTAAGCTAACATGAGCATGTTCTCTCTCAGTTGAGATATGACTTGTTGATCAGTCGGCCTGTTATTTTACTCTCGTTCCAGTTCTTTGTGTCGGGATAAAACTTTCAGAAAAAGTTTTATCTAGATACAACTTTTTCTAAAAAAAAAAGTTTACGAAGCAACTCTTGGGGTTGCTCCATAACCCAAACAGTGTTTTGAACATCATAAAATTGAATGAAGAGTGTTTCTGTAACCTTCTGCGCTCCTCTTCCTGGGTGCTGATGATGCGTGAGATGTATGATTTATGACTTTACCACACAAAGAAAGTCACATAACAAAAAGAGATTTTACCAAGAGTGGGAAAAACACTTTAAGTTTACTACATCAACGGAGTGCAACGTAAAAGAAAAAAAAAAACAGACAGTAGAACACAAGACAAGTTCTCATTTTTTATAAACATCTACAACAGAAAATAGGTGGGGGGTTTTTTGTTAAAGAGCTTAAATTGTATTTTTAGGCGTTAGGATGAAGAAAAACAAAACTTTGTAATAAGATGATGGGAACATTTTGGGATGTTGATATTTGCACAAAGTAGATGAAAATTAAAATGGTTGGTACTTTTTTTATATCATTTTGTTATGGAAATTAAATAGAATTACTCTATGAAAAAACTGAAAAATGTCTTCAACCTGCATTTGTTGTCGTGTCTATTTTTAAAACGTCAGTGCTTCTTTATCATTTTTATTATCATTATAGTAAATATGTGGTTTTAACTATATCTTTTTATGTACTTTGTTGATAAAGACTTGCTAATATTTTCAATTAATGTAAATCAGTGTATTTATATTTTAAAAAATGTTTTATTTACAGTATATAAAAATTATGCACAGCCTAAGTTACCATGTTGCACTGACAAGACCTTTAGACAACTTACATGTCTGCCGTCATGGTTCCCACAACACATGCATATAAATGTAACTCAACAGCTGCTTCTGTCAAAACATAAATAAATAGTGCCGATTTTTTTTGTGTGTCGAAATCCGCAGTAATCGAGCTGCAGTTTTCATCCTGTCCATTAACAGAGAGAGTGCCCTCTAATGGTCTGTTTGCAGTCTGATGAACATCTGGACTCGGCATAACGCTGATCATCGCTGACATGCTGCCTGCCAAACCTCATGCGGGGAGCGAGGTTTGGCAGAAGAGCTGGAGAGCTGTGCCCAGTTAATTTTCACAAAGAATTAGTACTTTCCCCTTCCTCCAATAAATAAATAAATGAATAAATAAGTAAATAAATGAAGTCACCACCCAGGTGCCTTTTGATTATCATGCTGTTAACCCTCCCTGACTGGAAGACCTGCAGGTCCTCCACATTTTTTAGCTACATGAGCGTGAAGGATGGGATGCCGGGGGAAAGAGAGCATCCCCGCACAAGCATGAGTAAATCCGGATTGGAATGCGAGCTTTTCTCGGCTGAGCCCCTCCGACACCGTGACCTGCGAGTTTGACTCCCCCTCCGCCTCCTCCTCCCTCCAACGCGAGTCGTCAGATGCGGCGGCCATATGGACGGCCTGCTTCGTGTGTCGGGGCCCCCGTCCTCCCTCCTCTGGGATGAGCTGCACTCGACGTTGAGTAATGCAATTATCGCCGCCATAATTCTGTTAATTTTTTATTTATTCGTTTTTTGTAGTTCAAGGCACAACAATGTTATTTTTAATTAACACATGTGGCCGCACTGTGAACGTAAATAACCTGTGTTTTCTGTTTATGATAGCCACACCTATCTAATATTTATGAGCTAAGTTGTTTTGCCCGTTTTCCCACTGAAACGGTGAATAAGAAATAACGTTGATGCGGTTATGCCATATTTACTTATCATCACTTTTACTTTTTCTTTTTTGCATTTCATGCTGCTTTCACGCGTCCGTGTACACAACCGACACGACATGAATTTGCATCCGTCAGCGCATGTGTTTGTGCCTGGTTCCCTCCCTCCAAGTGCCAAATAGAGAAAACTTTAAACTCTCACATGGATCTCACCGCTGAATCGCTAAGGTCGTGGTTTGGAGAGTTGGGAATGTCAGGATGAGCAGGGGCGGCGCCAGGAATCTTGGGCCCCATGACAAAAAATTAAATTGGGCCACCCCTGCGCAGCTGCTGTTACAATTTTTTTTGTCTATCTGACCTATCAAAAGCGTCACAATTTTAAAGGCTTGCAACTGCCTTGCTTTCTTTATAACTGATAACTAGCACAATATTTACTGCTCATGAATTTTACACCCAACAGTCCACATACAGTATGCAAATAGGTTGCTTAGATATTTTCTATTAGTTTTAGATTACTGAAATGTCTGTCCCCACCAGCAGCAGTCATAGGCAACGTTCAAAATGTATATGAATCAATCCAAACTTCTAAAAAAATGCTAGGTAGTTACATTTTGTTCAAGTATATAACTTCAATAAAAAATATGTTTTCTCCATATTCGTTAATTCTGTCACCATGTTGTGCCAGTTTGTTATGAGACAGATAATCTGTGAAAACAATCAATCTGCTCCCTGAACTACTATTACTGGCTAAAATGATGCAACGTTCTGACCAAAACAACCAATCAGAACCAGGAGGAGGGTCTTAGCGCTGTCAATCAATCCTATTCACTCACTGCTAAATGTGCTAATGGTGGAGAAACAACATGTCATTACAGGAAAATTGTTTATCTGCCATCATTGGTAGCTATGCTAACTAGACTGAGCATTCACAACAGGCTATGCTAGCTGCAGGATAGCACAGAGCGAGGGGGAGGAAGGATGAGCAGCAACATGAGATTGTGATTGACAGCGATAAAACTCTCCTACCACTGACTGGTTGTTTCTAGATATCACTGGGAGAAGACAGAGGAAATAGATTTTTAACAGATTATCTCTTATACCATACTGTAACAACATAATGACAGTTTTAACAAATATGTAAAAATTATTTTCTATAGAAGTTGCATACTGCAGCTTTAATTTCACTTAGCAGAGGACGAGTCAGGAGGGACGTGGGTTAGAGCTGCTGCTGACTGACTCACCTGTTGTTAAGTGGTAAAAGGTACAGGGACAAGTTCAATATATGAATATGTTGGTAATTTATTTTCTTAATTCATTAAATGCTAGTGACATGGAGGCAAGCTGTCTGTAGCTAAGCTAACTATGCTAAATGGTTGATAATCTCAGTTTACCCACCTCAGAGAAAAACTGGGTTACAAATTGAAACTTTTACCTTTTTCTCTCTCTGTCTCTCTATTTTTTGAAAACCTACTTTATTATTTTTTCTAAATAATACAAGACTGTGACTGTGATAAGAACAACAGCCACAGTCGTTCTTGTTTTCTACTGTCTGCTGCTGAACATCGTCACCATCGAGCTCCAAGCAGGAACGAACCATTTCATGCAGATCCAGGTTCAGGGCAAATATGGATGTGTGCTGTTGGGTAACATTAAATTTTTACTGCTATAAACAATTTTAGAAAACTCTTATGATCAATTTTGTAATTGACAAGGCCCCATTTTTTTTTAATTTCTATTAACAAAAAACAAAACAAAAAATTTGTGTAGGGCCCCCTGTTGGTCAGGGGCCCTTGGAATTGTCATAACTTTCCCCCCTCCCCAATACGGAGCATCTGAGGTTGAGTGACTCCCGGCGTTTGGTACCATTTTTGTTTGGTGCAGAGCGAGATGGCATGAAAGCAAGAGTTGAAAATTGCATGCGCGCTTTCTGTCTCCCTTCACCAGATGAGCATCTCCCAATGCGGTGTGACTGAGTGACTGTGAGGAGGAAGTGTCGAATTGTCAAAACCCCTCATGCAGATTTTCTCTTCCCCACTTCTCCGTACGCAGAAACGAGGCAGTTCGTTTAGAAATGCCGGGATAATCTCCAGGCGTGATTTCCATAAACCTCACCTGCCTTCAAAGTCTGCTGCTCAGTTGTATTGGGGACTTTGTAGATAGAAA
This sequence comes from Xiphophorus maculatus, assembly GCF_002775205.1. NCBI lineage: Eukaryota > Metazoa > Chordata > Actinopteri > Cyprinodontiformes > Poeciliidae > Xiphophorus > Xiphophorus maculatus. The sequence continues at coordinate 23,738,957 of NC_036444.1, forward strand.
ATAAAGGAGTTAATTTCCACCAAAAATCTCAGCTTCAGCTTCATGAGCTCAGAAAATGTCCAAGTGTTTCCTTGAAAAGTTTTATCTCTTTTGAATTTTGGACTTTTGGAGCTCAGAAACTTCCAAGATTTTTTCTAGAACATTTCTGAGATAAATCTGAACATTTCTGAGATAAATCTCCAAACAAACCTGAGCTTTTCTTTCAGGTTTTTTTTTTTTTAACTTTTGTAGCTCAGAAACTTCCAATATTTTTTTCTAGAAAATTCATGAGATTATTCTCAAAATTTCTGATTTCCTTTTTATTGTCATCCTTTTTTTCTACCTGCAATGGCCCTACTGATGGAGACTGTCAGGATAATCTTGAATCTCTTGCCCTCAGATTGTGCTGTTCAGTTTAGCATTGAGTGAATCTGTTTGTTTTGTTTTTTAAGTACCGTATTTTCCGCACTATAAGGCGCACCTAAAAACATTCAATTTTCTCAAAAGCAGACAGTGCGCCTTATAATCCGGTGCGCCTTATATATGGACCAATATTGAGCCACAACAGGTCTCGCAACTACGGTAAGCAGCCGCCGACTTCATTTTCCCCCATGGAAGAAGAAACGGGGAAAGCAGCCGCCGATGCAGCCAGCGGTGCACACTGGGTTTTGTGTAAAGACCCCAAAATGGCTCCTATTAAGAGACACGCTTACAACGCAGAGTTTAAGCTCAAGGCGATCAGTCACGCAGTAGAACACGGGAATGGGCTCTTTGCGCCTGCCGCGCTGACGTCACAACCGCATGCGCAAATGCGGCTCTCTTTTTTCGCTTTGAGTTACCATGACAGCTAGAAAAGACAAAGTCTTATTTCAGACGCAAATAAAACGATACTATGAACATTGCTGTCTTCCTAATATAATGGGCTTTTAAGTTTTCATGGATTTCCAAACGATCCTGAATTAAGAAGACGGTGGCTTGTAAATATTCGTCGCTACCAGCTAAAGCTAACGCCGCACAGCAAAGTTTACAGCCTTCATTTCACTCCGGATCAACTTCTTCAGCCTAAAGAAGAAGGTAAAGGAGCCTCCTGTGTTATTTCCATGGAATCACTTCTGTATTCAGCCTGAAAGAGTTTATGGGAACCAGAGAGCAGACCAGAGCCAGACAGCCGAGCTACTGATCCGCCTGTACAAACCGCTGTAAACACCGTCCTGCTTCACAAGAAGCATGCAAAACTAATAAAGCGAAATAACACGGAAACCTTAAGGAACACGGCCATATTTTTCTAAAAGCAACAACTTTGAACCTGAACAGTCAGCTGAACTAGAACTCCGACACCAGAGCTAATGTTAAGCTATGGGCTTGTTGTGCTTCAGAAACAAAAAGCCTGAACCGTAAAATCCCCGTTACTTGGTTTGACTGACCTATCTGACTATTTTGTCGACATTCCCTTTATCGCAGGTCCATCTAATGGATGCATAACGTAACCCCAGCCTCTACTGTAGGTCTATTCTATGCGCCTTATAGTGCGGAAAATACGGTATTTCTCCTACGATAATGAGAGCCACAAGCTGTTGCTTCAGTGCAAAGCCATGCAAAGCAGCTTAACAAATGTCCAAGCATGTTTGGCGATACAAAGCGTTTACTGCTGCCCGACTTGAGGCAGAGCAATAAGTGTGAATTTGAATGCATCACACTCGTTACGGTGTTAACACCTTGACACCAAGCATGTTTCTAGAACTGTTTATTTGGCTTCTATCACCCAGAGTCCACACACAACTCACTAAAAGATGGGGCAAAAAATCCAATGGAAGAGCATTCATATTTTTACAAGTGCAAAAGGTAAAAAAAAAAGTGCAAAAGCACATTTTTTGCACTCTTTTTTTATTTCTTTTATTTAGTTTTTAAATCAAGTTTATTTGTGTAGCACATTTTAGCAGCGATCAAAATGCTATCCATTATAAGAACATACAGTCACCAATTATGAAACAAGCCGCAAACATTACACTTTGTCAAATACTGTCATCAAAATCATCAATGCACATCAAATCTGCTGATCAGTATGTTCCATTCACTGCTAGTCAAAGATAACTAACAGGTGGGTTTTCAGTCTTGACTTAAAGAAACTCAGAGTTTCAGCGGTTTTGCAGTTTCCTGGAAGTTTCTTCCAGATTTATGGCACATAGAAGCTGAAAGTTGCTTCTTTCTTATGGGGAGGACAAACACAAGGCTGCACATAACTGGTAGGAGCGGGGATAAAAAATCTTCCACTGTAAAAACACAAAATTTTACCAAGCATCTTTGGTTTAGTCTCTAGCGCAAATATCTTAGTGCACTTGAAATAAGACAAAACAAACATACAATTAACTTTTCAGCAAGAGATAGGAGCTTGTTTAGAGTCAATCACTCCTTAAAATGGATGGAAAAAGTACTTTTTCCATTGGCATAAATTCCACTTGAGAATAAAACTAGCATCTTTTATTTCTAGATTTGATTAACATGATGAAGCTTTTCTCTAAGCCTGAAACAAAAACTGAGCATTTAACAAGTGAGGACTCTAAATAGTGAAGGAATCGCTCCACAGAGTTGGACCGAGACGTAAAACCGTGTGGTGTTTTGGAGATCCTCTGACGCCATCAGTCAGCTTCTTGATTTTTGACAGTCATCGTCCCGGCTGAAAAACAAATTGCTCCACTAAGTGCCAAATAAATCAGACGGTGTCGCTCTGTGGAATGAATTAAACTGTCAGCGGTGTCACCGCTAAATGTTTCCCCCCCGCTATACAACATAAAACACAAACCGTGAACTCATCCCAATGTCTTCAGCTTTACTTTGCTTCACCTTGCTAATCGATTTTCGCGGATGACAGATGTTCCGTTTCCCCCCCCCCCCAATCAATAACTAGAGACTGACGTATTCGAAATAATTAAAGTCGTTTTGAAATCTACACACATTTCAACTCAAATTCTCCGCCAGGATCATCTGTTTATTCCATACCAGCACACTGGACGACTGACTGGACGTCTTCGTAGTTTTGCTCGTTTGAAGGTCGCAGACGTGCTAATTTTACAGCAGCAACCTGTGATTTCTTTGCATTTAGGCCAGTGTGAAGACAATGCGCACAAAGGGTGAGCTGCAAAAGGCAAACTGCTCAGATAAAGCAAGACAAAAGATTAAAAATAAATACACTGTGGTCAGACGGCAGCCAATAATTTTCAGATTGGATTTCGGCTAATGCATTCTTCTTCTCTTTCACTTTACACAATGTATCGCTCTGAATCTGTGCAACCAAATCCCACTCAAGCATTGATTGCCAGCCCTCCTCTGCTGTTTGTTCTTTCTTATATTTAATTTCTCATTCGTGCGGCACAATAGCCGCAGCTCCAGCGTGTCCCCTTAGCGCTCACACACAACGTGCAACCGGCTCCGGATTCTGGCGACGTGACGAGCCGTTTGGGGTCAGTTGGCCTTGAAATGGCGACAGATTTTAGACTGAGGTGAAAACGGTCTCATTTTTTCCTTCCCTCCCCTCCCCCAAAAATTATTCATGAAGCGGCTACAGTTCGAGCGTTTAACGGCAGAGAACAAATACAAACTGTGACGAACGTCATAATCGCAGGATTTGCATGATATTTGTTTTGTGCGCGTGCTCCGACGGCAGGGTGTGTTTGACTTAATCTCGGCAGGTAAAAGAAGACTATTCTTGATACGCGTGCCCCCTGTGCACCCAAGTGGAATTGCTGACATCAATATTGATGAAGTGAATCATTAGCAGGGCTGCAAAAGTCTCTTTTTATTTTTTCCACCACGACAGTCTTGCGGTTTGATTCTTCGCCGTCTTAATCAGCGAGAGGATTGATATTAGTGAGCAGAAGGGAACTGTGTGTTTCTCAGATGCAGATGGTGTTATTTGCTTCTGCACAATCCTCAGCTGTTGGCTCATATCAAGCTCTTTTTTTTTTTTCAAAGAAGGTGAAGGAGAACTCACCTTCTGTCGGTTCTTCTCTCCACCCACAAACTGTCTGGTGGAATTTAAAGAACTCTGCATCAGTCCCCCTGTTTTCCCCCCTGCTATTGTTGTGTTGTAATTGCCTCCAACTACTCGTATTGATGCAGAAATATAGGTGGCGTGCATGGCGCATCTGGGCTCCGCGATCAGTCGAACTGCTACAGGTTGCTATAGAAACACTTCCAACGGCTCCTAAAGCCGGGCTGCGTTTAATCTGAACGTGAAGATGGTGTGTTCAACTTGGGGAAGGTGCTTGACTTTGTGCTCCGTTGTTTCTAAGACGCTGTCAAATTTACCAGCGAGATCTGGAAACGCTTCAAGTAGGGATGTTTCTGGCGCCGCAGCGGGATATTCTTAAACTGAGGCAAAAATTAGATTATTGCTTTGGTGCTTTCCACGAGCGTAATCAGCTGTAATACTAAGAGTTGGCTCAGTGATTAAAATGGCCACTTGTTCATATTGTTGAAATGTGAGGTTTGGCGCACCTGAAATTTAAAAAATAAACAGGAACGAGTTTAATAATCCAATTTACAAACCAAACTAAACAGTTTGTTTTTTAAAAAAAAACACAATACCCCACACGAAGTGATTTAGTGGTTCCTAAAACAATAAAAAAATAAATCTAAATACTACGCAAGAGTGAAACCTTTCATTTGATCGTACCCAGTGATGCAATCAGCTACATCACAAGCCTATAAAAACAGGAAGTGCTGGGATTTCACCTCCCAAACACCAGAGCAACGAGAGGCGATTAGTATACACAAAAAATACACCTCCCGACCCCACTAGGGACAAGGAAGGAAGGAAGGAAGGAAGGAAGGAAGGAAGGAAGGAAGGAAGGATGGAAGGATGGATGGATGGATGGATGGATGGATGGATGGATGGATGGATGGATGGATGGATGGAATTATTATCTTTAACTCCATAAATAAAAATACATATTATCTAATGATTCAATGGTGTTTGATTTAAAATACATATCACTGCAATAAATAGCAGTAATAATGTCACCATAATGTCCTACAATACGTTACAATAGTCATGTTAAATGTAAGCATTGTTAATAAATGTTACACTTATGATTATGTCGTAGGTGAATAAATATCTCAACAATTTAATGAAACACATTGAACTACGAATTTCTTCAGTTTTTTTTTTTTTCAGCTTTCCAACAATAATAGCATTTTATTGTGAGGGGGGGAAACCCTGTCCAAACCCACCCCTGTTGCTCTGTTGTATAGTGAATATCATACATGATTATTACTAGTGGTTAGGTAAGCATATACTTAAACCAGTGGTTCCCAAAGATTTTCTGGGCCCCCCTATGGATTATAATAAAATCCCCCCCAAAGAAGAAAAAGAAAATCAACTGGGCACACACAACGTTCAGCCAGACATAAACCTATACACATATTTTGTTTTCAGACTCCACTGAAGTTTATTTCACACGTGAAGTTGCAACAAAGCAAACTGCAAACCATCTTTACAATGAAACACTTCTGTGTTTTTCATTCATCCATACCGCTTCCCGCACCCCCACCTGCAATGGCACTGCGTCCCCTGTAGGGGGCACGCCCCAACCTATGGGAACCACTTATTTAAAGTATATTTCTTAATTTTATCACTTTACCTTTGTTTTTAAATCAATTAATGAATACATTTGCATCTCCAAATTTTTGTGGGATTTCTAACAAAACCTTGGTAATATCTATTTGACATCAGTACTAGGTTACGATAACATTAACATTAATATTCCTATGAGTAGGAGACCCTGAGCATGGCTAAGGCAGTGCTAGGCTAACAACTGTCTTGTGGCTCTGTAGACTGATATCTCCGTTTTTAAAATACTGACGTTAATGTGGACAGGGCCACAGAGCAGCGAATAAGTCTCCTAATTTACTTCCCTACTAAAATGAAAGATGTCCTGCATTGGAATGAGATCAGTAGAGGCAAAAATAATAATAATAATAATAATAATAATAATAATAATAATAATAATAATAATAATAATAATAATAATAATAATAATAACCCTACTGTGTAGAAAAGTTTGGTCAAAGGTGGCTTTGTGGAAAAATGACAGCAAAAACGGCAATCAGAAACAAACCAAACAACTTAATAAAGCATGAAAACAACATAAGTATTAAGGTGCAGATAAACAGCAGCAGGTGCTTTGGACTGATTAGTCAAAATTTAAAATATTTGGCTGGAGCAGAAAATTGTTTTATCTGCCAAAAGGCTGCAGAGCTGGATGGCGATGAGTGTTTGCAGGCAGTAGTGAAGCATGGTGGAGGTTTGGGGATTCGTTTCGACAAATTGTGTCTGAGTGTGCCCGAAACGTATTACAAACCAGGACTTTGCCTCCAAACACAGAACATTTAATGATATTAAAACAATCTGTGTTTTAATATCACAGTGAAACCTGGATGTGGGTATATTCAGTGGTTCGAAAAAGCGTTCGCCCCCTTTCTCAGTTGCTTTTTTTGGCATGTTTGTCACACTTAAGTGTTTCAGAACTTCAAAATTCATTTAGATATTCGCCAGGCAACACAAAGTAAAGACAAAATGCAGTTTTGCTAGAAATCTAAACTTAGCACAACTGTCATAAAACCACATCGAACGTGAAATGGAAAAGAAACGGATATTAAAAAGCAAGACAGAAGATGAGAGACATGAAAACAGCGTCAAAAGATAAATAAATACTTGGTTAGAATCACATTTTAAATGAGCGTATTAAAAAAGATTTCTTACGATATTTTGTGTTATTATTGTGATTATGACAAAAGTGAAAATAAGAACAATTTCTAGCTTATTTCTTAGGTTATCTGTATGGCTGTGACTGCATGACACACCAATTACAGCCCCACAAAGCACAAATACTGCTCTTGAAAAATATTTCCATTTGTAATAGAAGCGATTTGTATCACTGAACTGCTCATACAAAATTCAATTAATTATATTTTCAAGTTATTTGGTATTTATTGACACTTTCATTGAACTAACAGCGGAGAAAATAGTCCAAATAATAATGGACAGTTTTTGTCCATTCCAGTCATTAATTGGAATTTTTCATAAGAATAAATCGTAATCATCGTAAGGAATGAGAAATGATACGATAAATGCCGTGATGCAATAAATCGCTTTAAGATGATTGAAGTGAAAACGGGACCTCAGACGTGTCGTAGTGCCACAAATACACCCTCAAAGTGACCAAAGAATAAAACAAACATGAAAAGATGCTAATTAACATCGGAGATGTTAATTATCTGAGATGTAACTGAGTGAGAGCCTAAATTAACAAAAGGAGACTGTACAGACCACACACACACATATGCAGGTTGGCTGAAAGCACCTACAATAAGCAGGTGATTACTGGTCATTTCAATCAGAAAGCTGATTTGTGTGTGAGCATGCAAACAGAGCTGGAGTGAAAGAAAAATGAAGCCACTTGCTCACTTTTTGTTCATTGAAACTTTGATACATTTATTGCTTTTGTTACACCCCAGCCATTAGCTGGCGACAGTCGGCACAAACAATAGTTTTTCTTTTTATTTTTTGAAGTTATGATTTGTTTACCTTCTTTGTGTTGCTCTCACATTTTAAAGCCACAGTAAAGCCCCAAACAAAACGGATTCAAATTGCCTTTTATTAAAAAATCCCCTCCTCTAAAACCCGCGCGCCCCGTCTTGATGAACGAGGCCGTCTCCAAGCAACATGAGCCGGCGCTGTCACTCCGCTCGATACCTCAGACTTCATCTGTTGTTGCAGTGGCTCCATGGGAACAGGTAATCAAGTTTGGTGAGCTATTGTCTTGGAACGGCAGCTACCTGCCCGGTAATTGAAAGTGAGTGAGTGTGATGTGGAAAGAGTGTGGCAAGATTTTTGCAGGGCTGAGGGAGACATGACGGTGGGAGGAGGAGGAAGAGGAAGAAGGAGATGGGTTTATGAAGCGTGTGTTTGTGTGTGTCTGCAGCCGGGCTGTCAGAGAGAAAGGGACGGTGTCAGTGAAAAGCTCGCTGTCCCCTCGGATTCCTCTAGCGGTGATGGCTATTGGTGTTCCTCCTCCCCCGGGAAGCTGCTGCACTGTCATCGCAACCGACACACACACGCCAACACACACTTCTGCACACAGTCCTCTGAGACAGCATCCTGGCTCTAAAAGTATTAGGTTTGTTTTATTTGGGATGCATAGACTCCCACGATCCTTCACACAGCTGTGCTCTTGTGTGAGGGATTTTTTTTTTCTTTTTCTGAAACATAAACACTACACATTGTCGCACATGCGTGACTTATTGTATACAGCGCTTTACGTGACATCCGTTATGGCGCCGGCACAATGACAACAAGGTCATGCCTCGAGGAGGTGTGCATTTTTCCAAAAGTGACACCGTAATGCTGCTGCTGCTGCTGCTGCTGTAACAGAGAGCGGGAGACAAAAGGAGATTTATGAATCTCCCTCTAGTTGCTCATTCTTGACATTTTCAGCTCAGTAGGAGGCTGGAAATCTTTTCAGCATAACAATGTTGTTTCAAACGCAGGAAATCAATTGGTGCTTTTTATTTTTTTTGTTTGCACGTTGCTGCGTGTACAGGTGGAATCCATTCCAAATGTCCTGAATCCAGTTTGTCATAGGATTTACGTATGCAATGTGTAACTTTACCTGTTTGAGATTGACAAATTTGAGTTCTGTATTTATTTTTGTCATGGTTTATTGACTGTTTTTTTTTTTTTACCTTCTGTAAAGGAGGAAAGTTAATAGGTTAGCTTAAACTTTTGGAAAAAGCATGGCTCTCCTTCCTCCTGTTAGCCGGGTCCTGAGCGGATGTAGTCACGGCCGGCAAGAGACGGCGAAGCTCAATGACGTCACAGAAATGCAGAGTTTAATTCAATAGAAAACACCGTATGAATTTAACAAGAAAACTTCAGAGTACACAGAAGTACATTCTTTACCTGAGACAAAAGAATTAAAAGAAAAAAGAACAAAGGCGCCTTTGGAGACAGCTGATGCTTAAAAGCAAAACAGGGCAGTTGTCTGAATTCTTATTATTGAGCATTCCCTTTTCTAGTGAAGGCGTTTCTCTTTGTTAATATATGCAAATAGGGCGTACCTCTGTTTTGACCAACCAAGAGCTACCTTGGAAAAAACTTAGACCTTCCCCTGAGTTTTAATGACAAATATCAAGAGTCATTTTAGTTATTAAAATTATAAGTTATTTTCACAAAACCTATCTTGCTCCTCTGCAGTCAGCTTCTCCAAAGATTTGAATCTTTACCTTATCACAAACAATAATGAGATAGAAGTCTTTTTCATCCTGTAAAACATAACATTCAAACCATTCCCTTTTGGTTTCCGATATTGTCATAGTTAGTACATTTTCAAATACATTCCATTTACTAGATTAGTACTTGTAACTTGGGTAATATATTTTAATCTAACACACTATTGCTATTAATATTAAGAGGTGTATACCTCAGTGTTTCCAAGATTCCTAAGTTGTGATCAACTCCAGATGCAACTCTGAGCTCCTGAGAAACCCCCGACCTCTGACCTGCGAGCCGGGGAAGATATTCTTTATGGCCTCCTAATTTAAAACCTTTCAAGAGCTTTGTGTTTTATGGCTGATCTAAGTTACAGCCTTGCCAGAAGAATGTTTATCTGTGAACTCCTGCTTGCATCTGCTTTTGTCCAAAGGAATGTTGGTCTACTTAAACACACATGGCATTAGCTTAACTATATTAAACCATCAAAAATAGCCATGATTCCTTAACACTTCTTATTCTTATTTGAATGTTAGTTTTTGGTTTTGTGTCTGGTCTTCTGAAATTTGTCTCATTTATTTGGTAATACAACCATGAGAAGACAATTTTTTTTTTTTTTTACTTTTACAAAAAAGTACAGGTAAAAGGATAAAATGTTAAAGCCCACGTTTAACAACTGCATTCATTGCTTTCTTTGTATTTTCTGATTAAAACTTGATGCGTGTTAAAATTCTCTTTTTTGTGTGCTTTCACAGTAGTTTTCCATAGTCTACTGTATTCTAAAAAGTATTTGGAAAGTGTAAAATTATCTCGTTCTGGTTTGACCAGTTGAAGTATTTTAGATTTCAATCTAGGCATCATTACATACAGCCCACACTCCGAAAAAAGCCTTTTGTTTCAGCACTGATTGGAAGCTACAAAGCCAGTGCTAACGTTAGCACTGTTAGCGGCTAACACTTAGCCAGGTCACAGGGCTAAGACAGAGTTTGTAAGGTAATTGTCACTCTGTTGAAGTTTCTTTTCTCTTACTCTTCAATGTTTTTCAAGTTTTATCGACCAGGCTGCTACAAGATGTGGAGCTACAAAACCAATGCTAACATTAGCATTGCTAGCAGCTAAAAGTTAGCTAACATTTTAAATGTTTACCTTTAAATTGTACATTTTTAAATGTACAATTGGATGACAATAAAATCTGCCTGTATATGTCTCTTTCAAGTCACTTTTACATTTAATAGTATTTAACCTGAGATGGTGAATCCTATTTATATTGTGAGGACCTTTATATTTTATACGTTTATTGAGTTTACAGGAGGGGGGTTGTTTTTACAAAATTATCCATATTACCTCTAACTGTACTAAATTGTAACATGATGGAATGGATTGGTTTGTGTTTTCATACTCGTGAAATCAGATTAAAATAATTTTCTAACTTAGTAAAGATCGGATCATGTTGGAACTACAGAACTCTACAACAAGAATCATGTTTGAGGTGTGTGTTTATTGTCCCGGTGATATCCTGAGGGTTTAACCATCATGAATTGTGTGTACAGTGCTCAGAGAAGAAGAAACCGACACATTGTGCGATCTGTCGAGCCAGAAAACTGGCTCTTCCCCTCGTCAATCAGTTTCCCACTTCACCACAGTGCAAGCCCTGATTGCCCACTCCTCAGGTTTAAGTGTCATTGGGCTAGTCACAGCTTTTTGCTTCTGTCTTGATCCATTGACAGCTGTGTGAGTGTAGATGTTCTTATCTTAGAAACAGCACAATGAAGCCGTTACTATCCTGCATAGACAAAGAAGGGATGTTCATGGTGTGAATGCATTGCGTACTGTACAAGAACTAAAAACCAAAACAATACAAATGCGGGTGTACCATTACTACTGCTGTCTTAACTTTGTCTTGGAATTGGTTAACGTTTTGTTGTGTGACTGAAAGGTTAATTTGGTAATTGTACTAACTACGTATTCAAATAATAGTTAAACACCTTTGTGCTACTGTTCCTCTGAACTTCCATTTTGTTCTTGTAAACAAATTTGTGTACTTCTACACCTCTTTTCCTCGTTATTGAAATCTCACTTTCAGTTTAGCTTAATGCTGCATATGATTATCTGCATTGCACTCTTGTATATTGGGTCTGATCTCCGTTTGGGCCATTTGCTCTAATGAAATATTGGGGATCATGACCCCTGTCTAAACCAAAAGTAATTCTAATCGACCATTTGCTGGTATATATTATTTACCGGAGTCAATTCCTTACAGCAAGCTTTGGGTAGAACAAAGAAAATACTCTAAATCTTGTCAAGGTCGCCGAAAGGTTTGAAACCTTCCCTGGCGAGTGTTAACTGTGGCCTGGTTTTCTGAGAACTAGAAAAGGTCATGACAACCAAGGCGAAGGACAGAAATGAACCAAACCCCAGACTGTTCTTCCCTTTTACTCTCCTGGTATAATTATTACCGCCGACTGCTGCCCTGCCATGGGTCTTTTAATCTAATTTCTACCGTCCTATCAAGTTAGAAATATATTTTCAACTAGGCCAGAAACAGGCAGTTTTAAAAACATCTGCTAGAGTGTAGCCGGGGCATGAATAAATGATCGTGGCTTGTAAACGTATTCGTCAACACGACGTGAAAAGCATCTCATAAAAATCAGCCCATTTACTGGTGTTTTGGATCAGAGCAACCCTCGCTGCGGAGGACAGGCCAAGCTGAAAAAGGAAGGCGATTAAGGGGCGCGAAGCCTCCGATTGAGGGCGCAGAGCGGGCCAGGAAGGGAAGAGTGCCAATGCTTGCCTTCGGTATCCACCTCAGATCCCTTCATCCTGTCCCTCCTCTTCTTCTTTTCCCAGCAGCTGTCCGGTCTTTTACCCAGTCAGAGAAAGACCTCTGTGTGTGCTCTGGTTAAGAACAGAGACCCCGTCCATGAATTCACACCTGCTGCCTCCTCTTCCTTTTCTCTCCAGTCATTCCTCCCTTCACTTCCTGTCCTCTCTCCACGGTTGCCCCTTTACCCCTTTGCCTCCTCCTACCCCCAAATCATCCCTGGTTCTCTTTAGGTTTTCTTCATATTTTCCACAGAGCTAACACTTATCGCTCTCCTTCTCTCCCTCTCCTGATCCAGCTGTCAGTCGCGTCTCTGCTTTCTCTGGGCCAGGTTTCCAGTCCAGTTATTATTGACTCAGAGTGGCATGCCGCTGAGACGATAGCAGCAGTCCTCGTGGGGAAGTCATTATGTACAGATATGGAGCGCCAAGTCCACACCGCAATGTCAACAGCATCTGACTGCATGGGAATTAGAAGCAGGAGACATCTTAAACGAGGCCCGGCGACTCCCACCGCATCTAAACGCGCTGCTGCTCGTTACAAATGAACCCCTGTAAAGTCGCAAATGGATGATATAGGGCAGCGTGGAGTTCCTCCTGTCTTAGTTTACTCTCAGTATTCTGGTACTTTGCTTTGCTAAATCTCTGTTTGGCTTCAAACATGAAATCAGAAATATTTCAATTCAACAGCAGGGCATACTTTTCGTTTTACTCATCCAGGTTGCCAATAATTTAGAAACGAAGGAGAGGTAGTCTCGCAAGGTCATCTTTTATTCAAAAGTAATGTTTGTTTGAGGAAGGTTTTTTTCGACAACCACAAACAAGAAACTTTCCTGGAAACTGAGAAGCGTCCGTGTGGGAGGAGGTCAGAAACACAGACACCGATGATTTGTTGGAGCTGCGGTGCACAACCAGACCAAGCTTATGTTCAGAGGTCACTGCTGCTTTAAATATGCTAGTCTGTGGGATATTTACTGGAACAAATACAACTGTCTTGGAAAAGGTGGGCGGTCGAACTGTAGTAATCCCAAACAATTAAAAGGAGGCTTTATCTAAATTACTGGTGTAAATGTAAAGGGTAGAAAAAGTAATGCATGAACATGACACATAATTCCCCAATCTACACATTTCAATTTAAAGAAATAAATGCTAGTCATTAAATATTAGAATTGATTGTTTGTGATTCGAAATGTCCTCCGTTTGTTTAATTCTAGCATTTAAAGAAATTTGTCATCAGAATAACAAATATGTAGTATTAGGACATTGCTAAGAAAATAAAAATAAAATTATGGGAATAAAGTCTTACAATAACAAAGTCAAAATAACAGAATAAAGTCATAGAGTTGAATTGTGACTTTATTCTTGTAAAATTAAAGTTGTAAAAACAACTTTATTCTCATAATTGTATTTATTTTTTCTTAGTATGGCCCTAATTCTCAGTAACTACATGCAATGATGTCATATTTTTGTCTTAGACTCTTATTTCAACGAAGGAATGAAACATTTACAGAGCTGCCACGTTGTGTTGACGTGCTAACAGCAGCTGCTAACCAGCTAGCTCGACAACACTCGTAAAAACATCAAAAAAGCCTCTTTTACTTTGACGCCACTTGTAAGGGAACATTTTATCGAGCTGCTTATCAAAGTACGCCACGTTTACTCTGCAGGTTAGCTACCTGAAGGAAGCCTCCTTTATCCTTGATAAAATAAGACCATATAAGATAATGATAATGCAAAAGAGCTAAAAGGGCTCTCGTAAAAGGCTAACGCTTGAAATTGCTTTTAGATTTAGACTACCTAATTGGTTAATACCCAGAGGGACGTTGTTTTGTCATAGTCACGTTTACCGTTAGTTGGTCTGAGAGGAGCTCAAGACTCGAGATTAGCCTTCCCAACACCAACCATACGGCAGCAGCTCTTGTTTCTTGGTCTGAGGGTGGCTGACCAAGGAATTTATCACCCAGATGCAACTGGCTTCTTAAATGGGGGAAGAAATCCCAGCAGTGAGATTCCCAGGGAAAACATTAACATGTGTATACGGCAAGCCTTTATCCTGACAGCAAGGGGCAGATTACTTAACTCTGCCCACCTCCTCGTTGTGCCGTGACAGCCTTCCCGGATCATTTATCAGCTCCTTTGTCTCGTGCTTTCTGGCGTGTAGCTTTCAGCCGCGCTGTCTATTAGCACCTCCAACTTTCTTCCCTCTTCAGTGCTGTCAGCTCTGCTACTGCTGAGTTTTTTTTTTCTCTCCCAGTGTTCCCTTCTGCTATATACGCCATTGGTTCCTTCCACACCTAGCTGCCTCCTCCTTGATTGGCTGAATGAGGGAGAAGCATCATTAGCAGGCCCCACTACTCCGTCTTCTTTGCAGTTCATAAATTCTTCAAATTACTTGCTCTCGAGGCCAGAACCCTAACGTTAATCAGGGCTGTTGCACAAAACAATAACCATACTTCTCCAAGCTCTAACCATAGACACAAGCTGCATTTACAAGGGGATAATGTGTATATTATTTATTATCCTACGCCCACAGTCGAGAATCTATGACAGAATACGAGGACCAGCATAAAATCATTAAATTATGAAAATAAAGCCATAAAATTCTGAGAATAGTCACGATATTACAAGAATAAAGTCACAAAACAATAAAGTGGAAATAAAACGAGAATAAAATTACTTTATTGTCATACGAGTTCATTCTCAAAATGTTATGACTTTATTCTCCAAGTTTTAGACAATTACATATCCTGGTCCTAATGTTCTGTCATAAGAATCAGGGCAGGTTTTTCTTTAGCTAATACTTCGACCAGGAAGGTAATAGACTTTGTTGTCTACAAATGGATCTGTTGTAAGGTTTTGGCTGCATATTATGAGAATAAAGAGTCCTAATGGTGTGATAACAGTAAACTGTAAAATGTACATTATTTTAGTGGGTCCATTCCAGGTCATATTAGGGGGGAAAAGGATATCAGATCCATGAAACCATTAATCTCAGAAAACAGGCAGGATGATATAAACGCCCAAACTGGGAAAGAAAGTATTCAATAAGCATTAAAATACAGTTTAAGGCTTTTATTACTTTAAGTTCAACAGTTTACAATAGATATTTACAGCAACTTTACATTACTGTTGCATAACGGAGTATAAGGGCCATGCTCATACAAACATGCAAAATTAAAAATTGCAAGAATAAAGTAATGAAGCCTAGGCGCAAATTCAAACTGAAAGACTCTTTTATCCCCACCGGGACCCGTTAATTGAAGCGACCTGCCCACAATCGTCGACCTATCAACGCCGGACTAAGCCACGTCACGTCCAATCATCGACCAAGTCCCAGCTGATAAGGACCTTCATTCATGGCGTCCTTCGCTCTCCAGCCGAGCTCAACCCACCACCACCCCTTCTCCTCCATTCGCCCGGTCCTGAGGCCCGCACCCTTCTTCAACCTCCACCACCAGTGCCGGGCCCCGGGGGATGACGTTCCTAACAGCATCGGGGATGCTCATCTGAAGCCTATCGCTAACGCTGCGATAACCGTTATCCCCAGCCGGGGCCCGAGCGCCAAAGACTTTAAATCCTGTTTGTCAATAAACTCTTCTAATTGTCTTCTTATCTCCGTCTGAGTCTCTCCAGATTGAAATATAGTTAAACAAATTAAGTCTTAATATTATGAGAATAAAATTAAAATAATAAAAATAAATGTAATGTTTTGAGAATAAAGTCATAATATTATAAGGTCGTTCGATACAGTTGAAATAATTTGAGGTTGAAGTCATAATATTTTCAGAATAAAGTTGGTACATTATGGCTTCCATCTTGTATTATTTTGACTTTATTGTCATACAGATTTTCTCTCATACTGTAATATTATGACTGTCATAATTTTTATTCACTTTTTTTTAATGTGTCCACAATCCTCAGTTGTACCTTTGCATGTCTAAGGTACAATTCACTGTAAGAAGCTGATTTTTGTTTTTCTCCCCAAACATACAGTGTAACAATTGCCACGTGATTAAATCAGTTTTGGAAATTAGATCTGCATGATACCCACACTTTGTGTCTTTGCTTCTAAAATGCATTGAAATGTTGTTGGGTTTTATTTTGGCATCTTTCATCAATGGCAGTGCACCTCCACACCGTTTCCACCAGTTCTATGTTGTTGAGGGGAGGGGGAAAAAAACAGAGGAAAAGCGTAGAGCTCAAATGACTTTCTATAAGTGGTTGAAAAGAAGGGGTGACCTGGGTCTCCCACGTGTTCCCAACACAACATTTACCGCGTTGTACTAAAAGAACGTCCGCTTCCAGAGAGCTCGGCAGGCGCCACCCCAAATGGGCCAACAGATTGGCGGTGGGCCGACGAAACGAGGGCCGTCGCGAGGTCACCAGAAGCTCAACCTCCGCGGCACAAAAAGAGCTCTTTGACCGGATCTTACCTTGGAAGGCGGTAATGAAAAACCACCAGGGGGCTGTGAGAATCAAGAGCTACATTTCACAAACACAAGAAGAAAATTTTTGTTTCCCCTCTTTTTTTTTTAACCACTGCGGCGGAAATCTGTTGTCAAAGAAAAAAATCACCCTGACGCTTTTTGTGTGGAGCCGGCCATTCTGCACCCTTACTAAATCAGTTGTTTTCAATGGAAGCGGTAGAAATCAATAGTGTGCAGCAGGTGATTCAAATTATTTCATTTTTTTATTCATACACGTTCCCTCATATTAATAAATAAGTTGTTGGTAAGGGGATGAAGGCTCAAAGGTTTTGGTTTGAAGTTTCTTCCTCTTGAAAGCAGTGGATCCACACACAGATTCCCACATGGACCAAAACCTTACAGTGAAAAGAACATGTGGAGCAGAAAAACATATTTCTCTTTTTATATATATATATATATATATATATGTATATATATATATATATATATACAGATTTTACTCTTTTTTTTTTTTTTTACTGAGAAAAGTTTTACCCTTACATTCTGAAAAATAAAATAACGTGCAATATTTTATTGACACAAAGTAGTCCAATTTTGGAGGGAAAACGTATTTTTAAACACAAAACAAATCAAAGATGTTTCTGGTTCTATTTATTAATATAATTCAAATGAAAGCAAAAAGTTTCATTCTTAAAGTGCAACTGAAGGTCTGAACAGTGTCTTCTTTGCAGTTCTTGGCTTTTCAGTTGGGATTCAAGTCTGGCCTTTGACTAGGCCACTCTAATACATGAATATTCTTTTTCGACTGAAGCCGGTTTCTTTTAGCTCTGATGTTTAAGGTAACTGTGCAGCTAGAAGTTGGACTAGTTGTGTTTTTTTTTCCTTTTTCCCATTGCCGTACAGTTAGCTTCACCTATCGTCATTTACCCAACTAGTCTTCCAGTATGCTCTACCAAAATGATCCCCACAGTATGATGCTTCCACCTCTGTGTTTGGGTTTAAATTTGTTGCCCTCCAACACATTAGTGTATATAGTGACTTTCTTCCCGTAACTCTGCTGTGACGCTCAGGTTTGCTTTTTGTTAACAATTTCCAAACTTTGATTTAACATTTTAAAGAACCATGAGGAATTTATTTCCACTTCCAAATACGCCCTACTGGGTTCGTCACATGCAATTAATAAAATATAAAATTTGTACTGCAGTTATTAACCATACTGCCCACAACCTTTCACGCCAACTACATTTTAAAAAAAATCTAATTGCTTTCAGATAATTGTTTTTCTGAATTCGCAGCAGTCTTTGTATGTTGACCATCAGATTGTATTGACTTTCTCTTCTTTCCTGTGTGGCGCTAATGCTAATCATAATGCATGTTAGATATGTCATATAGATCAAAGATATATCCAATGTTTAATATCTCAAAGTATTGAGAAGCGTCGTATTTGTGACGATGTGAAGTTCCCCGTCTGGCAAGAAAGCTGACTCTCAACTCACCGCAACCAAATCCACCTAATGGTGGCAATAAAGTTGACTGATTGAAAGAAATCTGCTTATTTTTGATTTTCCACCCAAATGTTGTGGAGCAATTCGACTCCCTCGCTATGAGGCCTTGCTACAGCAGAATCGGAGTTCTTCCTCATCCCAAATTGCCTCCGTTGTTAGTTTCTTTTCGTACCAATCAGTGAATTTTGCACGAGCGACACTGTCCATCTGGATGTTTGACTCGTTTATCCTGGGTTTTTTTTGTTGTTTGTTTTTTTTATTTGACTGATTTATTCATTTGTCTGCATGTGTGCCCACAGAGCTTGAGGACAGTTTAAAAGCTTAATCTAATCAATTTTTTAAAAAAAAACAACAAGATGTACTCTTTGCAGGACCGTCGTCTCTTGCCAGACAAACGGTTTCTGAAAACAATCCTGTGCAGCCGGCGAGGCAGCGGGGGCGCCCGAGGTAGAGCAGAGTGCGCCGAAAACGCTCGTCTCTGCACGCTAGATTGCTGCTACCTTCTGCTCGACTCCTCGCCCCTTACCTCCGCTTATCTGCTCCCAAGCTAAAAGCGTTCACAACTTCCAAACCTCTTGCAAAGCAGCAGGTGCCCCCCCCCTTCCCGATCTTTGATTTGCGCCGCAACAGCGTACCTGTTTTACACGGGTCTATCTCTGCGACTAAAAACGAAGAACAAAACAAAACAAATTGCTTTTGCATGTCTTGTGTGTGTGTGTGTGTGTGTGTGTTTTAGATGGATTAATTAACTCGGTTCAACTCATTAACTTCTGAATGAGTTTGCTTTATCGCGTGGAGCTTGTACTTGTGAGGCCTTACACAGCCGCGTCCCGTGATCCGTATGGAGCAACTCATCTAAAAGAATATCTGATTAAGTAATCAAGCCGCATGCATTTCTGTAGGCTGTCTGATGCCAAGTCATGCATGTTTCTTGCTGGTGCTGGAGGAAATAAATTAAGTTACAGAACGGAAGATTGGTGCGTGTGTGTGTTTCTGTGTGCGTTTACGTCCGCTTCACTTCCTCTATTATTTTCAACATCTAAGTTGGCAAAATGCCAAAAAAAACAACAACAAAAAAAAACCAGCTCATTTTTTGGGTTGAGCTAAGACAGGCGGAAAACAGAAGACGCTTTTATACTTTTTTAGTTTTTTTTTTTTTGATTCATTTCAACTACTTGTCCCGTTTTCATTGTTGGCGATCGAAGCGGCCGTTTCTGTTCTCCTCTCTGAGTTTGCGTCCTCTTCTGAGCTGCGACGTAACAGGAGCTGCATTCCCGTTGATCCCTCATTATGCCGGTGAAATTTAAAAATAAAAAAAGGGGGAAGAGGGGAGAAACAAGAGTCTGTGTTGTGTCTCGTCGTCCCTGTGGTTTCAGCCGCGCCGCAAACAAGAGCGGCTCTTTGATTTGCCCGTAAAGGCCGCAAAGGCCGCTCCCTCTTGTCCCGACTCCCCCGAGCTGTAAATACGTCCCCTATAAAACGCCGTCCGCAGCATGAGCTATTAACGTGACAAAGGGTCGAGGGTGTAAATATGCCATTTTCTGTCAAAAGTTTTTCCTGTGTGTGTTTTTCAGAGCAGCTGGCTTGAAGGTCTGCGCTTTTTCTTTACTGCATGACTGCTTGTCTGTGAAGTGGCTTGTATGGCTGCCGCAGTGCAGGTGATGTGTTTTCAACAGGCCTTCATGTAAAAGAGGCTCATCACGCGGACAAATACGCATTTCCTCGAGCCTTTGCACACTTTGTCCTTTTCTAACCACGAAGGATGAGGTTTATTGGGATTTTATGCCGCAGACATTCACAAAGTTGTGCAAAGCGGTGGGAGGAAGAGTGTGGTGTGCGTTTGTACGCACCCTTAGGGAGTGTCTCTTTCAGCTTTGCACATTTAAGAGTGGATTCACACCAGCGTCGTTTGGTCCACTTTATTTGAACTCTGAAAGTCCGGTTGGTTTGGGGAGGCGTAAATGTCCAATCGCACTGTGATGCGGACCATTTAGGTTTTTACGCCTAAAAACCTCCGTCTGGGTTCAGTTAAAGTGAACTCTGGTGCGATTCGAATGCCTACGTGATTAAAGTGAACCGGAAACCAATCCAAAAGCAGGAAGTGGACTAAAGCGCAGGGGATTCTGGATAAATACAACCAAAACAAACATGTTTGTCAGGCGCTAGGGACAGAAGAGAAATCCTGACGCCGCTTCATTCATGTTTACGTTTTGTGAAGAAGGAAGTTGCGCTCATGTCTTCCTTGGAGGGTTTTTGTGTCGTTTCCTTCAGTGGTTCTCGTTGCAACGCCACCACAGGCGAGTGGTAAAAGTTTCCTCAGTTTTATGTTGAAAGAAATGTTTCTTTCACCTGACTTTATTTTGTAATTGTTATTTATATTAATTATTTGCACGTAACTGTATAGTTTGGTTTAAATATTAAATTATGTTTCGATCAGTTACTCCGGACATGAGTAACCATTTTTTCCAAATACTTTTCAACTCTTTAGTGATTTCTTCGTACTTTTACTTAAGTGAAAATATGTTGAAGTAGTGTTACTCTTACTTGAGTGTAATTTTGCCTACTCTACCCACTTCTGGTTGTGGACTCGATTGGTTACATTGTTTATTATGTCAATATTTGACAGCAACTTGGGCTAGATGGATATTATTATTTGCAGAATATTCTGATAATTATCTCACTTTCTTCTACTTCACAATTATTTACTGTTATGTGTTGATCTATTTACTTCAAATCCTGATAAAATACATACAAGTTTGTGTACATAATAAGAGAGCTTATAATAATATAATAAGCTTTCTAATAAGAGCTCAGGGGATCTGAATGGCATTGCAAGGCACTGAGACGGTTGTCTCTCTTTTCAAAAGGAATTTTTTTTTTGCCAAAGAAAGTTTTTGGTGCATACTAAGGTAAGAAGTGCAAACTAAATTCTGTTTTTCTATTTTATTTTGCAATCTTTTGTTACAGATTTTTCTTCTTTCAGTTTTGGATATGCAGCCTCAGACGGTGTTTGAAGTAAAATGGATCTCCTCTCTCCTCGAAAAACACTCTTTGTTATGATTTGTCGTCCTTTATGAACGACCTGACTATTGTGAGATCCACGAAAAGGCGAAAAGGGGGGACGAATGATCATTTTGGTGACATGAAAAGACCAATCCAATTGCGGATGGAATGCTGTAGAGATTAATGTCAGGCCGCAAAGGTAATCTGGATAAAACGCGTCCCGACACAGTAGAGATAAGAGGTGCCGTGCGCGGGGCAGATGTGTCGGTCTCCATGGCAGCCGGACCAGATGGCCAGCCGGGATTTAAACCGAGTATCTGAACAACTGTAAGCGCCCGATGAGTAACCCACGGTGGGCGTTGAAGATTCTGGTTTAGCCCTCGACAACCTTCCGTGGATCTTTTCACCCTCCTCCGTTCAGTAATATGTCAGCTTGACATTCAGACGGAGCCTGTTGCTGCAGGAATCTCATTTCCACTGTTGGATTTGTTGCTTTGTGCGCCATTATTGGCTGCGGTTTCTCATATTGTCTCATGCAGATGAGCTCTTTATGAATCCCACATTCGTAACGTGAGGTCCCTCAAGGTAAATTCTGCCTGATATTGAACTGCTGCGCCGTTGTCAACTGTTTGGGGCGGCTAGCAGCTCTGTTTAGCTGTAGTTACTATCAAAACATCCAAAGGGACTTAGGGTAGGGTTAGGGTAGTTTGTTTCTATCTAGGAATTTTGATGGTCAAAAACTTTTTCATTTTGGCTCACACCTTTCTTTCGCAGGGACTTTTAAGCAAACATCTGCATTTAAGTTTCTGGTAGCAGTTGTCTCTTGTGGCAAAAGTCTCCTAAGAAAGTAATTTCCCTCCGAAGTTCCCTCGAGGATTCCAAGATCACGATTTGAGGATTGAAGTCGTGCATTTTGACCAAGAGAACGCTTGCAAACCAGTCAGGGTTTGGAAAAAGCACCGACTGGCTTGTGTAAGATGTTCCAAACAAGTCAACCAGTGTATTTCTAAAGTTTTTTCTGGTGGACATTGTTTAAAAGTAAAGACATTTTTTTAAAAACATATGTTCCTATGGGGATGTGGCGCTCGGCGCAAGTTCAATAAGTCACAGAGGATCATGAGAAATAAACAAGCAAGTAAGTATCCTGTTTTCGTACACTGCCGTTTGGCACAGATGATGCAATCCAACATCAACAGAAGTTGATGTAAGATTCAAGTTTATTTTACAGCACATTTAAGCAGCGAGGCAGCTCAAAGTGCTTCATACCATAAAAACACACCAAAAAAGTCAGAAAAACTTCATACAGTTACCAGTGTGTGGGAAAAAACATTACATGGAACGCTGTAGAGATTAATGTCAGGTTAATGTCCACTGGTCTGGAGCAAATATTTTATTTTTTTCATGTCAAATCAAACTGTGGGCTGCTAAAACTGAGGATTCAGGATTTAATGTTTGTAATTTGATCTTGTTGTAAGTCATATGTCAAACTCGAGGCCCGTGGGCCAAATCTGGTCCGCCATAGCTTTTTATGTGGCCCCCTAGATTCTAGACCAGGGGTGGGCAATCCTGGTCCTCGAGGGCCGGTGTCCTGCAACTCTTAGATGTCTCCCTGGTCCAACACGCTTGAATCCAACAGCTGAATCACCTCCTAAGTGCAGTCAAGTTCTCCAGAGTCCTGCTAATGACCTCATTATTTGACTCAGGTGTGATGAAGTAGAGATACATCTAAAAGTTGCAGGAGACCGGCCCTCAAGGCCTGAAGTTGCCCACCCCTGTTCTAGACTAAACACTAGGTGTGCTTAAATATTATGTCATCAGTCAACTCAATGCAGTTTTTATCTGTTAACTGCCAAATTATATCAATCAGTTCCTCCTGTTTTTTTCAGAATTATCATGGAAATTCACACAAAAAGAACAAATCGCCACACTTTTTGTGCTAATAATTGGGAGTTTATAACATTTTTTCTCAAAAATCATCAAAAACATTCTTTCTTGTTTTAAACAGCTGCCTCAGCCTTCATTGATGTCAGATTATAGTCCTTGACCTATACAGCGAGTAATAAAAAGTCGTATTTACTGTCATAATTAAGCGCAAATATCGCAATTATTTCCAAATTAGTAACACAAACGCTTTGATTTTTATTGGAAAGACTCACAAAATCCTGGAGGGACTGACAAGATGTTCAATAATATTTAATTTTAATAATTAATAGATATTTTAAGAGTTTATGAGCAGGTTTTATCAATACATTCTGGCACAACCGGCCCTTTAAGAGCATTCATGATCTTGATTTGACCCGAAACGAAAATGAGTTTGACACCCCTGTTGTACGTCCTTTCACCTGATTTTGCAAACCCTCTACTGCTGCTCCTCCAAGAGTTGTTTTGTGCCAAACCGATTCTTGTTGTCCTAGAACTTGTTCAGCTCAAATTCTTCGGGTTCCACAGCCAAAAACACCAAACAAGCCTTTTACAGCACCAGAGCTGTGCTGGGACGCTTCCACCAGCAACATGAGGAAGCCATAAGCAAACAGCTGAAGTTTGTATGGATCAACTCTACAGATGGTACTTAAATGCACCGCGATGACCTGTCTACATGAGTAACCTCTCAAAGCGCCGAAAACACATTGATTGACTGCCGTGGGTCACTGTCATCCTGGACAAGAGACAGGATTCAAAGATTTATGTGCACTCAACAAAACCAAAGTATTTCTTTTAAAAGCAAATATCTTATTGTCCTAAAATGATTAATTATAATTTTTTGAAACAGTTTCTTTTTTCCTCCTTAATTTGACAAAGATAAATACATGCAAAGGAACAGCTAGCTTCTATTTCTTTGTTTTTATCTTCACTTCCTGTTGTATTCAGCTTCTAAGTCCTATGTGTTACAAGGACGCCCCTAGTTATTTGAAAAAGGTCCACTCCTTTTAACTGTTTCACATTTAACTTTTTCGCATGTTACACCTACAATTTCCATTGTCCTATCTTTGGGATTGTGTGTGATTAACCAATAGCTGAATAAAATGTTACGTTGTAATTAAATTTGCGTCCCAGTGACATTTGGACAGTAGGATGAGCTCTCACGTCCTTTTATGGTCATACCGCATAAATATTCTGCTTTCTGTAACACTTAATCTCACAGAGATTGCCGGAAACATCCTAAAGACAGAAAAGAAAGAGAAAAAAAAAAAGCAAGGAAATGTTGGGTTAATTGTAACCACCAAATGCTTTTTTTGCATCATACAAGTCATGAGATCAACATCCGGATGTTTTTACTGGCGGAGAAGACGAAGAAGTCCACAGGAAGTGGTAGGAGGACGGCGACGTGAAAACACTTATTCATGTGGGATTTCGATGGCGTTTCTTACTGAATGGAAAATTGTGAAATTTTGTTTTGGTCGACATTAGTGGAATATTGACAACGTTTTGATTATGTTCGTAACAGAAACAAAACCCGACTAATGGTCTTCCTTCCGAGTAGCTTTCATATTGACTTGATTGTTGTATCCTGATTTCATTTCATATCCTGGGCTCACTTCACATTTAAACACAAACATAACGGCTGAGTACTGGTTCTGTCAAGTCATTTCTTATATTAGAGTTTCTTTAGTGAAAGCTTCTCTGAGGACGACACTGAAAGCTTTTCTATGCACATTTCCTGAAGGAGACGGACACGAAACTGATTTAAGAAACTGACTTCATTCCTTTGATCTGACTGGCTGAGACGATCAAACCCAAAGTGAACTTTCCGTGACTTTACCGGGGTCCGTTTCTAAATTACCATCAGGGCACATTTTCCTACAGGAAAAACCATTAGCGTTAGTTTTTATCCAATATAAATGAGTGAAATTTCCATTAAGTGTCGTAAACCATCTCCATGACGAAACAACAAGAAAGTTTTATTGCATTTATTTTTTTGGTGAATTTCAAGCTGTCAAATGTTATCTCGCTGTTTGCTTTCATTTATATGAAACATAATATTTGGATGTTTGATGCGGGGAAACTACTTTTTTCTACCGAAGAATCTTTCTGGCAGATGCCACTCCTTCCAAAAGTCTTAATCTTAAAGCATAATTTATAAGTTAAAAAAACACAATATGAGTTCAGTCGGTCATTTAACTCCCCATGGATTAGTGCAACAAGGTGAACTGGAGGGAAAAGCATAAACACAAAGAGGAGGAGGAGGAGGCCAACCTCGGTGGAGTGTTTCCGCTTTCTCACGCTGAGAGACGAGTCAGTTCGATTGCAGGACGAAAGGCGTGAAATAACAAAATAGCAGAAAGATTCGTTTTGCTAGGAGCGGATACAAAGCAGACGCCTAATTCCTGCATTATTGATATTGTTCTCATAGTGTGGAAAATTTTGAATCCCTCTTCATTATTGGTATTATTACTATTGTTTTTTTTTACAGTAGCATTTGGGACTGTGTTCAAACTTCTTAATGAGTAAACACACTTATGATGTGGAACATGCTGTAAGTTCCAGATTCTGTGACTCTTTAAAAATTGAAAAATATGTTTTACAAACTTTTTCCTTTTTCAATGCGACACAGATCTTTTACATTCTTTTGAAAAAGAAACAAATCAGTTAGGGGATGAATGCAACATTTTTAACTAAGACTTTGATTAAACTCCTCTTGGATAAACTTTAACGTAACTCGGCGAATAGCCAATAAAGCTCGGTAGGTTAAAATGGCTCCGATTTATTAGATAAATGCAAACAGTCTTAAAACCTTTAGACATGCTCTTTAAAGGGTGGCATAGTTTCTTCACGACTTCAATTTGTATGTTTAGCAACAAAAAAAAAATAGATTAATTAATTAAATATTTTCATAAATTTGTGGATTTTATTCTCAAAGAATTAAAAAAAGAAATTTACATCTTTTACAAAATGAACAGGAACATATAATATTGGAGTGTAAAGAATATGATACCTAATATTTAATTTGCTTTCAAATCCCTGTAAATATTACTATTATTAGAATTTGTGTTGTTGTCCAAACTGCTGGAGTAAACACATTTAGGCTAAAACCAACATGTGGAGCATGTTAAGGAATGGTCTGATTTAGACATGCATCCTCTTTGCATGTGTAGCTTAGCCTTCCCTTTTTTCTAGGCTAACCGTTACTGTAAGTTTTATTTAATATCCAGGAACACAGCTAACATCCTTTAGGCGTAGACAAACAAACAAAATAGCATTAAAACTGTTCAGACAGAGATTTAATTTAAATTCAGACAATTTAAATAATTACTGAGTTCCACTATGAATCAAAAACACTATTCAAGAGCGATTATGACTTTAATTCCTACAGTCATTTTGGTTATAATGGTAGCTTTCCCGGGGTTTCACGTGAACATGCCAGCTCTCCCAGCACATCACACGGGACGTGCTCTGAGGCTCGTCTTCCACTCGCGCTTCCTCTCCATAATTTATGTCGTGTCTTTACAGTCGCCGCCTTTAAAGACATGACGGGGTTGTTCGGCGGCGACCGTCGAAGTTCCTTCGCTGCGTTTCTGGCTTTCTCTTGCACCCCAGAAAACTTCTGTTTCCAAAAACCCTCTTGAAATGAGATTTATCTTTGCACCTCCTACGAAAGATTGCGTTCCTTTATCAAAGTGGGAACGTCCTCGGACTACACCTGGGGAATTAATATGTTATCTATTAGCTACTACGTTGGGATTTGATTCCTGCTGGGATCAGGGAGACTCTTTTCATCAAAACATTGGTTAGACACCCGTTGCCAGCTCTTCTCCCCTCAGAGCCCTCTAAATCTGTCATGGAGGCAATGGGTTTAAACTTCTTTGACAATAAAAGGAAGGAAAAAAAAAAAAGGTCGGTGTGCTATTCTGTCTGGAGATCCGTAACGTCGTGAACTGACTTTCCCATGGACATGAGTTGGAAAAATTTCTCATCACTCTTCTGATTGGTGACTTAATAAAAACGGACGTGAAAGAGAGAACTCCAAGCTTTCTCTTTTAATCCTGTTCCACTCAGATTGGATTAGATTAAGTGACAATCTGATAAAAGTGGAGATATTGAAAATATTGTATATTGTAAAATACATTTGTATGCATTGCGTAACGTAACGTTGCCTCTCTCCCAAAATGTGGGAACGCGTTTTGTTGATGGGGACGAGAAGGTGCTTCATGTTTCATGTATCAAACATTCAAGAAAACCTGTGACGTTGTCCCTTCACTTGAAACATATCTGATCCTTTGCATTGGTCTTTCACATAAAATACAAAACCGATACAATCTTGTGGTTGCAATGTGACAACATGTAAATACTAAGCACTTTATTCTGAAGATTTTCTGCTAAATAGATTTTGATGTTAGCGCAGTGTTCACTTGTCTTCTGGGTCAATCTTTAGGAAAGATTACAGGGGCAGTAAGTAACCCTGTGGGGAAAGAAAAATAGTTTTTTTGTGTGTACTGTTCATGTTTCACAACATTGCATTATTAAAATATCGTTGGATTTTTTATTAATTTTAACTAAAATGTTTGAAGATGATAATCTTTTTGGGACCAACATGGATACATCTGCCAGACTTTTTAAATTTGCAGTGTTGTGTGAAATGTTGAGCTTTACATCATGTTATAAAGTTATTCCCTCATCAAAAACATACCTGAGTGTTGACTTGATTCTTCCATTCATATTTGAGAAATGCCTTAATCTCCCATGGCAACTGCTCAGCTGTGCAAAACACATGGGTGAACCTTAGCCCCGCGTTTGGACACAGCTCCATCTCTAAGCTGCAGTTTCCAAGCTTCCACAACTGCCCCACTCGGCTCCTTCAGACTAGCCAGCAGCAATTAGCAAACATTTGGTGGAAGAGTTCATCTGCTGAGCTCATCATAGGAGCTGCTACTGGTAAAAACGTCAAAGGGTTAAAGTGAAGTTGTGATGACTTCCTGGAGGCAGCGTTTCAGAAAGAGCAGGAGTTTTTAATGCAACAAAGGCCCAACTACAAGGTGTTAAAGTACTAAGTCAAATTCCTATTAAGTCATATTTGATATACGTACATATAACATTTTTATAAAAATTGCAGTTAACATAGTTCCTTGATTGTGCTATAGAATGGTACCATGCGGCTGGAAAACACATACTACTGGCCCTTTAAACCAACCCTCAATCAATTTGTATTTGCAAATGTGCAGTCCTACCTATTAATGTTCTGTTATTTATGCAAATGTTTTTTGTTTTTTGGGGAATATGGCACCAAAACCAGCTCCAGCCCATTGGCTGGAGAAATAGAAGTATTCTTCTACTTCTGGCCCTGCTTCCCTATGGAGCTTAGAAAGCACTCTACATTATATTTTCATTGTCAGCCGTGGAATCTGCCTTTCCTGAATCAAAATGCCGGCATAACACATTACATGTGTTAAGATATCAGCCTCGCTGTCCGCTTCCTCACGAACATATGAGGGAGAAATTAAATTACGGCTAATGCAATCTCTTCCATCCACGGCTTTGGATTAAAAGCTATCAACATACGGAGACATCCGCCCAGTATCTCCAAAGCAGGTGATGGATCTGGAAGTCAATTATAAGATACTGTAGCAGCAGTTTGTCTTGGCTTGGTGTTAAAAAAAAAAACGCAACGCAAGTGTTCAGTCCAACCAGAGAAAAACACTTTGCTTAAATGGGTTTAAAACAAACAACCTTTACCTTCAGAAAACCTTCCTCCTGAACTAAAAGCGGCGCTAATTAAATCCCAAATGTAAATTAAGTTGCAGGTTGTTTTTTTTCTCTTTTCTTTATAGAATACATTTAAAGGTTTCCTGGTCTGATATAGGGGTTAGGGTTTTCGAAGGACACACGACTTCACAACTTTTCAGGTTCCTGGAGAGCAACTCGGCTCGAAAGAGAAAAACAAGAGTTGGTTTCTCTGAGGAGTTCTTCTTGTTTGAGATTGGCTGAAAGTCGGGGCTTTGTAATCCGGTTGAGCTTCTCACGACCGACCCAGGTGGTTGCTCCCCTGAGCAGAAGTGTGCTTTGTGAAATTCTACCTGGAGGTTTGCCTGCCTGCAGAAAGCCTGCGCCACTTCCTAATGGCCAAGTTCAAAAACCAGTTCAAAAGAACAAATTTGTCGTCTGTAGAGTCGACATGGCATGCACTGCAAAACCGCTGGACGACGGACATTAGCTGAATGACAAACTTGCATAACGCAGAATTTAACACCGTGTCACGGTGTTATGCTACAAAACTAGTCACTATTTTAAATATTGGATAATATGCTCTAAATTTTTTATTTAAAGATACCATCAAATAGAGGGAAAAAAAGAGACAAATTGCAGAAATGAATAAGAAAATTCTGAAATATGATTTATATTCCATACAACTGACTTTTTGTTGTACTTTTAAATCTAGCATCAACAGTCAAACATATTGTTTGGTTAGAAAAACGTTTACAAACATGTTTTTGTTGAAACAATAGTAAGTAATAAATTTTTCCATGTGGGGACAAATTAAAACGATGCGCCACAAAAACATCAGTGACGCTCTTTTTATTCATTATTACAATTTAAATACTCTTTTTATACATTTATTATCTATATCTGGTTATCTTATTGCCATTTGCAATTCTTTAGGATGTTGAAAGTGTTTATTATGAAGAGGAAATTGTAAAAAAAAAAAAAAAATAGCCAAATAAAATCTTAGCTGCTTAGGAGAATTACTAGCTTTTCTTGTTTTTTTGTATTTTGATGTGTTGCTAGTAGGAATTGGGCCCCTTCTAATCAGGCAGGGGTAACTCAGTCTTTTTCTACATTCTTATTTAGTTAAGTAACATTAAAAAAATCCAGTGTAGAGTGATTGTAGTGTAAATGTGGCTGCAAAGGCAGCATATTGCTCATAAAAGGCAAATGTTGGAAGGAGTTCATTTTATGCATTTCTACTTTTATAAGCCAAGAAGTTGGATATAAAAAGTTCTTTTGAACACAGTTTGACAGAAAAAGTTATGTATTTTAAAATACAGGTGAGTTTTGAGCATTTTTAAGCTCATTCCTCTCCACAAAATACCAAGCTATGTACGGAAGTAACCTGATACACAGTAGCTAGCTACGTTAGCATGAAAAGGTTTGTTTAGTGCACAGAACAGAGGCTGAATTTGTCAAAAAATGTCATTTTCTGACTATAAAAATGCTTGAGTTTAAGCTGCTATGCCAACTCTTTAAGGTTGACAACCTTTTGTATCAATGTTCTACTTATTTTTCGGTTTATTTTTACAGTACCATTTTACAACATCCATCCATTTTCTAACACCCTTGTCCCTAGTGGGGTCGGGAGGTGCTGGTGTCCATCTCCAGCTAACGTTCCGGGCGAGAGGCGGGGTTCACCCTGGACAGGTCGCCAGTCTGTCGCAGGGCCATCTCACAACCATTCAACCCAATTATTTACAAATAATTTCACTCCAATCATACATACATTTCAACTGGCCCTCGTCATCCACCATTGCAGTTAAGTTCAGTTCATTATTCAAACTGATTTGAAAATGTTCTCTAAG
Organism: Xiphophorus maculatus; assembly: GCF_002775205.1. NCBI lineage: Eukaryota > Metazoa > Chordata > Actinopteri > Cyprinodontiformes > Poeciliidae > Xiphophorus > Xiphophorus maculatus. The sequence goes on from NC_036444.1 coordinate 23,769,465, forward strand.
GAAATAAAGCCAGAACCTTGTAATTGACGCGTTTCCGGTACGCCCGAATATCGGACGCACAAATGCCATCTGCTAAACAGCAGTAATAGGAAACCAAGCTGCTTCTCTCGTCCCACCGGGGTTTAATTTCCGCTTCAAAGTCAAACTGATGGGACGCCGGAAGAGGCTGCTGTTGTGTGGAAGTTGTGGTAAAAGGAGTTAGCCTATCACTAAACCTTTTTAAAGTCTAAAACAGCATCTCAGTGCTAAATACGTCGCAGCAGAGCAGACGTCCCCAACGCTAATGTCGGCGTCCACGCTTCTCAAAAAGTATTTTTTCAAAGAAACCCCATGAATGACCAGAGGTTCCTGAGACACTTGAAAGCTGAATGGGCATAAATAGCACTTTGCACCAGTCTGATGGTTGAATTACCAAAATAACAGATTAAAAAAGAAATATATTTTCTGTTCAGCTCACATTTAGTAGCGTGAAAATAGTTTGGATTCATCAATTCAAATTTTCAACTGGGTTAATTGTTGTCTATTAAATAAGTTACCACCTGTTGTGGATGATTCAAATCCAAGGTTTCAGTCATTTGGTTGTGGAAAACATTTATCAAGGAAGTTTCTCGAGTGTAAAATTATATCTGTATGCTTTTTCTTTTTTCCACAGTGAGAGAAAAGCTAAAAAACACACTAAATATTAAAGTCGTGATGAAGACTGAATAAGAGTCGGTGTTTCCAAATCGAAGGTCGGGTTTCCATATCAGTTTGCCAGCCTCTGAACCACTGTCCTTCGCCACAGAGCGCTCAAATGATGCATTAGGAGGACGAGCGCGTCTCTTCGGGGACGACAGACACAAGTGATATTAATGGAAACCATTACAGAAATCTTACATGAGAAACACAAGCCCCGGGTGAGCAGCTGTGACTGGCACCGATCGGGCCGGGCGTCGCGTTTCGACCAGGCGAGGGCAGTTATCGCATGCCGTCGGGGCGAGACAGAGGCTTTCTTCTATTTTTTTTTTCCCCGAACGAGGACGACAAATTCTCGTGCCACATTAAATGTCGCCTCTCCGCTTTGCCAGGATGACCTCTGTGGCCAATTATACGGGAGGCTAATGCTCCGGCTGACATATCTATTTGAATGGATGAGATGTTTCTGCTCATTCACTGACACAGGAGATCACACGCTTATTATCATCACAATGGTCGTATACACAAGCTTATGTAAATGCCTCCTCACGCCGTGGTGACTGTCTGGCCCGCCGCATATTAGCTTTGTGCTTGGAAGAATGGCGAGCGTGGAGAGAATGAGACGGATAAATTTAGGGTTGCCGCCTGAGCTGTAAGGGCAGCAGGCCTGTTTTTTTTTTGTTTTTTTTTCATTTATATGTCATTGTGGTTTAATAAGTTTTATCTTGGCAGATTTTTTTCTTTTGGGTAGGATAATGGGGGAGGGAAGCATTTGTGCATTACATCGTAGCTTCTAGGGCTTTCTGACCAGTAAGACGTCGGTGAATTTCCCGTTCAGGGAGCCAAACCATCAAGCAATATCTTTGGGACTCTGAAGCGATAATGAACAACAGCAAATGCATTGATTTTTTTTTTCTTCTTGTATTGATAAGATCAATTCCCAGAGTATTGAAGGCTAAATCTAAACGTGCTCTCAATGTCAAGCTAGAAACGAGAACTGGAACCTCCCCCTCCGTCCCTCGCGTCCTCCAGGTCCATCCGTCCACTTTCTCCAGACTGAGAGTGCCTTGTGGACACAAAAAAGAAAAAGAAAAAAGTGGGGCAGGCGAGGAGGCCCGGGGCTCAGGAAGAAATGGAAAAACAGCCGCCCTGGCTGCATGGTGGACTGAGCAAATAATACAGCTGCTCCAGCCCACTCCCCCAGGAAACGGCCCTCAATTAGGCCTCTTCATATTCATCTTTGCCAGCGCCAGAAGAAAGGGGGAGGAAAAAAAGGGGGCATCTGTAGGGTTTTTGGATGCTCGGGCAGAGATTTTATCTGTAGCCTTTCTGCGACTCCAATTGTTTTGGCTGGGCGATATCCTCTGCTGCCTGCTTCATTGTTTCTTCATTGGACCTCTTCATCAGACTCCAATTAGCCGAATGCATGCTGAAGGATGAGATAGAATTCATTTGTGTGTGAGAAGTGTGTGGACTCTGCTCGGCATACGATGTGTGTGCAGGCGTGTGTGTGTGTGTAGGGGTGTATTTGCAGATACACGCACACAGACTTTCACAGTATTTACCAACAAAGGGAGGTCATTTGAGGAATGAGAGGTTTGGTGTGAATGAAGTTTTGGTTAAGGTGATGGTTAGGAATAAATCCAGTTAGTAAAATGAATGTTTTTATATCATTGTGGGACCCTTTCTGTCTACATTGTGAGGTTGTGGGGACCTCTGCTCCTTCTGGGGACAAATCCCAGTCCCCATGAGGTGAAATGGTGTTTTTGGGTTAGGGCTTAGGTTTAGGACTAAGGTGTGAATTGAGTTTTGGTTAGGCTTACGTTTAGGTATGTGATGGTTAGGATTAGGGCTAGGCGGTAGAAATGAATGGAAGTCAATGGAAAGTCAATGGAAAGCTAGAGAAACACGATTCTGCGTGTGTGGCCTTGAAGTTAATACAAGTACCATGTAAGGACCATTTTTCAACAAGTGTTATCTTGTGGGGACCGACTGCTCCTTGTAGGGCCCAAAGGCCAACCCCATAAGAAGAGGTGCTGTTTTTGAGAAAAGGGTTAGGACTAAGGTGTTAACTGGGTTTCGGTTAGGTGATGTAATGGTTAGGTTTAGGGTAACATCAGGGTTAGGCTGTAGAAATTTATTAAAAACAGAGTCCCTGTGAAGACAGAAAAGAAATACTGTGTGTGTGTGTATGTGTTCTCTGTATATTACAAACAGAGGACCATTCTAACCATATTTACCAATGAAGGGAGGTCATGTATGGTGAGGACCTTTTCCTGGTGCTCACTTTTTTCAATTGAGATGCGTTAAACTAGTTAGGTTTAGTGTGCAAAAGGGTAAAGGTCAGGATTAGGCTATAAAAATGAATGGAAGTCAATGCAAAGTCCCTGTGAAGATAGAAAACATACCCTGTCTGTGTGTGTGTATTTATGTGTGTGTGTTTGTACTCAGGCTGAGCGCTGCTGTCGGTAATCGTCCCGTCTGGGGGGAAACGTCGGCTGATTTGCCTCCTGCTCTCCTCTGTTTGATTGCGCTGCTTTCTCAGCCGTTAGCTTGTTTGGTAACCTTTGACATGCAGATGATAGGACTATACTGATGAGAGAGCGCGCATGACAGGTGTTTACCGAGTTTGAATGCAAACATCACAGCCATGTACGCATTATGAAAAGAAAATTCTTCCTACCATTATATCACTTTTCAGGAGCCCACACTCGATCTGCAATGTTTTCTGTCACTTTGATGCATCCTCTAGCCATGTGGACTGCAAAAGAATTAAAATCCCCAAAATTCAATGCATCTCAAAGGCATTTTATGTCAATGAGCAACACAAAACACCTCTTATCTGTGAAGTGGAAGGAAAAAAGAATACATGGTTTTCATAACCTTTTCTGAGTAAAAATCTGAAGAGTGCGGTGTCTTCCCATGCATAATTTAATCTCAGTGTAAGCGCAACTCTTCTATGAAAGCCTCAGATGTTTGTTGTTAAGATTAACAAGCAAAAAGCATCATGAAGACCAAAGAACATAACAGGCAAGTAGAGAATACAGTTCTGGAGAGGTTCAAAGCAGCATTGGGTCTTGAAACAGTCCCAAGCTTTACATGTAGCTCTGAAAATCCCATGGAAACCGTGAAATGTGGTGGTGGTGGTGATTAGCTTTTATCAGTAGGTATATGGAAATTGGTCATAGAAGAACATCTATTGAACAAACAGTATGTTGACGATTAAGGAACAAATCAAAATCAGGAACCCTGACCCAGACAAAGAGAGCATTCATCAAATGTGAAACCACCAGACCCATGATACATCTTGTGGGGTTGGAGATAGCCGCAGCTCAATCTGCTGATCGGAGATTTGTTAGTTGTGCTGTTTACAATTTTGGCCTTTATGGGAGAGTGGCAAAAAGAAAGCAACTGTTGAAGAAAACCCATGAGGAGTCACATTTTCAGTTTGCCATCACTCATGTATCAGACACAGCAGATGTGGACGAATGTGCTCCAATCAAATGAGGCCAAAATCAGACTTTTTTGGACTTCATTCAAAAACCAGTCTTCTAGGCTGGTAGAAGACTGAAATAGTAATAGTAGCTACTGGATAGTAGATTGCCATTGTGCCCAGCTGCCCTGGTGTACACTGACAGAAGCGAGGCTGCCATGCACCGACGCCACCGGACCCTTTGACCACCAGCAGGCAAGGTGGGTGAAGTGTCTTGCCCAAGGACACAACGACAGAGGCAGGTGGAGCGGGGATCGAACCAGCTGATTGCAGGGTGAACTCCTACCTGCGCCCTATCATGTTCCACTTAACACTGACTTTGGAAATGATATCAAAGATTGGTTTATTTTTCCAGCTCCAAGTTTGAAAACCAATGTAAAACCATGCATGTCAATTTTACAATTGACATGCATGGTTGATAAAGACACAAGTGGCTGAAATGATCCAAATCCGAAGGGCAGCCGGACTCAGCCGAAGGCTCCATCATCTGGAGGGACCTCAAAGTAGAATCACTGCTTCTCCACATCGTACTAAGTCACTTAACATGGCTCAGGTGATCAGGAAGGCTTTAAGTGCCTCGCTTTGGATGTTCTCCAGGCAAGTCCTATTGGACGGCGACGGGAAGACCCAGAACCTTCTGGAGGGACTATATAACCCATCTGACCTGGGAACGCCTCCATTAGAGCTGAGGGGTGTCATTCAGGAGATGGATGTCTGGGTTTTCCTCCCCAACATGTTACCCCGGTAACCCAATCTTAGATAAGAGGTAGAGCTAAGGTGATGACACCCCTAACCCATCTCAGACGGATTGAAGGAGTAGTCAATTAACTGCATGTACCAACCCAAGCTAGTAACATTGCATTTGTCCACATTTTGTGTTTTTAAGTACTACATACATGTACAAATCATAGATAACTCATATATACAAATAAAATGTTATCACCAGGTTTCATATGCGAGGCAGCCATATTAGGGTTTGAGATTGGGAATTCAAGAAACGTTCATGTCAATTTTTGTGGTGAATTAAATGTTTCTTTTAACTTTGTTTTATGACATACAGCAACATCCCATGACTTGAGAAACCATTTGTAAGTGATTTAGTTAAAGTCTACATCTAGATCCAATTGATGATCCTAGACTTGAATATTGATGCTCAAACACTTCCCATACAATCTGAGTGAGCTTGAGTAAATTTTTATGCAAGTATGGGTACCATTTCAGTCTCTATATGTGCAAAGCTGGCAGCAACCCTCAGCTGTAACTGCTGTGTAAGGTCGTTCAATAAAATATTGATGCAAGAAGGGTTGAATAAAAAGTCTTTGAGACTTCTATCCATAAACAGTTTTTTAAACAATTCTGTGTCTTCCACCTCACAATTATGCACTACTTTGTGTTGGCCCATCATAAAAAAATCCCCCAAAATGCATTGATCCGTGAGGCTGTAATATGGGCAAAAGTGAGAAAGTTCAGTAGGCCTTGAATACTTTTGCAAGACACTGCATGTAGAATGCTCAGAGCAGTGGGTTTTTTTTATCTACATCATCCAAATGCACATCTCCAACTCACCTCCTCAATGAGGTTTGATCTAGCAGCCTGGAGGGAACACAGGGAAGAGAATGGAAGGGACAGCAGTGCGACTTCTTGCATACAGAAGCATCTGCCTGTCTGTTTCTCTGTCTCCGTCTCGCTAGGTGTCCAAAGACTACAAGTCCAGGCTTATTTTCAACCTTTCATTCCCTCAAGCAGCAGCCTCCTCTCACCCCTCCTTTTTTAATGACCCTCACGCCGCATCTCCACTCCTTTGAAAAGTTCAATCCACCTTCGCCTCACCCGGCCAGCTACTATCTGCCTGTAATAATTGAACCGCCTCATCTTTGCAGATGGACTCATTTGTCGTCTTTGTGCCGTTTTGTTCTCCTCTCTTTTCATTGGATTACTCGCTCCACCTGCCATACTTGAGGATTCCTTGACGTCCCGCAACCCTTGCTGCCCCTCATGTGGACGTAGCCGCAGCCACTACTGTCACCTACTGCACTCTGCTGGTCTCTTTTGGCATTGCATCTGCATAGTCTCCTGTACATGAAGCCTTGCAGTGAAAGAGATTAAATTTAATGGCTGCATTAATAGTTCATCTTTCACACACCTGTAATCCTAAATGTGACCAGATTAGAAGTTTGTCTCCGTTCCTCCTTGCTGGCTCTCCTGTGAGGCACGAGAAAAGAAAAGAAAAGAAAAAGCAATCATTTGGAGGATTCTCAAGGGCCCAATAGCCTTGTGATGCACCAGGTGTCATTTGCTCACTCTGCTGTGTGTCTTATCATCCTGGAGTGGTACATTACTCCTCACATACCCGCAGGAGTTTTGTGAGCTCTTGCGGATGGATGGCTCGGCACACTAACTTTGGAAAATACTTTCAGATCTTATGCGGCGTAAAATTCAGACGAGCCGCTCGCCAACAAAACACACAGCCATTTGTATTCGCTCTGCGTTCGAGAGGCCCAAGAACCGCCTCAATCATTCAGCATGTCAGTTGTTGTTTTTTCTATCTCTTTTTTTGGTAGAGTCACAGGTTTAAAATAGCTCCGGCCATTTTGGATTTGGCTAGCGCCGGTGAAGAGGCGGATGCGACGCAGCTGGCTAAAAGGTTTCTGACAGTGGCTATTCAGGCCTCCCCGGATATGTGTACGCAAACACACACGCCTTCGCACGACGGCGACACACAAAACACAGATGCACCGGCCCAACAGAACTTGGCAGGGCTGTCGCCGCAGCGCTGGCCAGAAAACTGAGGCCAGAGAATGACTTTGCTTCTCTGTGTCAGCAGCTGTCCCTCAGCGCAGAGTTTGGGGACGAAGGAGGGACTGCGACTGTGCTCTGCCTGAGTGCCGCTAATAAGAACAGGAAGCCCAGATAAAGGGCTCTCTTTCATGCTGTAGCGCTGGCATAATGAGCCCTGGCATCTGATGGATTACCCAGACTTATTTTGCAAAAAGCCTGCTTAATTTTTACTTTCGCTCTCCACTAACCCCGCGCTCTCCCAGACTGTTGAACAAAGGCCCGTCTTCTCAGCGCCTTGATGCTCTCATCGCGCGGCCATCATGCGCATTACGTGTCTTCCGCTCGCTAATCGCCCGGCGATAAGTCGGACACGATTTCCTGGAGCAGCAGACGGAAACGATGAGAGCACTCGGTGAAGATATGGCGCATAGCAGACGCCTTCAGTCACAATGGTCACGACAGAGGAGATATAGTTTCAGCTAATTTCATAAAGCCAATTCACTCAGTCGAGGAGGGAAGTGGAAGAGTGGGGGACGAAGAAGAAGATCGTATTTCTCTGATTAGCCTGAAACGCTCCTGCAGCATAGCAGCTGCATTGTGTTGGAGGTTTACACGCACATCATTAGCACTAACATGTACATCATACTTCTTTTAGGCTTTTAATTATCTTCCTCTATGACTGCCTACACAACAAACCTCAGTTATTTATAAAGACACAACGTTGCTGGGAAAGTTTTTCCAGGACTCTGATTCAAATATTTACATCCACCTTCCACTAACGTTACATGTTCATTTCCAAGTTGAAGAGAACCTGAGTGTCTTCAGCCAGTAGCAAAGGTCTCATATACAGGTCTAGAAAAATTAAGAGAGTGCTTTAAGACCTTAAATAATTCAACGAAAACAAGTTCATATTCATTTAGAAACAATACTAATGTTTCAACTCAGGAAGAGTTCAGAAATTAATATTTGGTGGAATAACCATCAGGCTTTCAACGGGGTTCAGTTCAGTTTCTCTTCATTTTTTCCAGAGCTTTATTAAAGGAGTGATCTTGTAAAGAATTTGACAAACAAAATCTCTTCTGGAGAAAACTTTTAATAACATCGTGACCTCAAAAGTTTTGAAAAAGATTTAGGCCAGAGCAATCAGAAAAACAAAACGTTGAAACATCCTGGACGGACTTTTTTTTTATTGTCAAATCACACAAGGCTTCAGTGAACCAGACGTCTTGTAACGACAAGAGGTCTGGTTGGGTGAAGGTATTCTAAGCCAACTGGTGTAGCACCATGTTGTGGAGGTCTTTTTAATAACACAAACTAAGTGGAACTACAAAGAGAGTTCTAGAATCTCATGGTGGCAGCATGTTGGTGTAGCTCTGTTACGTTGGTTCCCACTTGTTCTTTTTTTTTTTAAATTTTTGTTTGTAACTTGTTTGGTTGAAGCACTGCATCTTTGGACAGTTATCCCCTCTGGTTTCGGATGCTGTGCGACAGGAATCACTTTGCTTCTCACTTATTTTGCTTTTGGACAGTTATGATGCATAACCATGGCAAGGATGTATTGTTTTTTTTAAAAATTATTTTAACAACCGGGAGCAGCTGGTTAGCATCTCAAAAACTCAAATGAACCCTGGATTTATGGATTCAGGTCAGGAACAAAAAGCCAAGAGAGAAGGAGAAAATCCACCCATCTCCTCCATTGATTATAACAGACAAGAATCATACTGTACATGTTAATGTGGAATATTATCTGCTGCTCAGATATTGAGCTGTTTAGCATGTTGTGACAATCAGTCAGATTCCTCCTAAGATTCGTTTTGAGTTTGAACGTATCAACCTCACCAAGTGTTCTTCTTGTCACTGTGGCAAAATTCAAATCCTTTTTTAACATCCTTACTTCAGTGGATGTTGAATAAGTGGAAACCTGATCTGAAGCATCTGTTTTAGGCTTTGGAGCATTTAAAGCCGTATGCTGGTTCCTCCTGTTGTGGCCAAAGCAGCGGAAGAACCACCAGGAGGGTTTATTGTGTGACCCCAGCCAAGCAACATTCCTGTTTTGATTTTCTTTTTTTTAATGTGAAGAGTTTTTAATTAAACCACAGCTGCATTGGGAGGGATTCATAACCTTGGCAGCTTTAAAGACCAGTAGCTTCCTAACAAGGGCGAGGACCTTGTTTTCTTCTCGCATGCATGCGCCGCACAGTCAAAGAGCGAGATGTGACGGTTCACGCAAGCGGCGGTGCTTTTACCCGTGCTGCACGAGCACATGTGTGCACTCTAATCAAAGTGACTGTGTGAAAGCGACAAAATGCTTTTTCCGCCTGCTCAACTCAGGAATAACTATGGACCTGTGGCAAAGCTCACGAGGAGCTGTGCCACAGGTCTCTGTGGGACCGATCAATCGAATCGATCTAAAATTCAGCTTTAAATGTGACAACGCATGTGCATGAAGTTTTACTGGAACGCTTTTTTCCAGTCCCAGTTTCAAGCTTGTTGTTGAGCTTTATTGACAGAAATGAGGAATAATAAACACATATGAACGTGGTCACTTTAGGGTTATGGAAAATGGTTCAGTATAATTACCAGCGGGTACTAGGGCTGAAAGGATTAATATGATTAATTGTGATCAATCGATTGTTGAAATTAATCGCTATAGGCAATACACAAAAAAACTCATTTGCTTACAAAAAGACAACATATTCAGAGCAGTAATTAAGCCAAAGAGTCCAGGTACTTGAAGCAAAGGCTCAGAGCTAAAAACACAGTAACTCAGAGAGCAATCAGGGAACAAACAATGGTGATGGTCAGAGGGGCAGAAGACAGATCAGACAGTTCAGACGTGGCCCACTCAAAGCCTGATTATAGGTCTCGAGCCTATTAATAAAAATTTATCAATCGGGTTGGACACCATGCCTACGGGTTCAGGTTGGGCTAAGTTGGATCTTTCAGGCCTCATATAAACTCTTAAGAAAAACAGGCGAAAGCAGCAGCAAAGCTAAAGCTAGTTAGGATGGCCACCGCTGACAGCGGACAGTTTCCTTGTAACGGTAAGTCGTTTCTCCTCCATTAGCACATTTAGCAGCATATACTAAGTTGACAGTGCTAAGACCCTCCTTCTCGCTCTGATTGGTTGTTTTTGACCGAGAGTGATGCATTTTTGCAGACTGCGATAGTAGCACTGGGAGGAGATGGAAAAGCTCGATCGTTTCACGGATTAGCCGTCTCATATCATGCTGTCACGACATGGTGACATTTTTATAAATAAAAAAAACTTTTTTTTATAAAAGTTACATGCAATAATTTATTTTTTAAGCAATAAAAAAGTACACGAACGACAGTTTGGCTAAAAGTCTCCTTCCAGCAGGAGCTGAAACTTAAACGGCAGGCCTGCTGGGCCCCTGGGCTGCGTTAGCATCAACGTACGTACACATTGAACATTCGCGCACTAACATTTCCGTTCGGATCTGCGCTAATGGAGCATGCGAGGCGACTGTGTGTTTTCTCCGAGTCCTTGGTGCTTCTTGGTCCGCAGCCAGAGCCGGAGCTGTGTTGCAGGAGATACAGCTCGTCTGTTACCGAGACAGAAGGAAATGGAGCTTGGCTCGTCGCAGAGGGCCCCTCACAACTGTATTTCTATCAATTTGGCAGAGGGGCTCGCTCGGCCACCCCGAGCCCCCTGTGTGTGCTCATCAGCAAAGTGTCGCGTCTGCCGACAGAGAGCTGCCGTTTGTTCGGAGAGCGCTCCCCACAGAAACAAACAAGAACAAAAAAGAGGGGCCCCGTCTTTTAATTGCGGGGTAATTTGTCGCCTGACTTGCTAATTAAATTGCATCTCCAACCAGCCTGCCGTAGCTGCACAGAGTCTGTGTTTGAGACTCCAGACTTTGCCGCGAGCGGGAGCGGGGCACGGGGAGCAGAAAGGCGGGAGAAGAAATTAAGCCAAGGAGGTGATTTGCAGAGGAGACGAAAGGAAGATGAGGCAAAAGGTCAAGCGAATGGAAAGAAGAATATAATTGGATGAAAGGAGGAGAGAAGCTGGGACACATGACATCTCTGATCCTCCCTGCTTGAGTGTCACCAGAAGAGGAAGCTAAATGTGATTTGCATGTTCAAATTAGCCCCAATAATTAAACTAAGTGTGACGAACTGTGAAAACAAAGATGCAACCAAAGGCTCAAACGTGTCAAAAAGAGATTGCTTATCGTCGAAATCAGAAGTTCTTCTCACAGTTAACAGTGAAATCGATTCAGTATTACAGGATGTACTTTAAGACGACAACACGGCAATCAGTATTTGTAAAGTCACTGAGATGCTTTATTAACTCGTAGAGTCAAGTTTAAGGAAAAAAAAAACCGTGTCATCTTAAAAAAAGTATTTACAGTGAGGCAAATTTTCAGGTATTCCACACCCATCAAACTTTTAGTAACTTTTTTATCACAGACTGTATATTTATTAGGAAGTTATTTGACAGATCACACCACAGTGCGGAGTTGCAAAGTGGAACGACGAGAGCTGCATGGACGTCAAGTAAAAAACTAGAACTGCAAGCAGTTGTCAATGGGTTCCAAGCCTGAGCCGGACTTATAAGTCCAGTTTCACTGACACTTTAAGTAGACTCTAACATCATCGCAAAATAGCGATGATGAACGGACAAAGCTGGTAGAGATGTAACCCAAGAAGACTTGAAAAGACGAATATGATCACACTGCACACTTTCCAGATTCTCTTTGTGAAAAGCGTTCAAAATGCATACATTTCTCCTCGATTTCACAGTAAAATCCAGCAGCAATACAGAAATGTGCACAGCCAGTCCTGCAAAAGTGGATTTTGTGGTGGGACCGGGTCAAACACATGAAAGGAGAGAGAAGAGAAAACAAACACATCTTTCTTCTCCTTATCCACTGCGTGCGTTAAAGGACAAGATGGGTCGCCGTTTTCCCCGGAGCCACAAATGTTTCCTGTTTTTTTTTTTTACTCTTGTATAAATGCCTGTCGCATTCTGCAAAAGTGCAGAAACATGTACGACAAAAGTGCTCAGCAGGCCGCCTGGCTCATGTCCTGGATGGTCCCATCACAGGGACCCCGGTGGGGGTTGGGGGCGTGGGCCTGGTGAGGACATCCACAGATTGTTACACCCTTATACGGGTAGCTGTAGATCAGTGCCGTGATATTTTCCTTCTCTCATGTGACCCCGTAGAACCGTGGGACATGAAACGGTTCAGGTGAGGTCATGACCGCAGAATGCTGGCAAACATCAGTTTTCACGTCGCTGCTAAGAAATTTTATAAAATTGACCTATCTGTACGAATACACTGGCATGAGACTTTGCTTGTATAAACATTTGACAGGTAATAACTTATTAAGTGTGACTTAAAGGAACTGCTGCATTAAAGGAAGTGAACTCATATTTAATAAATGTGAGTGTCACGGGGGGAAAAAATCATTTACTCGAGTAATCTGATTCACTAACTATCAAAACAAAATGTGGCAAAAGTGAAGCACGACGAACATTTTCCATGTCTACTGTCTTCTTGGATCCTCATTTAAAAAGTTTGAAAGATCTTAAAACCATTTTCAAATTTTAGCTTTTCAAGGCAAAATGGCTGACATGCTAAATTTGTTGTACCCCTCTTTTATCAGATTTTTTATTTTCATTTTTTTTTTCTTTTTGCTTGATGTAACACTAAGCCTGTGCCTGTGTTTAATTAAATGCTGTATTCGCCCACTGAGCTGGACTCGTGGCCGTCGTTCTCATTATCCGTACAGTATGCCTGAGCATGTATATCGCACTCATCAGCGCTCAAAGCTATCATCCCCTGGTTCATTCAGCAAGATTTTCTTACTTATTGATTTTTCGTTTCTCCATTATCTGCCGGGCGCTGAACAAAAAAGAATGACAAACGTGACATGGTTGGGGAGAGGTACTGTCATTGTGTATGAATTTAGATAAGACATTTAAAGCTCGCAGCAGCGTCATGCATCAAGTTATCATCCGTTGTCAGCTTCTCTTTCGTCCGGTGCTCTTTTCAAAGGGCAGCCGGGTCGCTTTTGAGCCGTTATTTGAATTCAAGTTTGCTTCCCAGTGAAAGGCCTTATCCAGTTTGTTTAGCACGTATCGGTGTATTTCTTTACGTCTTTGAAAATGTACACAATGAGGCGTTCTTTTCAAGTGTTTCCGTAAATGCAGATGTTGTCTCTGTTTTGATAATGAGGCCTTGGCTCTATCTCAGCACACGGACCTTTCAAATTTATATTCACGCAGCGTTTAATAGATATCCTGTGTTCATACCTCATTTATTTTTGACAAAACACCTGCGAGGTTTTTGTTCTTCTTTGCGTTGCAGATGAATTCTCGATCAGCCTTCCTTTTCGTTTTTCAGCAACTGATGCACACGCAGGCCAGGGTCGTTCTTGAACTCGTGCGCCTCTTCCGAATGCTGATTTGATTCAAACACTAATTTCCGAAGAGACTCTTTTTTTTTAAATTTATATAAAAAAATTCAGGTTGATTCTGAAAAAAAAAAAAAAGACAATTCACACAAAACAAGATGTTAAGGGAGGCGTAGAATTTCTTTGTCTGGCATTGAAAGTAGTGAATTATATTAAAATGTACATTTTTTCTATCAGATTTCTATCAGAAACAACATCCCAGGCTGAATAAATAAATGCATTAGTGGAAAATATCAGTGAGGAATTGAATGAAAACAAAGAGAACTGGGTTTTTCAGGTAGATTCATGCGTAGTCTTTAAGTGGCTCTTCAAAGGCCTTAAGCTTAATGAAAATGTGAGATATTGCCGAAAGAGCAGCTCAAAAGTCTGAAAAGCTGATTGAGATGTTAGTCACAATGCTTTCTGGAGAACTCATTTGTAATACTGGTGAATTAAAAAAGGTGAGGTGACAAGAAGCCTCCTGGTTAAGGACTACTCAGGGTTTCCGGACAGAAGGATCCACCAGGATAGTCAACTCTTGGATTCTGGAGGAACAGCTCTACACCAGGCCAGCGTCCAGAGATTGGTCAGCATTGCTGGCAGTAACTCAGACACGTTTCCAGTGACAGCTGGACTCCACCAAGTTGCTCTTTGCCACCAATTATGTTCATAACCCAGGGACAGGCAAAGTCCCTGGGTTATGAGAAATTTCATCTCTGCTTTTTGCAGATGATGTTGTTCTGTTGGCTTCATCTGATGGGGATGCACAGTTTTCATTCGAGCAACCCGCAGGCAAGTGTGAAGGAGAATCGACACCTCCAAATCCAAGACCGTGGTCTCGAGCGGGGAAAAGGACAGAGTGCTCTCTGCGGGTCAAGGACAAGGTCCTGCCCTGAGTGAAGGAAGTGTCTAGGGGTCATGTTCACAAATGAGGTGAAAATGGAGAAGGTGATCGGTAGACGGATCATTGTGGCAACCGCTTAAGCTGCTGCTCTGCAGGCCAATGCTGGTAGGAGTTCATGGGATTAATACCAAATCAGGTTTATGCTAACAGATAGGGCGACTGTGGCTCTATGTAGTCGTCTTGCGATCGAAAGGTTGTAGGTTCGATTCCAGCTTCCTCCTGCCACATGTCGATGTGCCTCTGGGCAAGGCACTTAACCCCAAATTGCCTACCGATCTGCGTATTGGTGTATAAATGTGTGTGTGTATAAATGTATGTGTGTTTGTGAGTGCGACTGGGTGAATGTGACTCTAGCGTAAAGCTCTTTGAATGGTCAAAATGACTGGAAAAGCGCTATATAAGTTCAGTCCATGTACCATTGAACAGATACATAGTGGTTGATTCATGCAAACACTTCCAAAGTTAGCATACACACAAGTACATACAGAAATACAGGACTTAACTGAACCATAGCTTAGCTTGTATTAACAAGGCTAAACACACTTTTGTGAGTTTTTAAACATGCGGACGGGGTTGCGGAACCAAAGGTGCGTCACATATGTCTAATAACATTGGATTGTTGTCAGGATAATCTTGTTGGCTCTTTTAATGAATTCACTGCTTCAACTTCAGCTGCCCATAACATGCCAATGCCTTCAGGTGGCTACCACTGAGTGCAGAGCTCAAATAGATGCTCGAGGTGTGAACATACAACAACACATCCTACACTGAGTCAATGAACATATCCCATCACACCAACCTCCTGATCACTGAAACACTGGAGGCTGTTTTTACCTTTCTGATTTAATGACAAGCGGATAGCTCCAAGAGTGCAATGTGGCAACCTCCCTTTTACCCCGAGAGACTTGTTCACCGCCCTCGGCATCCAGCGAAGCACTCCGCTAACGTGAGATGTGGTGCAAGCTCCGTTCAGCCATTGAGGGAAAGGTATTATTCTGAGATCTGATTCACCTTCGCCACATTAGTTGCAGTGTTCTGACAAACAGCTTAAATAGGCTTTGCCACGAAAGTGATTTGATATGAGAATCCCAGGGGGCACAATGGGCTAGATTAAGCATCAGCTTTGTGTGTCGTGGAGCTCTCTCTGTGTGAGTGAGCACGTTTGATGACTAAAGGCAATCAGCTGGAGGCGCTTAAGCTCAACGCTCTTTCCGCTTTGAACGAGTCTCTATGTCGACATGAGAACCAAAGCTTGAAATGTGGTAAACTGGTCCACTAGCATAAAAAGTCATTTTAGTGAACTTATCTGCTGTGTACATGTTTGAAGTCCTCTCACGCTCCACGTTAAATTGTAGTAGCTTGTTTGTTGTGTTACATCAAAAGTGTTCATTTGGTGGTTCTTTCCTCTAAAGAGTTCTACTCCACATCGGTTTTAGGTTTTCCTCGCGAGGCCGTCGTTTGAACATCTTGTGTGATCAGATTAACAGATTAATTACCTGATCCCAACAACAGAATATATACACACAGCGCCACTAAAAAGTCAATCATAACTGAAAGATTTTGACACATTTTAGCCACAAACTTCAGTTGTTGTTTTTGTGTGTGTGTGTGTGTGGGGGGGGGGGGGGGGGGGGGTGCGTGTGGGTGTGTGTGTGTGTGTTTTTTATTCTAATTAGAAACACAATACAGCTTCGGAAAAAATGAAAGAGACAACTTAAAGTTATCAGTTTCTCTGATTTTACTCTTCATAGGGTATATGTTTGAGTAAAATGAACATTGTTCTTTTATTCTATGAACTACTGACAACATGTCTGAAATTATTTACAGAAAATGAGAAATGGTCAAAATACGGAAAAAGACGCAGAGCTTTCAGATAATGCAAAGAAAACAAGTTCATATTTATTTAGAAACAACAATACTAACGTTTTAACTCAGGAAGAGTTCAGAAATCAATATTTGGTGGGATAACCATGAGGCTTTCAATGGGGTTTAGTGCAGAGGGCTCTTCATTTATTCCAGAGTGGATATGAAGTGGAAGGAAAATGATGCATTGTTTTCTAATATTTGTACAAATAAAAATCTGAAATGGGGGATGTGCATCTATATCCAATAGGGTTTTATAAAGGAGTGTTAGAGTAAACATTTATAGAGTTCTATATTTATTAGCCTGTAATTTATTTGGGAATATCAGAGCTAAGGCCCTCTTTTTTAGTATATATATATATATATGTATATATATATATATATATATATATATATATATATATATATATATATATATATATATATATATATATATATATATATAGCAACTGATTATGCCAGCATCTTTCAGAGCATCTGAGAAACTTTTCTTGTAAGATGATTTCTAAGAAAACTTGAGGAAAAATATGAACATGTTGATGAATCTGAACATAAGAGCTGCGCACCAACCTGGGCAGACACCCTTGAATATTCTCCTGCTAAAGCTAAATCCCTCATTTGTGCCACAGGCATGCCTTTTATTCTGTGGTAGATCAACGATACTCTCATACTTCTCTGCTGCCCTCTACTGGACGATCTTCAGAAGCAATAGGAATTGCCCCATCCAAGGTGAAGGTTTCCCCGTAGACACAATGTACTGAAAATGAGACATGACAAATCTGATGAAATGAGATTCAGAGGATGATGGTAATGATATGCTCTGAGATAATATGGCCATGCGATTCGTGATTGGCGGTCATGATTACACGTGCTGCATTTTATAGCCTTTTGGCAGGTGATTTCAGCGGGCGGCGATAACGCTAATCACTGAGATCATCTGCTGTTGGAGAGTTTGATTGGCAAGGAATCCCATTTGATGCACATGCATTCTAGTGTGTCACGGCTTCTGAGAAAACTTCACGCTGTATTCTCACACTGGGGTAATGTCCCCAAACCCGTTGGGATTATCAGTGTAATGCCCTTTTAACTGCTCTGATTAGCTACTTATGCCTTATTAGCTTGCTGCACCACAACAAGAGGATACCGCCGTCCTTACATCGTTTCAGTGTTTGTTTTGGGCAGCAAAATCAGAGGAAGTCTCTAAGGAGCTTTCGGAAATGCTGTGTGACCTTCAACAAAGTTCAAAGCCACGTTTTAACTGCCCAGTAAAGTGGAACATCGACTGTCAAACACGCCACAGATCAAGCTAATGCTAATGCTAATGCCTATGTGGTCTGCCCGTGGGGCAGAAAAGTACAAAGGATGTGTGAAAAGCACTTAGTGGCTTGCACTGCGGTTCAATGGAGCTCAAAGACAAACACATTTACATTTTATTACCTCATTAGACATGGGCAAATTACCTGTATCAAGGCTTGAAATGGCGATAGCTGTAAAAATGCTAACATTTCACCTTGACACCTTTCCAATGATTTATAGTCCTTTTCGTAAGAGGACAGAAAAAGCATCTGAACATCATCTTTTTTCCGGTTGTATGAGGACCCCTCCCCCACCTATTGTTTGCCAAGTCAGTTGATTGGGTGACTGAAGGTTTTTACGCCGTTCCCTGTCCCACCAGAAAACAAATTTTGGCTAATGTGAAACATTTCAAATCATGAAAAACACACAAATCTCCAGACTTGTTACTTGAACAGACAGTCTGACTGACTACCCAATAAATGTTAACTTGGGCAGGATTTTCTAAATTTAGTGAGAGATTTTGCCACAGTAATAAAAAAATTATATTTTTTGCACATTTTACCAAGTATGCTAATAAATGTAACACTTTTTTTTTTCTCGCTCTCTCATTTTTTATTTTTTTTACAAAAAACAAACACATTTTTATCAAATTTCTACTTTAGGGAGCATAAAGAACTGCAATTTCCTTTTAACTGACACCAAAACGTAAACAGCGAGCTGGTTGCAGAGAGAAGCCGATAAATTCCCCCAGAAGAGACGATAGTATTACGTTTATTTCTCAAGTTATGTGCATTCATATTCGAGTTATGACTCCATTTATGTGTCTGGAGGTTTTCTGTCAGTAGGAGAGCCTCCCCGCCCCCCCGAGTCTCCTGCTCCTCGTTGCAATTGATTTTATATACATTTTCAATAAACATCAAGGATCTAAATGCTCTACTTATTATCATCTTTATGTTATTTTATCAAATGCTCGTGCACAGCCCAGAGTTACACGCCGTCAGCGCCGAGGCAGACGTTCCCTGGCCCAGGAACGCTGCAGCCCTGGACTTTTAACCTCCTAATTAATGAGCAACCTGCTCCTCCACCTGAGCCGCAGATCTCATACTCCTCAGCGTACAGGCCAAATAAATATTGTGATTTATGTTTTTTGCCTTTAGTAAGAAGCTGTTATACATATTGTAGGTGTTTATATGATAAATTAAGACAACTTATCATATAAATAGTGTGGTGAAAAAAGAAGAATATATGTTTTTGTGTGTTGTTTACAAATTAAATCTTGCCTCAGGAATACTATTACAACTATTTATTGAGAACGTCTACAAAAAGCGATTTTCAAGTCTTGCCCACAGATTCTCAATTGAAACTTTGATTGGGCCGTTCCGACACAAACATAGTATGATCTGAGCCATTCCTTTGTAGCTCTGGCTGTATTCTCAGAGTTGGTATTTTAGCTCCAACCATCAACTCTGCCCAGCTTATCCGTCTCTGTTGAAGAGTAGCATCCCCACAGCATGATGTTGCCACCACCATGTCTCACCATGTTTCATTGTGTTCTGTTTTAAGTCAACTTTAGGATTCATGGCATGCATGGCATTTCATCTTGATATGTTGTTTCAATTGGTCTTTTAACGTGTTTTATGTTGCTAAAGGCACGTCTGGGGATGTGCATTGCAAATTAACTAAGGCTCTAAATGTCGTAGTGTTCTGCTTTTTGATTAAACTTAACACCTGTTCCCATGCAAATAAAAAGTAAAAATCAATAAAAAACATTTTTAAAGACCAAAAAGTTCAAATTCAGGCTAGCAACGCAAGCTGTACTTCAATTCTTATTGGTAAAAACGTTTGAAAATTATGCAGTGATCTCCTACGACTTAACATAAATGTATTATGTCACTCTATCCGCCTTCATACAATACATATATATATATATATATATATATATATATATATATATATATATATATATATATATATATATATATATATATATATATATATATATATATATAGTATATATACCATAAAATGCGGGGCTTAATCACTTTCAAAACAGTCGTTTCTACTATGTACGGTGAACAATTGTTAGACAGATTATATATATATATTTAGGCTTCCTAATTGGACTAATCTACTGTAACTTCACACCTCACCACTCGGCGTCCTGATGGGTGAGGAAGTGAGGAAGTGTGTGTCAGAGTTTCGCCACTTTGCAGCTTTAAGACCTTTTATTTGCAAGCAGCTTCTCCAGCAGTAGCAGGTGGCTGTCAGTTTGTGTATTAGGGGGGTTGTTTCAACAACTATGGATTATTGAGTCTATAAGGGGCGGAATGAAAGTAAAAAAAGAAAAAAAAACAGAGGCAGAGACGCTGCTTCTGGGAGCTGAACAGTTGGTCTGCATCACGGCTCTGATCCACGTCACCCAATTAGTGACTAACACGACTCCACGCTGCAGTGACGCTTCTTGTTGCTAAAAATAAAAATAAACAGTTTAAATACTGGAAAATAACATTTCTGCTAGCAGATAATTGCCATATTTCAAGCAGATACCTTTTCTTCTGTGTTCAATTTGTGTACCTGCAGATTTACTTGGTTTTCGTTTCAGTTGAGAAACAAAAATACAGCTCAGTAAAAGATCTAAACGAACAAAGACGAGCTGCAGAAAAGCCAAAGGTGACGTCTCAGACACTGTTCATCTTTACATTCGTTTTGATGCATTTAAGCTGTTTTTTGTCGCTTTGGTGAGATAATAAATTGTAATGTTTATTGTGAATTTTTCTCCAAACAAGGTTAAAACTGGACATGAAGGCTAAAATATAGCTGTTGGATAAATATTCACAAGAAAGCAATAACTTATGCTGCTGGAATTGTTGGTTTTTTTCAGGGGGGGTTTCTATTAGCAAGTTTCTTGGCATAGTTGAAGCTTTTGAGCACAGTCCCAGCCCGTCTAGTAGCCTTATCCATTCTAAAAACCATTCTAATACCTGTTTTTGAGTGAGTTTGGGAGCGTTCTTGTATTAAAACCTTTACATCCAATGGGGTATACATTGTTAGTGTGCTGCTGCAACAAGTGAATTTCTACTCTGCATCCATCCAACTCTTGTTCTATTTTTAATTCTATTGGAGATGTGTGTTGTAGTCACAGTTCACCTTTTGGAGAAAGAAATGAAAAAAGGTTTATCCTAGAAAATCCCCCAAACTCCTACCACCGTCTCTACCGTCATCTTGTCTTATGTTAACGTCTGACTAGAAGTTCAGGAATAGTTGAACATCAGTGGTTACTTGTGGAATTAGACATTTAATTTCTCCAGCCACTGATTGGATCTTCTTCTATCTGTTAAAGCGACTTGCTTCTCTTTGGTTTGTGACTTCATTAGCTAATCTCAAAGAGGCAGCTTGATGTGGCCAACCTGTGTATAATGAGCCTGGGAACTTTGCTGGATTAGCGCGGGATAATTGTTATGAGACTGCAATCAAAGATTCAATTAGGATGCAGGTGCTAACTTATCCCCCCCCCACACACACACGACTGTTGATTTGCAGTGTGTTCATTTCAAATTAGAGTGTTAGTCTTTCCCTGACACTTAATCCCAGACAGCGTTTGAGATACGTGTTGACTGTCTGTTTGGATAATTTGTTCTTTTTCACATTTCGTCACATTACAACCATAAACTTCATACAGGTTATTGAGCAAACAGCATTATGAAGACCAAGGGACGCACCAGGAAGTGTCAGGGAGAAAGTTGTGGAGACATTTAGAGCAGATTCTAAAACGATAATTCAAGTTTTGAACATCTCATTATGAGATATCTATTCACATAGAGACTTTAAAATATTGCTCCATGACCGAGCTCAGGCTGTTTTGAAAAGAATGGGTTAATATTTCCGACGTCTCCATGTGTCAAACATTTATCATTTTCACAAAATCACGGTACACATTAAAGTTTGCGGCTGTAAACGCGGCAATATGTAAATAAACGCAATGAAAGGCAATGGACACCAGAGGGCAGCAGAGGAAGAAACCTGGACGGCGATCTTGGCAATACACCCACGATGAAAAAGAAACCCAAAGACCAGCCAAAGAACTAGAATATATAGACATGTGTATCTGCCTTTAGCAAATTATACTGTTTGTAAGACTCTCGTTGTTTAATGTTGCTTAACTAATGTACGTGTCTTATCTGTTGTAGTTTAAACTGAGGTAATAAAGTTGCTCAGTATTTCATCTAACAGATGGGATTAGCTGGATGCATCCAGACATGAATGTATAGCTGTTCTATTTATTGGGTTTCTATGGCGTAGCTGTTGTATTGTTTTGGTTGGGAAATTTGCCTGCTACAGCAACGAATCACTTTCACTAAGGTCGGTCTTTAATGCATGGATATCACTGTATGTGTGAAAATAATGTCATTCGGTATGATTAACAACGCTATTAGGACAAAGTAAAAGCGATGACTCCTCTTCTCGTGTGTTCGTTGCTAACTGAGCGCTAATGCTAGCTAGGCGCACAGTTAGCTGCCAGCTCAGCAGTTGGGTTTGTTCTTACTCTTGCTAAGGTTAAATCAAAGTGAATGACTGGTACCTCGCGAAAGTCGTTGTCGGCATATATAATACTGTTAAATAAAAATGTATGCTTTAGTCATTAAAGCTGTTAAATGTGGTGATAGCTAGCTGTTGGGACGTTAGCATTATGGACTGCAGGTGATGCTAACCGCTAACTGCTGTTGGTTCTATAATTTAATTGTTTGTCCCACAGCCCCGGGTATTGTTAGTGGTGAGCATCGCAAACTGGGCTTTTGAACACATATTGTTAATATTGTCATACATTAATGTTAGCGCTAGCTTTCAGAAGCGAACCCAAAGTTAAACAGGTAAATGATTCTCTCTGTACAGGTGAAACTTTTCTAAGACGTCCGTCTAAAAATATATTTAAGGTTTGGTTTTTTTTTATGTTGTTCACAATATGTATTTAGACAGATGGTGGTTTAATAAGATATTCATTAGATATTTATTAGCAACATTTTTTGTAAGTAGTACTAAAGGAATCTAGAAATAATGAATTGATGTAACGTTAAGATAGTTGACCATTTATTTAAGCTAAGCTGACTATTTAAAACGAAGCATTACTTAAAAATGGATAAACCCCGTTCAGTTTTCTGCATATAAATTCCTTTAATTTTTTTAATTTTATTTTAATGTGGAATACGTCAATAATGTGTAATGCGTCTTTTTATATAGTAAAATCTGATTATATAACTTCTGTCTCTCTCTCTCTCTCTCTCTCTCTCTCTCTCTAATAATAGAGGTATTCTCTCCTACGGAATTTTGTTTCTTTATTTATCAATTTTTTTATGTAAAGCATTGCTATACCAGTATGTATAGCAATATACAGTACATACCAGTGCTATACCAGTACAAAAATAATTACCATGTAAGCATTTATTGTACTATTATGTGGGAGCCAAGGTGTTGTAACATAATTTAATTTTTTTGACCTTGTGTGCTTTATTACTTTCTCATTGATTCAGTTGGCAGTACCTTTTCTTGCATATGGGCATTTTACAATATGTGGAGATAACTCATACTGTTTGAACAAGAGAAGTATTATAAGCATGTTTGTATAATGTTTTAAACTCAAATTTTAAATATTTTACTGTGTCTTTTGGGGTTCCTTTGCACTGACAAATATTGGAAAGTAGGAAATATTTAGCAATATGAATGGATATTATTAATTTGATTATGTTCTATTTAATTTTGTATTAAAAGTCAACTCATTTTCTCTTTGTATTTAATAACAGCTTTAATATGACATTTCATATTAAATATTTAGACATTTGGTAGCTGTCCTGGTCCTCAGTCCTCTGTTTCTTTTTTCTTTAATAAAACCTAAATTAGTTTATCTGCTTACATACACAATGATAGACATTTAACAGAATTGGTTGCTGATTTAAATTAGTGTTTCTAAATGCATTAGTTGGTGATTTCTAAGCTAATCTTTTGTTACTGAAATCTCATTGATTACTGTAGAGACAACCCAATGGGTTGTCAGTCAATTTCTAAAATGACAGAGATATTTACCTTGAGTCTTGAATCTTTTACTTGAGTAAACGATGTGATAACAAATCCTGCTTTACTCTAGTCCTAAAATAGCATCAAGCTTGTACTCTGTGAATGAATATATGTAGGTTGAGCCCCAGCAGAGGGCAGTGCTGCACATTTATTAAGTGATGTCTGGAGAGTTCATTCGTTGGGGGGGGTTCTCATATTTTATGTGTTGCTATTTGCCTTTAATATGTTTCCTCACAGCTGAGCTCTGGCATCTTTCAGCCCGACCTGTAAGAACTGCCTGGGCAGTCCTAGACAGGGGCCAACAGGGGCCAGTCCCCCTGTAAATCTGGTACGGATCCAAGTTTTTGCTCCCGTTCTGAAGACATATTATTTAATTAGTTGTTTTACGATATGCGCTGACACAGAAACAACAACTAATTCCTGCCTTCACAGTTTTACTTTAACAGTGAATTCAAAAATTAAGCTGGTGCACTTTTGGCTTCAGTCGTATTGACATTGACATCTCAGTTTTGATATATTAAATCATGAAATGTTTCCCTTTTTTTGTTTTCCAATCTTTTGTTCTGAACAACTGTCAAGTTTATTTGTAGCAGAGCAGTTAGGTTAGGTTAAACTTTATTAATCCCAAAGGGAAATTAAGGTTATCTGTTGCTCACACATTAATTCACATCCACACAACATTAAAATTGTACATCTGGAGACATCCATAAAAGATACAAGAATATAATAAATAAATACATTCCCACTAAAAGAAGTCTAGTAAAAGTGCTTAAATATGTTAAAATATGTTAAAATACTAGTTAAAAGTACTTTATGCCACAAAAACATGATAAAGCTGCTCGGGGTTTCCCCCAGAAAAACTTGCTAAGCCTGGTGCTAGGGCAGTCATCCAGCCCACCGCCATGTTTTTGAGTAAAAAAAATGTATAAGAATGACAGGATATTTTAAAATATCACTTGATAGTTATGCGTTATTGGAAGACTGGAAGATGAATACCTAAACACCAAATATAAAGTCTTTAAAAAAGGCAATAATTAAAAAAAACTAAAATAAATAAACAAACCTGGTGGGGGCACTAGTAAAGCCTGGTGGCCCGCCAGGCTTATAATACACTGTGGGAAACCCTGCGGCTACCATTTATGAAACAAGCAATAAACATTACGTTTTATCAAATCCCATTTTAAAAATAATCAAGAAAATACAGTATATGTCCATTGTATTGAACAATGTTCCAGTTACTAGGAATCAAAGGCAACACTAAACAGGTGAGGTTTTAAGTCTTAATTTATAGAAACTGAGTATTTCTGAGTTCCTTTATGTTCCAGATTTGTGGAGCATAAAAACTGAATCTCCATCTTTGGTTCTGGTTCTGGGAATGCAAAGTAGACCAGAATCAGAAGACCTGAGTGGTGTGGAAGGTTGATACAACAATATCAATGTCCATTTTATATTTTGTATTTAAACAAAATATAACCCCGCTGACCCTAACTTGGCCGCTCTGGTCAAATTGGTCTAGAACCGCCATTGATGAGCTAAAACCAAAAATGCTTAAAAAGTCTCTGAAGAATTGAACCAGTTTTGATTGGTTCAGCTTGTCAATTCACACTAGTTATGTCTAAATGCCACAACAACATTTTCCACCTGGTTACACACATAAATTCTAACGTTGGTTGCCGTACGAATGTTAGCATGTTAACGTTTCAGGCGGTACAATCCCTCTGCCCATTTGAAATACAACTTCTCTAGCATTTCCAGTGAACTGCGTTTTCGTTCCCCGTCACTTTCTCATTAATGATTGATAGCGGCAAGACATTTCTATTAGAGGAAACATGGCCAGCCAGGAGGAGAGCTTGGAGCCAAGGCTGGGAGGAGTTTGGATGAAAAGTAGATCCAGCTGCAAAACGGAGCAGTCTATTTCCTGGCATTGCTGTTCACTGCCTCCAATGAGTTTGAGGAAGAAAAAAAAAAGCTCGACCCATTTTTAGCCGGCTGGCTGCTTCAGATAAAACCCTACCTTAGTTAATCACTGACCTTTTTGGATCTTATGTAAATGCATATTAAATTTACAGATATTAAGTTTCAGATTTCCTGTTTTTTTTTTTCCCTTGCTTTTATTGAAAGTGATGGATGAGCAGACGGGCTCTCCTGCAGGCAACGCTGACAACAACAGCCAGAGAAATGGAGACGAGGTAAGAGGCTAACAAATATCAAATGACACATTTTTCCACTTTTTTTTTTTTTTTCCTCTCTCTTTATTTTTTTCCACTGAGGGCAGGAAACTCCCACCAAAGCTGCTACCTGGCGCCTTCCCCTGTCGTTTCTCAACTTGTGCTGTTCCCGCAGAAACCTCAACGTGGCAGCTGGACCAAAGGGAGGAAGAGGAAGAAGCCAATGAAGGACAGCAACGCGCCCAAAGCTCCCCTGACGGGCTACGTTCGCTTCATGAACGACAGGCGGGAGCAGCTGCGGGCGGAGCGTCCGGACGTGCCCTTCCCAGAGATCACCAGGATGCTGGGCAATGAGTGGAGCAAGCTGCCCCCGGAGGAGAAGCAGGTCAGGATGAGAGGTTGCCAGACGGCGCTCGGCTCTTGGGCGCGCAACCGTGAAGAGACATGTCTGGAAGGTGGTGTTTGTGTTGGCTTCCCGTCGCTGCGGCGGCGGCGTTCAAAACGGGACGGCATCAGAATCGACAAGCAGGAACGAAAGAGCGTGGAAAAGTCTTGTTCTAAGCCAAACAACTAAATGTTAAATTTTTGTCTGAAACATGTCACTCTTTAAACCCTCCAACATAGATATTTTGTTTCTTTATGGAATACCTGCACAGATTGTCTACAAGACAGTAACCCTAACCCTATCTAATGACAGCCCTTTATCTTTTAAAGTCAAGTTTATTTATGTAGCACATTTCATCAACAGTGGAGTTCAAAGTGATTCACACAACAAAAACACAACACAGTAACCAAATATGAAACAAGCAATAAACATTATTTTGTCAAATCTCATCATCAAAAACAAGTAAATACACATTGAATATGTTGATCAATGTTCCACTGGCTGCTAGTCAAAAGCAACTCTAAAAGTAGTCTTCGCAGTTTTCTGGAAGTTTGTTCCAGATTTGTGGTGCATAGAAGCTGAATGCTGCTTCTCCTTATTTGGTTCTGATTCTGGGGATGCAAAGCAGAACCAGAAGACCAGAGAGGTCTGGAAGGTTGATACAACAACAGCAGATCTGTAGTGTGTTTTGGTGCTGAGCTGTTCAGTGATTTATAAACTAAGAGTATTATAAAGTCTGTTCTCTGACCTACAGGGAGCCAGTGTAGGGACTGTAGAACTGGAGTTATGTGCTCCGTCTTCCTGGTTTTAGTCAGAACAAGAGCAGCAGTCTTGTGGATCAGAGCTGATCTTTTTAGGCAGATCTGTGGAGACGCTGTTGCAGTAATCAACGTGACTAAAGATAAACGCATGGATGAGTTTCTCTAGATCTTGCTGAGACATTAGTCCTTTAATCCTGGAAATGTTCTTCAGGTGATAGAAGGCCGACTTTGTAACTGTCTTCATGTGGCTCTGGAGGTTCAGGTCGGAGTTCATTACTACTCCCAGGTTTTGTGCCTGATCTCTAGTTTCCAGCTGTAATAACTGAAGCTGTATGTCGACTCTACATCGTTCCTCTTTAGGTCCAAAAATAATAACTTCAGTTTTGTTTCTGCTCAGGTGGAGAAAGTTTTGGCACATCCACACATTTATCTATTCAGTGACTGGATGAGGTCAAAGGTCACCTGGTGACATCGTAATGTAGAGCTGTGTGTCATCCACATAGTTATGGTAGCTAATATTATTTCCTGTTATAGCCTGAGCTAATGGGAGCATGTAGAAAATAAGAGGGGTCCTATGATTGAACCTTGGGGTACCCCACATGCCATGTGACTTCTAATAAGAAATTTACTACTGAAACAAAGAAATCCCTGTTCTTTATGAAAGATTCGAACCAGTTGAGCACTGGACCGGAGAGTCTGACCCAACTCTCCAGGCGTTCCAGTAACATGTCATGGTCAACAGTGTCAAAAGCTTCACTGAGGTCCAACAGAACCAACACTGTGGTTCTGCCACAGTCCGTATTTATATGGATATCATTGATCACTTTGACTAGGGCGGTCTCCGTTGATCGTTGTTAAGAAACTATTTAACTATTGAAACATCTTTTTCAATAATCTTGCTGATGAATGGAAGGTCGGAGGTCGGCCTGTAATTCTGCCAATCTCCAACCTGGTTTGGTTTGGTGACTTTTTGTTAGAAAAATCTCTAGCTGTTTATTTTTTGTTGTTGTTCTCGTAATCACTCTATTTTCTACTAATAATAAAAACTAGCGTTTTCGAAATGGATGCATGGACTTTTGAACGTGTGCCGCCTTCCCTCCGCAGCGATATTTGGACGAAGCGGAGCGAGATAAGGAACGCTACATGCGAGAGCTGGAGAAGTACCAGAAGACCGAGGCCTACAAGCATTTCACCCGGAAGGTCCAGGAGAAGCAGAAGGGCAAGAGGCACCGGGGAGGTGAGACACGGTCAGGCGGCCGGCTGCCTTTCCCTTTTTTTCGGGGGAGGAGGAAGAAGGGACTTCCTGTTAGAAAAGTGTTTTAGTGAGACACTTCCTGTGTCTGAAGATGTTTGGATAAACCAGTCATTGTTGGCTGAGGAGTCCTTTCCAGACAGGGTGACTCACAGGAAGTTGAATGTGTAATGAGGGTAAGTGGAGGAGGAAGCAGTCAGGAAATGGGTGGTTTCTCTTTTTTGCGTGACCTTTCCGAGTCCTTTTACCAAGACATCAAATCACCAAGCGATCAACTGGTGCTTTGGGTTGCAATAAGTTCAATCTGTATGGGCAACTTTTGCAGACGCCTGTGTGGTTGAAAGAAAGTCAGGGAATTTTTAAAAGAGAAATGCTGCAACTTTTTCCCCTGAAAATCGTCTTCGCACCTTTCTCCTTTTTTAATTAGAATAAGTATTCAACACTTCACAATTTCTCATAGTAAACATGTTTCTGAAGGTGCTAGTGACACGAAATGTTGAGCAGGTGTTTGTAACAACCCAACACTGCAAAAACAAAAATCTTACCAAAAATGTTTTTCTTCTAGTTTCTAATGCACATATTTTAGTACACGTGAGATGAGACAAAACTAATTTAAAAGTAACTTTTCGGCAAGATAAATAATTGTGTTTGATGAAATGAAATGGCAACAGACTTGCATATAGCACGGTTTCAACCCTACAAGGATTCTCAGAGACGCTTCACATGAAATCGGTAGTTTTAAGTAAAAAATAAATAAAAAAGGAATACATTTCATTTTACAAAACAAAAATTTTAAGTTAATACAGTTTTAAGTCGATAATTCTTGAATATAGGTACAAAAAGTCCTATTTCCATTGGCAGACTTTTTCACTTAGAACAGAAAAAATGTCCTATAATATGTAAAAAAAAAAAAAAAAATCTATATTCAATAATTATACTTTATCTTGCTGAAAGCTACTTTTAACTTAGTCAAGCGTACTAAGATTTTTGTGCTAGAAACGTTTGTGAAGATTTTGTGTTTTTGCAGTGAAGTAATCACTGCAGAAAAAAACCGAAACAAATGAGTTCAGAAATGAAGTTGTGTGTAATAATGTGAAAACAAGTAGGGGAAAACGTATTGGAAGAAATAGTATTAGAAGTATATTTACTATATAAAAATAGTTTATTTCACCCACTGTAATTCAAATCAGAACTACAAATGCTAGAAGTGTATTTTGTCCAGTCAGTGTAGAAGTAAAGGTAGCAGTGTGTCAGGTAGATCGCAATATGAAAAGCAGCTAAACATAAGATTCAGTGATCTTCTTTTTGCCATTTTTGGCCATATTTTGCATCTGTTTATCTTGAAACTTTACATCCCCAGCAAAAAAAAAAAAGTTGAGGAAAAACAGCTCTGCTTGGTGAAAAAAAAAAAATCCCATTTCGACTGAGCTTGAAGGATTGCCTCATTTGAGCTGATTGACATGAAGTGTCGACATTTTTATTGACCTCTGTTTTCGTTCATTTCCCTGAGTTTGTAACGAGCTGATGACAGGCCTGCAATCCCAGAAAATCTGACTCATCCGTGATGATGTCCCCTTCATTTATTCTTTCCTTCCTCTCCAGATGTTGGGCACCAAGTCGCCAGCGAGGCTCTTCATGAGGTCAGTAAGTCTTTCCTGCCTGGTGGTAAACGCTCAAAATTGCCCTTCATAAGTGCTAACTATCATATTTCATTAGGGGAAGAAACCCTCTTCTAGTTCATTTAAGAGTTTTATGTGTTACACAACCCTATTAAGTCATGGGGTGAAAAGCTCTTACCTAAGGGGTTTGTGAGTTGGGCCACAAATTAGCTGGACGTTTTATGAAATGATCACAAAAACATTAACAACAAAAAAAAAGATGAGTCTTAAAATCATTTTACAACACTCAGCTTCCTGAATGACTTCAGGGATGTGGAAAATCTAGCCGAAGAGGGTGAATTTCTTTTTCTCTATGCTTTCCTCAAAGAGCAGCAGGCGGTTACGAAAGAGAACTCAAACCAAATGGATTGATGAAACCATTTCACTCACTGAGATCTCTCTGGCCAGGACATTTCATACTTCATCAGAACTCAAGTGCAGAACTCCTGGGAAATCTTTCGTGCTGTAGTTTCCTCCCACAGGAAAGAGGTTCTGCCCGTAGTAAATGTGCAAAGAACAAGCTGCAAAAATTCCCAAAGCGCGTTCACAACGATAGGACAGTGACTGTTCTGTACCATCGTTTGTAGTGATTTTCCACAACTCAAGACTCTTTCTGCAAACTCAGTCAGGGCTCAAGTAGCTGTAGCTCCTCGGAAACAAATGTCCGAAGCTGAAATATCCAGGAGTTTCTGGTTATATTCACATCGTTCGTTCAGTTGAAATGAACTCTGGTGCAGTTTGAATGCAAGCGGACGGGTGACTGCGCCGAATGCAGGAAGTGGATTTTACTGTAGGGCATTCTGGGTAAATCCAACCAAAGTAAACAGGCGACTCTGGCGCTAGTGTGAGAAGTGGCTTTTGGTCTTTTACCAAAGACAAAAGAGAAATCCTACAACCGCTAAATTCTGACGCTACTCCATTTTTGTTCACATTTTGTGAAGAAGGAAGTAGCGCTCATTGTCTTCTTATGAGGTTTTCTTCTCATTTCCTTCAGTAGTTCTTGGTTCAGCGCCACCTCAGGCAAGGAGGTGAACATGTTTTTCAAAGGGTTTGGTTCTTTTGACACAATGTGTAGTAAGAGTTGAAAAAAATCCCAAAAGTATTATTACAGTTCACCTTATATGGATCTATGACTCTTACATAAAGTACATTTTTAGCAGAACACACATCTATTTTTAAAGAAAAAAATTACATGTGGAAGGCCCCCAAAACATTTGGCGCCCTGGGCCACCGCCCCTGAAAGCCCTTTCTAAAGTTTGACCCAGATCAGAAGTTACTGGCTGTGAAATTGGACTTTCTAGCCTTCAGACTTATATTTAAGGTCTCAATTATCAACTCCCTCTCCCCAGTGAAATCACATGAAACTCCTAATATTTCAATAGAAGTGATTATTTAAAAAAAAAAAAAAAACCCTTATACTTCATCCTTCCAAAAGAGCAAAAACCTCCACAAAGTTTGGTCAGTAGATTTTATTCACATGCTGAATCTGTTTTCTTGAATCAAGAAAACAGATTCAGACTTCTGCCTAAAAAAGAGGGAAATGGGCCATCTCTTTTTTTCTTGGTCCTCAGAACTAAATCCTTTAGAAAGCTTGCAGGCTGAGCTGAAGAGAAGAGTGAATAAGAGCGCATACCCAAGGCTCTGGATCATCTCCAGAGACGTTCGCACAGTTGCATTTAAGAAGCCCGCACAGCAAAAATAAGTTCTACCGCCTCCAGCTGCAAGTTCCAAAACAAGAGAGAGTCCCTCTAGAGGACGATCGCCGACTGCTGCATCAGTGACCCTGCATTTTTGGCAAAACACAAGGCGAGAAAATACAATGGTTTATTTAATTTTATTTGAAAAAAACATACACCAAAGACGCAAAAGGCTACTTTAAGTGTATAAATTGAACTGTTAGTCTAATTGATCAACTCCAAGGCTGCATACTCCGTGTTCCCCCCTGAGAGCCTGGGAGCACCGTTGGCCCTTCCTCTGGCTGCAAACATTTAGTGCTCATTGTTGCACGACTGAAGCCGGGGGTTAATCCTCCTTAGAGCTGTGTTTATGATCCAAACGCTTAGCTTCCACTTACCGTGCAGTTCATTTTTATTAACTTCAGCATGTAATTAAGAGACTTTTTTTTTTCTCCCTCTGTAGCTACTTTCAGAACCTCTCAGAAGGTTGTGGCCAAGGTGACTTAAACGGGATGAGCGTTGCCGTGGGAATAGTGTCGCTTCCTCCCACCCGGCTCCTTCCAGATTAGCACCAGCAGGGGCATTCAGCATGAATGTCATTATGTTGGGGGGGGGGGGAGGGGTATGAAGAAGGATGGCGCGTTGTTACAAAAGGAGGGAGTGAAAGCTCTATTGTATCGCGTTCTTCTGTTTCAGCGCCTGTTTTTAGAGCAGATTTATTGCACAGTCTTTCCTATCTCGGATGCAGAAATGATGAAATTACTTCCATCCCCGCATTTCATAAAAACTGTATCGCAGTGTACGTCTTGTGGCCAGATAGAAAATCGATTACCAGCCCACCCAGAGCCCAGTAAGATAAATGACTGTGTCTGGCAGTTCGGCTAATCTTCCTCCCTCCCTCTCTAATGTCTTTGGCTGTAAACAGAAAGACGCGGAAGGAAAGGACAGGACCGTGTTTGACATCCCAATCTTCACGGAAGAGTTTCTCAACCACAGCAAAGGTAAAAATAAAGGAGTCGGAAGGACGACTCAAGTGTCTGAATGAACCCTTAGAGCAGGAGTGTCAAACTTCGTTTTTATTTTGGGCCGTATCAAAAATCTGAATGTTCTTAAAGGGCCGGTTGTGCCTGAGTGTGTTGAGAAAACCAATTTAACTGTTAAAATATCAGTAAACAGCTGTTCTTCCAAAATTTTGTGATTGTTTTAGTGCTTTTTTGCAATACAAATTACAGATTTTGTGGTGCCAATTTAGAAATGTTGGTAAGGAATTTTATTACTCGCCGTATCAATTACAGACTATAACTTGACATACAGTAAGGCTGAGGCAGCAGTCACTTCAACTCAACGTTTTTGACCTATTTGAATAAAATTTGCAGTAAAAGCAGAAAAAAATGTAGAGATTTGTTAATTTTGTGTGACTTTTTATGATTGGTGAAAAACTGGAAGGACTTATTTGGAATATAGAGGGCCACATAAAAAGCTACAGCGGGCCAGATTTGGCCCCTGGGCCTTGAGTTTCACACATGTGCCTTAGAGTAAATAAAGCCAAGAGTTGACACTTAAGAGCATGTGTGTGTGAATGTGGATTTTTTTGCCTCCCACCTTTAGCGCGAGAGGCCGAGATGCGGCAGCTGCGCAAGACCAACATGGAGTACGAGGAGCGCAACGCGGCGCTGCAGAAGCACGTGGAGAGCATGCGCGGCGCGGTGGAGCGGCTGGAGGGCGACGTGATGCAGGAGAGGGAACGCAACGGGCTCCTGCACCAGCACCTGGAAACCCTGCGCCAGGCGCTCACCTCCAGCTTCTCAACGGTGCCTCTGCCAGGTGAGAGACACAGTGCCCTGCAAAAGTGTTCACGAGTCTTTAACCTTCTTGCATTTTGCTATGTTGTACAGGGTGTCAGCACGTCCTTAAAAAGACATTTTAAGATTAAGGTCTTAAAATGTCTTAATTTCAGTTTTAAAAAGCATGTTGGCCTTAAATACGTCATTCACAGGTCTTAATTTTTGTCGTGACCACATTATTTATTTTCTTTTTGTAGATTTTTTTTTTCTCATGGAACTTTTCTGTCAGGCAAAACTTTGAGTCACAATTAGACATATTTATTTCCTTCTGTGACACAAGGTGGTTGCAGCTAGCAGTAAAGCTTGCTAGTTTTTTTAATGTCCATCATGGATATGTGCAAAGTTGACTTGCCCTTACGATTTACTTTCGATTTTCTTTAGTACACCTCTGATGCTATATAGGTCTTAAATTCAATTCTTAGTGGTCTTTAAAAGTCTTTAATTTGAGTTAGTGAAACCTGCACAAACCCGGTTATAGCCACAAGCTTCTAGTGTGTTTTATAGGTAATTTATGCTACAGACCAACATAAGGTAGGGTATAAAAGTTTACATTTAAGGAAAAAGGTTTCTGTATATTCTTAAAGTTTCTTAAATTCATTAAAAAAAAAATTAGTTGGTCTTAAATACATTAATCACATGTCTTACATTTGGTCATGGCAGGGGTATTTAACCTT
Source organism: Xiphophorus maculatus (assembly GCF_002775205.1). NCBI lineage: Eukaryota > Metazoa > Chordata > Actinopteri > Cyprinodontiformes > Poeciliidae > Xiphophorus > Xiphophorus maculatus. Next base: position 23,803,384 of record NC_036444.1, read on the forward strand.
ATATTTTATATTTTATGTAGTTTTTATTCTCGCAGGATGTTCTGTCTGTTTGACTCACGCACAGACACTCGTGGTGGTTCAGGTCACCGCTTACCAGCTGCTAATATACCCTCGGTAGCTAGTTAGCTAGCTTTTTTCCTAACATTTTTTCCAGCGTACAGTGCGCACCGGGACTTCTTCTTGTGTCGTAGCAAGTTTTCAAAGAAATGATTTAGAAATTCAGTAAAATTTTTGCCTAAAGCCATAAAGGGGAATCCTCCTGGAAGGGCATCCCGGTCTAAAATGACGGTCTAAGTGCAAAATGGTGTGTGGCAGAAAAGAAGCACTGCGCATTTTGCCCAACAAAACATTTTGAAAATTAAACATGATTGCTGTTTAGTTGGATGGTCAATTATGGTCAGTGTTGATCGAAAGATGGATGGAGGTAAATAATCCAGTGAGGAAACCAGTTAGAAGCTGCAAAGGACAGTTGCAGAGTTTCACCAACATCAACCCTAAACATGCAGCCAGAGCTACACATGTTCACGTCCTGCAACCGTCCAATCAGAATCCAGCCTCAAATCCAGTGACAAGAATTTAAAATAGATTTTTCAGAGTCTCTTCATACTCTCACTGATTTTGAGCTACTTTACAAAGAAACAAAATACAAGAAAGTTTTTGACCAACATGACAAAACTTTAAAAAACTGAAATTAATCTTTTAGCAAAGTCATGTCCAACATGGTAAAACATATCTACGACATATATGAGTCTGCTGCATCTCATGTACCAAACCCATTTTTTAAACAGTTGTAAGCATGTTAGTCATGCTGCATACTCAGGCAAAATCTGCTGTGAGTCGTCCTTTGCAACTTTATTTCACGTTGACATTATTTCCCACGCATTTAATCTCTCCTGACAGCAGCCCTGCAGACTCGGCAAACACCAGAAATAAACATAATAGGCCCATAAATTATTGCATCAGAGCTCCATAATGAAAGATGATTACAAAACTTCAGGTAGTGCCTCAGGGGCGTTTTTTCTTTTTGCACTTCCTGTTGAAGAGGTTGTAAATTAAAGCGGGTAGAATGAAGCCTTGTGTGCTTCTTAGTTTAAAAAGAACAGGTTTGGCTTTATTTTCCCCACTTTGATTGTGTTGGGTTTTTTTCAGTTTTGTTTTTTTTCAGTAGTTAGATTCATATTGAATTAAATTACAGCAGTTTATGTTTCCGGGGTTACGACTCAGCCACGGGTTCTCCGCATACCTTAAATTTTATTGGGAAATCTTCCTATAAAAGTAAGGCACGCTTTTGCTTTCATAAGAAGATTTTTATTGCCGGCGGTTCTGTAAATACGGAAGAGGATAAGGACCACTAAAAGGAGAATTGCCTTTTTTCTTCCCCCTCAGATTAAGAGTATCATCGGTGTTTTTTGTTTTTCTTCACTGGCTTTCATTCTTCTCCATTCACAAATCACGCAAGTATCTTTTTTAGTAAGTTTTTCTTTAAACGCAGAATGGAGACATTGAGTGCTTTTACGTATTAAAAGCACAATTTAAAGTAATTATGAAGTATAACGGCTTTAAGGAGCTAAAACTGCAGGAATAAACGAAACGTCAGAAACTCCACTGATAGTTTAGCCTTCAAAAAAAGACAGAAGGCCGGAGAATCTTTTACAGAGAATTGAAGCTGGATTGGAATAAGGCTGAAAAGTGAAGCCTCTTCCCTCAATTTCTCGACTCGAGAAATTCCGGAGAAGCGTGAGTGAGCCCGCGCTCCGAGGATGATCTCCTCTTGTGAGGTTATGGGGAACAATAACATCGTTTAGCTCATTAAGGGCTTTCTATGGGATGAAGAGGATTTTATATTCTCTGCATGTTTGTGCCCGACTGCAACTCAGCTGCAGCGTTTAGGATCAGCGAAAAAATTTAAAGCAAATTAGCTTGAGATACCCCCCCCCCCACACACACACACACACACACACACACACAAATGCCATCGCAGTCACACGGCCTGGAAGTAATAAATACCTGGAATGGAAAGTTATTGTCTTGTTTGAGACACAGAGTCTTGCCGAACTTTTTCACATTTTGTCATAATCAATTATTTGTTTTATTGTGATTTTATGTGGCAGACCAACACAAAATATGAAATGGAATGAAAATTAAAGTTGTTGTTTTTTTTAAGTTGACCCTTTTTTTGTGTTCCCTCCACTGCAAAAACACAAAATCTTAAATATTTTTTGTCTAGTTTCTACTTTAAACATCTTAGTACACTTGAAATAAGGCAAAACTAGTAAGTTTTCACCAAGATATTGGAGCTTGTTTTCAGTCAGTAACTCCTTGATATCGATGAAAAAGTAAGAGAAATATCTGTCATTAGAACAAGGTACTTTAATTTACAACACGGACAAAATGTCTTGTTCCTCTGGCAGATTATTTCAGGCTATTATATATTATGGTGTTTTGTCAAATGTGGGAATTACGACGTAGTAAAAACAGTGATCATGGCAGAGTGAGACGACTATTATGAGTTTGGAGTGGGAAGAAATAATGATTGATGCGCTGCAACATGTCATTTTGTTTTCCATGTTATTGTAAGGCAAAAAAACCAAAACAACCCAGAAAGCATCTTTGGGATGTTAGCCCGCTACGTTGGACGTTAGGAGTTTAGTGTTTTGGTCCAAAAGTATGCAGTTCCTCGGACAATCGCTCTAAAAAACTATCGATCCTGCTGAAAAATTGGCTTCTGGAAGTTGAGTTGTTTGCTGTTTTCCAGATAAACTCAAAAATTCTCACCAGTCGCCCCGATAGTTTCGCATGGGGAGAGGGACGAAAAGTCGCGGGAAGGGGCGGATGACATGAGGCCGAGAACAAAATGACTTTACTTTCGTCACACAATTGCGACAAATGGAATCCATTTCCACTCGTCACTGAACCCTTTAGGTTGGGTGAAAACTAACACACGTATTTCAGAGTTTTATTTGTAAAAAAAAAAAAAAAAATTGTTAAAAGCCACAAATCATTTGTGAAACGAACCTTTACGTACCCTCGTTTATGTCGTAGAGAATCTCAATAAAGCATGCGAAAACGTCGGAGCAGTTGTGAAGACGTTCAGTAGGTGCGAAAACGCTCGCGATGCAAATCTGAGCACTCAGGACGCGTACTTCCTGTCTGTAGGCAGCGGAGAAACCCCGACCCTCGACACCATCGACTCTTACATGAAGAAGCTCCACACCGTCATCGTCAGCAGCCCCCAGGAGCACGAGAGTCTCATCAACACAGTGAGAGACGTAGTCAGCCGCCTGGACAGGTAGGGACGTCTTTCACTACTTGTGTTCCCTGACATTTTTGGGGAATGGATTTTCTTTGACATTTTTCTCTACCCGATTGACAAAACAACTAAGCCCTGATCTTTGTTCGGGTGGTATCGAGGTGAATCGGTGGGGCTCACTCTCAATTCCAAACCATTTTTTCTTTTGTTCGGAGCAGATAATCGGACGGAGTTCAGCTGATTTGATGGACCGGGATTCGTCTTCAAGACGTCTCATCAACTTGTCGTCTCCCAGCTGAGTTACAAAAATGTCCAGACTCTGCAGTGATCACATTGGTGACTGTGTGGTAGTGTCTCATATTAATTTATTTTGTCCCCAACAGTTTACGCCTGATTGGTAGGGCGGTAGTCATCTTCTTGAACCGGACATTTTCTGATGTTTCCATCCTCTCCATTCATGTCTAGCAGCTGCCTCCTCACCAGGCCCATCACGATCACACATGCTGTGTTTGTGTTACTCCGTTACCGAGAAATATCCCTGACATGTCTGTTACTCTCGTATAATCGGTCGAAGAAGAAGAATGAGGAGAAAAGAAAAAAAAAAACTTGTGCCATTGTTTGTTTTTCCAATTGTGAAAAGTGTTTGTATTTTCAATAAAAATGTTTTCAAAATTGAACTTTCCGTTTTGTGACAACCTCCGAACTACAAAAGTAAACATCTACATATACTGTATGTATTTGCTTTTGTTTAAAAAAAAAAAAAAGGATAAAAAATTAACACAAATACAGGAAATAGTCAAAACGTTTTTGCTCTTTTTCCTAAAATGATAAAAATGTATTTCTAGCAAGAGAATTCTGGATCAAAAGTTTATTTCAGGTACAAAAAGTCTGAAATATGCCATATTTTCAATTTTAATGTATATTCTGATTATATGGTTATACATGGTTTGTCTTCATTTGCTTGTTCTGTATTTTTTGTTTTATATTTCCTGTCTGCAGTCATTGTTTTTTCTTCTTGCGATTTGTAGTTCTGGAGCAGGACCTTCCTGTTAAGCTGTGGCAGAACTACATATTCCATGGTGCAGGTTTTGACTGAGGAAATGAGGAATTAAAAAGCTCAAACAACAAAATTATGCTTTTAATTTAAACCTGATAAACACCACTAATACTGCGACTTAGAATTTGCCTCAAAGTTTTAGAGTTTTCCAAACCAAACTCTACAAATGGAAAGAAAAAAAAAAGTTCAATCAACTTAAGAGGGTTTAAGAACTTCTCATGTTTCTAGGGGGTTTAAAGTATTTGCACTATATCCATAAATCATCTGTGGCTAATCGGCGCTAATTTGCCGACCTGCTCGGTTTGCAGCTAATCTTATTTACTTCCAGTTTATTCAGCCAGTTAAGCAGCTCTGCTTAGACGCCGCAGTTGGATCTGCTAAATACTTCAGCTTTAAAAAATTGAAGTAAATATTCCCGATTTAAAGCCTATAAATTTTAATGTGGATAAACAGATTTGCTTTAAATAATGCATTCCCGTTCGCCGATACCCGTTTAATTTCCAGCAGAAGTGCTTTCTGCTCACGGCGACCCGCCGATGAATGCCACCCTGATTGTGTGTGTGGACCAGGAAGTGGCACATTTCTGATCTCTGCGCAGGAGAAGACTTTGACGTCTGACTTTAAATAAACCACTTAAAACTTTTGGTGTCATCTCGCACACCGGTGTATTGTGCAGTTAATATTTAAAATAACAGGACATGTGAATGCATGTTTTTGTGCATTCACAGTATTCTGTCGTCTGTTTACAAGCCCTAGAAAAACTCCGTCGTCTCTGCATTTAAATGCTTCTTATTTATGGACGGAGAAGCAAATCGTTGCCACAACACAAATGAGATTTGGAGTCGGCGGCCGGAGATTCCCAGGATCAGTCTCTTCTGAAACTGGGCGTGTCGTCAATCATGCAAGGTGTGTGTTGCTCGGTACAAAATGCAGTGTCATGCTGATGGATTACAGACGTTGCTTAGCTGACCTAATCAGCTAGTATTGTACAATACGGGCTTGAATGCTCCCAAAAGTATTCACACGATGCAAGCTTTTCCAGATTCTTTCACTTTGCAGGAAGGGGTGGGCGATATTGACCTAAAGTTTTATCACGCTATTACTTTGTGGTGCTATTGTAATAGTGAGAAAAGTGACAGTAAGAGCTACTTATTACTTCGTTTTTTGGTAAAGTGTATGGCAGACGCAGCAGTCGTGGCCCCATAAATACGAACAAAAAACGCTTTTGGAAAAACAGTCCCTGCAAAAACCACAAAATCTCACCAATTGTGTTTGGTCTTTCTAGGGCACAAATATCTTGGTGCACTTGAAATAAGACGAAGCTAACTTAAATTGGCAGATTATTTCACCAATAGCAACATTTTCCCCGTATTGTAATTGTAATAATCTGCCAGTGGAGCCAGAACTTTTTCATCAACATTACAGAATAATAAACTCGCATATCGTGCTGAAAAGGTACTTGCGCGTTACTTTTGTCTTATTTCAAGTGCACTGAGATATTTGCACTGAAAACGACGCCAAAAATACTTGGTAAGATTTTGTGTTTTTGCAGTAAATGTGCAAGACGCTTCTTAATGACATCGGCCACATAAAGACGTTTGATGTGCATCTCTAAACTGCGCGCATTAACTGAATTTTAATAATATTTTCGATATTTTTTTATCGCTATTGATACAAGAATAAATCACGCTGCTTACCATGACAATAAACGTATCTCAATAAATGATAAACAATACAATAAATGCCTGCCCAAAATAAACTACAAACTCAGCACGTGTGAAATTTAATAGCTCATTAATCTAATAGCATAAATGGTTTTGTGAAATATCAATTTATTAACATGTTTCTTTAGTATTAGGACACATAAAATAGAGATAAATACACAGTTGTTGTCTTTATTTATTTTTGTTGCAAATAATTTGTTTGCTCCAAAACAAGTATTAAATTGCACTATTTTCTAACAGTGGAATGATGAGACCAAAGCATCTATTAAAGTGGTCCAGTCAAAGTCCAGACCTAAATTAAATAGAGATATTGCAGCAAGACCTAAAAATTTACACTCACAGACACTCTCCACCCAATCTGATTTGACTTGAGCTGTTTTACAAGAAAAAATGGGCAAAAAATAAAGATCAGTCTCTCTAGATAACACATGTAGAGAAATACCCTTAAAAAATCTCCAGTTGTCACTGCAGCAAAAGATAAGCCAGATAAGATAACAGATTTCTTTGTGATGTGACCAAATGTAAGGGACTGTATCCATTTAAGCCACGCCAAAATATGGTTACAAAACCTTAAGCAACAACAAGAATGAGTTACTGTGACCTTTCATAAGCATGAATCTGCTGAAGCTGGAGTGCTGTGGAGCTGTGGGCAGAACCAGCCTCTGACTGAGGCTGGAGAGGCAAACGTTAGCAATGGTACCGAAATTAGTGCCGGCCGATTTCAAATGTTTCTTAACTGAAAAGTAAAAGTGCTGACCTGCGTCTTCCAGAAAAAGAGAGAGCAAAAAACATCAACAGCCACCGAAGCAAATGAAGTGAAGTTCGTCCCGAGAACATAAACACCCGACTTCATCCATATTTTATCGCTTGCTCAAAAGTTGCGTTCCTCTTGCTGGGAATGTCATCCAGCTCCTTTTATGAGATCCCTGATGAGATATGCAGCCTAATCCGACCATGGCCAATCTCCTTAGAGCTGAGGAAATCTTTTGCAGAGTTCGTGCCTGCTTAATGTCATCCCTGGAGCAATGGCTGGAGGGAAAAAGAGCATGCTGGATGAAAAATTTGGGATGTGAAGAGCGTCCCCCTGGGACTCTACCTCGGCCCGTTAAAAGTTGTTTACCTTTTGGTTTATGGTGTCGCCATGCAGGTGTGCGCGCCGCTCGCTGTGTGCAGTGGGTCTCAGAGCTCGTTTGTATAATGAGCTTCACTGGAGCGCTTTTATTATCATTATCATTATTATTTGTTGTTGCTTTGATGTTGCCCAAAAGCTGCGAAAAACACCATGGAAAAAAAACAACCCCATAATGTATGCTGATGTTCCAGTGCTTCTGCTTTGCGGGGATAGTTATTCTCTCTTTTCCAGGTGACGACGAGGAAAATGTGTTTTTAGTGAACAGCTGAAGAAGAGAAACAGCTTTTCCGCCTTGTCACTGTGCATCAGCGGCAGTTTTTAATACGGGCCACATGGCTCGCAGCTCAGAGTGCTGCGAGTCAGGGGGCGGCAGAAGACCTTTTTAAAAAAAAAAAAAAAACATTAAAAAAAAAAAGGTAATATTACTATTGCTTTTTGTTGTCTCCATTCAAACGGTAGCGTGTGTCCGTTGTTGAACTAGCTCAAAATCTAAATGGCCTACACCAAGGCTCTGCAAAGTTGCTCTTTAAATTTGACCCGAAATGTAAGACAATAAAGAAATCTAAAGGTAAAAAAAAAAATAAAAAAATGTAGTTCTTGCATTTTTTTGTAATATTAAGTAGTATTTGCATTGAATTTCCACTAATAATATAAGAAATTAGTTTATTGTTTAGTCAGAAATTAGATATAAACAAAATAGGTCACATAAGTTTTGTGACTTTCCATTATTTCTGAAGGGTCAAGACAGAAATGGCTGTTTGACTCATAAAGATCGTTAACCTCTGACCTAAGCTAACGAGATAACAGCTAAAGAACAACAGGAAATCTATATTCTGTGTGGAAAATTGTAAAAAAAAAAAAAAGACCATCTCAATGCATTTTTTTTTTTCATCATTTTGTATTTACTGCCAAGCGGATTATTTCGTGCTGATTACAGATTCTTTAAAACCATTTGGATTTGGAAAACAAAAATGGAGAGTACTTTTCTTAACATAACATTTACAGATTTCTTTTTTATATAATAATTTAAAAAAAAAGTAATGATAGTGATACATTTGATTTAGGATTTACATTACACAACCTAATCCCTAAAGTAAACACCTAAAAATTTTAATTGAATTGGTTTATTTGGTAGGGACAGACATACAGCAACATAGACAAACTGAACAAAACAACAGTTCCATGTTTACGTCATAGTGCCATAGCAACAGCTAATTCGCAGCACTTGTCCCTAGATGGGCTTTTTTTTAAAAATACCTCTAAAAGTTAAAGTAATAATAGAACAAACAGTGAAACATGAAACACCAAAAGTGGGTACAGTTCTGTTTTTGACATAACCAGAGTTTTGTTTGCTTCTTAAACATACTGAAACTGGTTACAGACTTTAAATCAACAGGAAGTGAGTTCCAAACTGCAGATCCTCTCACGGACAGGAGAGCACTTTGAGCAAAAGTGGTTCTTCGAAAGGGAACCTTACAGTTTCCATCTGAAGCTGCTCTAGTAGATCTGCTGTTGCCCTGCAGTCTATTTATGCAATCACTTAATGATTTAGGTGCATATCCATTTAAACGCTTAAAAATCAGTTTTAAAAGATTATAATTTATAAAATCAGAAAAGTCCAAAATGCCGAATTTAGCCAAAATGTGACAATGATGGAATCTGATTGGCTTTTGATATAAAACTTTCAAAGCCCGATTATAGAGACTTGCTAAGGGTTTGAGTCTAGTTTGACTAGTTTGAGACCAGACAGTGGCCTGGTATGAGGGAAGATGATTCAATAATAAAAGAATAGAAAACAGCATGCATAACAGGAAAAACAAAACAACTCAGCACTAAGCATCATTTTCTTAATATCTCAGAAACTCTGTCACCTTTGACCATATATTTAGTCAACATTGACTCTCTTTCCTCTAACAATACAAGAGAACTTCTCTAATAGAACTTTTTGTAAAAATTCCCCTTTGTGTTGCCTCATTGTTGTGAAGTCCATCATTGCGCATTCTTTACGGTGATGCCCCCGCTTGCCCTCCTTTTTTTTTTTTTTTTTTCTGGCCTCTGAAATAAACACCATCCCCTTCAGTCTTTTGTCTGAACAGAGAGACACTCAGAGGAACACAAACACCTTCTGCAGCTCCTCCACGGGGGGCTCGTCCGGGTTGTTGGCCGCCCCGTCCTGGCCCATGGAGCACAGCGGGGTTGACGCGAGGACAGAGGAGCCACCAGTGACTCAGAGGAGAGAGGATGAGTCAGTGCGTCATGTGCTGAACAGGCAGGCGGAGGTATCAGTGTCCTGAATGGTTTCTCTTCCCGCCGTGTCACGGGCCGCTGTGGTCAAAACTGAGCCACCTTTTTCTCAGGGAGTCGGGGTCTAATCCGCTGTGCACATTTGTGGGAATCCTTTACCATTCGCAACGGATAACAGACGCGAATGAGCGTTTCAAATTTGCACTGGGCATGGTCTGGTCCTGAGCACAGTACAGACCAAAAGTTTGGACACACCTTTCAAGTTCAATGGGTTTTCTTTATTTTCATGACTATTTATAAGGCAAGAAATCCCACTTATTAACCTGACAGGGCAGGTTGACCTATGAAGTGAAAACCATTTCAGGTGACGACCTCTTGAAGCTCATCAATAAAATGCAGAGTGTGTCAAAGCAGTAATCACAGCAAAAGGTTGTTACTTTGAAGAAACTAGAATATAAGGGCTATTTTCAGTTGTTTTACACTTTTTTGTTTAGTGCATATTTCCACATGTGTTATTCATAGTTTTGATGCCTTCAGTGTGAATCTACAATGTCAATAATCATGAAAATAAAGGAAACTCATTGAATTAAAAGGTGTGTCCAAACTTTTGGTCTGTACTTTATATGTTTTGGTGAAATTTCTAGTAACTTTTTGCAGCAGTTTCTCACATTACAATGTGTTTCGTTGGGCGCTTATGTGATTGACCGACACAAATTAGCATCTAATTGTGAAAACAGAAACAAAGGACGCGTTTATATTTAGTGCCCTCACCCCAAAGGTCAACACTTTATACAGACCACTTATGGTGTAATTACAACTGTCTTTTTTTTATTTTGGTATGTCTACAATGTTGGTTTTTGTTTTTTTGCAAAGGTTTTTAGCAGCCGCAAACATTCCCATGAACTCTGACCAGCCAGCTGTCTCGCCTTGACGAAGCGTCCTGTTGCATGATGCTGCCACCACCACGTGTTGCTTCTGGAGAGCAGCTGATCGCACTGTTTTGTTTCGTTTGTTGTCGGCGTCTAGTCAAATCAAGTTTATTTGTACAGCAACAGGGCAGTTCAAAGTGCTTTTAGGTCATAAAAGCATAACAGTAACCAATTATGAAACAAGCAGTTGACTGTCAAATGTAACCTAAATCCCTCAGCAAATATACATCAAACATTTTGATTAGTGTTCCAGTTTATTAATCAACAGCAGCTAAAACAAATTGGGTTTTTAGCCTTGATTTGATGTCTAGAACTAACAATGTGGACCAGACTTTACAGAGTTTTATTATCACTTTCGGTCCACTTAATTATGCACTATGTTGTGTAGGTCTATAATAAAAAAATCTGTACACCATACAGACTTTACATGGCTGTAACATGTCAAAATACGAACAGGTTTAAGGGGTAAGAACCCTTTTGGAAGGTGGTTTTATTTGAGCACACCCATCTGTTTGTACGTTTTCAGCTGAGGAACAACTGAAATGATCTTTGCCTGGTGAAAAAAAAAAGGAAACAGTAGTCACCTTCCTTCATTATTTCACTCCTCCACACTTGGAAAATCCTTGGCTTCGGCAGTGAGGAGGGGGACAACAATGCCTGGAATGTAGGGGGGGAAAAAAAAACTTGACTCAATCCCACGTGTCGACGTCTGGCTCAGCTCCTCCTCCTCCTCCTCCTCCTCCTCCTCCTCCTCATCTCAGGATGTGAAGCCTTCAGGTTCCTCTCACCAAGGATTCTGTCTTTCTTGGAAGGTGGCTTGAGAAGTCGTCACACATGATAACTTTTGTTCTTTGGAGAAAACCGCCACCGGCAAAGGCTGCAGATCTCGCCACAAAACTGCTGTCAGCTTTTTTGTAAACGTTCACATTTTAAAGGACGGCGCTTTAATCCACTTGTAATACTTAAAAACAAAAATCTTCGAAAGAATAGTTTTTATTTCCGATTAATTCAGATCACGGCATTTTCCCACAGAAACCCCGGGGCAGCTGAGGGAAGTGATTTCCTTTTTCCAGTGCTCATTTATCCCTCACCGAACGCATTATTGTCGGTCGAGCTGCACTCGACGCTTTTTAATAAGCGTCACAGACACACTCTCACTGCGGCTTTGTGCTGTGCATACGTTTACTCCCTGCTTATATACACTGTGTCCCCCCCCCACCAAACAAACAAGGATTTGAATAAATTAGACTGACTGACATAAAGTTTCTACTTTGAAGTGAGCCTCCGTAACTTCCTGTGAACAAATGCAATGGTAGGAAATGGATGAGGGGGCTGTGAAAATGCCACAGCGAGTTACAGAGTGATATTCCAAAACAGAAAAGCAACTGCAATAATTCCTCGTCCGAGGGATTGCTGACTGTAGTTGCTCTAATTCCAAACGAGCTAAGTCAGATTGACTTAAGATTTAAGCTACTAATGCCTGAACTGATCCGTGTGTATTCACCATGCTTGTGGGGTTCCCCAGGGTACGGTCTTAGGTCCAAAATTGTTTCTTTTACTTTGTGTACTTTGTGTTGTAAAATTCTATATTTCTAAATAATTTTAAAAGTTTTTTGCAGATATAATGTGACACATATCCTGTTCACAATAAGTAAATATATTAAATTATAAAATATTAGAGAAAAAGATCTTTTTCATCCAGTTTCAGCATTTGGTTTTTCTTACTTCACACCCACCATCATTTATAGTGAATGTAAAAACTTTTAAAAATGTTTAGCTGTGTTAGTAGGATTTTTTTTTTGTTGGTATTTATTTATTTGGCATTTTTTCACAAATAATATTTTAGGGCACATGTGTCAAACTCAAGGCCCGTGGGCCAAATCTGGCCCGCCATAGCTTTTTATGTGGCCCTTTAGATTCTAGACTAAACACTAAGTGTGCTTAAATATTGTGTTACCAATCAAATCAATGTAGCTTTTATCTGTTTACTGCCAAATTATAGCAGTCATTTCCTCCAGTTTCTTGAGAATTATCCTGGAAATCCACACAAAATCAGCAAATTGCACTAATATCTGGGAGTTGATTGCAGATTTTTCTCAAACATTGTCAGAAACTTTCTTACTTGTAAACAGCTGCCTCAGTCTTAAATGATGACAGTTTACAGTCCATGATCTGTACAAAGTCACATTTACCGTCATAAATGAGCGTAAATGTTTCCAAACTAGTACCACAAATACTTAGATTTTTATTGCAAACACAAAAAGAATCATGAAATCTTGGAGGGACTGAGAAGATGTTCAATAATATTATTTAACTTTAAGAATTCATTTATATTTTTAACAGTTTGTGAACGTCTTTTATCAATACATTTTGGCACAACCGGCCCTTTTGGAGCATTCATGATCTTGATTTGTCCCAAAACGAAGATGAGTCTGACACCCCTGTTTTAGGGTAATGAATGTTAGAACAGGTAATTTGTAGTGAGGTAAGTAGAAAATACATTTCATCTTTGCCTTGAAATGTACAAAACAAATGATGATAGCTTCTAAGTGTATCACCAATGTCATGTAATTTTCAAGGGAAGGGAGAAATCAGCTTGTATGTGTCCTGTCAGCTCTGCTAGCTGCAGGTTAACAGTTAAAAATAACCGAGTGAAATCAGAAGTAATGCTCATACTATGCACAATGTGAGGCTCGTCTCGCGCTGAGTGAAGCTGACACCCCACCCACCTCAAAAAATTCAGCAAATAGTCTGAGTGGTTAGTGCTCCGTTAGTGCAGGTTTGTGCAGTTAAAATTTTCGTTTGTGCAGCTTTCGTTTTCGAGATATTAAAAATTATATTTTAGGTCATCCAGAGTTCACCATCCCCCCATGTTGCTCCAAAACAAACCAAACTGGGCTACTTCGTTAGTGCTCCGTTTGTGCAGGTTTGTGCCGTTAAAATTTTCGTTTGTGCAGCTTTCGTTTTCGAGATATTAAAAGTTATAATTTTGGCCGATGACGTCACCATCCCCCCATGTTGCGCCAAAACGAACCAAACTAGGCTACTTCGTTAGTGCTTCGTTAGTGCAGGTTTGTGCCGTTAAAACGGACGTTTGTGCAGCTTTGGTTTCTGAAATATTAAAAGTTATAATTTTGGCCGATGACGTCACCATCCCCCCATGTTGCTCCGAAACACACCAAACTAGGCTACTTCGTTAGTGCTTCGTTTGTGCAGGTTTGTGCCGTTAAAATTTTCGTTTGTGCAGCTTTCGTTTTCGAGATATTAAAAATTATATTTTAGGTCATCCAGAGTTCACCATCCCCCCATGTTGCTCCAAAACAAACCAAACTAGGCTACTTCGTTAGTGCTCCGTTTGTGCAGGTTTGTGCAGTTAAAATTTTCGTTTGTGCAGCTTTCGTTTTCGAGATATTAAAAGTTATAATTTTGGCCGATGACGTCACCATCCCCCCATGTTGCGCCAAAACGAACCAAACTAGGCTACTTCGTTAGTGCTTCGTTAGTGCAGGTTTGTGCAGTTAAAACGGACGTTTGTGCAGCTTTGGTTTCTGAAATATTAAAGATTATTTTTTAGGTCATCCGAGTTCACCATCCCCCCATGTTGCTCCAAAACAAACCAAACTAGGCTACTTCGTTAGTGCTTCGTTTGTGCAGGTTTGTGCCGTTAAAATTTTCGTTTGTGCAGCTTTCGTTTTCGAGATATTAAAAGTTATAATTTTGGCCGATGACGTCACCATCCCCCCATGTTGCGCCAAAACAAAACAAACTGGGCTACTTCGTTAGTGCTCCGTTAGTGCAGGTTTGTGCAGTTAAAACGGACGTTTGTGCAGCTTTGGTTTCTGAAATATTAAAAGTTATAATTTTGGCCGATGACGTCACCATCCCCCCATGTTGCGCCAAAACAAACCAAACTGGGCTACTTCGTTAGTGCTCCGTTAGTGCAGGTTTGTGCCGTAAGCTATCCATGCATACATCCTCTCTGCTTTGCATCGAGTCAACATTTTATATGAAACCTGAACATTAATTTACTTACCTTGTTCAAAAATCAAAATCAGGGTTGGAAAAATTCCAAAGATGACTCTTTCAAAACGATTTCTTTCAAACTGCTAGAATAATTTCAACGAGAGGCTGAAATTACACTTGCTCTTCCGCAAAAACAACACTCGCTACAGTGTGGGTGGAGCCAATCACAGTTGACGTTGTGTGAGAACTTTGTCAAAGTTGGCAAAACATTTTACGTGCTTTTAAAAATCCTTGAAGATCACGCATATACATTTAATGTCAGCAATTGGATGAAATGAAACTCGTTGCATTTAAAATATATTTACTAAATATTAAGTACATTACTTGGATGAACTTTGTTGAACCAATGACCCTGCCATGCACTTCCGGTTTAACTCTGCAAAAACTTTATTTGCTCAAGAAACTAGCATGTTAGCTATGGATTTTTTGTTGTTGTCGTTTTTTACCCTTTTGCTGCATAATCAGCAGAAAGTAAGTCAACAATGTGAATATAATTGTTGAAACCACCTCCGAAACCAAAGCACAGTTGAACAGTCGTACAAATACACACATTACGTTACGGTCACGGCCGCATGTCCTGTCTTGACAGGATTCATTTATTGTGGAGAAAGTTATATTGGTGAGAAAACATTACTATCTAAAAACATTTCTTGAAATGAGACAAATTTCTTCTTGTTCGAAATCTTTATTGAAGTTCAAAACAAAAGAAGGTACACATTGTACAACAGCTGAAAATCTGCAGAATTTAACTTACACAATAACATACGAAATTAATAACTGCTTGCTTTGTGGTTATGTCCAGAGCAGGCCACAGTCATCAATTTAGGTGAAGTCAGTTGGCGTATGAAAGAAAATTATGTAATATCTCATGATGAGCAGTAGCCCAGTTTGTTTTGTTTTGGCGCAACATGGGGGGATGGTGAACTCGGATGACCTAAAAAATAATCTTTAATATTTCAGAAACCAAAGCTGCACAAACGTCCGTTTTAACGGCACAAACCTGCACTAACGAAGCACTAACGAAGTAGCCTAGTTTGGTTCGTTTTGGCGCAACATGGGGGGATGGTGACGTCATCGGCCAAAATTATAACTTTTAATATTTCAGAAACCAAAGCTGCACAAACGTCCGTTTTAACTGCACAAACCTGCACTAACGAAGCACTAACGAAGTAGCCTAGTTTGGTTCGTTTTGGCGCAACATGGGGGGATGGTGACGTCATCGGCCAAAATTATAACTTTTAATATCTCGAAAACGAAAGCTGCACAAACGAAAATTTTAACTGCACAAACCTGCACAAACGGAGCACTAACGAAGTAGCCTAGTTTGGTTTGTTTTGGAGCAACATGGGGGGATGGTGAACTCTGGATGACCTAAAATATAATTTTTAATATCTCGAAAACGAAAGCTGCACAAACGAAAATTTTAACGGCACAAACCTGCACAAACGAAGCACTAACGAAGTAGCCTAGTTTGGTGTGTTTCGGAGCAACATGGGGGGATGGTGAACTCGGATGACCTAAAAAATAATCTTTAATATTTCAGAAACCAAAGCTGCACAAACGTCCGTTTTAACTGCACAAACCTGCACTAACGAAGCACTAACGAAGTAGCCTAGTTTGGTTCGTTTTGGCGCAACATGGGGGGATGGTGACGTCATCGGCCAAAATTATAACTTTTAATATTTCAGAAACCAAAGCTGCACAAACGTCCGTTTTAACTGCACAAACCTGCACTAACGAAGCACTAACGAAGTAGCCTAGTTTGGTTCGTTTTGGCGCAACATGGGGGGATGGTGACGTCATCGGCCAAAATTATAACTTTTAATATCTCGAAAACGAAAGCTGCACAAACGAAAATTTTAACTGCACAAACCTGCACAAACGGAGCACTAACGAAGTAGCCTAGTTTGGTTTGTTTTGGAGCAACATGGGGGGATGGTGAACTCTGGATGACCTAAAATATAATTTTTAATATCTCGAAAACGAAAGCTGCACAAACGAAAATTTTAACGGCACAAACCTGCACTAACGGAGCACTAACCACTCAGACTATTTGCTGAATTTTTTGAGGTGGGTGGGGTGTCAGCTTCACTCAGCTTTTGAAGCCAGTTCGGCGTCACTTTGAAACTGCGCGTGCACGCCTCCTTCTGGCTGGCCCAATCTCTCCGCTGCGCGCGCTCCCGCATCACCTCGGTGGAAGCTAGAAAAAAGAAAAAAGAAACCGCTGCGGCTGTTGCAGGAGCCACGCAGGGCGAACCCACGGACTCCAGCTGGAGTTCAGCCGCTCACTCGCGGGTTTCTTAGGGGTGTTTTTGTGCGGGGACGTCACGGCTCGTCAGGACCCGGATTTATTTATTATGACCAAGTAGTGGGAGCGGTGGCGACGAGGAGGCGCGAGGCGAGGTAAGGAAAAGTTAGCCCGGGCTTTCCTTTTCTCTCTCACTGAAAGTGTCTCGGTCACAAAGTCTGGCCAGTTTTTTTTATT
This sequence comes from Xiphophorus maculatus, assembly GCF_002775205.1. Classification (NCBI taxonomy): domain Eukaryota; kingdom Metazoa; phylum Chordata; class Actinopteri; order Cyprinodontiformes; family Poeciliidae; genus Xiphophorus; species Xiphophorus maculatus. Next base: position 23,820,228 of record NC_036444.1, read on the forward strand.
TATTTATTACGGACGCAAGTTCCAGCTCGTACAGCTGAGGGGGAGCCGCGTGTTTCCGAGCGGCTCCGCGTCTCTAACGTCAAGCTGCTCGGGGTTTCCGACACTCAGGGATGCGAGAAGTTTTTAGCCAGTCCGGTTTTTACCCGACTGCGACGTTTAGCTGCTGCTGCTGCTGTCAGGAGTTTCAGTAAGTAAGGCTAAATACTGAGGGGCTCGGTTCGAGAACACCGGGTTAGGTAAAGAGCTAACACCAAACTCTTGACTGCTCTCTGTTTACTAAATGGGCCGGGCAGAGCTGGAGTTAGTTTTGCCCAAGCTGGGGTCTTTAACGGGGAGTGGTAATGGTTGCATGCCAGCAGGCTCTCCATGCTGTTTTACTGGAGTTCTAGACAGGGAGCCATCGGAACCGACACCTGCCAGGTTAGTATTGGTTTAATCTAGTCATACTTTCATTATTTTCATCCCGTGTTTATTCGTCGTCGTCAGATTTTATGCTACTTCTTTAATTTATCTGAGCTTCTTCATTAATAAATACAACCAGCAGCAACAATGTTGAAGCCAGCTGATCTGGCTGACACCAATTACCTTTGGAGTCTAAACCTGCCGATTCTAATATTGGGTAATCCTGCTTATTTATATTTTTTAAAAATATTTCCTTTAAGGACAAGCCACTTTATTAGTATTTGGGATGAAATGATAGTGGTTTTAATGGTTATATTTTAGGCTGCATGAAATCAGGAAAATATTTAACTGCAACTACTTTACCTCAATTTTCCTGCCACATGTCGATGGTAAAACATCGCGTTTTAACTGCAACATCTTAGCCGCTAAAGACAAACATAATGTGAAGGAGGTTGAGGGGTTTAAGAATATGTCAAGGAAATGTCATGGCTAAGTATTATGTAATTATCTGACACTTTGTATATAAAAACACTCCTTTCCAATTGCAATATTGCCTACACTGATACTGCAATGGCGATTGAGATTTGATATATTGCAGGGTTTCCCCCAGTATATTATAAGCCTGGCGGGCCACCAGGCTTTACTTGTGCCCTCACCAGGCTAAGCAGTGCTTATTTATTTAAGTCTTTTTAAAATGTTTGCATTTTTTAAGACTTTGTAATTGGTGTTCAGGTATTAATCCTCCAATCTTTCAATTTTCAGAAGTAGACAGGATTGGTATTCCCATTTCATTACCTGCTAAGGGCGGGACGTTCTTCAAACCTTTATAATAATAGTAGTTAGGCTTCTCCGATTAAAAGCAGCAGATAGAAAAACCTTTTTGTTCCCACAGCAATCAGGTCCCTAAATCTGAGTTATAATTCCCTTTTTATATACTTCTGAATTTGTGCTTGTATGCTTCGTCTGTTTTTTAACATTGTCAATCCGCTTTTATGTTGTTCTGTATGTTTGAAAATGCCTGGCTGCAAAACAGATTTCCCCCTTTGAGGACTATAAAGGAACTGAACTGAACGGATACTACTACTACCACTCTGTGTATTTTGAAATGTATTCTGATAAAACGAAGATGATACCGATAACCATCATGAATTTGCACACAATAGCCTTGACACAAAACATTTATTTCGTCACGTGCCTAACTACTAATAACCCATGATGCTTGACTTCCATAGCAATTTTTTAACCTGCAAGCCAAAATGTCTCTCACAGAGCAAACACAAATTTAAATTTTGGGAACTACCAACTTTAACATCTCGAATGGGACAATTATAATCATATATTCACCTTGTAAAATATTGCAAGCATGTCTTGACGTTGACTACTGGCATGTTTTGCTGCTTCGTCAAATCCATGATGAATGGACGACGAATAGATGGAGAATCGAGTTAAACATATAATTTAATTCAATATTGATCAGGTATTTTCAGTGCTTTTTAGTTGTTGAAATCCCACAGCTTACCAGTAGCTGTGGTAAGCTGGCATCGTGGGATGAGAAAATGTTCAGGGATGGAAAGACTGTCTTGTCATGCAAAACCAAGTTTCCTGTTATTCTTTAAACCTGAAGTCATACCCTCATTGCGTGGCAAGGATTTTTCTCTGTGGACTTCTTGTTAGAATAGTGGAAGGAGCTAACATACAGAGTTTTCACCACGTTCGTCCTCATTTCTCCTCTGTCTTTAACTGATGTAATAATTCACCAATCATGGAAATAATCCAGTTTCACTTTGTGTGGGAAATCATCACCCTTTAGCTTTGTGACGATTGAAGCAGAGGAAAATGAAGAAATGTAGTTAAACTCCAGATCAGTTCTAAAAAAAAAAAAAAAGGCTCAACAAATGGAAGCAAGGTGTTCTTCAGTAATATTTGTTTTCCAAGAAGTTTCAGACATCATTAATCCTACAACAGCAAGAACAAGGTGGAGAACTCATAATTTAAAAGAAATGATGCTCGAAGTTTTAAATAGTCTGCCACTGATAGTGTGTGATGGATGCCCTATCAACCTGGGCGTCCATCACAGGTTGATAGGAACACATCTAATGAGAGAAGAGAAACTACCCCTGACTGAAGTCCAAGTGTCCACTGTGTTTTTATACACTTCAGTGTGACCTATACAGTGTGCAATAATGGCAAGAAATCATGTCGATGAAGCACTGATTTGCTCTGGGCAACTACAGAGAGCCTGTTCATATGTCTTTAAATATGATTTTGAATAAGCTCAAAAAATGCATCAAGGTACATCCTGGTAGTTTCTGCATTCATATGCTGAAAATGGTGCCATATAAAATATATATATATATATTTTTTTTTAAGTCTGGATCTGCCAATCACTAATCAGTCAATTAAATGAAATTTCAAATTTATGAACTGTACATTTGCAGATTCCTTCTAAATAGAAACCAAGACCAAGGTAATAAAGCAGGCTATACCATTTCATTATTCTATGTTTACCTAAAAAAAAGAAGATGGAGGATGAATGATTTTCAAATTAATGTAAGAAACTTTAGCAAATTTGAAGCTGTAAAAATTAACATTCAAATGAAATCGCAAACCTTTTGATGGAGCCTGTCTTTCTCTCCGATAACCATGAAGTTGCAGCTTCTGTTGCTTGTTTTTTTGTTTTTTTTAAGTATTCTGGCTCAAGTAAAACGTTCATTAGTACTAAGTGTCACAAGTACAGGTCACTGAAAGTTTAAGTACATCAGCGCCCCGAGCCTCGGCTCATTCAAAGCACCCTGTGTGCTCATGATAAATGAGCTCTCCTTTTGTTTGTTCGTGTCGGCCTGTAGTGTTCAGTTCTTGTTTTTACTTTCTGGCAAGTGGACGGAGACAGTAGCTGTTAGGTCTCTGTCAGCAATACTGCTTCACCTGCGCTCGGAAAAAGACTTTAGTGGGGTTTGCAGCAAATCCGGGTTTGCCTCATGGTAATTGTCCTCTGAATGCTCGTCCCGGGAGCCTTGTGGGCCAAATATTTGTTGGAGAGTTTCCTACATCTCTGAGTGGGGAACATACCTTTCATTCTTGTGGTGAGCAACAGGAAGATTGTGTTTTGTGGTTATCTGGGTGTTTGTTGTAAACAGAACAGTTATGGCCTCTTTTTGTTTAGGTGCATTGCTTTGTTTTTTATTTTTTACCATGAAATTTGACAGGAAGAGATTGTCTGTTGAAACAGAACATTTCAGGACATTTTGTATTTCCTGAATTTGTAATTCACCTTTCCAGGTTGTCCGTGGATCCTAGAAAAGCCTGAGAAAGTCTTAAATTCATGGATCTAAAATTAAGGCCTCAAAATATCTTAAAAGAATAGCAAAAGGTATTTTGGCCTTAAATATGTTAAACACAGGTCTTAAATTTAGTTTTGGCAGGACTACTTAATCGTATATTGTATGTAATCTTTTTCTCGCCAGACTTTTCTATCAGGCAAATGTTTGAGCCACATGCAGACATCTTTGTGACTCATTGCTAACATACCCTTGCCAAGCTAGCTATGTTAGTTAACCTTGACAAATGCAAAAGAAGCTATTTAGCTTAAGTGCAAATGTATTGCCAGCTGGCTGGACGAAGTTTATGCATTTCTATGAGGAATGTACGAAAAATGTTTAAAAAAGGTTTTTGTTTTTTTTTTGGTCTAGAAAAAAAAGCAAAGGTCTTAAAAAGTCTTAAATTTCAGTTGCTAAAACCTGCAGAAATCATGCATTCAGTTGGGCACTCCAAAGCCTATCACTTAGGGTTTAGGTTTTCTTGTGGCAGTGATGTTGATGTTGAGATGGAGTAGAAGAACATAGAAATGTTCAACATTCGGTCCTTCAAGACGTAAAAAGAAAATCATCAACCAGTTAGCTCAACAATGCTTTTTATATAAGAGAACATTTTTGCCCGTTTTCAGCAAAACGCATATTCCAACTCTTTTAATTTTTAATTACTTGACAAAACACTGATGATGTGACAACTAAATGGTGCACCCAAGAGTCTAATTTGAATGGACTGATTCGACATTTTTTGTAATTTATTTCGGTTAAGAGCACACTAATCAGCTTGAACCAGTCACTTATGAATAACATTTCAAACAAGAGACCTCTTCTCTGACTGCTTTACTAAAAATTTACAAAACATTCTTTTCGAATTCTCTTAATTACTGTATCTTGAGCTAACGAGCTGCACAGCATGTACAAACTGCATTATTTATCTAAAGTGGCATGAAAGTACCGAATTCTCTCAGTTGTTATTGTTTATTTTATTAATTCATTTCAGTTTCAGAGTCTATTTAATTGCATCTCAGCATGAAGCTCAGGGTCTTTTTGTGTGATAGTGGATTAATTTGATGTGTGACCAGCTGCAGAGGTTTTCCCATATGGTGTGAAACTCAGTTAGATTTTCCTTTATTTAGTTTTGTTTATTGAAATAGTTTTTACTAGCAAAAGAATAACTCCAAAGCACTTTAGTTTGTCACTTTTCCTTGTCGAAACATGGTCACTAAAATAAATCACTCCTTTGGACAAAATATCTTATGCAAACAAAGTTTTTTATTTATTTATTTGCCCACAGTGAGAATCTGAAAGTGGTGGGATGGTTGTGCAAAACAGGAAAAAAAAACATTTATCACTGTTGCAGATACAGGAGCCTTCCTGACCCTTTTTTTTTTTTTTTTTACCCCTCCAGGGGGTCTTTTTTGTGGGCTCTAGTGTCCCTTAAGTGACAGTGGGCTGACAGGGAAGAAGAGGGGGGAAGACATGCGGCAAATGTCGTCGGGTCCGGGAGTCGAACCCGCGACGAGGACTCAAGGCCTCCAAATACGGGTCGCGCTAACCGCTACGCCACCACGGCACGCCCTCCTGACCCTTTTAAGTTGTTCTCAGATATTATGTTAGCATGTAGCATTAGCGCAGCTAGCATGTGGCATCCTTCAGCATGTCTTTCCTTGTTGAAGATTGGCTGGAAGAAATGCAACAAGTTAGGCAAATGTTAATGAGTTTATATATTATTGATTTTGATGCAAATTAGTATCTTTAAATAATTCATTTTTCTAGCATTTATCATATCTAGATATCTATCATTTAGAAAACCCTCAAGATGCATTCACTGCATGAGTTTCATATTTCTGCAAACAGTTTGTTGTCCTAGATGTGTAGATTTTACCGTCTTTTTTTCTGAGTAGTTTTCTCACCACCCAATGTTTCAAAGCAACAATTATTGGGCTGTGATTTGCAAAATGCATGAGAAAGATCAAATAATTCTGTGTATCAGTTATTTGTTGGGCCATTATCTGCTTACATTACAACAGTAATAGCAGTCTGTTTATCTTTTTCATCTGACGTCATTCTGCTTTAATGCAAGAAGTATAAAAAAGCCGTGGCTGATATTAGATTTCAGAGCATGAGCTGCACTGCACACTCTTCAGTAGAAAGTGATCCCTCTCTCACAGCGGCATCCCAAACAAATTTTCTGTAAAATGTCAGATACCAAGCCTCAATGTGACGTTCACATTACCATGCAGACTAAACATGTTGGCTGCAGTGGTGGTTTTTTCTTTAAATCAATTCCATGTTTATTCTTGACATTTCTATAATTCATTACTGCAATACTGGGAGCCACATTTAGTTATTTTTAATATCAACATTTGGAAGATATTACATAATTTCTCTTGATCTCAGTGATTATAATTATTTTTGTTGTAGATTCCATTAACATGAGTGTATTTAAAGACAAACTAAGTTAAAAAGTTAGATTTCTTTTATTTACTCTTTGTTTAACCTAATGTATTAAATGTAACCAACACTGCAAAAAAGAATACCCCAAATCTACTCAATAAAATTAAGACAACACATTACAACCAAATCACTGTGTTTGGAGTTGAGCTAAATTTACGTAATTTATACAAGTTACATTTAGGAATTTAATTTAAGTATATTCAAATAGAATATCTAAATTAGTTCATCATAACTTAAATATAAAATTAAGTTGGGGAAAAAGTACAATCCTTTATATAAATTAATCATAAAAATTCATTTAATTTAACTTAATTTAATGTTATGGGACTTAATGTCCTCCAACTGCAACAAAGGAGCACTTTCACAGAAAGAGCTTTTCACTTAGAAACTGGATAAATGTATCAACATAAATTAAAATGAAATAAAGCAAAATTATTTTGTTTTATTTCACTAGAACCAGTAGATTTTGTTGTTTAGGAATATCGGTCTTGACCCTAAAACTGGATTAGACAGTTTTAATTAAGATTTAAATGAACAACTGCCACAAAGTTAAAAAGGTAATTACATTAATTATATTTTACTTAATGTATTAGTTGAAATCTGTTTGATCACAGGCTCATTTTTTACAGCGCAGCACCTAAAGTCAGATTAAGATTACATCAGAAATCTTTTGTGGGATTAAAGTAATCTTAATATGTGTTGAAGTTTTAAAATATAAAAGCACTTCACCCAAAGAACAGATTGGTGGTAGCACCATGATATGGGGTTACTTTTCTTCAGACGGAATAAAATGTTTTGTAGGTGGATAAAATCATAAACACTAGTTCAACAGTGATTTAAAGGATACAGCCACATTAATTATTTAATACCAGAAAAATTAAAGTTTTCTAACAGCCTAGTCAAATCCATCTGTTTTGGGGTGTTGACAGACTAAATGCTGGAATTGAACTAAAAAGCGTTTCAACAAAGTATTAGCTTAAGGGGATCCAACCCTGTACAATTTGGTTGTTGCCGCTCGTTTAATTTTTACATTTTCTCCCAAACTATTTGTTTTCATGTTGAATCGTACACATGAGAGGTAGATAAAACTTTAAAATGATTCATCAAGGTAGGATATGAGGCATTTTAAAGGAGCTGTTGAGAACTTTTAAGCAAAACATGAAAAACTGTTTAAAGAAAAAGAATAAAAACTTGTTGGAATCCAAACCAGGTTTTACATATTTACATGACTGACTGAGAGATTTCGACTCTACAAGCTCAGTTTTTCCAAAGGCCAGAGGCTGACTGTAACGTCACGCTCTGTTTACACCAGGGATTTGGTATATTTGTTGCTCTGCAACAAAACAGCCCTCAAACAACTTTAGGTGCTTTTGAAGGTCAGCATGCTTGATAAAGTACAGTTTGGGCTGGAGGCCATCTTTTAAATGAACTCAGTTCTGCTTGCAATCAAGGGAGAGCATCAAGGCAGAGCTATTTTTTGTTGTTTAGGAATATCGGTCTGTCCTTAATTCATGCGGGAAGGTACGTGTCGAGACTTAAGTGAAATGTTTTGTTTTTAGGGAATCAGATTGACTTTTTACATGTACGCACATGACCTGACATGACCGTTCAGGTTCATATTCATCAGATAAACGCAACACTTTCACACCCAGAGCTTTCCGTGTGCATTAATGCCACATTTTATCAACAGAATTAGGGTGAAAGTTCACCTGGCTTTCATAAGTTGGAGTCAATTTGGGAAGTAGGTGTGAAGTGGTAGGTGAACAATGCAGCACCAACATTCCCTTTACATTTGTTGGTGAGCTGAAGCACCGCTGAAGGGAAGAAGCTGTGAGCAAAAAAGGCCGCCTTTTTTACCAGCATTGAGCAAGAGCTGTTTTGTGAAAAGAGCTTCTGTGGTGAGTTGTTGTTCTGGTGGAGGCCAGACAGTTATATGAATGCTATTACTTATTTTGAACAAGCCAAACACTTTGTTTTTGACCAACAAGACATCAGTTGTTATTGATCAGCATCTCATTTCCATCAATTTATTCCTTTAATGGTGTTTCTGATTGCTGTATATTCCCCCTTGCCAATTTATTCATGTCTACAATAGGTCTGGTTGACCTTTATAGGGATTGTTGACTGTGTAAACAGTGATTATTAGGAAAATTAAGGGCTCTGGCGTTGCTGATAAGCCGTTAACTAGGGCCTGACCTTGAAAATGTCAATGTAATAGGCTTGTGGCCGACGTGTTCAGCTCTGGTACCTTAACAATCTTAGGAACCATAAATTAAGTAAACTCAACATTATCTCGGTGGAAACATTTGGCCTGTTATTTCCTTTAGCCATTGTCATAGAACATTGCTCAAACTAGACATTAACCAAATGTTTGTTTAAATTACATGCATTTACATTAGTTGTTCAGTGTTAGGTGTAACGTTTCAGCATGTTTGAATTAATAACTGAGCTGGTGATGCTCTGATTGCTCAGTAAGTGTTAAAGTGAGTTTGTAATTGGTTGACTTTGTTGGTGCAGCGCCTCAAGGACGGTCAGAAGTTAGCTAACAGTGAACATAATAAGAGATGCATCAATGACATATCGACCAAATCAAATAATTTTGAGCTAGATGTGCCTTGGTATGTGAATATTTGGTAATAAACCTGAAAATCCAGTATGTTGGTTGTTGAATCAATCATAAGATCTAACAGAATGTGGTAACAGCAGAAAGAAAACACCGTTAGCCTAGAGCACAGGTGTCAAACTCCAGTCCTCAAGGGCCGCTGTCCTGCAGGTTTTAGATGTGCCACAGGTACAAAACACTAAAATGAAATGGCTTAATTACCTCCTTCTTATGTAGCTCAGTTCTCCAGAGCCTTGCTAATGACCTAATTATTCTATTCAGGTGTGGTGCAGCAGAGGCACATCTAAAAGTTGCAGGGCAGTGGCCCTCCAGGACTGGAGTTTGACACCCCTGGCCTAGAGGTTTCTAAAAAGGAAGTCAGAGGAAGATTAGAAATATACATTTGAAAGGAAACTGTTTTCTTTACACACATCCAAATATTTATCCAGTCATTCAGACTGCAAAAGGGTGAGAGAGAGCAAGACTTTAAGCAGATAACTGGACGGCTTAACAAATTACAGCACACTGTGTGCAAATGCTTTTGATCCTTTTATAAATAATGATAAGAAACCAAAAAATGCTGCTGTTCATAACAATAACATAATCCATATAGAGAAAATAAAATCTAAATTCATTATCGACAGGCCAAAGCTTTACACAAAAAGAGAAAATGTTGCATCTCTATAAATGATTTTTTAATGAGAATACTTAAAGATTTTACATGTGCTTTTCTATTTTTAAACATAGAAGGCAAAACTGTTCAGATGTGAAATGGTGAATTCTACAAGCAAAGTTACCCAGAAAGCCTTTTGGATGAGACTGAACCTAATATTGTTCTCTGTCATTCAAACACCTCTTGATGTGATATGACGTCTAACTACTTCCTGCATTTCAACCCAATGCCAGTTTTGTCTTTTCTCTCAGTTGTGTGTTTCCTGCTTCAATATCTTTAAAAAATAAGCTACTGTTTAAATCACAGTGGTAGGTTATAATCTGAAGCTGCTGCACCCAGTAGTTTAATGATTGGTTTTAAATGCACTGCAGTACTCAACATGAGATAAACTCTCCCTGCCACCATGTTTTGTCCTGTAGAGTTCAAAAAGCAATCTTGAAACAGGAGCCAGCAGTGATGTAAGCCCGTTTTATTGTTGACGTCTTCCAGACCTCTCACCTGTTTCTCTGCTTGTAAAAGGCCCTATTATGCCTCACTAATGTCTACTTAATTGTTGATTGATGTGAACCGTGTCAGTGGGGATCAGCTTTTGCTTTTGGTTATGGAAAAACCTACAGGACCTTTCTATATCAGCAATAAATATGAGGACCTTGGCAGGAATGTCTTCTATATACCCACTTTTCTTTAAATAGACTTTAAAAAACAGAAGTTACTTTTGAAGATTCCTTGTGCTTCAACTTTGCCTTCCAGTCTTGGTATTTTTCCTAAGTATCCTACAAATAGTAGAGGAGTAAGACCAGGATATTGTCAGATTATTAAGTCAGGACAAATGTTTTGTAAAAGACCAGTGACGAGCTTTATTAGCAGATAAAAGGAAATGGTAGGAGCTAGAATCAGCTTTTCTATCCTTGTGCAATGTAAAAAGGAAAGCAATGTTGCTATTCAGAGTTTTGCAATCGTAGCTGGTCTCAGAGCTTGCACAGTTTATTTCCTAGGGCTGCAGAGGAGGATAGGCTCCAAAAAGAGAGTTAACAATCTTTAGAGAGATTGAAATCTGCAGATAAATCGGGTTTAAAGTTTCATTGGCTGCCCAGTGCCTGCAGGCAAAGTGCTACAGTTCTGTGTTGCTAGTGATTCAATCTGAGACTTGATGGACAAAATTGTTGAAAATCTTTAGTTATTTCACAAATCAATGCAAATATTGTTCTCAAAATGTAAGCAACTGTAAAGATAGATTTATTCTTTATCTTTTATTGTTGAATCCCTCTTGGGAACTTGGATAACATTGCACACAAGCTAGTCTTCAGAAGCAGTGTGTATGAACGACTGCAGTTCTATTAATCTGACTGTACAGACTGTTAACATAAAATACATTTTTACTCTAGAGTTGGTTACTAAATTGAAATACTATCAGAAATTCACATTTTTGAAGAAAAGGAGAAATTTGTTTTTTAAATGGTATTTGCAAACAATTTTGGAACTCAACCAGGATATTTTTGTCATCAATACCAATCCAAGTCCTTTAAGGACAGCCAGTAGTCAGTACAATTGTTGGCCAAAATCAATACAGTGTATATTCCTAAAATCTTCGACACTTCAGCATTTTGGCACAGTTGATGTCGTGTAATGACTAGCAAAACTAATGTCACCAATTTTAATATGACTCAATAATAACTTGTCTGTAACACATTTTAGTGCAGGTCCTTGTCTAGACAAAACTTAAAGAAGAACGTGATCCCTCTCTTCATAAACTTAACATTTAATGACTAGTGTTTCAGGTGCTCTCCTACAAACTCCAGATACCCATCGCATTGAAAAACGTCTTGATTGGGAACCTGATTTTGGGATCCAGTCAGGACACGTGTAGTTTTTGGTGTCTAAGACAATTAAAGCAGTTTTTATGTTAACAGGCTTTCTTCATATAAAATGAAATATCCGTTAAGGTGTTTAGCTACAGCTATATGCATCCGATCCCAACTAGCTTGTTACGAGAGGACAGTTACTATTCCAATGGGTAAATTCGCATTTTAATCAGAGACAATGTTGGCAGCGGTCAGCCTCATTGGCAGCTGCTCTGCCCAATTTGCTCCGACTGTTGAACCCTGTGAAATTGAGAACAGTGTTAGTAAACTAAGGTGGCTGGAATTTTTCTTTCCTGCCTTTGTCTAAAGTCTTTATGTTTTATGTCTTGTTTTGATTCAAAGTAGCCCATGATTTATTGATTTATTGATTTATTTTTTACTCTCTTTTTTTGCATTCAAAGATAATGTTCAATTGCCAGACCTGTAAAAAAACCTGAGTCTTTGAAAGCCTTTTTTTAAATGCACAAAGATGTCTAACCCTAATAGGATTATTATTAAACTCAAAAAAGGACATCAGAAGGTTTGAAATGGGTCAATGAATTTATTGACTGAAAATGGTGGCAGTGCTTAAAGTATAATGTTTTATTTTATTTTACTCTTTTAAACATTTAACCTGTTGAACCCAGAATAAAGCCGCTTGAATTTGGCTGATTCCGTTCTCTGGCCTAGTGATTGGTACATTTCAACAACATTGTTACTTTAACTTGCATACCAACATTTCTGAATATATCCATTTGAGTGTATTGTTTTGCTTCACTAAATTAAAAAAAATGTGTCTGAGGCTAAAACCTTCAGAGATGGATGAGTCTGCTAAGTTACTACCACAATGGATTGGAGGGTGTGGTAAACCTATGATTGCGTTCTCTAATATTGCAAACGCAATAAACCTTCATGTTTTATAATCTTTCAACCAGCTCATCATGACTCATAACATTCCATCTCAAAGTTGAATTCACAGAGATTCTGGTTTTTATGTCTTACTATGATGACAACCTCTCCTATCCATTATTGTGTTGGTTTGACGCTCAGCAGTTCAAGGTGGTATGGACGTTACGCAATATTCGCGGGGAAAACACCTCGCGGCGTTCGCCACCTCAACACTTGTAAATAAAAACCAGAGCCTGACCTCTTCTGACACAGCAAGTCCATTTTCCAGAAATAAATCCTGCCAGTGGCATTCGAATTAAACCTGCACACTCACTCCATTTTCAAGCCAGCCAGCTGAGCGAGAGCGCATCTCCAATTACCTAACTCATAGTCCATCCTTTCACTCTCATGTCATTCTACACGCACACACAGATCAGAGCTCGTCTTAACTCCGTGACTCCCCCCATCCATCTGCTTGTTTTGGTGGTACCTTTTTTTGTTTCTTGATCGAACGAAAACAGTACTGGTACAAAAACAAACCCAGACCCTGGCACCGGCATTCGGGCTCATACCAAAGCTGCATCAGTTCTGCAATGGGAGTGTGACGTATCTGTCTGAGAATGGTGAGAAAGGAGTGAACACATGCCCATCCTTATTTGGATGAGAATAACTGGTTTGTGGATTTTCTGTTTGCTTTGTGTATGACTGTGATAACCAGTGGCTGAGCTGGCCAGACACTGGCATCCAGACACGAGGTTTGAGCCATGAAGGAAAGAGGAACGAGGAGCCAGAGGAATGTGACGGGGTCTCTGATTCACAGAACTGTTGAGTGACAGCAACAGGGGCAGCACTCAAACTAGCCAGCAAGCTTACTGCTGGTAAACAAGCTCTGCTATTCAGTTCATCTTCTGTGTGAATTCACAACTGGGCTGAGATCAAAGTTAAAATCTGATGTTCCTGTTTTTTTATTTTTTTTCGCTCTTGCATTGAGGAGGAGATCAGCTTGAGCTATTTTTGCTGATGAGTAAATACAATTTAAATAAATACAGAACTAATTCATGCACATATTTATGTTGGCATGCATATTTCTGCCTTGTGCCAGCATATGTGTCTCTGGGCCGATGTTCCAGTACAGCACCTGCATTGACTCGTGATGGTGAAAGGTTCTGTAGACATCACAGGAAACTTTAGCATTTGTGCATTTAAGTAAAAATACAACTTGTAATAATAAAGAACAATAACACCCTGCTTGTTTATTCTAAATGTTTTAGTGGTTTTCTTTATGTGTGATATAAACTGCTCCACCTCAAAATTTCACAATGGGGATATAAAGTCACTGCAGAAATGGTAATCTATATATTCAGCAGTCAGTCAGCCATGGCTCCTATTAAAGAACGGTTGGACAAATGCAGACAAATCTCATTTTACTTTCTTGTATCCAGCACTACTTCTATTTTCCATTTATAAATTCATCAACCAAGTAAAGTTTTTGATGTCATTTTCTGTTGTATCTATAACTGCAAAGAACAGGTTTTTCTTATAATCCTTGGAACAAAAAAAATATCATTTGTCAATGGTGTTTTCACACGTCCAGTAGACTTGGTTCAATTGGGGACCAAAATTTGTTCCACTTTTTGCTGGTGCGGTTCACTTTCACACTGTACTGTGTCAAACAATCCAAACCCTTTGAACAACCTGTTTCCCCCCTTCACTGTGGTGACGCTGCACCAAGAACTACTGAAGGAAATTACACCAAAACCTCCAAAGAAGACATGAACGCAATTTCCTTAACAAAAGTTAAACAACAATGCAGAAGGGTCAGATTTTAGCAGGTGTAGGATTTCTCTTTTGTCTTTGGTAAAAGACTATAAGCCATTTTCCCCGTTAGTGCTAGACTCTTGCATTTATAATTACCCAGAATGCCCTGCGCTTTAGTTTGCTTCCTACTTTTGGAGCGACCACCGCTTTCATGCATTCGAACTGTGCCAGAGTTTACCTGCCTGTGACGACATCTAGGTTGTTAGGCAGGCCAGAGTTTGTTTTTTGCTCTGCATCAGAGTTTGATTGGTCATATCTACCCAAAGAAAACGAACTTTCTAGGCAAACAAACAAGAGTTTGAGTAAAGTGGACCTAATAGGGCTGGCACAAATACCACATAATCATCACAAGTTGGACCGAAGAGGACCAAAGAAAAATGAAAATCACTAGTCACTAGGAAAAGCTCAAACTGTGCGTCCCCAATCTATACCCCTCTGACATTCACAAACCCTTACTATTTAACAAAGTTTTCACTTTGCACACACCGCAGTTACTGGCAATAACATCTCAGCCAGTTGAGCAGCACATGTTAATATACTGTTATTGCATCAGCAAGAATTTGACTTGGAAAAGAGGTTACACATCTTGATGAGAGTAGCATTCTTCAAAAGACAGCATTGGTTAAGTAGGTTTATTACTTAGATACTGAGATGGTAGGACCAACACAGACTAACTTAAACTGTAGCTTTTGATCAATAATTAGACCATATGCTTTGCTTTACATTGAAAAAAACCCTGGACATGATTCAAGGCAACACAAAGCAAAAGGAAGAGACCATGTTTTTTCTATATTGTTTTTTCTATGATACACCAACACAAATGCCATATTTGTGAAGAGGAAAAAAAAATAAAGATGTGGTTGGAACTGGATAAAATGTTAATTTCAGTTTCTTGCAAGGGTATTTATGCAAGTTAAAACTTTTTAAGTGCTTATGTGGGCTGCTATGTTTGTGCTGAGCATTCCTTTACAGCACAGATTTCAAAGAGACATCTTGTTGGTTTTCATCCCGACACAGTTTCTCTGTTTACTTAAAAAAAGTGCCGCAGTCCTCGGTTACTTTTGTACCGGCTGGCGTTACTGGAGCTCAGCGAGTTTGCTGACCTGCAATTAGTGCCGACCATAAACAACCAGAACCCCAGTGAGCGGTGCCACGGGTGGCTGCCCTCACCACGACAATCTGGAGTTTCCCTTTTGTCCTCAAATGCGTCAGATGTAGAGCCAGCTGCCCACCCCGAGGTTCCAACTGTGCGCCTACTGAGACGACTGAAAGAAAGTTGTGGAGGCGGTCGCGAAGTATGGAGGGAGAAAATGTATAAATACCACTGGGGGGAAGCAATACGTTGCAACACCTGTGGCTTTAAAGAGGTCTTAGCATGTCACACTTCCCTTTTGTTTATCAGTTTTAAATATAGTGCCTGATGTCATGTGAAAGTGATGCAAAACCTTGCCTCTATGATTAAATCCAATACTTTGTCCACTCTGGTTTCAGATACATTGTTATGACATTGTTAATGTGCTACTTGACCTCACTCCCCTTTATTGGACATTTTATGTTCTTTCTTTCACAATGATTGCAGCAATTCAGTCACTTGCCAGATTCTGCTTGCCAGATATTTCACTTGTGATGTAATCTTTAGGAAAATAGTCACTTGCTTATGCTGTCATTGGCTTGGAATGGAGGCATTATATGTATTTCTTTTCCAGATTATCAGCAAATGGCTGCGGGGTTTGGTTTATCAGTTTCCAAATGTGTTGGGAACAAAATATTGGCCTAAAGCCACTGTGGGTCAGCTAGCTGCCCATGCTGTGGCTTCCTGTATCATTTAGATGAAATGGTAATAAAAGAGTGTTTTCACACCTGATAGACGTGGTTCTATTGGGGACCAAAGTTGCAGCATTTGTTCCATTTTCAGGTGGTGTGGTTCACTTTCAAATTGCACTGTGTCAAACAAACCTAGTGTTAAAAACTCTGTACACCTCCTCGCCAGTGGTGGCGGTGCACAAAAAAACCACTGAAGGAAACGACATGAAAACCTCTGAAGAAGACATGAGCACAACTTCCGTCTTCATGACATGTAAAGAAAAATGGAGTGGTGTCAGATTTTAGCAGTTGTGGGATTTCTCTTTTACCTTTGATAAAAGATCATTAGTTATTTTTCCCACTAGCATAAAAATAAATAAGACTTGTGCTTTTGTTTTGGTTGTATTTATCCAGAATGCCCTGCACTATAGTTCACTTCCTGCTTTTGGAGAGGTACACTATCTCCAAAAGCAGATAGTGGTTCACATATGCATTTGAACCGTGTCAGAGTTCACTTCAGTCAAACAGTGATCTACGTTTTTAGGCGGACCAGAGTTTGCTTTTTTGGTCCTCATCAGAGTTTGATTGCACATTCACAACCTAACGAACCGGACTTTCTAGACAAATAGGCTAGAGTTAGATTAAAGGGGATTGTGAATACACCCTCCACACATACCTCAGTTTGACAAACATATGTGCATTTAAACCAGTTCAATCTTCAAGGCAATTCTGCTTATTGCTCTCACAGTAATGAAATTTGAAGATGTAGAAAATTGGCCTAAAGAAATAATGTTGCTCCTTTCGGAGGACAGGTGATTCCATATATTTTCATGAGAAAGAATACAGCGTTCCTGCACTCTCAAAATAATTGGAAATTGATTTGGACTTTTATTTAGGTTTGGAGTAGCATGGAACAAAGAAAAAAATATATAAATACACACAGAAAAATATTTCTATTTAATCCCTGTCCCATTAACTAAATGTTGAATCCATCCATCTGGTATTTGAACATTTTTGAAGGTTCAGATTAAAATTCTGTTATTGCTGTTGAAATGTAAGTAGTCAAAAGAAACTTTTGTATTAAGAAAGGAGTAATTGAATTTAGAACCTGAGAACAACAAACAGCATGGCGTTAAACACCTTTAAATCCAATTTCTTTGCCTTGGCCTGTCTAGTATGACGAGAATCTCTGAAACTTTTCTGTTTCCCAGTCAAATCCTGTAATATCACAAGTGGTTTCAGGGGTTAGCGTAATGCAAAGTCTTTGATCCAGGTAGTGTTGAGCTTGGCATGTGTTTTTTTTTCTTCCTTCTTCTCATGGGGATCTCAGTATTTGCTTCAGTTTAACATCAAATGCCTTGCCATACATTCGCAGTACCCAAAGCTCGCTTTGACAGCATATGAAATCGTAACATCCAATTACGGCACATTGCCAGGTTGGATCCAGATTTGATATTTTCTCAGCTTCATACATAAAAGATGTCCACCGTATCATCCTAACCGCAGTCTGTGAAACCTAAGGTCCAGCAGGAACAACAGTTTGCATCATGGTAGCTGTGTGTCAAACACAGACACATGGAAATGTTTTGACCGCCCATCTGTTTGAAAAAGAAGAAACTGCGGTGCTGTGCCAATTAGAGCGGGAGGAAGGAAGTGGTCAGCTCTAAAAACCCAAGAGTAAACAAAAGCCCAGGGGAGGCTTGACCTGGATCCTTTTTTAAATTTTTTATTTCAAGCTCAGGGGCACTTCAGACCGATTACTGCACTTAAACCTAAGAGCATTTTAACTCTATTGTCTTCATCTGTATCAAATTATGTAAGTAATGTCTAGCTTATGTAAGTAATGTTTGGCTTGAGCTTCAGACATGTAAGGATTATTATTACCAACCAGGGATTATTTCATAGAAACGCTGATGTAAAAAACCTACAAAATCAAATATTAACTTGATTTTGCCTCCTTTCACCCACTGTGAGCACAAGAAACCAATATTTGGGTTGGAATATGTGCTTAAGTATGAAATCATGTTATCAAGTGTATCCTCTTAGAGCACAAAATAATAATAAAACCGTTCGGTATAAACAGCCTCCCTTCCTCCAGGCCCTTAACTTCTAATAGTTTAGAACCACAAGCTGAACTCAACACTAACATTTCCTTATATAGCTTGTTTTCTTGCCTGAGCCAGACTGCGGGGTAAGAGGGTGAAACCAGCATGTCACGCCCGCAGGGATGAATTTAAGGGGAGGGGAGTGGTTCTTGTCTAATTTCTGTTGACTCACTGCTTTTAATGAGAAGTGGGACTTGACGCCCGTTGTTGGAGGATAGGTCAGGAATTGCTCGTTAGTGTCTGCCGGCGTTATTAATTCACCCCGGCCTCTTTTGTCTTTCGCTGTTATGATTGTTATCGTGCATCATCAAGGAAGGAGCCACGTTTTTGTTTTGCTTCGAGACACGTTGTTGTCGGGTCCTCCAGGAGACTTTGCTGACCGCAAAGAGATCACATTAATTATTTTATGTCTAGACTTGTTGTCACATGATGTCAAGAAGACGTGTGATGTTTTTGCTGCTTACTATGAGAAGATATCCGTTTATTATTTGCTTATGGTCCAAGTTAGACTGTGAAAACCTCAGTATTTTTATCACTTCCGATGAGTGAGAGCATCATAGTTGTGGGTTATATTTATAACCTTTACCCTAGCTACTTCCTCTTCTAGAAGTAATCATCAGATGCAGGACTAGGCAGCATTCTATCAGTTTCCATCCATCCATCTTCTTCCGCTTATCCGGGGTCGGGTCGTGGGGGTAGCAGCTTCAGAAGGGAGGCCCAGACTTCCCTCTCCCCGGCCACTTCTTCCAGCTTTTCTGGGGGAATCCCAAGGCGTTCCCAGGCCAGTCGAGAGACATAGTCCCTCCAGCGTGTCCTGGGTCTTCCCCGGGGCCTCCTCCCAGTGGGACGTGCCCGGAAACCTCACCCAGGAGGCATCCTGACCAGATGCCCGAGCCACCTCAAACTGGGTCCTCTCGATGTGAAGGAACAGCAGCTCTACTCTGAGTCCCTCCCGGATGACTGAGCTTCTCTCTCTAAGAGAGAGCCCAGCCACCCTCCGGAGAAAACCCATTTCGGCCGCTTGTATCCGCGATCTCGTTCTTTCGGTCATGACCCAAAACTCATGACCATAGATGAGAGTAGGAATGTAGATTGACCGGTAAATCGAGAGCTTCGCTTTTTGGCTCAGCTCTCTCTTCACCACGACGGACCGGTACAGCGCCTGCTTGACGGCAGACGCTGCGCCAATCCGCCTGTCGATCTCCCGCTCCCTTCTTCCCTCATTCGTGAACAAGATCCCAAGATCTATCAGTTTATTTATGCCAAATACCATTTACTGTCAGTATAGGATATGAAAATCTGGACCGATATTGAGATTTGATAAGCCTGCCGCAATAAGCACTTAGTCAATTAATCGCATGATAAGTTAATTACTATTCTTATGATTAATATTTTTTCAAGAGCAATTTAATTTACAGATACATCATAGCTTGATTTTATTTATGGTTTCAGTTGCTGGATATTCAAAATGTCTTTCAGGTCCAGGCTAGTCTTTGAGAGAGAGCTATCTCATGTTATTATCACTATATTAGTTGAAAACAGTGTCAAAATGACAATATGAAAAATGCCCATGCATCAGTGGTAGCTGAATGGAAAGATCAGATTTTTAAGTTTCAAATTATCAGGCCGATTGAGCTGGCAATCGGTTCATCTCTATCAATCAATCAATCAAATTTTATTTGTATAGCACATTTCAGCAGCAAGGCATTTCAAAGTGCTTTACATCATATCAAACACAGAAACACAATGCAACATAGAATCAACAATCAAAACACGACATTAAGTCAGGTTCCATCAATAAATTTGTAATTGATTAAGTTTCAAATACAATCCTAAACAGGTGGGTTTTTAGTCGAGTTTGCATCCATAAAAGGTTTACCTGTTACACTCCTACTGTGTTGTATGGAACAAAATACCTGTTGCTATTTTTATTCCCCCTCACGCTCACAATCACACAGTTTAAAACGATGTAGACAGCATTTTAATGGGCTTCTGACACAAGGCTCCGTACACTCTACTAATCTACTAAACTCAAGTTGTAAGCATGTGTGCGTACAACTTTTGTTGTCATTTTTTTCTCTTTCTAATTTACGTCGTCAACAAGTTGCTTCAATGTCTTCAGTGGTCATATGATGTAAAAATGTCTGCTTTTGTTTCAAACGAGAGTTTTCCTTCCAGTTTTCGTTCCATGAGATAAATCCTTTTGTTTTTAACCATCTTGTTCTTCTGCAGAAAAAATACGTGCAGACGGAAGATGCGCTGAGGAATTTGTCTGAAGCAGCAAGGCACTGATACGCTCAGCCTTAGAGGAAACGGAAAGCCAGAGCCTGGCAGGTGAGCCGAATTGCACTTTCTGCTGCCTTTTATTACCGAGCTGTCATCATTCGCTGGGTAAACAATTATCACAGTGGGACTGCTGCATCCTTTTGTTGTGTAATCTCTTCAGGCATGACAGTTTTACATAAGTACTTCCTGTTTTTTTTCTCTGCTGTACATCAAAAATGACTGTAATCCCACAGGCTTTTCTTGGACTTTTGTTATAAATTGCTTTTTTTTTCTCGTTTGGATGCCATGCTGGGTCATACATATAAATCAGTCTAGACAAGACACATAAAGAAGCGCTGTTGTCTTACATCATAACTTGTGGTGGAGGTTTCCCAGACAGACTGTTGTTGATGGGTTAGCCATTACGATACCTTGCACATGTCGTGAAGTCAGGAACATTCTCACTCGTTTACACAACGATTTGGTCATTTTTTTCCCCAGGTAGACCGGAGGGCAGCAGTGTGTTTCAGTTTCTGTCCTTGCTGCCAGCTGATGAGTTTAACTTTTGGGTCAGTCTGCAAAGATTAACAACTAATCTTGTGTTTTAAAATACACAAGATAGGACGTTTTGTGACAAAAAATAGCTGAGTGAAAGTAACAGAAATGTTCCGCTTCCATATCGTTCGATAAAACATGACTGACTTTGAGATTTATATTAAGATGTGCAGTTTCTATCTAAAAACCAGAAAAGGGAGAGCTGAATATTTTTCCGGTAAATGTTACCATGTGAGTTTCCATGTGTGTCGTCTGATTTTTCTTCAATAGTTACGGGATCACTACAGTTCTAGTGAAAATGCTTCGGAGGAAAGGTTTCAGCACAATGTTTTTACTGTTTCTGCATTTTGTTATGGTGGGAGACTTTCAGTGTTCCAACGTTATGAAACACGCTAGACTGAGATTTATTTGGTATTTAGCAACGGATGGCAGTAAAATCCTTAGTTTCTGCAAAGAAGTTGTTTTGTCTGTGACTATTTTATATTAGCAATCATATTAGATTTACAGCTTACTATACATTTAATGAACTTGGAACAGATGAGTAGTGTAGTAATGTTTCTGACATGACCTCTAATCATACATCATAAAACATGGATGCACTATTTTCTAGTGTTTCCACAATAGGCTAAAGTTTTTTTCTCTCATGTTTGCAGTTTGATAACAATTTAGATACGTTTTCTTTCACAAGGAAAAAAAGATTTAAATATATTTGTAACATGTTTTTTAAAAGATAATAAAAAATGACTACTGTCTTCAGATTGAAATTAAAGACGTTTGAGGCATAAATATTGGTGCACCGATCCATTGGCCAGTGATCAAAATCAAAGTTTTGAACTTACTGAACTCCTTTTGATGCTGTTTTTATTTTTTAAAAAGATATTCTTTGAAAAACAACCGGTCGTAAACTCCAAAATCGTATTTTTTTCTGTACAGTGGATTCATCAAACTACTGGGTTGTCAGTGAAATTTAGCTATCTTTCCTGTCAGTAGGGTGTTTTAAAAAGGAAGTTGGAGGATGTACAGAGATGTGAGAAGATATTTTAAAAGAAAGTTTATTTTTGAGTCATGTTTATGGTCCACTCCAGCTGTAAAGAGAGTGAGACTTCAGTAGATAAAAGGAGTACTGACGGTATTACAACAAATGTTTGTTTTTTTTATCCATAAGAGCTTCTAACTTCTGTCATGAAACATGCCAAATTCGTAAATTATTTGTCCTTTTTATATTGAAATCCTGTTTTACAGTGTCTGCTCTCTATTACACTGTGTGAAATAATTGCTTAAAATAATAAAACTTTGTTATTAGCTGCATTTGAGCTGCACAAATTAGAATTATGAAAACAAATCTGCTTGATGTAAACATGCCAATTTGTATCAAAATCTTTTTTCATAAAAGGATTTTTCCCTAGGGTGAGGTGGTTTTCTGATATATTGGAATGAGTGTATTCCACAAAACTGGGGTTGAAACACTTTTTTCGCATCACATGAGTCATGATCAACAACCTTGTGTCTTGTCAGCAGACACACGCTTTTTAAAACTTAGCATTGTACTTTCATTTTACAGTGCGTCAATGTTAATAATCTCCTACTCCATTCATTTTGTGTTGGGTTTAAAACCGCTGCCTCTATCAAGAAACCTGCAGTGTGTTTTTTCTGTCATGATCAAAGATTAAATAAAGTTCAAATGAATAGTTGCGAACAAAATTGCCTTATCTTAAGTCACAACTGGCAGGTCAGAGTTTAAAGTAAACCAGTGAAAGCTTGGTCAGTTCATCTTCAGGCTAAAGCTAATGTCCTCTACCAATGTTTAAATGTTGCGTTTAGATGGCCGGTGCAATCTGAGGCCAAGTGCTCCTGAGTCCCAGTGGAGGTTTAGAGCACTGTGAAAGTCAATGTATATTGACTGACGGTAAACAGCATCTGTGTAGATCCATCACTTCTTTGAATCATGGATGCTCGTAAAGTTCCTCTGTTTATCGATCGTTGCGTTTCGCCTTTGTAATGGTCAGTGACGAACGGACAGGAATGTGTCCTGTGCGTTTTACCTCTCGAGTTACCACTCCGGCTCTGCTGCTGAAAGTGCCCTTGCCTTCTCGTTTGAAGAGTAAATCATGTACAGTTTTCCCATTAGGACCCGCTTTGTGGGACTTAATTGAATTGTACCATAGAAAGTGTATACCTTGCAGCAAAAAAGTGTGAAAGAGGAGAAAAAGGCTCGACCCATTATGTCCTTGAAGCCTATTGTGTTAAAATCAGCAGAGATCAATAAATTAGTAAGCATCTAGAACATGTAGACCTAACATACTCCTGTGTTTCATCCCCCATCCAACTCGCAAGCCCCTTGTGTTTGTCCTGCTAAGCGTAGTGTGCAAGCTAGCAGCTGTTGGAGTTCCCATTAGAGAACAGAAATGGATTTCACAAAGAGTCGCAGATGTCTGACATCAATATAAAATTATCTGTGGGTCAGCTCTGTGCTCCTTTTCCTTCAACTACCATTTCAGGGAAGTGGATGTGTGGATGCTACGCTGTACGCTTTCCAACTATGACAGTAATTGGATAATTACAGGTGGGATGATAATTTCTACAAATGATGCACAAAAATGTAAACAAAGCAATGACTGCTGGATGACTTCTAGAAAACTCTACCCTGTTGATTTAGCTTCTCCTTCTTCTTGAACTTCTCTTCTGCATTACCCCATCCTCCTGACCTTGGAATATTTTCTTAAATTTTTTAGATGGTCCTTGATGGATAAGAGCGTTTGATGAGCAGTGGGTGGAAGTTTCCCATAAATTCCACTAAGTTGTGTCTCCATGTTGCATGCTTTAGTTACCCTGAGTCCATTTCACTTTAGTGATGGTAGGAATGTGCCATTGCATGAGAAAAGGTCATCATTCCTGTCATGGCTCTCTCAAGTCCTTAGTCAAGGCTCCCAACATAAGGACATTCTTTCCCACACACGTAACCATGATCCGTTTCATCAACAAAATAACTGCAAATGTTTATTATGTTTGGAGCTTGTCTGTTCTTTATTCAGAGAACATGATGTAAAAATAAACACATTTTCTGAAAAGACTTGCTCAGTTCATTCTAGTTTATAAATAAACCCACAGTTGTTCCAGTTTATTACTGGCTTCACAAATTAATAACTTCCATATAGTAACTGAAACGTTATCTACACCCTCATCATTTTATGTCTGCCTTGTGTTTTAGTAACATAGGAAGATACCTACTTTAGTTAAATACTGCTAAAGCATCATTTAACCAAGCTAAATAATGCTGAAGCAGGTCTTTAGCTAAATAATACTGAAACATTATTTAGCTAAAAACCTGCTTCAGCTAAAGCAGACTCAATTCATTCTAGTTTATAAATAAACCCACAGTTGTTCCAGTTTATTACTGCTTTCACTAATTAATAACTTCCTTAATAACTACTGAAATGTTATCTACATTATTTAGCACAGCTAAATAATGCTAAAAACCTGCTGAAGCAAAGCCTTTAGCTTTAGCTAAAGCAGGTGTCATCTGACAGTTTTGATTTGTGACAAATTTCGAGAAAATTTATCGCAACTTTAACGTACTCCATATTATGGCGCTACTACAAAACTACACGACTGCTACTAAACCTTCAAAGAAATAGCCTGACAATGCTAATCACACACAACACTATGCAGACACTTTGTCTGCACTTATTAAGAGTCACGTCACAATTCAGTTAATACTTCTTTTAAAACTTTGAGGCATTCATAGAAAAGTAAAACTTTCCTCTCCAGAAAGTCTTTTGATTCTTAGATATTGAGACAAGATGGTGACGTCATGGCAGAAAGTAGTGCTTCCTGACTCAGTGGAAGATTTTGACTCTTCATCCATTATACATGAAATATTCAAGACAAGGGGCACGTCCAATATTTCCTAAGCTGTCATATCACTTTATTTGTGTCTAAAGCTAATGGCTACTATTAGAATTAACGATGGTGGTAAAGGACTAATGATCACAGTAATGTGAGGACCAGAAAGAGTGCAAGACTCAGAACATCAGTGTTATGACTGGATTAATGGATAAGACATCGGCTAAAACCCCGTTTCAAGATTAGTTGTCATTGATTCTCCTAGACTTATGAACACAATCTTTTTTTTTTTTTACGGTGTGTGTGCTTTTCTGTACTGTTGGTAAATATCGAACAGTGTATCAATCAACACCTCAAAGACTTGGATTCGGATCAAATCAGGGAAAATACAGAAAGTCTTTTTATAGATGGTATTCCTTACCTCATAATGCTGTCATGTAATCTGATTTTCCGATTTATTATCCAGTTTGCCCAGTGACTTTAAACTCGATCTCCACTAAGTCCTTTGGTCTTGCCACCAATTGTTTTATTGGTAATTCAGCTTCGTCTTGATGGTCTCTTTAAAGAGACTGATGTTTCAGCTGTTCAGCTTCTGGCCTGGCCTGTGCGGCTCAGGCTTTGAAAATGGAGAAACAATTTGGACTTAAAGCAAGACCGAGCTTAAAGTAGAGATGTTAGCAGTTGTGGACGTACGAGTTGTATTGATGGAAACAGCTGACAAATTAGCCTGGGCTACCACTACCAGTGATCATGTTTTAATTAATCCATCTGCTTATTTCAGTTTACTAATCAATTATTGTAAATGATTGAAACTGATTGCAAATGACAACTTTATGACGTCTAAGGAGACACTTTAGTTCGTGAAAAATGTTTTAATACGTCAAGCAGTTGATCCTTCTGTGGTTTTAAAAGAAGAACCAAATGCTGCTATAAGATCCAGCTTTCTGCAAACATTTTTTTGTGTAGAGTATATTGTTTACTTCATAACCCAAATTTAGGACAGGACTGATTGTTTTATCTTCGTTGTATTTCATTTTTGTTCATAACGCACAGTAGTGAAGTTAGAGAAACAAACCAGAAATGGTGCTCATCACGAGTCAAGTTACTACAAAGTGATTTGTTTCTCCATCTTCAGCCTAATGCTGCATGCAACAAATTATATTTCACACACAAACTTAGGCAACAGTGTAAAATGGATGTTTTTTTTTAGCAGTATGGAATTACTGTGATGCCCCGTGGCATCACAGTCTTAATTGGACTCAATGAATCACTGTTAAGACATGTACAACTGTAAGATTGCTTATGAATTATCTGCCTTGTTTGACTAAAGAAAAGTTTGTGACTTTGTAAATTCATAGTTTATTTAGCATATAAATCCTCTTTAGTATCATGTTTGAAATATGAAAATTAAAAACACTATTTCAGACCAGTGTAGCCTGAGTTTAGAGTGGATTATACATGTGAGAGAGCTGCTCTGCTGCGTATCCTTTTTCGTGTTGTGACTACTCGACTCCCAGCCAGACCCCTGATCTTCCCACCCTCTTTAACATGTTTTTTCAGCTGTGTTTACATTCTAGGCCCCCTAAAAGTTGAAAAGTGGGTTGAATGCCTTCCTCAGTCCTTACCCGCTGACATCTGTCAAGTCTGATTATCATTCAAAACCAGCATTCCTCAGCTCTTGTGCATAGTGAGCTCTTACAAGTTGGGAAAACTTCCCAAAAATTCACAGAAGGAGACAAACATTGTTTCAAGGTCACTTAAAACAAGCTCCAAATGTTTTTAAGTAACCAGATATCTCCAAATATTCAAATGAATAAAAGAAACCTTATAGAAAAATAGAAAATACAGGCATTTTCTGAATAACATATTTCTAAGACATGTTTTGTTGATTTTAATTAGCTGATTGCTAGAATGAAAAGACTGAAATTACATTGCAGCCGTAACGCTTCATGCTAGCCTTTGACTTTTGCATAGGCACTGCATATGTAATTTGTGATCAATACCATAAGCCAATATGTTTGCAAGCCAGAAAGAGTGTTGTGTTCATTATGCATTATTAGTAAGTATGAACATAGACCTACTGAGCTATATGACGTTTTATTACTATTGTGCAGAAAGTCCCATCCTATCTCTTTATCTGTTATTGATCAGTTGCAATCCTATCTTAGGTAGTTATTGTTAAAAATAAATTTACACAGAAACAGAATGACACACTAAACAACAACTTAACAGATTTTCAGCTTGATCGGTACAGATCGAAGATTGGTTGGTTGGCATTTCAAAAATCAGAAACCATCGACACTGCGGCATCAGATTGTAGTGACAACACTCTTCAGTGTGTTTGCTATTACTGACAGAAGAAGGCTCAGTATTTGTTATTTTTAGCACAGGCTGTGTGTTTTAAAAGGAAGTCGGAGGCAGTGCAGGGAGGTAGGAAACTATTTTAAAGAAAAATGGATTTTCTATGACATGTCTATGGTTCTTTTAGATTGCAACATTAAGACTTCACTGGGTATAGTTCAAAACTTTGAACTGAGATTCAAAGTTATGAACATTTTGTTTTTCTAAAAATTACAATACATCTTTTTACTGCTATTTTTTTTAACATTCTTATTATTTAAGACAAATTTTAAGCAACCTAATACAACATTAGGAAGTCAAACAGTCTTAGATTGGAAGCCAACCACAAATCTTCAGTCGATATATCTCAACAAACAATATGTTACTTGTAAGATCCACCAAGATTTAATGTTAACACTTGATAAATGTGAATAAAAGTTCATATTTTTATTGAAACTCCGACGCTGATTTGTTACCAGAATCATAAACTTCCAACTGAATTTCTGACACATAACTATGTGGATATTACAGCAGTCAGGTTCATTGGCTTGTTTAAGTCCATCCTCTAGTTCAGTTGCTTCAGTTGAATAGCAGTAATTATTTGGTGACTTGTGATTTTTATTGTCCTTGATAATTAAATAAATGTCAGCAAAACCTACAATCCTGGAATAGATTTTTCATCATTTAAAATCTAAAAAGAAAGGAAAAAGGTGAAAAGGATGAAAGAAAAGGTTTCCATGAGCAACATTGGACTGATAGTTTTTCAAAGAAGCAACCTGGCAAAAATTAATTTATCCAAAAGAAACAAAAAAAAACCCCAAAAACGGCCATGTGATGAAAGTTTTAGCCATCCATCAAATTTTCCAGACAGCCATTTATTTAGGCGGTCACGGCATGATTACTTGGTTATGATGATGGACAGTTGTGAAGAATGTTGTTCCACTGACGAGGCCAGAAGGCAGATGGATAGTGTTGTGGTAATGTCGTCAAGATGTTAGCAGTCAAGTTGCGTCATTTGTAAAGAATGAGTGATGATTAAACCAGAGGGATCACTCCCCTCAGACTTTTAAAGAAGTGTAGCATTTCAATACCTGCACCAATCAGATAAATGGACCCATCCTTTTCGGGATTTATGCATATAGATGTTCTCAAAAGCTTACAATTTGGATATAGGAAGTGAATATCTGAACTGAAAATCAGAGGGCTTCTTTTTAATTTAAAGTAAACAGCTGGACCTGCACTGTGACTGTGTGTGTGTCCCCTCTAAAATGGCCCCGCGGCACTGATTCATCCAAGGCCGGCTTCTAGATGCCATAAATAGTTTGTCTGAGTGCAGTACAAACGTTTTCATGGTTCATCCTGTTCTTTAATTCCCAGCATTTAACTGTTTGCGTTAACTGCAGACAGTGGGACCAGTAAAAATCTGTTGAGGTGAATTACGGCCAGCAGACAGAGAAAGTTCCAGTAGTCTGAATCTGATATGAAGGCAAGTGAGATAAAAGTGAGATTCACTTTATCAGTGAATCTTACAGTCCCCTTCAGGGGAACATCTCGAAACTTTTCCACGTCTAAAGAGGTTTTTTTTCCCCAGCCTCTTACAGATGCAAATTTATGATGGTTTCCCTCCAGTATCACAAGGTAATAACTTTTATCCCCAAATTGATGGCGTTTCCCTTTTCTTTGGAAACATTGCATTACCTGCTGCCAGAGGGCCTGCGGAGCCAAGTCTTTCTTCTGTCACCAAATGACCAAAATGAAATTAGATTTTCCGGGAGGCGGGGGGTGAAAACTATTTTCAGAAAGAAAAGTGGGACAGGGTTAAAATTGACCATAAACTGCACGTCATTTTGTGTCCTGTCAACCTGAAATATGAGGCAAAAACTCTTTGTTTTGCTTCCTGATACTTGCATTTGCAAATGTCCTTTTTTTGAACTGACTGAGTTTTTAATTTTATTGTTTAGTTGTATTATAAAATTTCAAGAGTTCTTTTAAGGTGAAAAATGGAACATCAAGATCAGAGACTTTCGAATACGCTTTCCTCTGCAAAAACGTAAGTAAGTTTAAAGTTAATTGGTTTCCGTTGCATTCTGGATTTTTAACTCATTTATCGCTATAAAGCATTTACTGAAACATCCTGTCGATTACACCACTTTGCCTTTGTCTGCACAGTTACTACGAAGCCTTGACGTGCGTTGAGTTTATATCGTACCCAAATAAGAATCAGTTTCAGATGTGGTCTAGCAACACGATGCTGTGCAGATCTTTTTCACTCATCAAATCAATGCAACATGGTTAAATTCACAGCAGTCTGCTGCTTCATTATGATAGATGCCCAAAACCTGTCATGTTGCAACACGATATTTCTCCTAAGGCCTTCATTGCCCGATCTGTGGTTCTGGCAGCGTTGTGATGTCCTGTTGCTGCACGTTTCCCACAAGCTCAGCTGTTGACGGAATGGAATGGTTGGTGGAGTTGAAATACTTTTTAGCAGCATGGCATAGATGTGCGAGCTTCGTCAGAGGGGAGTGAAGCATGACCTGCTGAGGGGTTTTGCAGCACTTTTAAAACCCAGAACACAATCGGGTAAAGAATAGATTTAAAAACTTTGTGGCAGGGACGATCCAGAGGATGTTGAACCAGAAGAGGGAATCTGGACTGTATGATGATAGCTAATTTCATGTGAACAAAATTAGTTTTAGAGGCATTTGTTAAAAATGTTGCACTGTGATTAACTTGGTTGTTTTTATGTTTAAGGAATATTGCATTTATTTATTTTTTTCATTTTATGTTCTTTTGGGTTCTTACTAGCCAAAGTACGACCCCATATGGATGTGCACTTACCTTGAAGACGTAGTCACGATTTGTAATTTGGAAGCAAATCTAAGCAACACTCCTAGTGGGGCCTCCATTTTTTTCTTCCCCCCATCTTTTCATTTGATATACTTCAGGGTTTCCCTCAGTGTATTATAAGCCTGGCGGGCCACCAGGCTTTACTTGTGCCCTCATCAGGCTTGGCAATGTTTATTTATTTCAGTCTTTTTTAATTATTGTCTTTTTCAAGACTATAAATAGTTGGTGTTTAGGTGTTAACCTTCTTCCAATAACGCATAACTATCATGTGACATTTTCACATTTTCTGTCAACTTTAAACATTTTTCAACTCAGAAACATGGCGGTGGGCTGGATGACGGCCCTAGCGCCCTGAGCACTGGGGTTGGCAAGTTCTCTGGAGGAAACCCTGTGCTGATACGTTAGGCTTGTACTAGACATAAAAGCTGCAAGTTTTACTTTGAAAGGCTTCCCTCGATTATTAGTGAGTGATGTTGATGAATTATGGGATGTTAATGACTCCTAACAATCTGTTCATAATGGTGACTAAATGAGTATATCTGCAAATAAAAGCTGCAATAAATGTCATGAGGTCAATTAGGAAACAAAACAAACACATTTAATATTCTCTCTGATTTGTCTGATCGCTGTCTTCTCCCAAAAGAGACACAACAGAAGATAGAAGTAATTAGTCACCATGTTACATAAGTCTTATTGCTACCGATGGGGATTTTAACGACCATTATATATCAACCTTTAAGGTGGAAAGAACTTGCCATCTTTTGAGAATCCACTTACCTTCACAACATAAATGAGAAATCACACTTTCATGTTCCTTTCTTTTTGTCTTTATGATTTCCAAGACATGCCTAACCGTATCAAGCTTTATCTGAAATCTTCACTCTGAAATTTAACATCCATATTTGCATTCAGGGTCCCGCTTTCACGCTGAGCAGTGAAGAAATTCACTTCCAGCAGTATTTGGTTCCTGGTGTCTATTACGGATTAGACTTCAAAGAGCTAATTTAGGACTGACATCCTAAAAATAGAAGAGCAACACAAGGCTGTAAAACTCAGCGGGGAATGCCTGTGTTCACGTTTCTAATTAATTCATTTCTATGCATCACTCGCGTTGCAGATGGACTGCACCATCTTGCTGTGTTTTAATGACTACCTCATCTCTTCTATTGCACCGATCAAGAGAGTTGAAGTATATAAAAAAGCGATACACTTGATATTCCCTACCCAGTTTTTTTTTTCTCACTACCAGCAGTTCTTTCTCCTATTTATGGGATTCCTATTAAACAGAGTGAAAGCAGATCTGTCTGTCATCCCTGGCAGGGCTGCAAGTAAAAAATATTTCCTTGATCGATTCATTTATTCAGGATTCTGACAATTAATCGTTTATTTGGATAAAAAATTTGTCACACTTTGCAGATTTTTCATTAAAATATTAAGTCTTCTCAGTTCAATGTTTGAAATACATTAGAAGATGGAAATAAATCAAATAGATTTTTAAATAAGAAAATAAGCCTTTTATTTCCTAAAATGCAATAGCATAGCAGAGCATTTCTTTAGCCACTTGAGGAGTTTTGGGTTAAATATGTTTTACGAAGGCATTTATATCTTAAATGCAAAATATATGTATATATTTGGTACATTTTTGACTAAATTAAAGCTCTGAATAAGTTTTTTTAAGCAAATAGCCTTTTGTTTTGAGTCTATATAATCCAGTTAACTATTAATCGATTACTTCAATAGTTGATGATTATTTCAATAATCGATTAATGACGATTAATTGTTTCAGTCCTAATCCACGGTCGGATTATTCAGCACTTTCTTGAGTTTGTATTTTTTTTTACAACCAACTTTCCCTGTTTCATGCAATTTGTTTTTCCTGAATGAAATGCTTCCGGTGCAGACAAAGGATCAGAACAGCTTTTGGTTTTTTTTAAACAAACGCAGTCGGGTGGCAAATACACTAGATGCAAGGAGGAGATGCCTCAGGTTATGTTGGTGTTTTCTCAGCACTTCACAAGAAAGCAAAGGTGCATATTTTCATTTTGCTACCCAGAAGGTTTGTGTGTAACTGCTGAAGCATAAAAATACCGCCTTCAGTCTTTGAATTTGCTCCATGGAAAACCAAGTAGTTTTATGGTTTTTAGTCTTTGAAAGAAAAAAGAAAAGTGGAACCAGATTTTACTGCTAACCGTCACAGTTTGTTAAATGAAGCTTTATTAAAATAAAATTATAAAATTAATTAATAGATGTATTGATCAAGATATGTTTCAAGGATGTATATTTTCTAGTATACTCTCCAGTAAAATTATCATTGGTTTACAGTATCAATACCAAACATTTTAATACAAATGTCTAACATTAGCAACTTGGTTTTTATTTTAAAAAAGAAAAGCCATTGTACTCCTATTGCTGCTAAAATGTTAATTTATAACTGTTTATTATTAAAGAATAATTTAATAACAGTGGTTTGCAAACTTGTTGGAACATAAAATGTTTCTTTTTCCCAAATATATTGTTAAGACAGGTTTCCCAGTAGAGTTGGATCTCAATTTGTAGCGTTTATTCTTTAAAATAAAAGTAATAAACGGGGGCAAAGCATATTTTTTCAACCTGCACTGCTTGTTTGAACAAAAAGTTAAACATTTTGAGTTGACAAAATAACCAGGATGTGAGAAAGATAAAGATCTCACCAACTTATATGTCAGAATTCAATATGGCTGCCATCCATAAATATTTGTGCAAATTTTATTTGTGGACATTATGCATATAATGCAGAGACAAACAGTGTTTTTAACTCATGTTCCTAATAGCAATTAGCCTGTCGAAAGCTCATCAAGCCACATGTTAGTTATTTAAATTACAACAGTTAAGTGTAGTGCTTCACTATAGATCTGAAAAATGTTGCCATTGCAGTGCAATATTCATATTATGTAGAACTGTTTGCATTGCAATAGTTGTTGGCCAATATATTCCAGGTGTTATGAACTTGCATTTCATATCATTGTAATATTTACTCAGCTGGACAGTGTCTCACAGCAACAGATGCTCACACTGGACACTAATGACATAACTCAAAATATGATTTGTGTCCAACCCGGCAATCAAAAATTTACCAACTTTATTAACCATTTTTGCAACCGTAAATAATTCAAAACAGCTGAAGTAGTTTTTCTTCTATGCAAGAGAAAGGGTGTTGGTCTTCTTTCAGTTAGCTGGCCAACAGTATGCAGCAACAAGTGGGGAAGGGGCAGAACTCCATTCCTTCAAACAGCTGGAGAACACGCCCAACTCTCTGGCACGTTCTCTAGCATCTCACTTTGAACTGTAGGAACAATATGAATTTATAGTAAGCAGCCTATTCCTAATGCTGCATGTTTTTGTTTTGCTTTCTGTGGCTATATTTGGTTTCAAGCAGTTTTATAATTGAGGACTTAGACATGCACATGTTCACAATCCACCTTAAACTTGATCATGTCGTTTAACTTAGAGAGAGTTTCTTCCTTCCTTCTGATTTTTGGCGCTGTTATAAAATGCATGGTGTCTGGCTTTTTCGTCTTCTCCCATGTCTGCACTTTTTTCCCCCGCCATCTACCTCAGAGGACTTTTAACAGTTCTTTTTCAGACTAACATAGGCTTTTAGAGACATGCAGCAATCAGCCCAAAGAATGAGGACAGTATGAGCAGGCAGGGCAGAGACATTATTTTCTACTTAACAATCACAGCCCCATTCTCCCTTTCCTGTCATCCCTTGTTTTTGTTCACTTCTCCCCCCAGGGCTGTTTATAGGAACTCATTGTCTCTGCTTTTGGCATTCGCTGCTCTCAAAACTTTGTCCTTGTCATGGAAGTTGATCATGATGGAGGATCCACTTCCAGTGAACCTCTCTGGAAGTTTGACAGCTTACACAAAGACAGAGTATGACCGTTAAGTTTTTCTTCACTATCACAGTTTTTGGTTTCCTGTACTGTGTTTGTGGGACTTACAGTAAATGTCTGCTGTGTACCTTATTTATACCTCTCCAGGTCTAATCAGTGTCACATCTTGTTACCACTTGACATTTTTAATGGGACAAATTGAAGATAAATTATTAGATTATTGTGATATGATAAATTTTATTAAAAATACCATTGTTTCATACGGTATTCAGCCTGCAGTCAGGTGAAGACATAACTGACAATTTTCCAGCTTTAGTTTTAATCAGCATTATCTTCATAAAGGTGTTTCCATAGTACCAGCAGCTGCGTTTCCATTGACCAGTTTGGAATTACGAAAATAAATTTGCTAAATGTAAACACGGCTCGCTTGTTAATAAAAAATGTTGACGCTAGGATGAGGTGGGATTTTTTTTGGCTGTGTCGAAATTACTGTATTTTGCAAAACTACAATGGAAAATTTGTTTTTGCATCAAATGAGTCACATGATCAACAACCAGATGTTACTACTGGCAGAAATGACAAAGTAGACGACGAAAAGTGTGTGACAGCACGATGTGTTTTTTAATGACATATCCTATGAACAAGCTTATTCATGTGTGATTTTAATTGCATTTTTTGTTTAACGGAAACATTAGTTTTGAAATCGTGTTTTTTCGACTTTGTGGAATATCAACTAACTTTTGCGCTCATTTGTAATGAAAACACAGCTAGTGTTTCTGTTTCTCACAGCTGTTTTACAGTATTTCACGTATATTTCTAACAGCCAAATTGTTGTTGTTTATCTTACCAATGGAAAAGTTTAGCGGGTGTTTTCCAACCATTTGACTTGTAGTACTCATTATTAATGGTCAATATTTGAAGAACATTTAAAAATCCATTATTTGACCTTTGAAAACTAACTTTTTTATATTTGTAGCTTTTGCACGTTTAATGACGAAAATGTGTGAAGTTTCACTTTTTTCACTTTTGATTTTTAAAATACGAGCGTAAGAGTTAAAGACAATTTTTAATCTCATTTATTGAGATAAAATATGATATACCAGTGGTAATAATCAGTGGTCTGAAAAATTCAGGCTTAAAAGCTGTTTCCCTTAGCCCAAAGAAACAATTGGGAAGCACTTTCCAATAGAAAAGTAGAAAAAGGAACCTAAATCTACCGATATTTTGTGTGTTACTTTAATTTTATTGTGCAGCAGCATGAAGAATATACATAACTGCATAAAGAAAAATGCTGCGCCTTGCAAAACTCCAAAACGTCCTTATCCTGGACATCAATTATCCAAATCCTCCTTGTACTTCTTTGTACTTTTCAAACTTGCACCTCTCTCGTTAGAGCTCTGTGTTGTTCTCAAAAGGGAGCCAGACACGGTTGCCCTGCTAGATAATGGTTTTTCAAGCCTGGCTCCATGTATGCATACCTGAACTGTGAGTCAGAATTGTTCACTCAGATTAACTTTGCTCCATTTTATCACTCTCACTGCTTTATTCTCTGTGATCTAGTTAGGCTATCATATATCTGTCTCGACTGAATATTTTATGACACGATGCCCTCCTCTGGCTCCAAAACGTGTCGAAGCTGATCTGTCGTCATTCTGCTTCTATTGCTGTCCTTTGACCTGCTTATGGTTAGGAAAGGGCTTTTTCTGCCGCTTTGAATGTCAAAAAGGTCCAAATGGCCATCTGAAGTGGCCATTTTATATCACTTCATCTTAAGAATTACAAGCTCCATGTCTTGTGGTAAGTTTTATTACTCTTTAAGTTATGCATAGCAGTGTAACACAAGTAATATACTGTATGTCTCATATCAGGACAAATGATTCCCACATAGAACTCCTTTTGAAGTAAATTTTAAAAATATTACTTTTAACTGTTTTTATGAAGCAATTTTACATTAATAAGCCACCTTAGCGATGGTTTTAGCTAAGCTGTAAGATCTGATATAACGTTTAAATCCAATGCTAATATTACTATTAAACAATAATGCAGCAGGAAAACATTTTTATATGATGGTAAGAAAAGTGTTAACAATATTATTGTAATACAGGAGGAGGCAATTAAAAGTATGGCAGAAACTGGACACTTGTATAGACTAAAGTGGTAACAATATAACACAGCTGGCTGTTGCAGGAAGTTAGAAAAGCAGCAGTTTAAGTCTAGCGAGAGCTATTCCTTTCAACATAAGGTGACAACTTTTCATCATATTTATTCATTTGTACCCAGTTGCATTTACTGGGTAAATTTATTGGGTAAATATTTGCTCGCAATGCAAGCAAAATAGTTTTGAGATAGCATTGTGAGCTCACCCTGTCCCCTCTTAGCTTGAGGTTATCACAAAAACAGACTGACTTGTACAGGTTTCTAAAGATGTTTTTATTGAATTAATGTTAAAATCACTTTTTTTTCCTATTTGTTCAGTGGATGTAAGCATCAGCCGATTATCAATCACACAGAATTAAGGAAATCAAGGTTGAGAAATCAGCTGATTATCTTGGATTGGTTGGATTGCTGTTCAGTGCAGTGTGGTGTTTAGAGGATAAACCTGCTTCCAAAGGACAGAATCATATTCATGTCTCTAACCTTATTTTTTCAGCTTCCTTAATTGTTTTTATTTCATAGTTCGCATCACTTCGCAGAGTTGAAGACTTCTTAATAGTTTTAATGTGGCTATGCAAAAGTTCAGGCTGTATTTGAATTACTGCCGAAGATGACAACTGACAGCAACTCTTAGTTAGCAGCTACAAAGCTCATAGTTCGCATGGATGGCACTGCATGCAGAGGCAAAAACAATCCAGTGCTTTGGCGTTATCACTTGGTGTCAGTCGGCTCCCCGAGCTCAACCTCGCTGACGCAGAAGCCCTTTCATTCGCTTTGATCTCGTTAATAATTGCATGCCATGCAGCTGAAAAAGAAGGGCAGATTTAAAAAGCAGCAGAATGCTGCAAACTGATAGGGATAATAATAGCGGGGGACTTGAGACTTTTGTGCTGTTTGAGTTTTAATCCACTATTGTCTATTCAGCTGTTTTAGCTCATTGTGATATTTTTATTGAAAAAAAAAAAAGATAATTTTTTTGAAACCAAAGACAGTATTTAATGGATTTACAGGAGGTGGATTTGAATTTTTGTATTTTCCACTGCTCTTTTTGGTTGAAGGTCTTTTTGTGATTTTTTTCCCCCACTTCCTGACAAATAAAAGTAAAAGACATGCTGTCCTCCACTGTGTCCACCCTGGAGCAGCTCTGATTGGGCTCAAACAGAACGAACGTCAGCTGGCTCGGTGGCAGAACCGAAGAAGAAAAGCACCAACCAGGGACACAAGCAGGCCAAGAAACTGAACTGTTTTTGTTTGTCATTCTCCTTTCTCCATTTAACATTCTTCCATTTCATTGTCATCACTGAAACTCACACTCACCTGTTGAGTTATTCTCATAGCGGCAGCGATTTAAATCCTAGAAGCTCTTAATGTTTTCACAGGGAGTCAAAGGCATCCTGGGGCTGCTATGGTGTGTACATTGTAATAAAAGTGTGTGTTTTTTGAGTCATGTCAGATCAGATGTTTGCCTGATTAAATTTCATGAGTTTTTGTCCCGCTCTGTACAGTCTTCCCCTAAGCTAGGAACACAGTGAACACAACATGCAGAGCAGGTTGCATTACACAAATGGAAAACTTCAGCAGCCAAAACAGTCTCATTCGCTACCAATACCACCATAAAGAGTAAAATAAAATCGATGGAGCCAATTTAGATTGGCTCCACCAAGAAGCTTGTTTCTGGTTAAATGTAGTAAAATTATCAGTTCGAAAGTTGAAAATGAATTTTTAAAATTTTTGTGGATGCAGCGATGTGAAAATTTTGTGCCGATATTTGATGTCAATATTGCCATTACGGCCGATAACCAATATTTACAGATACTACTCCTTCGACACGGTGGATAAAATGACCTCACCACTAAGATTCCACACATCCTTAAAGTCTATAAAAGTGTTAAATTCATTTAAAAATAAGTTGACCTTAAAAACATTAATCACAGGTCTTAAATTCTGACGAGGCAGGACTATTTTATACTATTCTATGTATCGTTTTCTTTTCTCATGGGACTTTTCTATTAGGGAGAACGTTTGAGTTGTGCACAGAGATCTTTATTGAGTTCTCTGACTCGAGACGGTTGAGGCTACCGCTAACTAGCAGCTAATATACGCAAGCTAGCTTTTTTGCATGCATCATGGATAAGTCCAAATTTATCAGCAGTTGACTAGAAGACTTGTCGGCTGTGAATATTTAGGTCCGACATTTCATTCATAAAAGTCTTTAAAAAAGTTCGGATTGATGAAACACGCATGAACCCTGGACTAATATCGGCCTGGATTAATTTACAAGACTGAGACCAATATATATGAAAAAAATGACTAACGTCGGCCGACATTGATGTTATCGCCGATATGTAAATTCTTCTGTTTTTACTTACTTGCCATAAAATGCTACATGCTAAAAAAATAAATAAAACCTTTTGCAGCTAGCAACAGGAAAATTCTCATTTTTCATAATAGCTGACCAGCTTTTTGCATGTTTTCACTGGTATGTGAGGTTGGAGGGCCTCCTTGTCATCACCCTAATCTTTAGTTTCCTCCACAGATTCTCCATGATGTCCACACATATGTGATGAAAAACAAGTTCAAGTGGAGGATGTGGTTGTGTTTTCCGTGAGTGTGTGTGTTTGTGTGTGAGAGCACAGATGACAGGAATAGTTATGCATGGAGTTTTGACTCGCATACAAACACAGAGCTCACATTCACAAATGAAAGAGGGGTGAACCATAATGGGCAGGTTGGCCATATATAGGCCATATATAATGGTGCCTAACCACAGGCATTTTTCCCAGAAGCAATCTGACATTATGTGTGGTAACATGTGGTTTGTAGCAGCTGACTCACTAAAGACTGAAAAACTCAGGTAGCCTCTGAAAACAAAAAA
The DNA here is from genome assembly GCF_002775205.1 of Xiphophorus maculatus. Lineage (NCBI taxonomy): Eukaryota > Metazoa > Chordata > Actinopteri > Cyprinodontiformes > Poeciliidae > Xiphophorus > Xiphophorus maculatus. The sequence goes on from NC_036444.1 coordinate 23,858,882, forward strand.
ACAGCACGAATCTCTGGATCCTGGATATTTGGAAGATACACAAGCAGGTCATAATTAGACAACTATTCTGTTTTTCAGGAGAAATTTCAAATATTTTTTCTGTCAACATTGAGGAGCTGTGTGAAGCTTTGAACATCTGAGCACTGTGCAAATCATAATCTGAACATAGCAAAACTACTGCCAACCTACCAGTACCTGCAACCGTAAGGTGATGATACAAAAACAATGCATTTTAGAAACAACATATTCTATTATTTCCACTGCATAGTTATTCACTTTTTTTGTGCTGGTGTCATAAAACCACAACAGAACACATTAAGTCAATACAAGCCTGTTTGGTTCTGGCCTTTCTCCAACAAGTAGTGCCGTTTGGTTTCTGTAAATCATCATCAGGAAGGAAAGCCCCCTTATTATCACTTAGTCTTGCATAATAGAGTGATTAGATTGATAACGTGTTCAAGGATTTATCTTTCATCCGATCCCAGAGAAGTACTAGTTTTTTTTCTGCCTCTTTGCAGTTTTTTGTGTTATTTTTTGTCTTTTATGCCAACAGCAACATTAAAAATGCAGCCTACAGGGACATTTCATTTCCACTTCAACCCCAATAAAAAGTCACCGTCATTGCAGAAGTTGCTGCTTTTTTTTTGTGCACATGTTGACCTCGTGTGGCCCTTCCACCTACTGTGACCTGACTCTTTATTTTAATATCGGCCCTGCTGTGTAAAAAGCCAGATGTCAGGTGATGGGGGCGCTTACCCCAGAGCAGGTCAGCCGCCCACTGCTGTCACATCTGCATGCACACCACCTCCAGAAAAACGCCCTGCTTAAAGCGAAATGAACTGCCAAAGTGCCGCCGAGACTAAACACCAGAGAAGCTGGCATCCATCAGTTGTCTTTGTCTCCAAAATGTTTTGAGTGTTTCAGCGAGAATTCCTCTGGTTTGTTTCGATTGGAATGAGAGCGAACATTTTGATTTACCGAAAGTCTTTAAAGTCTCACAGAAGTGACGAACTGTGGAGGCAGCAGTGGAAACTTAACCGGCAAACCATCTGTGGGGAAAAAAAACAAAGCAAAAAAAAAAGATTGTTTTTTTTAGACTGAGTTTGTATGTGTTGGCTCATAGGTTCATGACACTCTAAGGGTTATCTTGATGGTATTTGCTTAAGGACATTTCACAGAGATTTGCTATATACTGTACTTTAAAAAAAATATTTTGTCACATTAGAACAACAAACATTAATAATAATTTTACTTTATTGGGGATTTTATGTGATTAGACCTACAAAAAGAGCCACCATTTTGCTGCATGAAACAGCTGCAGATGTATTGGGTTATTTTTTTTGTTTGAGCTGCAAATTTTAAGTCTTGAATTCAACTCAATTCATGAAAACTATTAATCACAGAGAGTGTTGTAGCTGATCTTGTCACAATAAGCAATTGAATTATAATCACTTCCAGAAAGGGAATCCTATAAAAACAAAATGGTTTACCATAAAATAAAGAACCTACAATCTACTTTTATCAATTATTATAAAGTGAATCAAGTAAAAAAAGAGAAGAAGAAATCTCACAGATCCAGTGCTTGTAAGTAGGCCTGCCACAATAAACAATAAATCAGTTATTTACTAAAAAACTAAAAGAAACTCGATAATTTCATTTGGTTGATTTATCGGTTTTCTCCTTTTTCTCTCTTTTTATCAAAAACCGAATGATAAAAGTCTTCAGCCTGGTGTTTTGGTCTCAGCTATCCCTTTATTTGAAAGATAATTTTGTCTTCATAATTTATTTTATTTGTTGTTTCTGTTTTCTTTATTTATTTTGGATGATCCAAATGCCTTCAAGTTCCAGTGTTTAAATGTTCACTAGAATTTAAAGTTGATCTTCGAGAATGTGTTCTTGCGTTGTTATGTTATTACTATTGTATTACTTGAAAATGTTCTCAACAATTTTATCGTTTATCTCGATAAGTTCTGGGGCAATTTATCGACCGCAAAATTTGTTATCATGACAGGCCTATTTGTAAGTTATGGTAGAGAATATAACTTAGCTGTAAAAGATACCTGACTGCATGGCACTACAGTGACGACCCCCATAAAATCACTGAATTTATTTCTCTCTGCTTTTTTAAACTCTTTGTTAGCTCACTCCAAACATCAATCAAACATCCTTCAGTTCTGATATAATACTTTTCTTCACTTGTTTCATTTTTATTCCATGCACCTCGTCAGAGACGTACCGGGTCACATTCTCTGTCTAGACTCTGTATATAACAAACCGTTTGGCTGCTGACACATCTATTAAATTAGCATTAGGCCGACCAGGAGCTTCTTGTGCTTTAATCCATATCACTGGCAGGCGGACAGCTGCTTGACTCTCTCCATGCCTGTGAGATGTATGGTTAACAGGCATCATGGAACTGATAGGGCTCTTTGGGACTTCAGTTCTGCTGGGAGTATTGCTCTTAGCCTCTTTCTTTCAGGGTTTTTTTTTGTCTTTTTTTAATCCCCTCTATGCAACATGAGGAGTTAACAAGCCCCGGTGACTGCTGAAGGAGTTCGGTGGACACTGGGATTGAGCGTGAGCTATAATTACTTCCAGGAAGGGAATTCTATGTCATGTCTAGCTGACTTCATCTTATACTACTTCTCTCACCAGCTTTATCTTTTGAGTTTTTCTGCTGTTTACCCCTAAAACAAAACTTGCCTTAGTGGGTTTTTCTCTCCCAACAATTTTCCGTGCCTATCTCGCTCCACGCTCGTTCCCTCCCTTCGTCGTCGCGTCGCTCTTAAGCTCTGCCTCCGTTTCCTCCGCTCATTCATGCTCCGGCTTCTTCCCCACCAGGCTTTTCATGTGGCTCATTCATCCGCCTGACCACAGACCGGATTCACACCAGCGCTCCGTGAGTAGTGTGCTTCCAGCTTGCGTCGCCGTCTATGTTCGTTTCTCGTCTGCCGAGCCTCCACCAACTGTTGCCCCCGGACGCTTTCTCGCAGGGCCACATGGGCTCGCAGACGTAACGATCACACAAGGCTTTAAGAGATTCCCAGAGAAATTTCCTTGAGTTTTGGAGGAAGGGGACTGTGCGAGAAGCAGCAGAGGTGGAGTCGTAGGCCTGATAACCTGCATCACCGCTGTCAGAGGATTAGACTGATGGGACACCCTTTAATTTAACAGGATGTGTTTGCGTTGGACAAGCTGGCTCACATTTTAATGAGCGCACCTCATGCACAGAAAAGCTGGAGTTTAAATATTTGTTCAAAGTGTCACTTTTAGGCAGCTGTTGGATTTTCGGTTTTTATTGCTCAGAAAATTGTTTATCCTGAGATCCACACATGGCTGTTTAACAGCTTTTCTAGTTTGGTTTTATAAGAATAATATTCTGTTTGCCCTATGATAGTACTGAATGTATCTTGGAGCAGCGTATTCTTCAGAAAGGCTCAGTAGCAAAGCAGTGTTTTGTCACAGGAATTATTATTTTCCTTCTGTCTTTTTTTTTTTACATTTTCTGCACATTTTTCTACTGTCTGTAGAGAGCATTAATCATAATATGACTTTCTACAGTCTTAGGAAATTCTAATTTTACACTTTGGAAAGTGAAAGACAGTTTCATGCCAAAGCAAATTATTTGTTGATACTTTTTCCGTGAACACAACTGGTAGTGCTTAAAGCACAGAAACGGTTTTACTTTTTCACTAATAATATTGATGTCCTAATAAGGAGTTTTATTTCCTTTATTTTTTTAATTATTCCATTGGCACTTGTGGCCTTTACTACCAGACAGGAAATGGGCAAAGAGAGAAGGGAGGAAGACATGCAGCAAAAGTCTCAAGGTCAGAAATCGTAACGATCGATTGCAGGAGAACGATACCCGCTAATATAATGTTCTGTCAACTTAGCACCTAAAACAAGCGTGGCTTTATGATTTGTTTCTATAGACCACTTGCAAAATATAACTTCAGTCTTCAGAAATGCATCATGTTTTCATGGAGCCATTTATTGAAATGTTAGGCTAACCTAGCATATTTCCATACTGTTTCAGTATGACTTGCTGGTAGTTCAGTTTGTAACAGATTTTAGTTGGGTCCTAATGTATTGTGTGTGCACATAATTTACAGGGTAAAACTGCAATTGCAACTGCTACTGTAGATTGCAAGTGTTAGATCAGGCCAAATCACACAGTCAGGCAGGAAGAAGCAACAGCCAGTACAGCCTCTCTTTCTCTTTTGGAAGACATTGCAAAGGATGAAAAACACTTAAAATTTTAGCAAAAATCTGCTGCTCATGAAAATTTCTAGAATTGAGGGTGTTTCAGCATGGCTGGCTTGGGCTCCTACTGGCAAAAAACTTGCAGACAGTACACCGGCATTTAGAACTGGGAGTTTATTCAAGGTTTACTTTCCTTTCTTTCAGCATACACGGGATTTTATCAGTGTACACGGGTTTTATCACTCCAGTCTTTCTTTTTAGCTCTAAGAGGGAAAAAACAAAACACACTTGTGATACCTACCACATCTCAAAACTGCCCACTATGTAATTGTTAATTGAACATCTGTTTTTATATAGGTATGTACTGTAAGTGATAGTTCACATTTTTCAGTAGAATTAATGAGTATGATGTCTTCTGTGACCATTTATCTGTTTTATAGAGCAGAAAAGTTGGTTGCCAGTCAGTTTATCTCTCTGTACTGCTTTTCTTTTCTGTGCCCTAAAAATAATCCAGGCACACTCTCAGGCTAAAGTGTTGATTGGCATGGTTTCATACCTTTTTTGTTCTTCACTTCACTCGTGTGAGCACCAAGAGGGTAAGCCAATGCTAAATGAACTGACAGGGAAACATTTGGATGCCGTCCTCTGCCAACAATGAGACACAAGTGTTGAAGCTTTGCCTTTTAAATTAACACAGAAAAAAACGGGTCGCAATGCAGTTTTTTGTAAAAGTTTCGTAACCTTACAGAAACCGGATGAGATTCTCAAACAAACATTTTGGAGCTGGTTTTGTTCTGTATTTCTACTAGTCGTAAATATAGGATAGAGGGGGGAGGGAAACATGTTTTTGTGAATGTAGGCTACAACATGCAACAGCCAGCTCCCACAGCTATGGCTCGACCACACTGATTTCCTGAGGTTGACGGCTACTCTGTGATTGCCCTGTAATTTAACAGACCTTGAATCTTTTCTGCATGCGGTGTGTTCACACTAAACTGCAAGACAGTTTTCCTTGGTAAACTTTTCTTTAAATCAGAGATCCTTCCTGATTGATGTCTTACTTACTGGAAACTGTAGCACAAATGATCAAATTATGACTGCTCAATCTTCAGAAATCCACTGTCATAAGGAGAAACTAGCCAAATTTCACTTAGTTAACTGAACAAATGAAAGTAAAAAGTCATTTTTCAGTAAAAAGCTGTAGATGTATTTTCTCCTTTTTTTATTGATACAGCTAACTATGTTGGTCAGCCACATTGGTTGTGTTGCTGTTTGTTTTAATTATCAAAGATACATCCACTCTAAAAATAGTGAAACTAATCAAACTTTCAGTTGGTGCTTTTAAGTCTTTAGTCAATAAGAAACAGAATGGGCTTGATATGATTACTAAACAGAAAAATCAGAAAAGAAAGGTTTGCCACAATTGGCCAATACCATTACACTGTTATTGATATATCCCATCATTCTCTTACAAACATGAAATATGAAATTGCAGCTTAAAGAAGAGTTGTTTTGAACTTGTCAAAACATTTTGTTGCACGAACATCAAGACTTAGGCACGCTATATCTTGTGCTAAGCCACCACTGTGACCGAATTTACCTAGATGCTACTCAAAAGTTGAAGCAGTGAACTGATAACATTATATACTGCTATGCTATGCTATGCAGAAGCTTTGTCTGCACTAGTGAAGTCAATAACTTGAAGAAACCAATCATGTGATCAGTTATTGTGGCACAAAATGAAATGAGTTTGTGATGTCACAAAAAGATAACTCAATCTGTCTTGTCACAGCAGCAGACTGTACACACTATCAAAATGGGGGGGAAAGAGACAATGATTTACAATATGTTTCTTGTAGTTTAGATCTACATGTATTAGGCTAAAACAAATATGTAATTGCAGGTGTAGGGTATAAAATTCAGACCTAAAAATATTAACCAAAATTTTAACATATATGATTTATGAAAGGCAGCTGTGAGTCAGAAGCCACCAAGGCAGCTGTGGTATCTGAGCCACCAAGTGACCTAGAGACCTTTTGGTCTCTGAGTCACCTGGTGCCTCCTGCTGTGCCACCTGCCGTCCTCTGCCAACTGTGGCTGTGGGTCAATGTGCATTAGACCCACACCATATTCAACCTTACATAAATGTCCAACACACACTGACGCAGGAATTCTTCTTAAGTCAGCTCAGAAGGTTAAGAATGATGGTGCTGCCTTAGCCAATTAGCAGCAACTACTTGTAAGAGGCACATCAGTCTGAGGTCCGGCTGCAGACCACTTGTGTGTCCTTTGCTCCTGAAGCATTTTTAGAGAGAGCTGAACTGCACCTGCTGCTGCAATGAGCTAGATCAACACCCACATGTTGTCTTTTTGATATATTTAAGCTCACCTGCTTGATTATAAATGCATTTGTAAAATCTCTGCCAGATGGATGACTGGCATTTTCAACATAATTTTAAATAATGATGCAAATAATTAATTGACTTACTATTTATTGTCAAAATTAGTTTAAATCAATTATCTAATAATGCCAGCTTAGACCTTCTTTTAGTGTAGTAGTATTGCTGCCATCCTGAAGAGGGCGCTGCTGGTCAATCCTAGTGGAGCCAGTTGATACAGAAACAAAGATGGTGGAGCCATACCAGAACAGGAAAGAGAAAGAATCTAGAGTCCAGCGTGGGATGGAAAATTCACTTTAGGCTATTCTGTTTTGAAATATAAATACTTGACAGGTTCCTTTAGTTTCACATTATGTTTTTTTAAAACCCCAAACATTATGAAAAATTTAGCCCTTTATGTGATGGAAAACGATGCTCGACCCTCTTCATACAAGAGAAAACTCAAGTTTTTAAGGAAATGGCTGCTTATCAATTAATCATTAGTCGAGCAATTAGATCAGTCAACTTTATATCAACTCATTGATCACAGTCTATCATTAGGTAATAGACTGTGAGTTTAATTTTTATATCTGAAAAAGCTTTTTCAGTTCACTCCTGTTGTGCTGACCAGTGTAGAGAATAGTCCTGAAAAGGGATCCTTATTGAGACAAATAAAAAAAAATTAAGGAAATCAAACTTGCCACAAACGATTATATTTTCTAGCGTCAGCAGTGTTCATAAATCCATTTTTAGAAATACCGAGGTGTGTTGAAGGTATGGATTTAAATCGTGACTGCTTGTGTGGCATCAAGTGTGCCACTAAGCTCTGGATTTTAAGTGACGATTTGTCTGTGGTGCTCCACCAAGCCATGTAGTTGTGTAAAAACTTCCTGTGCCTCGTTGAACTTAACCACAGACGTCAACTATATTGAACACACCATGTTTAAAAAAAAAACACAGGCTTTCAAGACAGGCTTACTCTGTAATCTCTGACATTATCTAGATCATAAACGTCACGCTTTGAGAGCCAAACTGCATTTTGGAACTTTAAAGCGCGTGTTGCTTGTGGGATATTTTTAGAACCAGCTGAGCTCACTGGCTTGCACTGTACAGTTTGTGGGCCATTGAGTAAGAAAGGTTGGTTGGGTATTGTTATTATGTGATGTAGACTGTCCTTCAAGCAATAGACGGTCACTTGGTGGACCTCTTTTCAACCATCTTGTGGTTGACCAATTGTTGAACTTAGTTATTATACTTTAATCCTAATTTCAAGCAGGAATAACACACAAACTAACTCACATGACTTATAGTATTAATTGTAACAACTGAAGTTTTAATGCTCGACAATTGCCTTGATGTATTTCTTTGTGGTGCAGCCACTATCGAGCCCGCCACATGCCAGTAGTGGGTCAAAATGAAATGGAAAAGCCTGTTTTGTAGAGACGCAGATTTTTTGATTCCAGTTTTTAGGGTCATGATTCAGTTCAGAAACTACCATTAATTAGAATACCGATTTTTCTATTCAAATGGTAGTGGTTTCGAGAACTGTGCAACAGTGACATTTGCTGCGCTCATCCGGATGGAGAGTTAAATAAACAAAATATCAAAGAATTGTTCAAAATACATACGATGGGCATGATGGCCAATTGGGCACGTATTAGGATATGCAGTATAGTTGCAAATTAAAATTGTACGTTTAAGACATACAACTTAAACGCATTTTAAAATAGATTTTTGATCATTTTGAATTGATTCAGAATTAGTAGAACTAGGAATTAAGATTCGCAAAAGAATCAATCATTTTTCTGCACCTCTGCTTTGATAACAGGCTGAGGAAGGTAAAGATAGAACAAAGAAGTGAAAACTTTGAGCATAGCTAAATGACGAGCTGTCAAGTCATCCTAATGCTTTGTTCACAAACCCTTTCAATGAAACTGTTTGTGTTTATGGGTGCCAGTGATCCACTGTTGTGATTAGTGAATCCACCATAGGAAAGCTGTACCAAGTGATGAACAACACTCCTCCTTTTGGAAACCTGTATTGGAGGACGAAGTGTCAAAGTTGTTTTTGCAATTGTTTGGAGACAAAGTTGAAATTAAGGGATGAATTTGATCATTTGTACAGTCTAACTGCTCAGACAGGAAGATATTCTTTTCTTTTATGCATGTTATTATTTACCTCCTTAAGACAAATTGGAATCTGCTGAAATTGATAGTGGCAGGTCAAAACTCAGCGAAACCTGGAGACTGGAAAATAGCCACAAAAGTTTGATTTCTGCATGTCTAGTTCGAAGATATAAATAATCTGGTTGTATTAGGTGAAAAATGTAACTTTATAGTGGAGTTTGTAGCTCTGTTAGGGTTCTGTATCCCGCTTCTCGTCCAACGCCCGTTGGATATAGCCACTGGCAAGGATAAGTTGGTATAGACGATGGATGGATAACTACAAAAGCACACAGATTCCACCTTGCTGTTATGTTTTGAATAAAAAGGAAGCCAAAATGAAACTGTAAAAGTAACAGATGCACCATAAAACATAAATTTAAAATGAGGTGAACGTTCTTTGTAACAATTATGTGCAGTAGTAGTCCTTTTTAACTTTATTTGGACTGTCTACTATAGTGTAACACTACAGTAGACAGTGTGTAGGAAGAGGAGCACGTCAGGATTTTTAACAGCATATTCTACCTTGTGCTTTTTAAATCTCAGTGGAAAGCAAGACTGAAATAAATGTGAAACTCTAAGACTGTATTCCAGTTTAAATAGCGCTATGCCCGATAGCCTGGGCAGTGTTTAGCTTTTTAACAAATAAAAACATGTTTGCAGTAAATCAACACTGGAGGGCTAATTAATAAGACCAGCTGGGAACTTAATTTTCCTCAATGCACTTGGAGATATAAAAACAGCCATAGAAGTAATCGGTACGTTTATTTTCAACCCCCTGCTGCTTTTGAAAATAAAAAAAGCTAAATGCAGAGACACAGAATTAAAAGCCGACTCATGAGTCTGAGTATGCCATTTAACAGTTCAAACTGCTATTATTGCCATCCGCTGTAAAAGCAGCAGCGATGGCTCATGGTATCCCTGGAAGGAGTCGAGGTAATAGTATGCTAGAGCTGTGAGTACTGCTTAGGGGAATTTAACAGGTAGCAGATGGACTACTAGAGCCAGCTGTTGTTTATGAGGCAAGAGGGAGACATTGTGGTTTAGAGTTCAGAGGCAAGGACATGTGTGCAGTGGCACCTGTGAACAATCCTTACTTTGATGGAAATCTGCTGAGGTGTGCAAACCAAACAGGGTTGCATTGATTCACTACATGCTCTGAAGAAGACCACAGTAGTTTAAGACAATAATGGTTTGATGAAACTGCTTGTAGTCGACACATTTCTGTCTATACTGTGCTATAATATGTTTTATTTTGTAACATTTCATAGAAATAAGCTAGACATATGAGGGCAAACAAGTTAGCATGCAAGCTACTTCTCAGTGCAGCCCTTGTAAGAACGATTGCAAATGGCATAATGGAGGAAAATTGCTGTGTTCCTTAATTAATGGGAAATCGGTGATCGGAATCGGCAGGTCAGGCTTTTTAAAGATCGGTAATCGGCGATCGTCCAGAAATCTGTTATTGGTGCAGCCCTGCTGGATTGTGCTGTAAAATAGAGCTATGTGTCTGGAAAATACATAATACTGCCCCTTTAAACGCAGTATTATGCTTGTTTAGAAAGTTGTGCAAGGACTTTTGCTTCACAAAATGAGTTATGACTGTATTGGATGCTAGGAATCAAATATAATCTTTGTCCGCATTAGCCAGATGCGGTTTTTCTCAGGTGCCTCACTCCCTGTTCACTAGATATGCAAATAAGCAATAAAAAACCGGTTTTTCAAATACTAATATTTTATGAGGTTTTTTCCCCCACTGAGTTCATGTGTTGCCCCCAGCTGTTGCCACCCAGGGGGGTGAGCCGTATTAAGAGCCACCACAGGAAATATGAACACATACGACCCTTTTCTTTTTTTCCTCCCACAGTTAAGGATATCAACAATGGCGTTTTGGACATTTGTCTTGCATACAACGCAGCTTTCAAAGACTTTTTATCCATTTTTTGCTTCATACAGTAAATTTTCCTCGTCCAAAATAAACTAAATTGGCTGTTACAGAGAAGCCAAGGCCTTTGGGATGCCTGCGGTTATTTTCATCACAAATAAAACGTCTAATGTGGAACATTAAAGCAATCGTAAAAAAATAGGGTGATGCGTTTTTTTTTTGTTGTTTTGCCTTGTTTTTCTTTTTTCTTTTGTTGCATAGCAACCCACATGGAGTGACTTACTTTGCATCAAATACAAAACCTCCAACTGATCCTACAACAAAGGAGGATAGGATTCGCTGACGGGCTGAGCAGTCTCAGTTTGCCCATGAAAAAGTATGTCTTCTCTTCACAGTTGGCATTAAACCCACCAACTGGATTAGAAAAGCTGTTACTGTCTAGTTTATTTTCAGCACAGTCGCAGCAGAACAAGGCAGAGACGAACACGCCGCAAAGACACGAGGCGCTCAAAGTGACGCATTATCCAGAGCATTGTGCGTCCAAATCAAACCGCAATAAATATGCATTGCATTTAGTCTCTCTTGTGTTTTCTGGCTTTTCTGCATACAGTGAAGACAATGTTCCTTGAATACTAAATGTGTCAGCAAATCTGACAGCTGTGTGATAAGGCAGCGGTGCTTCTCCAACGTATCGTTATCACACAAAATTGGAAAGTAATGTGAAACAGTATTTTTTTTAAAAACATATTCCATATTTTTGCACTTAAAAAGATTAATACATCAAAATTTTAAGCTGGATTTATTGTCAAAACCCTCTCGGATGATTTACAGTACGGCGAACTGTGTACAGTGGAGTAGGGTGATGTGAATATGACCCGACATTTTCATAAGAAGCAGGTTCGTGTCAACTTTTGCACATTTGTGTCGGATATCTGATAGCCGTTATGTAAAGCCGTGCCTGAACTGTGACTGGCTCTGACAATAAGCTATGATCTGCTTCACGTCAAGCCCCTCTCTCTCTATTTCGTCTTCCTTCTTTCTTTCCACACTTTTCGTCTCTTTATCTTGAGTAACTCTGCCGTGTGTGTGCCTCTCTTGTCATCTGTAGGCTCCAGCTGCAAGTTCTCTCAGCTCCATCATCTAGGACTCCATGGCCGCCATGGCTGCTGCTGCTGCTGCTTGATTCATTGCACTGTGAGTTAGCTTCTGTTTTATGTGAGAATGCGTGCGTGTCCAGGTCTCCCTGTCCACCTGCGTCTTGTCGTGTCATTTTCTTGGTTAGTCCTGGAAACGAGCCGTGCATGTGCATTCAATCAGCTGTAGAAGCCTCACTGTGTCACTATCAAAAAGGTTTTTGTCATATAAATTTGTCACAGTAAAGTTTTTACCTGTGACACTGCAGTAAATTCTTGTTCTGTCCTTGAAATAAACTAAAGTTATAATTTAAAGTTTAAAAAGGTGAAACAAAAAATACTTAAAGGTATTAGGAATTAAGGACTCAAAATGTGTTCATTTCTGCATTTTTTAATTTCTTTTTGTCTTTAAAGTTTGCTGTAAGTACGCTAATCACAGATCTTAAATTTTGTCATAGCCAGACTTCTTAATTTCTTATAATAGTTTTTTTCTTCACGGGACATTTCTGTAAGGCAAAAGTTTGAATCACACGCAAACATCTTCTCTGCCAGTAACCATCTTCTAATGTACGCTTTCTAGCTGACTAGCTAGCTAGCATTTTCAGTGTCCATCATTAGTAAGTTCAAATTTATCGCCAGTTGATTGGACGATGTTTGTCTTAACCAATAGCTAACTCCTGTTGCCAACGTATATGATTTATTTATTTGTAGTTTTCTTTTGTACATTCTGTCGTCGCAATACAGGTCTTAAATTCCATTCATATAGATCTTAAAATGTCTTAAATTTGAGTTGGTGAAACCTGCAGAAACCCTGTGTTTTGCTGTGTTTTCTTCCTTTGCACGCACCCACTCAAACTAATTTCAGCAAAGTTGTCATGCAGAGTGCTTTCCTCCTATTGAGACCAAATTTAAGGGTTCAAATTACCAGACACTCCGGTTAAAAATGTCATAGGAGTCAAAGTGCCAGTGTTACAGCTGGGGGCAGTCTATAACAGCCTTGTTTAAAAACGCTACGGGAGGAGGTCTTGCAATCTGAAAGTTATGGGTTCGAGTTTTGGTTGAGGCGTTGCTTGTTTGGACAATTATTCACTGTGGTTTTGGATGCTGTGCAGCTGGCAGGATTTTTGCTATTACATTTTTATTATTAGGTATTGTTATTACAACTGGGAGCAGCTATTAGTATCTCAAAAGCTTAAATAATACATGAACTTTGACCCCAAGCAGAGAAAGAAAGAGGAAATTCAAAGCATCTCTTCCTTCCAATATGGTATCTGCTGCCCAGAAATTGAGCTGTTAGCATGTCATGACAGTCAGGACACTCTCATACAGCAGCAATTTGAAGTCAGAAGTCTTTTTGAGTAGCATCTAGGTTGATTTGTTGCGAGACTGACGGCTACCAGATATCCTTCCTGCCCCACAATGACTCTTTGAGGCAGCTGTGATGTTACAACAACATTTAATTTCCCTTTGGAATAAATAGTGTTTTAAAATTGATCTGTACAACATGACGTAGGTACAATTTTATATTGTGTTTTACCTTGTGACGAACTGGTGTGAAGTCTCCACTAACCCTCATGCGGTCTTTAGAGATGGGGTCATTTGGACCCCACAGGTTTTTGTGGGGTCACACTGACCCTGTATGCTCTTCTGCTAGGTTAATTCTGTGTAGGTCGTTTCGGGAACTAGCGGTCTGATGGGACAACCCCCAATTTTTCCACGGTGTTTAATTTGGAAGAGATTGGTCAGTAAAATATTCACAGAAAAATTTGATCATATTGTCACCATTATTTAATGTAGTGACAAAATATTAGATTCCAACTTTAGGGCTGACAGTATTGTTTTTTTTAAACTATATTTACGCTGATAAATAGACTAAAGTAGAATAAACATAGCATATAATATAGTAGAAACTTTAGTGCTGCTTATCCGAGATCAGAGAGTGAACTAGTAACATTCTATAATTCATTATGTACTTTTATCTATTTAAATGTTTTGGATGAGACATAAACATTTTGATTTAACACAGGCCCACTAATCAAAGGTAGAACTCCCTAGTGTTTATAACACATAAATCCTTTTCTGTCTGCCCGTTGTGTGTTTTACCTGGAAGGGAGAACGGTGCAGGATAATGTTGAAATTCCCCATCTCTTCAGCCATCTTTGGTATCAGTTACTTTCTGCTTGTGTGTGTTTTGCGCTTTGTTTTTCAGAACAGCAGTGGTGTTGTTTGCACCTCTTGGTGCTCGTGGAGCCAGCGGGCTCCACTTTTCCACGTTCGCATAATAGAACATTTTAGTTCTGCAATTAAAATCCTCCTGGATTCTCACTTTTCATTTGAAATGCCTCAACTGCTGTGATTTTTTTTTCCCTTTTCGAGATAATCCGTGATGTGAAACAGAATCTGTGTAAAAACATATGGATTTTGTTTTTCCCTCCTCCGACGAAGTCTGTCATGCTTGAAAATGAGTTCATAAATGCTGCTGTGAAAACGTTCCAAACTCAAGCCAGATTTTCGGATCAGAACCACCAATCTCTAGAGAACACTTACAGGGCTTGGAAACAAAGTCCTACTTAAATCATTACTGGGGAAATAAAGGGCCTGTCCCACCATCACTACCAGACTGATGCTGTCCAAAATCATAATGAGAAGGCAGAGAGACATTCTTCACTCACAGAAACAGTTTCTTTTTGGTGGTGGTAATTGGGAACTGTTATCAAATCTGTTCCCTTGTTCTATTTTCTCCCAGAGTTGAGAGCTGTAGCAGAAAGAGCCGTTTGTTCTTTGGAGAAAGTAGGACAAGCTTCTCCAGCTTCATTTCAGTCAGAGCTCATGTTTCCTGTAGCTTCATGAATATTCCACATATACGGCGTTATAAATGTTGTCCAGTTAGACCAAGTGTGAACAAAATCGGCTTTTATGTTTTCATTACTTACATGCATCTGATGTGTTTATTCTGTTTTTCTGTACAGATAGATCTCGGTAAATTAGAAGAGTTATTAAAGCTCAGCAATCCAATTTAGCTCACACACATTATATATATTCATATTTCAAGCGCTGGTTTTAGTTTATTTGATGACTGGCGTACAGCTAATGAAACGCCAAAAAGGAATCCCGGCTGATAGTTACCGTCAGCTCATCTTCATCGTTGCATTTAGTATCTCTTATCTTTCTTTTATGTTGACCAAGAAGGGTCAACGCAACTTCAAAAGCCATAACAGCAAAAAGCAAAATTATGCTAACAAGTAATGTATGCTGAAATGGATTTTGTGATAAAATGGAATTTATTCTAAAACAGTATTTATGCTAACACCGAATTTGTGCTAAAACAAATGTTATGCTAAAACTGAAATTATGCTAAAATGGAATTCCTTTATCCCACTTTAGCATAACTTCCATTGTGGATTGTGTTGTTGAGTTGTAGCTTTTGCATTTTTCTGACCCTTCTGGGCCACCGTATCTCTATAAGCTGCCATGGAGAATTTATGGGATTTAGTTTTTGCTAATGAAATACTTTCATACCCTGAGCATTGAAGCAGGTGTCTGTAGTTTTGTCAGTGCAGTCAGGTCTCGAGTCCTGATAAAAAATGAAATGGGTATTTCCATAAAGCTTGTGAACCTTTTTCATTTTAACCTTAAATTTTCCTCCATTCCAGTTTATTTGCCTTCATAAACATCCAGCTTCTTTAGCAATAAAGTTTGGTGTATATCCTTTCTTCTGGACAAACGTCGACTCAGCAGTGTTCCTCATATCTCTGGTGTCCATAACATGGCTAGAACATAACGTTACTCTAAAAGTAGTTTATTTGTTGGGTTTGGTCTTCATCTTTTGTTCAATCTGAGACAGATTTTTTATATTTTCTTTAAATAAAATCCACATTTTGAAATTAACACTTTCGTGCAAACTGAATCCAAGTGAATTTTACTTTTTAAATAAGATTATTCACATAAATGAACTTTAAATTGAGATTGAAGTTTACTGGGATGCATCTTTACCCATTAGTGTTTTAAAATATATTTAAATAGAATACCACTTTGAACTAGAGCTACATGATATTTTATTACGTTTATAGTTTTTCTGTTGGGATCTTAAACAACTAACAAACCCGATGCCAACACATTATGGTAACAGAAACTGTATAAACATGTCTAAGACATAACAGATATCGGGGGGAAAAAAACAACTCATGAATGCAAGTTTTGTAATAACTGTTACAGGCTTGCTCCACATGAAGTCAAACAGATTTTTGAGCACTGAAAGTAACACAGGGCATACCTTGCCGCCTGCAGTGCCTAAAAACCCGTGTTATTGAAAGCAATGTTGTAGTCATTTATAACAAGTGTATCTGTGGGACTTTATGGCCTTGAAGCCGTAGGAATTTGCTGTGATCCCATCTGATTGCTGCTCCCTGCTTCCCCACTGGCAGTCTGAAAAGATCCGGTTCTGCTCTTCTACCGTTCACTTTCCCTGATGGACAGCACGGCTCTTTTTACCCCGGGGTGGAGGACGGGAAGAGAGTCGGTGGTGAGAAAGCCTTCATGAGCTTCCCATAGTCACCACCCTGCAGCCTTGGGCTAATCTGTGTCATTTTTGTACTGCAGTGTGCAGAGTGTTATTGAATATGAAAAGCTGTGTTTGTGTTAAAGTCAAAAATACTGTAAATTTGTTGTTCTGTTTATGTTTTTATTTTTTCCCCCGATGTATGTTGAAGACAATTTAAACTGTTACAATAAACCAGCTAGAGCTCCATTTGTGTGAAAATAATTTGGGGAACAGGATGTTCTGCACCCTTAAAAAGTCTTAAATTCATGTATCTAAAACTTAGACCTTAAAATGTCTTAAATGCATTTAAAAATGAACTTTGAATTCAATGTGTTATTCCCAGGTCTTCCATTTAGTCTTGACAGGACTATTTAATCTCATATATTCCATGTATTTTTGTTTTTCTTGTGGGAAAAGTTTGAGTTGCTCTCATATTCCTTGGGTTCTGACTTGAGACGATTGAGGCTACTGCTAACTAGCTGCCAATGTACCCCTTCTAGCTAGCTATCCAGCTAGCTTTTTTGTGACTATCATAGGTAAGTGCAAATTTATCGCAGATGGAGGGAGAAAGTTTTTACATTTCTGTGGAGATACAGGTCTTAAATCTCATTCATAATGGTCTTTAAAAGTCTTAAATTTGAGTTGGTTGTTTGGTTGGTTATTCCAAAAAGACAGTAAATGTTGATCAGAACCATAGAAAAAAAATCGTCCTATGTAAAAAAAAAATACAGCTTTTACACATAGCTGTCAGTTTTTAAGTGTATTTATGGAATAAGAATGGTTTAAAAAAAAATATATGACTATTTTAACAACAACTTCAACTACATTTTGTATTAAAGTGATGTATGTCACCAAGATAAATCACTATTTCCTCAAGGGACCTGGTCAGATTAATATGATTATTTGGAAAAATAGTTTATTGATTTAATATTTTATTCATTGAAGAAAAAAAAATCCCATAATAAATTCTCCTGACTTTCAGGCCGTTAGTGAGAGAAGATTTTTTAAAATTAAAGAGAAAGAAAAAGGCTGTTTTTAGATCATCATAGGAGAATCTGATGCTCATGCATTTCAGGCCATTCTTGCATATTCTACTATGTACTGTACATGAATGTTGAAGAATTCAGCATGTTACCACAGCAAAAACACACCTCTAACAGCTGCTATATCCTCACATCTGATCCCTGGATAAAGGAATTAAAAGATCAAGAAGGCTGAAAAATGAATGCATGCATGTGTACGCAAGTTTTCCGTAGGAGACGTGGTCACAACTGGAAGGGAGCTCAGGAAAATGAGTGGGAACCACTGAGTTAGTGTATATATTTTAGATATTTTGTATTTTATCCCAATTGATACATACATTAATCTTTAACATGCAACAGTATAACTGGCTCATATTAATGCATCAGTCATCTGCTGGTTGTTTCCTAGGAGTGGAGCAGGAATTTTTGGCATTAACAATTGGAGTTCGTCTTTCAAAATAGTCTTCAGTTGCTGCCTCAGCATGAATTTGTCTAGTGAAATAAGTCTAATATAACTATTGAAACTATTAATTGGAAATCAAAAAGGAACTGATTCTTGAGTTTCCCAGGTTCTCAAAACACTTGAAATTGGAAAAAGATTGAAAAAGTATGGCGGTTTCTTTTCTTCCTTTTCCTCAAGCCGGAACAACTGTGGAAAAAAAAAAATTAACACTAAAAGACGTTCACTTCAAAGACGTTCACATTGAGCCAGTTTTGTTTCTGTTAGATTAACACACTTCATGTTGCTGCATCACACTTTCAGTTAACATTTTATCAATCATTTTTTTGGTTTTTGACTCCATATGCACACTTATTCAAAAAGACAAAGAGCCAGTTCACCACCTGTTTGCTCTGTAGACAAACAGTTGTGGTTTTTAAACTGAGTCTAAAATACCAAACTAATAAAAATGAAACTAATATTTTCTTTTACTTTTAAGCAAAAGTTTAAAAACATTCCCAAGCTTTCATTGAATTCAGGTCTGCATTTAGTGTTCTTCATTCCTTACATGACAAGTCTGGTATTTATTAAAATTTGAAATAAACCTGGACAAAGTTAGTCCAGATGCTGCAAAGCAGTGAAACGGCCCGAAAATTGACTGTAAATAAGCTGTTGTTTAATTCTCGTTGGAAGCTACAAATGACTTGTTTTCAAAGCGATTCCATGTTGATATATTTTTACTTAATGTTTTAGAAACTGCATTAAAGAAATCTAGACACTTTAGCCTGGGAAAGTGTGAAATATTGTAATGAAAATATATAGGAACTCTATAATCTGGACTACATTTACATCAGTTGGTGAAACCTGGACTGGATAATTCTCCACTTAAGATAAAAACATGGATTAAAATCTATGAAACTATTGCTTTTTTTAAGGCAAAAAAACACCTTAAGATCAGACAAGCAACAACTACCATCTAAAAACTGGTCATTTAAGGTCTGTATTGAATGAATATAAAAAAATGATTGGAGACAAAAAAAAACTTGTTCCCCCTCCCAGAAAATATTGCTAAAGTTTTATATCTTCCATTCTTGTGTGAGAGATTTATCATTACATCTTTGTGGGAATTGCCTGCAATAAGTCTAAATTTGCTCTCTGCTTGGAGCATGTGAAATATTGCACTGCACATTTCACCTTTATGATTTACACACAGCACCCAGAAAATATTATTCTGCTCTGGAGACGTTCTAAAAACACAGAGGAGTTTTTTGGCCGTTAATGTGAACGGGAAACTATATCAATCAATCAATCAAATTTTATTTGTATAGCACATTTCAGCAGCAAGGCATTTCAAAGTGCTGTACATCATTACAAACACAGAAACACAATGCAACATAGAATCAACAATCTAAACACAACTTTAAGTCAGGTTCCATCAATAAATATGTAATTAATTACCTTTCAAATACAATTCTAAACAGGTGGGTTTTTAGTCGAGATTTAAAAGAAGTCAGTGTTTCAGCTGTTTTACAGTTTTCTGGAAGTTTGTTCCAAATTTGTGGTGCATAGATGTTAACTTGTGGATCTTTGAAACAAATCACTTCTGACACACTGAGCTCATGACTCACATGACTGATTGCCTGAACTGAATCAGCTGTTACTGGGCTTAGAGAGTAAACATGACCCATACTTGACCCATATAAAAAAAAAAATCATCCAAAAACACACAGTAAAAAGCTGCCACACAAAGTCATTCCCTTTCTCTCTTTTTTTTGTGGCTCATTTATAGTCAAGTTGGATGATTTTTTTTTTCTTTTTGTCTTTAATGTTCAACACCCTACATCGCCCCCTACTGACAGTTTGTATCATAAAGTTAGGACAGATCTGAACTTAAAGGGAACCAATAACACAAAATTCACATTTGGCACGTTTTCGTGTATTTGGGTTTCTATTGCTTCTAAAAACAGATGAAGAAAAGCCTCCTAGCCGGTTTTTGGCAATTCGATAATGTTTTAACCAGCATAAACGTCATAAACCAGCAGGCACTGCCCTGCTGGCAGCGAAGTCCAGCCCATGACTTATGTTTGTTTGGGCAGCTGGTTTTACTGCTGTTTGTGCTGCTGGAAAAGAGAAGTGTTTTGTTGCTGACTTCATCACCCAGAAACCACTTGCTGCATTCTTGTCCATTGTGCAGGGGGCTCCATTTCTGCTTTTCAAAGATGTGTGGATGTTTCATTGCACATCTGTCTGCAGACGTTTTTTTACATGCGAGTGTAAACGTTGAGTTTGGGGGTGTGGCCAGCAGCAGCTTATTTGGATTTAAAGTGCCATCCCATTCTGAGAGGAGCTCAAGATAGGCAGAACTGAAGTCTTATCTAAGAATGATATTGTGAAAAAAATATAATGAACATATTTTGTATAGCTCATAGACCCATCTTTACATAACCTGTTCAAGGAAGCATAATAGACCACCTTTAAAAGTCTGTACTGGAGTAATTTTGTCACCTGAAACATTGATTCATAGCCATGTTTCTGGAACGCAAATTCTCCTTTATGGGTTTTTCGTCCTGCAACATGAACACCCTGCTGTACTGAAGAGGATCTGATCTGATCTACAAACTTGTTTATCATGAGAATGCAGTTGAAGTAGATAATCACTTTTATAGATAATATTGTATACATGTATCTCCCTGCTGCTACACAAACTTTCCACAAACCCATCTCCCTGCTTTCAGAGCAAATATTACATAATGAATCTCAGTTGCATTTCTTTTGCTTCGGGTGTGTGCGTGTGTGTGCTTCTCGTTTGTTCGCCCTGTGTGTTCTTTGTGTGTACTGTGACTCCTACGCATCTGGCTCGGTCTGCCTTGCCACTGTGATGGTGTTTTTCTGGAGGCTAGCGGGTTGTCTTCCCAGGAGACGTCCACTGGCTCTTTCCCAGGCCAGGCTGCAAGCACTCTCCCAGAGCTTGCACAATACCAAATACCACAGAAGAATGTGGTTGCTTTCTCATTTTGCCCCCACCTTTTTTTCCCCTCCCTCTATTTGCTCTCCATTTTTCCTCATTTTATCCAAGGTTTTATACTGCTCTCTCTCTCTTAGTGTTTGACTCATGAATGCCTGAAATGATCACTCATCACATTACACCATATAATTGTTTAAGTCATGCCTGCTGGTTGAGTATGGTTGAGTAACTTGCCTTCTTGCATGACTTGTAAAGAAACTCCGTAGACTGGCTTGATTAAAGCAAATAAATCCAGTGTTTCCTTTGGGTCATTATCGCCTTTTACTGTTTTCGAAAGTTCTCTTAAAAAACTCCTAATCCACAATTACTTATACAGAAACCAAACTGCAGATAAAGAGGCTTTAGCCTGCTAACAGGTGATAACTGAACCCCTCTGTTATCAGTCTTTGTTTTGACAGTAACTAAGTCTTTGAGCATTTGTATTAGTTGTTTAAGGTACATCTGTCACTGAATCAGCTCTGAGTTGAGCCTATAATGGAGCGATTTAGTTGTCACATTACTCATTACTGTCTGTCAACACAACAAGCTTCAAGATGGCTTAGGCACGTCGGGATTTTTGATCCGTTTTTGGTAAAAAGAGAATTTAGTGAGTCATTGTACAATCCTTGCTTAAGTGTTCACACAGTACATTTAGTATTACAGTAATTTACTGATAATTACTATGGTTTATACTTTTTACTTTGTTTTTTCAGTGAATAAAGTAAAATAATTGGAGGTGGCATAGGCAGTCAATAGTGTAATCAATTTAAAACTGCTATCAATTTAAAAGAGCTGCAGAGATCAATAAATGGAAAGCTAAGTTTCTGTTTCCTTTCACTTGTATCGCATAAAATCACAGTAAAATACACTGAAGTTTGTGGTAATGTGTAATGTGAAAACATAAAGGCTCATGAATACTTCTGAAAGGCACTGTAAACACAATTTTCTTAACAATTCATCAAGACAAATTAATGACCTGGACAAATTTATAGGAACCTGTGTTCATTTCATGGTGCAATACCTGAGCAGGAGAATAACGTCTGTAGATCTCAGAGGTCGTCTTTTAGAGTTATAGTTTGGACACTCGACAAGTTCCTTAAAACTTAAGTTTAACAACGCTTAATAGCATTTATTCAGCCATGCTGCACGACAAAGCAGCGTTCAGAAATTACTTATGTGCTGCAAAGGTGAGATAACGCAGAAAAATGTACATGATGAGGGGAAAAAATCCCATGATGGCAGTAAGCAAGGTTGATCTCAAGAGCTGCTGCACTTCATGGAGGGAAGTGTTGTCATTTCTTCATTAACAACCACAGATGATATGAATATCTCTGTTCAAGGGAGAATTAGTCTTCTTCTTTATTCAGGATCTTCAAACCATCTTAAAACATTCACTGATTAAAGCTTTCGTTCCTTTCTTTCTTTATTCTAGTCTTTTCTCTCCTGGCGGCTCTGAGACTTGTTTGGGTCTTAAAATCTCTTTTTTTGGATTATCTGTAGATCACACGATGTCGTCAGTCGTGGTTGTGCTGTTTTCTTCCACATTGTTTCTGCTTCCTTCTCTAGCCTCATTAACCTAAACTTTATGACTTACTGCTTTATCATTGATAGAGAAAATTAGTGCTCTGAGAGCACATTATTCTCATAAGCACATACACCTTAATTGCAAACGATCTGCTTGCAATAGCTGAACATTTACTTGTAGTTTAGTATTTGTATCGTCTGTAAGGGATCACTAGATAGATAGATAGATAAATAGATAGCATTTATTGTCATTGAACAGAATTCAACGAAATTTCCATTGCAGCTCCCGTGCAAAAGGTCAAATATATACAGTATAAATAAGCAAACACACAATAATAATAATAACAATAAGCCTCACTACCCTAGAAGTAGTGCTACTCTTACATGACTGCAATTTTTTGGTACTTTACCCACCTCTGGTTGGCTCTAATACTAATTATGTGTCTTCTTGGTGATACAGAAAAGTTCCTGTACTGCTCTGTTTTTTTAATAACTAGTTTCTTTGTGTCAGTGTTTGTGTACAGAGGTTATTGCTGTTTCCACTTTAAAATTAAGAATTAATTTATAACAATTTGCCTATTATCTTCCTCTCAGAAACCAAGAAGCCACCAAAGATTTGTTTTCAAAATGAAAGTTCTTTCTGGTGTTTCTCTCAAACCCAGTACAAGTATGAAAATAGCAGAGAAGATTTTGTTTTTATTTTACGGAGTTACAAATCCTCGTCCGTATTTAGCTGTAAAGTGATTACAACTCATAACATGTTTAATTGAGCAGCTAATGAGGGTTGTGGGAGAGAACTCCTCGAGGCTGGAGTGACATGCAGTCCCTCGGTGAAGTGACTGAGCTGAAATTGGGTTGAAACTCCATATTGTGTGAAACGATTCAACCGTGAAGTGGGCTTTAGTAGTGGAAATAAAAGCTTGTTGGGATCTGCCACCCACCTCTGGGGTTACACAGTCACATTTACACACTGAAATTTGAATCATGATTCTTTTTTTCTTTTTTCAAGAGTAGCTGTTAATTGAGTAAATGGTTCCACCAGGTAAAGATCCAAACTGTTGGCAGCACAGAGATTTAGAGATGGGTCCATCATTGCGTTTTAAAGTTTTGATATTCTTTTTGTAAAACAACAACGCACAGAAAAGGATCCTAGGTGATTTTAAGTGCATTTGTTTGTGGAAGTCATGTTGGATGCCGACACCTGCAGGTCCATCTTAAAGTTGTTGAGCAATGGAAGCAAAAAGTATTGTCACAAATTCATAATGAGAAGAAGAAGCTGTCGGTACTGCTTGCTTAAGCCATTGCTTACATCCGGATATACTATATGTTCTGGCTTTTTCTGGTGCAGAATCATGATGTATCTCTCTCTAAAATACAATATTATGGTGTGAATACTATTGGATTTAGTTCCACATATGGAAGTTGCACAATGCCTGCTGTCTGAATGTGGACTGATTCTTTAGGATTCTGCTGATTTTGTTTTAAATCATCTCATTTTACATGTCAAATTACCCAAGAGTGTGAACACCAAAGTAATTGGATTAAAATGTGATTCTTCATTTTATCAAAAATACATACAATTTTCTATTTTTCCTTTATTTGTGTTTTTCAAACTACAAATGTAGTATTTTAACTGACCCGTCTTCACTGTCTACCTTTTTAAAATATGGGGGAATATAGTAAACAATATTTTTTATCAATAAAGCAGTCAATGCACACTACAGTTAGAGTTGATAAAAAGTGACCTTCATGTTATCAGTAGTATCACTAACCGCAACGCAGCGTGTGCCGCTGTTGCAGCAGCTGTCCTCATCATCGAAGCCCTCTTTCCAAACAGCAGTAGAAAATCCCATAACCCATCTGTGGGTTTCAGCTTCACTTATTGTATTATGAAGCAGGCTCGGAGAGCTCCCACTCTCCCTCAATAAACTTGTTTGTTCCCAACAAGCTCCCATACTGAGCTCATTTCTGAGGAGGAAGACGTTGCGTCTCTGCGGAGGGCTGATTGTGTAAAAAACCTGATGTGAAATTTCAACAGGGTTCTGCTGGTTTGTTATTTCTCAGCGTCATTATCTCTGTTTTCATTGCGGTTATTGTCTCTTTTTTTGGGGGGTTAACCACTTTTCTCGTCTTTCATGTTTTATGGCGCCTTGTACAAGCATCTTTACACCAGAAACCAAATTGTACATTTACAGTCACAAACTTCAATGTGTTTTTTGGTTTTTATGATGCTGTTTGTTCTCTAATGTTCTCTAACAAACCTCTGATGACCTTGACAGAACAGCCGGATTTATGCGCAGGTTAAATTACACTCTGTTGGCTCCAGAGTTGGGTAGAAGCAACTTAAATTTTCTCTCAGGGAAGCCAGGTGGTAGGGGGTGCTAGGAAATCATCCAGCAGCCTATTGCATTTTTGAGTTAGAAAATATTTAAAATTAACTGAAAATAAGACTAGATAACTAGAAAATTCCTGAAGAAATTTAACCGGGGCCTGCCAAAGTGTGCCTGTCGGTTTGGACCCAACTTTCCGATGCTAAAAATTAGCATCAATGCGAAAAAAAGCTGCAATGTAATCAAAGGCATGAGGAGAATCACCAGAATGTTTACTAACATGGACTTGCACCATTCAGTATGGTAAAATTAGCCAAAATGCTAATGTTAGCGTGAATGCTGTCAGTAGCATGTGGGGCATCACTACCATGTTGTCTATACTTGACTTACTCCATTCAGCATACTAAACATGGCTAATAAGTCAGAAAAATTGTTAATAGTGCATTTAAGCTAAAAGGCTAATGCTAACCTGATAGAAAAAGATAATGCAGAATAATATTATTGCACCGCCTACAGCGGTGCACTAAGTTGAGGGGGGTAATGAGGCTTTTATTTTGAAATTTTAAGTAAGCTTCATTTCAAAGGGCCAAACTAATCCCATGTGCGACAGTGGTTTGTTAAATCAGTTGTATAATGCTCAAAAGAGCAATTACATTTTTGTAAAAATTGTCAAGGCTTTTATTTGGAAATTGCGCAAGGCAGTTCCCTAACCTGAGAGAAAAAGATAATGCTGGCTAGTATTACAGTGCACTATCCTGAGGAGGATATTGAGGCTTTTATTTTGAAAAAAAACCCCATAAGCTTCATATTAAATGATCACACTAATCCAATGTCTAACAGTGTTTGGGTTAAATCCGTTATTTACTGGCCAAAACAGCCAGTAGCTCTAAATGGCAGCTCAGTCCTCTGTTTTAACTAAGTCTTATTTAGAACTACAGTGATGCGTATTTGTAGTCCTAACCAGCAGCCAATCGCCTCCTGTGTTCCGTTGCTATGGTTATCAATCCTCTGCTAACTGTCATGTGTGTGTGAGAGAGACAGGTGGAGAGAGAATTCTATCTTTGTGAGACACCCAGTCAGTCTGTGGGGGGGTCATGTAAAGCCTGGTGGCCCGCCAGGCTTATTATATACTCAGGGAAACCCTGGAAGTAGTGCTACTCTTACATGACTGCAATTTTTTGGTACTTTACCCACCTCTGGTTGGCTCTAATACTAATTATGTGTCTTCTTGGTGATACAGAAAAGTTCCTGTACTGCTCTGTTTTTTTAAAAATTATTTTAACTCGTGCCTGTTAGGTCTTCAGAGGTGTTGTACTCATCTCAGTGTGGTAGTCGATGCACCCACCAACTTGTTGTGTCCGAAAACATAATTTAGACTCTGCTGGATAGAATGTGTCCTCCAATTTAGTTTTCCGAAATCACATTCCTGCCTCAAGCACTGCTTTCCAATCCCCTTCTCGCTCTACCCCACCTCACCAGCCGAGCAGACGGCACTTCTTTCCGAGTCAGAATCAATTTGACCCGCTGGAAACTGGTGCAGAGCCGACGAGCTTTAGGTGGTGCGCCACTGTGGCTAAAACATAGGGGTTGCTAAACTCGTTGTGACATCTTTGCAATCATTCTCAGACAACGCCCCGATGCTTTATCTCCTTTAAGATGAGCATTTTTCTGGCATGTCAGTTCACTGAGCTATAACTGATGGGGGGAAATGATGAGAGTAGGCCTCAAGTGTAAAAAAAAAGAAAAGCTGAATGGAAAAGATGGTCTTGGTGTAAAATAGTGGCTTTAAGGAGCTTTCTTTAGTGCAATCGTTCAAAACATAAC
Source organism: Xiphophorus maculatus (assembly GCF_002775205.1). Lineage (NCBI taxonomy): Eukaryota > Metazoa > Chordata > Actinopteri > Cyprinodontiformes > Poeciliidae > Xiphophorus > Xiphophorus maculatus. The sequence continues at coordinate 23,885,329 of NC_036444.1, forward strand.
TCGATAGTCATCTTGGTGTTATAAATGAATGTGACAAAAGTAAGTATTAGAGTAGATTAATTAATGAATAAATTAATTTGGTACACTGATGAAGTAGAATATTTAACCTTTTAAGGTCGACGCCCGCCCTGTGGCGGGCATGACGTCATGTTTCTGTGTGTGTTTTTTGCTCCAATGTGATAATAAATTTTGTCAAAATGAAACAAACACTGTAAAATCACAAAGTTTAGGATGTTCTGAAAATAATGATACCAAACAAGGTAAGGTAAATAGTTTTTATGGTGAAAATATAAGGGTAAATTCAAAATTAGACCAAAACGGCCATTTAAGGTGGACATATTGTAGTGGACAGATTTGTTGCCTATTAAAGAGGACTCTTTAAAATAAATTAATCTTTTATAATCTCTAAATCATTTAGAAAAATCTAACTTTTAAACTAAAATTGGATTAGAAAGTTGGATATCTCTTTCAGCAATTTGCCGATTGACAGCTCAGGCTAGGTAACAAATTTTTATCTCTTTTCAGTGCTCCATTTGGGTTTTCTCCCATTGACTTGGATTTTTCTGGTAGAATTGTCACCAGACAAATCAACGAACAGAAGTTGTAAACTATGACATTGATTTTCTGAGCTGTTTTAGAATCGTGGTCTGCCTGTAGTTTTATCAATGGGAGCAGAGGAAGTGAACAAAGCCGTTCAGTCAATGTTGGCCACGCTTTCACTTATTGAATTAACATTAACAGCCACCTTGTTTGGATCAGTTCTTCTCTCTTTGCAATGGGGCAGGTTGCTTGTAGCGCAGGTAATTTCCAGTAAGCTTCATAGCATTGAACTGGCACATTTCATGTGTCACGGCCAAACATAAGCCATTGGGTAAAATTTAAACAGAGGCCACGCCTCCAGGAAGTAATCGTTTCTCAATAGCTGAAGGTTCACACCGTCTGTACAAAATGACGCATAGAACAAGGGGCTGGTTTTTACCAGCCTAGGTTTTACCAGCCTAGTTCCTAAGGGCATAAGGTAATTTTCCGGTTAGTCATTCTTTGTTTTTAGAGTGTTTGCAGTGAACGTTCCAGTAGAGGTTAGCAAACTCCACACCTTACGTAGGACAGAAAAGTACCTTGCCTCTCAACCAACCCTTTGGCTTGTAAATAGCATCAAATAGATGTGACAAAGACTTGGTGAAGCCAAGGTGGCACTTTGATGTTTCAATTTTCTAGAGACTTTTTACCTTCCCTTAGAATGTTGCTCTTTGTACTTTGTGACTAGATATATGTGGGTCCTCATCAGACTAGTGGCTGGACCTCTGTGTCATAATATTTCCACTGCAGAGAAACAGAGTGCCATGGAAGTTCTTAGAAATTCTGATTCATCTGAAATGTACAAATTATTGCGATTCCTCATTAAATACTTCTGAAGATCGCAATACTGACCTCCTCTTTGAACATCAGGTGTCTGTTGAATATATCACACTATTTCTTCATATTCAAAAAGTCCCACTCTGGATTCCACGTCTTATGATCCTTCTAGCTTTCTGCAAATAAAGTTTTAACTCACCAATTGCTTTCAGAAGCAGTACAAATCTGGGGCTCACATGGTGGGCCCATGAAGCCTATGTTCTGGGGGGTGGCGGTGGCACAGAGCAGCAGGTGTTGTGTGTTATCTCCTCTGCAGCAAAACCAGACACTGTTTGCTGCAATCAGATCTGGAGCAGATGGCCACAGAGTGTTTTCCTACGTTCAATCCCGTACGAACAGCTCACTCTGCAGCATTTAAGGCAGTCACAGGCAATGAGACCAAAACAATAAAAGGCTCATTGAACGCCCCATTTTGTTTTACTGTGTTTGGAGGGGGGGCGCTTTAATCTAAGAGAGAAAGCCACACTTAGCTCCAGTGAACTCTCAGGGTTTGTGTGGATATTTAAGATGAAACCATGTATCTCTGTTCTGCTTTGAAACTCCATAGTGTGTCCTCTACATGTGATGCTTTGCAGTGATGAGAGTTGTCTTCAAATTCATGAGATTTCCTCGTCTATCCACATATCACATGTGCAACCTTCATGTCGCTTGAAATGGAGATTAATAAAAAACTTTTAGAAAAACATCCTCAAAGCGTATTTACTATTAGGCAATTGCTGTTGGTTTTACAACATATGTGAAACTGAAAAATTGACAGATACATTCCTTACAAAATAGAAAACAACTTTTCCATATTTACTTCACATTAGGATAGGGCTAAGCAATAAATTAATAACAATATATAACAGGATAGAAACATTAATGCATAATGGATCTGATAGAATATCCACTGAACTCCGATCCAGAACCGCATAGCATTCTGGGAGATGTAGCCAGGAGGACTGCTTTAGCTGTTTAACCTCTCATGGCCAGCTGAGCAAGGTGAGTGGTATCAACTATCTTGTTCACTCTTTGGTTGCATAGCAACAACTCCATGAGTAATTTGTGCTGCAGCAGTTTCAGGTTTTGTCACTGTTCCTCATAGCTACATAAAAATAAAAAACAATGATGATGGCTAAAAAAAACTAGTCACTTTGGGAGTATTTCAGATATTTAAAGCAAAAAAAGTCAATAATTACCTACCAAGTAAAATGAAATGGTTATATCATGAAAAGTTTCTCAACCTTATGCCTTATAATAGTTCCCTGCCTAGCCGCAGTATTGTCGCCAAATTGTTCACGGAAATTTTGTATATCCATTTATTATTGTCTTAAAACCTTTCGAAGAAGACTTGCAGAGTTGCTATGCAGGGATCTGCGGAGGTCGAGGATCATGATACTGCAGCTACACATGACCGGTGGACTTTATCTTGTGGCTTTGAAATCTTGACTTTTTTCTCAGTATACCTTGATACCGGTAACCAGCCCAGGCTGTAGCTAATAAAAAGGCCAAAGATTGCTTAATACAGTTATGATTTAAAACTGCTCTAGAAACAAATTAGTTCTAATTCATCACATTTCCATTGCCTTACATAACATACATTGCATAATAAGCCAAAAATAGGTCACAATTTGGCCATTCTGCAAAAACATTAGCTGTGAAAGAAGTGCTCTCATACTGAAGCAAAAATAATTATACAGAAAGAAATATTGCTTATTTCATAGAGACTTTTACTTTGATTTGTTGTGTTGTATAAATTTCACCTCTATTGCGATAAGCACCCAACACCTACATGTCACACCAGATTACATTATCTCCTGGCTTCCCAGTTAAAGTGTGGCACTGATATTTATCTTAAGCACAGTAAGAAATGAGATTACAAGCAGATTTTGCTTCCTTGTGGTTGCAGTGTTGAATTAACTCTGAACAGATGGGGGGGAAATAGCAAGGAACTGGGAGGTGATAAAAAGAGTTGCCACGTCCCTCAGTAGAGTTTTGTGCTTTGGATTATTACATGAGTTTCTCCAGTCTGAATCAGAAAAATGTTCTTGTACTTTTGGAAAGACATCGTCAGTTGCTTGATGTGTCTCTCCTGTGATTTTGTTGGAGTGATGGCCTGCGTTTTCCTGGGAGGATGCACAGCGTGTGCTGCAACAGGATAAATCCTCTCCCACCCTTTAGCAGTCAGTCAGCAAAGTTTTGTTCAGGAGTTCCTGCTGTATTGTGTCTGGCGCTGGGTGGGGTGTTCTCATGTTGAAGTCCATCTACACAGGATCTGACATACATGACTCCACGACTGGTTCACACATCTCTTAGCAATGAGTCATAGTTTCATTAGGATTTGATGAAAAATAACATTTAAAAGGTCAGGTCATAACCTCTTAACCGAAACCCACAAAAAAAAACAAAAAAAAACTTGGACTATCCCTTTAACGTTAGGTTGCTAATTTCTTCATAATTAAGCCAGTGTCAGAAGCTGATGTATAGATTTTGAAAAAACAATTTGTTATATGGCGTACCATAAAACAGCGTACCTTTAACTCCTTATGTGATGACCTCACTACTTTTTACAAGGTTCCTGCAAAGTCTGAAATGAGCTTCAATCATTTTTCAAGTCTAGATAAGTTTGGATAAACGTTTGAGTTTTCAGATTTAATTTTATTTTTTAAAAATCTAAACAATTGCTAAACAAATCTGAAAATGTGCTGTTTGCATCAATTCATATTTTAACAATGTTTTTTCTTAGTTTTGTTTTTTACACCACCAGCTGAGGTTGACTTTTTAACTATCAACTGTATGATTCCTGAGTTGCTGCTCAGTGGAGCAGTGGTTAGCTCTGTTGCCGTCCAGCAAGAAGGTTGTGGGTTAATTGGTGTTTTTGAATTGTCCTTTGGCATAAGTGTGTGTGTGTGTGTCTGTGGGGGCGTGTGCGAGTGTGTGTGTACAATGTTGTTACTCCTGTGTTGCCTGTGATGGACTCGCCACCTGTCCAAACTATCCCACCTCTGGTTTAGATACCAGCAAGTTAGTCTTGATGCCTAAAAAGCTGTGGAATTGCCCTTTATCACAGTGTCAAATTTATAGTCAAATTCTGACAGAAAAATCTTTTTCTGTTTCATTAAGTTAGTCGTGATTTCTGCTTTTACTTCTATTTTATTTCTGTCAAACTGCTGTGTTTAGTATGATTCCTGACTTTGAGCTGTTGATTTGATGACAAAGTTGAAGCCCTTTGTCTCATAATCCTGGCTAACATCTCCAATCTTCTGTTCGTCATCATTTGTGATTTTTAGACTTATGGGCCATTTGGTGGGTTGGGAGACACATCACTGCACTTTAAATGGCAGTAGCTATATGTGGTAAAGGTTTGCCACCTTCTGGAGGAATTGTGGCACTGCTTTCCCATATTGCTTTACTTCTCTATCACTGCAGGCCTTTATTTCATATCTTGTTGTGATTGTGTAGCATAACATTTTGTTTGTAGGTGTTTCTGTCATAAGGCATAACTTCATTATCTGTATGGTAAAATAAGTTTTTTCTTCTCTCTGTAGGAATTAAAGTCATGTTTCAGAAACAAATTATTTCTAAAAGCATGTATTCTTTCCTCTTGTGTGTTTCAGGTGCAGTTTTCCTCATTGTTGTTCTCCAGTCCTTTCCTGTGTGCTGTGGGTTCATGGAGGGGTTTCCTGTGCACTGACCTAGCAGGCTGCCCACTGGACCAGCTGCCATGTCAGCTTGCAGCACCTTCACCGAGCATGTGTGGAAGCCAGGCGAGTGCAAGAACTGCTTCAAACCAAAAAGTCTGCACTGCTTGACTCAGAGCAGTGGGGGGAAGCCCCCCTCTGAGCAGAGACCGCCATCAAACCAACAACAAAATCCACTTCCTGCTGGGACCAGAGCTAACCCCAACCTTATCGCCAACTCTCAACGACCTGCACGTTCAGGACACATACGCCCTCCTGTGGCCAAAAAGCCAACCATTGCTGTGAAGCCCACTATGATGCTGCCCAGCTTATCTGCAGGACTGGATTCAGATGGCAACTTGCAGCAGCAAACAAATGTAATAGAACAAGGTAAAACATCGGCTTTTACTGCCTGGAACCGCAATGGACTGAACAGTAAAAGGCCGGGGGGGCGCAACAATAACAATGAAGGAGAGGATGACAGTGAGGAAATTGAAGGTTATGGACAACTCAGCCCGAGGACACCCAGCAGAAATAATAACAGCGGACTGACGGATGTCCTTAAAGAGATTGCTGGGTTGGGTCCAGGCTCTAGCCCTACACTCCTTTCTGGTTCCAAAGACCTATTTTGGGGGCGAATCAGTAGCTCATATCGTAGGTCCCTAGAAAGAGGCCTTCCAGCTTCCAGCTGTCTGGCCATAGGAAGCAACAGCGAAGGTAGCGCTCAGAAGCGGGTATCGCTTAGTGATTGTACCAAGATCATAAGCTCAGAAGGTGGACGTTTCTGCTACCCAGTGTTTTCCTGTGACGATGCAGATGATGATGAGGATGAAGAGGAAGATGAGGACGGTGAAACTGAGAAGGATGATGAGGAGCATGAGAGCTGGGATGAAAGCGACGAAGAATTACTAGCCATGGAAATCCGTATGCGAGGCCAGCCACGATTTGCTAATTTTCGTGCCGCCACCTTGTCTCCAGTGCCCTTTGCAGTGGGGAAAAAATGGAATACGGTGCCCCTTCGAAACCGTTCATTACAGAGGATCTGTGCAGTGGACTATGATGATAGCTACGATGAGATCTTGAACGGATACCCCTCTAATGGAAGCCTTCTTCCCTTTGGACCTTGTGAGACGCAAAGCAGTGCTTTCCTCTCAAATTCAGAGTCTACAACCTCTCCAGAATCATCGTCATCACTCCAAGAAGACTCTCAAACTATTTCCAGTAGTGGAAGCAGTGTGTTTAAAAATGGCGTGCTTTCGCCTATATCTTCCAAGTCACTTGCACCGTGTACAACCCCCCCAACAAAAGAGTCTCCCAAAAGGGCTCTAAGTCCACCCAAGGTGGCCGAGACCCACAAGGCAGTGCTGGCAATTAGATTAGAGGACCAGGATGGCAGGGAAGGGATGCCAATGCCTCAAGCCCTTCCTGGACAGCCAGTTACAATAAGTTTTAGCCCTACAGAGGAGCAGGCTAAACCATACCGTGTTGTTAATTTAGAAAAATCCCTCATTTGTAAACCTTACACTGTGGTAGATGTCTCAGCATCGATGGCCAGTAAAGATGAACAGAAGCAGGATTCGTCGCCACGACCCAAAAACCTGCCAAAACCCTCTAATCCTACATCATTCTGTAGCACTCCTTTAGTCCAGCCCCTCTCGCCGGTGTCTCCTCTTTCCCCATCTTCTCCTTTGAGGTCAGTATCACCTTCATCCATCGCTCTGTCACAAAAGAAGACCGGCCAAATACGATACCAAGAAGTATGGACGTCAAGCACGAGTCCTCGGCAGAAGATACCTAGAGTGGATCTGGGGAGTAATTCTGGCCAGTCTGTCACTCCTCAATTTTGCAGTCACAAGTCGGCTCCCACGTCTCCCATCGCAGGCCTGTTGTCCTCTCGAACTGTACCCGTAAAATCTCCAAATTTATCAGAGATCAAGTTTAATAGTTTCAATAATGCTGGCATGCCTCCTTTTCCTATCATCATCCGAGATGAGCCGGCCTATGCCCGTAGCTCTAAGAATGCAGTCAAGGTACCTATTGTTATCAACCCTAGTGCATATGACAATCTTGCGGTGTACAAGAGTTTCTTGGGTCTTCATGGGGAGCAGTCGCAAACAAAAACGGGTGGCGGTAGGGTTACTAGCCATACCTATGAAGAGATTGGTTCCACCGAGAGTGTCCAGTCCTCATCCACGGAGAAAACTCTGTCTGGGAGAGGCACATCAGAGCAGACTTCATTTGAGGAGACAAAATTTCCACTTGAATCAGTGCCAAGTTTGCAAGTTAGAACCACTACAGATTCAAGCACTGTAACAAGCACTGTAATGAGCTCCGCATCTGGGGCCCTTTCTCCCACTACAACAATTTCTTCTGCCAGTCTTGCCATTACTGCAAATCTAGTTAAAACCAGCCCTGCTGCTAACACTGTTACACACTCTTATAAGATAAGTGGAGATGATGATGATGATAAAGGCGTAACTTCACCTTCTGGGACAGGTGTAAGTCACAGAGAGGAGGCCAGTGCAGTTCTGTCACAGATTGTAGCGTCTATCCAGCCTCCTCAGTCGCCTCCAGAGTCTCCCTCAGCACAAACCAAAACCTTCAGCTCTGAGGAGTTGTACGCCCTGCCTCCTGATGCCATGAAGGAGACCCTTTCACGACCCAAGTCTCTGTTTTCTACCACTGATGGCTGTCTTTCCAAGCCAAAAAAGGAAAACCCCTCAAAGGTTTTGTCAAAATCCCAGAGTGCCTCTGCTGCTGTCCCACTCACCAGTCCCCGATCAGAGCCCAGTGCCCCCTACCCGCCCCCGAGGTCCACATCCTCCCCTTATCATGCTTCTAACATACTTCAGAGACATTTTGGCAACTGGACAAAGAGCTCTGCCTCCAGCTCCCCAGCGCGACCCGGTGAAGGCGAATCGAGCCCCGGAGGGGAGGGGAGACGGGCTTCAGCCGAGAGCTCAAAACCCAAAAGGTGGATCTCCTTCAAGAGCTTTTTTCGGCGGCGTAAAGACGAGGACGATCAGAGAGAGAAGGCAGAGAAAGAAAAAGGCAAACTGGTTGGACTAGACGGAACTGTGATTCACGTTCTTCCACCTCCACCTACCCAAAATCAGCACTGGTTCACAGAGGCCAAACCGGAAGATCCCACCCAGAAACCTACCATCATCTTCACATACAAACCAGACGCTGGCGGCAGCCCCGGGGATGGAGATGGAGAGCTGCGCATAGAAGAGTGCAGAGAGACTGATCTGCTGGCAGAAGAGAGCAGGGACTCTGAACCTTTGAGCCCAGGGCAAACAACACCATCAGAAACCGCTGGAGGAGACGCCAGCAGCAAAGACCTTAGGTAATACTGCTTTTTTATCTCTTAAACCCACATCAAAGTATTGCTATAGTATAGATTCTGTTACTAGCTATAAACTCTCCTACTGAATTTGGTCCCTCATATTGTTTATTTGATTTGAAGGTTTCTTGCTTTGTGACTGTTCTTAATTTACTTTTTTGTGCTTCATTCATCACCTGAACATAATTTCTTTGACAGCTGCTCCAAACACAGCTCGTCTTATGTCCTGCTTTTTAAATATTTAGGATTGGAAAAAACACCAGCACACATTAAAATACCTTGAAAAGCTTTCACAGCATTTCAACATTTTCACATTTTGTCAAATTACAACTACAAACTTTTGCATAATTGTAAAGTTTGTATTCAGCCTTCTCTGAGTCAGGGATTTGTAAATGTGGCATTTTCCTGCATTTACAGCTGCAAGTCAGTTATTCGCCCCTTTTTGCACACATTCAAACACTGATGATTGCATTAAAGTTTAACTTTTCTAGAATTGGAATTAATATTTGATGATACATCTGATGTGATCAAGCACTGAAAACCATGGCTGTGTAGCGTGTAATTTGACAAATCTTGATATCTTTCAAGAAAACTTTGATTTCCTCATCTAATTAACTTGCAGTTCTTGTTAAATCTAGCCTGATCTTTGCCCTGTTTTTCTCTTTTTTTTTACGCTTGCCTCCCTGACATTTTCCAAACTGTCAGGGTTGTGTTCAAGCTGCTCCGCATCCTTTTCTTTGTTTTGTCTAACTTTGCTGTCCTAGTACTCACTTTGCTTTGAGCCCAAGGCCAGGAAATATTTCACTCCTCAATCCTCTCAAAAGCTCGGCCTCATTCTGTCAGGTTTCAGGCTTTTCTGTTTTTTCTTCTTCGACTAACTGCAGCTGTTGTCGTCTTTTCTTTTCTCTGGGATTTTCAGCATATTAATTTCTTCATAACCAGTCACAACTTTGAAAAAAAAAAAAAGAAGCCATAAAGCGGCGTAAAGGAAAGCCATAAATCTACCCTCCAGGTAGATTCATGACTTTTTTTAAATATCGTAACAAAGACACAAAGATCAAGTTCATCTTCGTTATGCTATCTATATAATATCATCTGACTGTTGCTGAAGTTGGATGTATCAGGGCAGGGGTGCTCAATGCGTCGATCGCGGGAAGGTTTTGAGTCGATCTCGGCAGTAGGTGACAAACTGAACGCCGCCAGGAAGCTGAGACCAGAACTTCCTCTTCTGACAGGCTTATCAAAATATTCACTAAGATCCTAAATGTTTATAGCTTCATTAAAGAATGATAATTTTTTTAAAAAATCAACAAAACGTGTTAAAATTTATATTCTCATTAATTATTGTTTCAACAAGGTGTTGTGCAATTCAGTGCGTTTCAGTTCCATTAACAAAAAAAAAGAAAAGGCGACTCAAAGACCGACTGACCAGCAGAGCAGGAGTTTAAATTAGCTAATCCACCATCGCTGTGTTCGGGGAAGCGCTTATTAATAATCGAGAAATAAATATCAAGCCTGCAAAGAGAGAGTAAAAAGGTAGGAGTGGTTATTTTACCTTTGTTTACCTTTTACAACCGCTGTAGTTTCTAAACTTTCAATAAACGACAAACTTAGACTAATTACCTCGTTCGTTTGTGAGTTTACGTCATTCACAACAAACATCAAATAGAACAAATATATTTCATAAAATTTTAACAAACAAATGGCTTCTACCGCGATAATTATGTGAAATTAAATTAATTATATCCCAGCTTCAGAAGATTTGCCTTTACCTTTACAGAGCTCTTGGGTTCCTCCTGTCAGCCTGTAGCTTCTCATATTGACGCCATCAAACCAAAGTTCAGATCTACCATAACTGACTGACACCTGCTGGCCTCAGGTTTGCAACCAGCTTGTGACTGAGAAACCAGTAACCTCCTCCCACTGAGGAAGAAATTGCATTAGGTTTTCTATCACTTTAATATTTCTGCTATAACTGATGTACATATATTCGCATATAAAATAAGTCAATAGAGTTTAATTTACAATTTTTATGTCTTCGTGTCATGAGGTAGATCTCAGCCGGCTGGTGAGAGAAAAAGTAGATCTTGGTCTCAAAATGTTTGGGCGCCCCTGTGTTAGGGTATGCTGTAAAATCCAAAAATATCTGGTGACTCCATTTAAAATTTATATAACAGCTTATTTTAATAGTACAAACACCAAATATACTTTTGTATGCATTACTTTGCGCAGTGGAAACAGTCTTGGCACTGCTGCAGAAGCTAACATCCACATGGTTCGTTATTCCTCCTCTTGGGCTTTCAGCCAATCACGCTACGTTGCAAAGCAGCGTGAATTGCCTGCTTTGCAAACGCCAGTCAGTAGTGTGTGAAGTAATATTGTGTGTAGGTATTTCAGCTTCTCAAACTGCATTATCATTCGAATAGTTTACTCATGCTCTACAAAAAATAAAGAATAGGTTCATTTTCAACAAATAATCTGGAGTTACATTCCACACAAAAATCCACGAATAGGTGAACCGTAAATGGGCGGGGGTTCACTGATAGCACTTTCATATACTGTCTTCCAGTCTGATATTTCATTAAAATGAATGACAATAATGCCACGTTTGCATGAAAACATTGAGGTGAGGTAAAGTAACACACTAAATACTATGAGTATTGATCTTTACTCACTCACCAGGACATGCCAGAGTTTATGAAGACCAGCATTCAAAAGCTACCTCAGCCAAACAGTTTTATTTAGAACAGTCTTTAGTCATTTAGTGACCTCTGAGGTAGATTTATTGCTTTTAGTAAATCATTACATTGTCAGAGAAAACACAGATTTGTTACTTCACTGACAGTTTTGCCAAGCAGTGCGCATGAAAATAACCTGTGGTTGGTGTGAGTTTCTTCAAGTACTCAGACACCTATCATAGAAGAAAAGCCTAAATCAACAAGGACATTTTGAGTTTACAGCATTCAGGGTCCATTAGTAGCCAACTTAATCAGTATTGAGTTAGGGTTGTTACTAAACCGCTGTCCTTGACCTGGTTTGAAAGCAATTCACTCAAGAAATATTAAGTATTCACGAACAATCACATTCATTTTTTGTCCTATCCTTAGTTTCTATAGTTCAGTACTTGACTCATAAAGTCCTAGTTTTGCGATTTTATATTGTTTTTTTCCTCTACATTCTCCTAAAACTAACTCCTGCTAATAGTTACATTTTACTTCCCAACATGAAACTAAACTTCTCTATCAGAGGAGAAAGTGGCTCATTTTGTGGCTTTCTAAAAATAAAAACAGACTGGTCACATTGTTTTGGTTGGGAAACAAAGAGTTAACTCAGGAGAATTTTTTTTTTTCTAATCACGTTTTATTGGCGAACTGTGGGCGTGCTCTTCAGGGCTGGCCAACACACTTTACCTTAGACAGGTAGGAGCATTCAGAGAGGGAGAGACTAAGAAGAAGACAAGGAAAAGAGTTTTTTCTTTGTGTTTGAAGTAGAATGTGATTTCTCCTGCCTTGTCATTTTGAGTTTTCCGATGGGGAGCTGTGTGAGCCAGAACAGTGGGTAAGAACTTGTCACCCTTATCTCTTTACACACCTTTGAAACCAACTTGGCCATGTGTGGCGGTGTTGACATAGCTGGGAGGAAGGAAACTTTCCTTTTGTCTTATTTTACTTTTACATTTCCATCTTTTGGACATTCGCAGCAGTGTTCTGAGAAGGAGAGAAGCGCTCCGAGGCTGCTACGTGCTGTCTGAACAAGTCAGGTCCTGACATTGAAGTGTGTAGCAGCCATGAAGGTATTCATTGTGTCAAGGGCCTGTGGAGATGTGTATCCACTCTGAATGTTTTGTGTCGAACAGAATGAATGTATTGAAACTTCACCTATCAGGCAGGTGTATGGCTTTTTGTAAATGATTAATATTTCAGCTCAGTGCAGAATCCGGTTTTGTTGTTTGCGTCCAAAAGAAAAAGGAAGAATCTAAGGGGAAATTGAACGTATTTATTGACAGCAGCACAACAAATGCCAGTAATTTACAGTTTTACTTTTTGCTTTATTTTATTTCGTCAACAATCACAGTCACCGTTTTGGCCACCTCTGTGATCACTCCCCTTATCAGTGGTAGGACCCTGCAAAGAGCCAAAGTGCCGCTTTGCGTTGATCAGCTGTCTTTCAGAGACTCTGGTTGTTTCCTGGCCTGCAGGAACACATCTGAAACATGCCAGATGAGAGTTGTTTTTGTCAGACTCAGTGTCTGCTGAGGATAAAGGCAGAATAGGGCGGTCAGAAGCTGAACTGTTGCAACAGGTTTTCTTTTCTTTTCTGACATGCATGTGTCAAAATGAGAGGCTTTTAATGTTATATCTAGAAAAACTAAGACAGTTTTACTGGCTGGATGGAAATGCTATGTGTTAATCTATACTAAGCTGAACTGAGCTGGGTTTGTGTCACGATGTGTGTGTACTTTTGGGGACTTTGTCCTGTCTTCATTCCATTAGTCACATTAGTCACATCCTGCATCAAATGTACTATAGTACTTCTGATGAAAAATAACACAGGAAGTGACACCTGGTTATGGATATAATTGTTAATGTGCCCTTCCCATAAACAAGTTGGTGGAGGGGGAAAAATGTACTTTTTGGGAGCGTTTTACACTTCCGGCCATGTTTTGCTCTTTTTTTTTTTTTTTCAAAAAAAAAAAAACAAAACAAAAAGAAGTAAGATTCAGGAAAGCTAGAATGATATAAAGTATAAATGGTCGCAGAATAGTCACAGTAACAGGACCTGTTACTGTACTTGTAATGTTACAACACCATGCCTGGGAAAACGACACATTTGTTCTGTTTTTAAGCTCCTGTTAAGTTCCTGCTAGCTAAAAATGGTTGAACATAGCTCCTGTTTGGAAAACAGAGCAGTTTTCCACATCGGTATGTTCAGGAAGAAGACTTGAACATATGAGTTAGTCCAAATACTTGGGCTTGTAAATGGCAGCTATTTAAGGAAAATAAATGTAAGCTATTGGCAGCCAATAGAATTTAAGTAGCATTGCAGGTAGGTATTTTAGCTTCTCAAGCCACATTTTCCTTCAAATATCTGAGATGTACTCTATGAAAAAAATGCTTGAATTGTAGAAATCTGTGAATAGATGAATTAGCAAATGCTGAATCCTAGTGAAGAATTATAAGCAGTCTTAGGAAAGTCACTGAGTGCCTGGAAGTGTCCTGCCAGCCTGAAACATGACCCACATCTCCACTAACTGAGTCAGATCAGCTTTTATTAATGGATCAGTCTTCTGTTCCGGTTAGTTTATATCTGCTTCCTGCTGTTGTAGAAGTTTCTAAAAGTATTCCACTTCTTTCCAAACATTTCTGATCAAAGTTAAGTACCCACTCATGCTTTTCACACACAGCATCACCACACTCCACAGTGACCTACTTTCCCTCATCACTCCATCGTGTTCCTGCCTTCATGTGTGTCGTTACCTAGAAAACCACTTCACATTTCAGAAGCTTTCATCAGTCCAGTCCACAGCGTGCTGAGGCAGATGTAGAGGTGAAAGGAGAGTTATAGGAGAGTTATAAAAAAAAAGCTAATGAGGGTAAACTGTTGAATAACAAGAGAAAGCCCTTTTGAAAGGATCTTGATTATAATACAACAGCAGCTGCCTTTGCTCTTCTGCTTTGTTTTTCTAAATAGCATCAATTATCATTATTTGAGGATAGAATCCATGTCAAAAGTAGAGTACCTACTAAAAGAAAAAAACAACAAAATATTAGATGAAGATGGCATGCAATTGCAGGTTCAATGAAGCAGAATTTTGGCACGTTGCAACACAAACAGCAGTCCCTTCTTCTCTGTCATGTGCAGCCAGGTGCCGGCCAGCCATGCCAGGGAGCGGGAGCTGCCCAGGGTCATCCCTCTGCCTGCCAGAGTGAATCTGGGGCTGGTGTTCGGGGACGCCCACGAGGGCCACGCCAACCAGGCCGCCCCGACTGTCACCGCCAGTGAGGGCAGCGCCAGCCTCGGAGAGCCGGAGGACGATGGGAATCACTCTCATCACTCCCACTCTCCTTCGCCCAGCTGGTGCAGCGCCACCTACAGCAACCTAGGTAAGAATGGCTCATAAGGGGAGGACTAAAATATTTTTTAAAAACTGTCTCTCCCTCTGTGGCTTAACTGTTGCATTTCTTTAAAAGTCTCAAATTTATATATGTAAAATTAACACCTTAAATTGTCTTCAATTCATTTTAATAAGTAAGTTGGCCTTTAGTATAATAATAACCATAGGTCTTAAATTTTGTCATGGCAAAACTATTATATTTACTTTAATAGTCTGTATTCTTGTTTCTCACTGGACTTTTCTGTCAGGCAGAAGTTTGTGTCGCACTCAGACATCTCGAGACGGTTGAGGCTACTGGTAACTCGCTGCTAACCTCCACGTTGTAGCTAGCTAGCTTTTTGTATTTATCATGGATGAGTGCAAGTTTACCTCCAGCTGGCTGGACAAAATTTGTAAATTTCTGTGGAGACAGGTCTTACATCCCATTTGTCTTAAAAAGTCTCAAATTTGAGTTGGTGAAACCTGCAGAAACCCTGCTGACCAGTAGGTGATGATATCAGTTTGTGTGTCTCTTCTTTTACTTTTCTCCAGCTTCAGCACTATTCTTCTTGGAAGTTATTCCCTCCTAAATCACCTGGGAGCTCCAGTTTATAAATATCTGGTTCTTACATAATCAGAGTGATAATTGAAACCTTCAACTGTATTTTACAGTAATGAGCATGTAAAAAAAAAAAAAGATTCAGTTTTGACCATTTTTACCTTTTTAAATATGTTTTGCGGCACATTATCCGTATCCATGCACAATCACAATCCACCTGGCTCTAACCAAGCCGATGCATAATGTACTGTACGACTGACCGCGGAGTTGCTGCTTGCATTATTGCTGTGCTCAGGTTTAATCTGACAGTAATTATAGTGACGTCTTTGTGCTGTGTTCCTAATCCTCTGGTAGGATACGGATATTAAAGCCCAGGGTTATAAAAACGGATGTGATGAAAAGCCTTCAGGTGGCCTGCTTGCAAGGGAAAGAATAGAAAAAAGAGAGAGAGGATAAAAAAGCTGAGAGGCTCATTAATGCAAGATATTGACCTGCTTTATATTCATCCCAACTGGTGCTGAAGTTGAAGCTTCAGGTTCCGGTGATAGAAGCAACACTTATTCCTGCTGCTGCTGAAACACCACCGAACTGATTACCACAGCTATAATAATGTCAGCTGACATTTAGTTGTTATTATTTTACTGCTGCTGCCTGGACACAGAATAAAGATCTTTTTCAAGTAGCAACCTGATGTGTGCTGGTTGATTATTGGATGTTTCTGATCGAATAGTCAGTCAGCATTCATACAGTATTTCTCCAACTTTAGCAGTACCTTAACACGACTAATATTTAATTTCAGTTTCCTCTTAGTTTAGTTTTTTCCGTAAATGGAAATGTTCTTTTCCAGAACAGATGAAATGGTCTGTTTTGTAGGTGACAGAAAAGTGTGGAGGCCTTGTTTCAGCCAGCTGACCATCAGTGCACAGAAACATGGATTCAGTTTTAACAGAGGAGCAGAACAGACTGGAATGCCCAGATTTCAATGTCAAAAGATCATCAGCAATAATTATGAGCCAAGTTGTTATAATAATGTTATGGTCTGTTTATTAGTCTTATATTTTTTCCTGACTTCGTCATCTGTGACCAGGCACACAGAGCTATGAGCTCAACTCTCACAGTTAGTCCTTAATGCTTGTCTCTTCAGCAAAGCCTCTAACTTCACCATCATCCTTCTTTCCTCACCAGAGGGAAGAAGGATGAGAAAAACTGCAGTCTAAACTAAAATGTTAGTCTGAGTTCAGACAGTATTTAGTGCCCCTGTGTTGACAAATCGCATCAATATTTCAGGGATAAGCAGAATACCGCATTTCTGCATTTAGATAAAAATTCAGACTGTGAATTTATTTAGAGAGTTGATTGGTGCAGTTGATAGAAATGTGCAGAAACACACATTATGCTTTTAAATTGAAATCAAAGCCAGAAAGACATGGAAGAAAACTTCTATTGGAAATCATTGTTAGGTATCCAAAATGGCCAGTAATCATCTCCACAGTGATGATAAAAGGTCTATCATTACCTGTTAGCCCAGTAACAATTACATAGATTAGATAATGCTTAAGGGAAGCAAAGCTATCACGGAGTTTTTATGAACTTCTGTTTAAAAATGATAGATAAAACCAGAATATGGCCACAGAAAATTTGTCAAACACAGAATTCAAGCCACAGGAAACAGTGACGCATGATGGTTCAGGCATCAGTTGATATGCAGCTATTTATCATACTATACCGTCAGGCTTGTTTATGACATATCATGATCATGGATCAGTTTGAATATATAAAACTGAAGATGTCAGGCTTCCCTAAGATGAAGAGGAAATGGGTGTTTCAACAAGGACTCCCTTTTCTCAGGTGTCAGAAAGTGGGTCAACTCCATTCAACTCACATTTAAAGCAGTTCTTCAAAACAGTTGTTGTAAAATTAAATATAAAGGATTCACAGGAACGTGACCTCTTCTAGCATAAGTCTAGAAATAATCGTCAACTAATTTACCAATCGATTAATCGTTGACTGAAGTATACAGACTCAAAAAAAAGGCCACTTGCTGAAAAAACAACACAATTGAGCAAAAACTTCACAAAATTTCCTACATGTAGCTTATATGAAAAAAAAGTTTAAAATATGTTTTACACAGAACTCTTCCAGTGGCAAAGTTTTAGCTTCATCCAGTTTGAATTTTGTAACGAAAAAAAACCTATCCGATTATTAATAGATAAGTCCGAAAATTTCAAAACGATTAACCCTACACTGTATTGATGTTAAGTCAAGCAGAAAGGCTGAGCTTTTCACACGTTACCAAAAGTATTTTTTTAGCTGCAAAATGCACTTTGCTTCAAATGATCAGGCATTCACTAAGGAAATACTGTTTTATTGCATTTTAGACAATAACATGTTTTTTTTATTTAAAAAAGAATTTAATTACTGGTTTATTTGCATCATTAAAAAAAATTATATAAAAAGGCTTAAGCGATTAAATAAAAAATCTGCAGAATGTGCCACTATCTGAACCCTGGATGACTAAAACAATCGCTAAACTTTGAGTTTTATTTACCAATGTAATTCGAACACAGCTGTTAATGTGTAAAAGAAACGCCACCACTAGAGAGTCTGTTGAAGCACAAAGAGCAGATCACTGCTTCAGTAGAGGCGGGCACCGCTGGCAGGTGCTGGTGGCCTCTTGAAACATGAAGCTCTGGTGTGAGAGGGAAAGCATCGGGCCGTGATCAGGCGGTGCGATACAGAACGAGAAATAGAAACAATGTGAGTGTGGGTATAGTGGAGCAGAAACATTAGTGAGGCGCTTCACATTGCACATGCCAGCGTGTGGGTCTCTCTCTTTCTGTTAAATGACTCATCAGGGACTAAATATGTTTGCTGTTCTGTGCTACTTGCTAATTAGACTTTAAGCGTGTGTGAGCAGCGTTTGTGTTTGTGAAGCTCAGAGTGCGCACTTGTTGTTGTGGTGGTTAGATGTGTTGGGATTGTGTTAAAAGCTCCCTGGATGTCATCTGATGAGCTGCCTGCAGCCTATTTTTACTTTGCTACACGCTGCTAATGAGAGACACGGCAGGAGAGTGAGAGACTGTTGTTTTAAACGAGAAACTTTCCAGAGTGCATCACTTCTTGCTTGCCGGCGGGGAAGACGATCACAACCTCTGCTTTGAGACCCACACCGAGTCAACATTGACGAACTGACTTGCCCTCCCTCTTGCTACGTCTTCATCTCACACGCATGCGAGCGTCTCCCTCACTCGCCCGACTGCACCAACTTGTGGTTTAATCAGAGCGTCAGGCAGGAGGAGGCAGAGCGCTCGCCGCCTCACTCGGCGCAGGTGGGAGAGTTGCCCATTTCCACCAGCGACTTCGCACAGACTCTGGAGATGGGAGCAGAGAAGAGTCTTTCCCTCCGCCTCCCCGCTCAGCTGCTGCGCGCTGTTAGCTGAAAACTGTTAGAGCATTAGTGGAAGTGAGGTAGGCTTGTTTTACTTGCTTTCCTCTCCTGGTGTTCATCTCTGTTTCTTCTGTATCTGTCATCTTGTCTTACCACCAGGACCCTCCCACCTCAGCTTTGTTGTTTCAAATCTGCGGAATCTTAAATAACTTTGTTACATTAAATAACTTTCCCCAGGGGCGTGCTGTGGTGGTGCAGGGGGTTAGCACGCCTCACGTTTGGAGGCCTTAGTCCTCGATGCGGATGTCGCGGGTTCAACTCCCGGTCCCGACGACCTTTACCGCATGTCTTCCCCCCTCTCCTCACCCTCCTTCCTGTCTGCCTACTGTGGAAAAAATACGAGCCACTAGCGCCGCAAAAACTCTTAGGAGAAAAAAATAAAAAAATAACTTTCCCCAATTAGTTACCGGAGAACAAAATTAGAGGCAGGGAATGTATCAGAGTTTTATATCTTAAAAATCTAAAGTCTGTAGAGATGAAAGCGAGCGTCGCAAAACACTGAAACCGTTTCTTTTAATAATTTTGATGATAGTCTGATAAAAACAAATTGTATTAAAATGTATGCATTTTATTGAAAAAATACGTAACCTTTTTTTTATATTACTTTAATTACTTCAAAACAAATTTCTATTTGTTAAATGCCAAAATAATAAGAGATCATTTCTTTTTATTTATTTAAAGAAGTCTACACACATTTCCCCAATATTTTTTAGAAACGTTTGAGTCAGACATGTCCAGTCCAAAACACATTTTGTTGCTTTGTTTCTTATGGCACTTTGTAACAAATGTAACAAGACCCATATACATTCAAGATTTAGCTTCCTGACTAATGTTCGCACATGTTGCTTCAATATTTCCCCTTGATGTTCTTTCTTCATGATGTCATCTTTCTGTGAAGTCCAGCAGTTCCTTTCTGCAGAACAACTCCCACAAGACATGATGTTGCAAATCCCCGCATC
Organism: Xiphophorus maculatus; assembly: GCF_002775205.1. Taxonomy (NCBI): domain Eukaryota; kingdom Metazoa; phylum Chordata; class Actinopteri; order Cyprinodontiformes; family Poeciliidae; genus Xiphophorus; species Xiphophorus maculatus. Next base: position 23,904,810 of record NC_036444.1, read on the forward strand.
CCACAGATTAGATTGTGCTCTAAAGCTTGTAAATATCCCCCATTTCCCTCCAAATGATCATTTGGCCAAAAACTTACATTTTAGTTTCATCAGACGTCAGTACATGTGTATTAAGATGAATGTTTTGGCCCTGAGGACACTTGCGAACTGTAATAAAGCATTTTTTATTGCTTTTGGAGGAAGAAGCGGAAGAAGCCGCTCAGCTTCTTCCTTGCTGAGCAGCCTTTCAGCCTTTATTAGTGTTTCGCTGTGGAGAACGGCGCTCTCCTAACACCTTTAGGCTAGCATCTTCACAAAGTCTTTTGTTGTTTTCCCACCCGATTAGTACTCTGGGACACAAAACCCGTCTTCTTCCTAAAGATTACGATGGCTGGAGTTTTCTGTGCTTTTATAATTGCATATACTTGAATTAAAACAGATAAACCTGGCACTCCAGACTTGTAGAAATTGTACCCAAGGATGAACTGGAGATGTGGAGGTCCGCAATTATTTTTCTTACCCAATTTCCTTTGATTTTTGCCACGATGACACAAAAAGGAGCAGAGAGTTTGAGGCGTTGGCTTAAAAATACATCCACAGGTGTGCCACATTCCTCCATCTAACTCAGCATGTCCCTGATGCTTGCTAGGCATTGTAACCTTAATGCTTGCAAACCTCGGAAACTAATAAAAACTTTCCCATCTTATTATTCTTGCCATTTACTTTTTATACAGCATGTAAATACCTAGTTTAGATGTAGTAAATAAAAAAATAAGTTATACCATTTAATTAATTTGGTTTAACTATAGTAACACATCAAGTTATGTAATTCGGTTGAGTCACAACAGAAGATCCCTGCGACTGGACAAGGGAGACGTCTGCTTCCTTGAACGGATTACCGCAGACTGCTGGAGGAACACATTAAATCTATTCCCTCTAGGGAGGATTACGGAGACTCATTTACTTCATCCCGACTGCTCTGTCCAAAGACTTTGACTACATCTCTAAGGCGACGGCAGCGTGACTTCCACGTGAGGAGTTGCTCATCCTGAGTTTGTAATCAGTTGCATTTTACACAGTGTGGGGGGGATGATTTGCTAAATCGGATGCCTGGACCACTCTGATGGAATCAGTAAATCTCCAGAGCAGTTGACTGGAAAGGTCATCTTCTGTCTCTGTGCAGCCTTACAGTTTTATCCTCTAGGAAACCAGGGGGTTTCTTGTGGAGTTAAATCAGTGCTGGTGTTGGTCTGTGACCTTATGAACCCTGTCCTTTTTTAATACTTATCATGCAAAGGGCACAACCTTTAGTCTTACTTTTATTTTTAAGTCCTCATGTAAGGATTTCCACATATTAATGGGTTGCAACAAAAAAAAACTGTTTGACCAATAAAAGTTTATTAAAAAGGTACCTTTTGTTGCTGAATTGCCCCACAAGTTACTAAACCTCCAGATTTATGATAAACCAAAAGGTCACTGACACCTGAGGAGCTTGACCTTCCAAACATTTAAAAACTCATCTTTCTTTTCCTACAGGTCAATCAAGAGCCAACATGATCCCACTGAAACAGCCACGGAACCTCAAAGCCTCCAACGATACTTTGTCCTCCACGGAGCTTGATGGCTCTACGGAGCAGCCAGCATCTAAAGCCACACCGCCGCCTCTACCCAAGAAGGTTGTCCCTCGCTCCAGCACTGAACCCAGCCTCGGGGTCAAAGAGCCCAACCAGGGAGCCCTCCGACCCCGGGCAGAGGCTAAACCAGGCGGCACCAACCTGAGCGTGGCCAACCCTCTTTATGACTTGGACTCTACCTGGGAGACAGCTAGCCAGAGCTCCTCTCTGAGCTCTGAGCCACACCGAGCTCATGACCATGAGAGCGGCGACTCTTTGGAGAGATCATCTGCCTCTGCAGCCGCAAGCAAAGCTCGCATGACTAACAGCGTGTCCGCCCTCAGCCCCCCGCCTACCGCTTCCACACCAGTCACTACCTCTGGCAGGGACAAGAGGGTGTTCCCAAGCACAGAGTCTCTGGGCGGAAGGGGTCGGACTGCGGGCCGTGGAGCCGCTGGCGGAGGGGCCTCCAAACCACACAGACCCGCTCTTTACAGAGGGTTGGACAGCTGGGATGAGGTGGTGGGCAGGATCCGGGGACTTCACACGGACACCCTACGGAAGTTGGCGTCAAAATGCGAGGACCGCTTCATGGCCGGCCAGAAGGACCACCTTCGATTTGGCACTGATAGCTGGTCACACTTCAGGTTGACCACCGGCAAACCGTGCTGTGAGGCAGGGGACGCTGTCTACTACACTGCTTCTTACGCCAAGGACCCACTGGTCAACTACGCCATCAAGGTGAGCATCAGGTAGTAGCTCAGTTAGTTTTGCAGGATGACCACCTTATCCTAACACCAGGTTTATTATTAACCTGGTTATTAATAGTTTTATACAGATAGCCTTAATAAAAGTTTGACCCTTGGCACTCTTTGATAAACTCATGAATGAGTGGTAGCGGTACAGCTCCTTGAAGGCATACCTCTTGAACTTTTTCACATTTGTCATATTATTGCAATGATAAATGCTACGCTGATTTATACACAGCATATCAAACATGCTCTTGGGGTGTTGCATGTCCCCATATTCAAAGGCTATATACCTCAACGCCACCTCTCGAGTTCCGAGTCCCGTTCTCAGTTCCTCTGCTGTATCCACTTCTCTTTGTCTTCCCCTCTTCTCTCTGCCCCTTTTCTGTCATATTCTGTAATATAAAGCTTCCATATTTAACACTTGCCCACTATGTCAACTAATTTCATAGTGATCTTTAGTATTTTATATTATAGAATAAGTGCAAGGGACAGAACTGTGAAGAGTCTGGAACTTTATGACCTGAGTAATGGACAATCCAGGTACAAAACCTGTTAGAGGCTTCAAACGATGTACAACTGAGGTTTTGATTCATTGTCCAGTCAGACAGAAAACCTAAATACACAGCCTTCAACTATAGTTTGGGTCAAACCTCCTCAGCCTTGTAACAGAATCTGGCTAATGACCTAAATATTTGATTCAGACATCTAAAAGCTGCCAGACACCAGCCCCAGGGACAGAAATTTGAAACCCTTGATTTAGATCAAAACATATTCATGGGTTGGAATGGCCTACTCAAAGTCCAGACCAGAAACCAGCTATGAATATGTGACAAAACTTACAAAGTATTGTTTGCTGATCCTCATTTGGCGCTGCCTATGAAATAAGAATATCCAAAACTCCTTAAAAACCGGCAGCTGCAAACGTATCAAAAGAGGATTCAGGATTTTAAATGGAGATCACATTTTTCAGATGTTTTATTGCTAAACCAACCTTCACAATTATGTTCTGCTTTGTGTTGGTCTGCCACAGAAAATGCCAACAGAGACATTACAGTTAACGGGACAAAGTTTGAAAAAGTTCAAGGGTGTGAATGTTTTTGAACTCCTTTATAAATGAGCTTCATGATATTGGTTTAATTACACCTAATAAATAAAAGTGATCCTGAATTACACACTGTAATACTCCAGTTAATAACATAATCCCTAAATGCTTCATGTAAGGAGTGTTTTCTTTGACACCAATTTGAAGAAAATCCCATGTCCGGTGGCAGTTGCCTTAAGAAGTCCTCATGTTTTGTTTGTTTGATGTTGACTCCTCCCACTTCCTCTACAGAAGCAGAGTGTTTACCTAAAAGTGCTGCCACTTAAACTTTGAGCCCTGAGGAGACGTTCTTGTGCAATAAAACCTGTGCGTTCACGTATGTGTGCGTACAGACTAAAAGGTTGCAGTGGCTGGAAGAGTTTAAAGAGTTAAAGTAGATGCTGCACTATTCATAAAATATTTTTTTTTGAGTTTGACTGGCCTTCAAAGCTTTGCCTTTCCAGGCTCGAATTCACTCTTGTGTTGTATAAAACAACAGTGGCATAAGCAGCAGAAAACAAACACCAACATGCCAGTTTTCCTTCGCTAAAGCTTGAAACCTTTACCCGTTTCTCGCTAAAACTGATTCAGACATACTCAGAGAGTTAGAAAGTTTTGCTGGCTGATGTGTAAATAAAATCTCCATAGACATGTTGGCAGCTTGACGTATAAGACATAAGAATTGTCATGAAGAAAGGAATTGGTTTGTAACAGTAATAAAACAACACTAACCTGCTGGTTTATAGCCAATGTCTGCAGGACAGAAACAGTGCACAGCTATTAAATCCTGAAAACACACAGACACTCACATGTCAACACTCAAGTGATTAATCAGATTGATCATGATGAATCGCTCATTTAAATAATTGCAAACTAATTTAGCAATCAATTAATAGTTAACTGGATTATGCAGACTCAAAAAAAGGCCATTTGGTGAAAGAGTAACACATACAGAACAGCAATTAAGCCAAAACTATAGTTTTTACATTTTTCATTTAAGATAAAAAAACTTTATCTATACATATGTTCAACCCAAAAGGCTGAAGTGGTTAAAAAAAATAGATTATTTTTAATCCGATTAAGCAATTAACTCATTTCTAAAATGATCATTAGCTGTATCTCTAATATACAGTATATTTAAGTAAGATAACATTTATTTTGTCATTGTCATCAACAGATTACAACGAGATTGAGATTTGCTCGACTCGAGTTAAAATGCAGGTTATGTGTATATACATAATATAGTATACTGTATATAAGTATATTTCTTTACCATTTTGACACTGTGAAAAAAAATGCTGACTGCTTCAGTTAAGAAATATATTCTCAAATGGGAACAAGGTGGAAAAAACATAGACTATTTATATCAACCCAGTTTTACTTATCAAACCGTGACTGACATGTTAAAACATTGCACTTCCCTAAAAACAATCAAATTAACAAGTTAAGGGAAGTAAATTTCCTTTGTGCTTTATTAGAGCTATTTTTTTCCAGTAGCCGAGGTTTTCTTCTTGCAGAATTAAAAAGCCATTTACTGCTGCTCAGAGGCATCCCTCTGTTTCTTGTAATCTCACAGACCATTACACTTCTGGGAAACTTTGTGTGTTGTTGTTGTTGTTTGGCTGACCGTTCCTGAGCACCAGAACCCTCATTAATTCTGATAACTTTGGGTAAGTGCTCTTCACACAGTTTTAAAGTTGGTCATGTGATTTTCCACAGTTAGCTCGACGCGCGTCTTGCTCCTTATTTTCCTCTTCTCTGTCATGATGCACTTCAGCAGAGACATAGTGGAGATCACTGCTCCCTCGCACTTGAATTTGTAAGAGCACCATCCACCTTCAGTTTTGAAATGTTATGTATTGCACCATTTTGTAAAATGGTAAATATTGCGGGAAACAGTACTATTGCTTTTTTATTACCATTTTCAGGTAATATATACAGTAGATTATGGCATAATAATGAAAATTTGGCCTCTCAAATGCCAATAAATCTAAATTTTGTGACGAATATTTACATTGAAACTAAATGGAAGATATTTTAGATATCCAAAATAAAAGAGTAAAAACAAAAAAATACGACCAAAGCCATAAATAAAATGGATTATGTAGTCTCTAAAAACAAAAATGCCCTTGAAAAATTATTAAACATCAGAATGGAAATTAGTTTTGTTTTATCATACTATCAATTGTTTAATTGCTTACTGCAACAAACTTATTTATTGCCTTTTTTGTAAAACAATTGAAAAATGAATAAAAAGTACAGAGGCTGTACTTTTTAAAGTAAAGGAAATGGTAAAAAATTAAAATCTGCTGGTTTTAATTTACAGATCTGTCGGAGTCATGTGAAGGAGACACAGCAGCAGTTTTTCCACAGCCTGGCGGTGAGACAGAGCCTCCCTGTGCACTTCAACATCCAGCAGGACTGCGGACACTTCCTGGCTGACGTCCCCGCCCGACTACTACCTTGGGAAGAGGAAGAGGAGGGAAAAGATGAAGAGGAGCAGGAGGAGGAGCAGAGAGACAAGAATCATGAAGGACAGACGAGGCTGGACACAAAACCGACAGACTCTGAAGCATCGAAAGCTAAGTCGGATGAGGTCCCGGCGGCGGGGAGCATGAACTCGGCGGGCCAGCTGAGGAGCCGAGTGGTGGTCATCACTCGCGAGGTGCCCTTTCAGACAGTGGCGGACTTCGTGGGAGAGGGCGCGGCCCGGCACGCTCACAACCCCGAGCTGTACGAGCGTCAGGTGTGCCTCTTGCTGCTGCAGCTCTGCTGCGGCCTGGAGCACATGAAGCCCTTCCACGTCACGCACTGCGACCTGCGGCTGGAGAACCTGCTGCTGGTCCACTGCCAGCCCGGGAACCCCTGGAACCTGGACATGCTCGAGCCCAACAACAACAGCAGCAGCGGCAGTAGCAACGGCTCGGGGGCCTCCGCCGCCACCGCCGCCGCCGCCGCCGCCGCCTCCACCTGCCCCGCACGCCTCATCATCAGCAACTTTTCCCAAGCCAAGCAGAAGAGCAGCCTCATGGCGGCCAACCAGGAAACCCTGCGCGACCAGTCGCGGCTAGCGCCTGAGATCATCACGGCCACGCAGTACCGCAAGTGCGACGAGTTCCAGACTGGGATTCTCATCTACGAGATGCTGCATAGACCCAACCCGTTCGAGGAGACGCCGGACCTGAAGGAGCGAGAGTACACCTGGGCGGACCTGCCGCCACTGCCCGTCAGGTCGCTGTACTCCCAGGGGCTGCAGCAGCTGGCCAGGCTGCTGCTGACGGTCAACCCGTCGGAGCGGATCCAGATGTCCGAGGCGCGCGCCTGCTTGCAGTGCCTCCTCTGGGGACCGCGAGAGGACCTGTTCCAGGCCCTGGGCTGCGGCGGCGGTGCCGGCCCCGTGTCGGGGGCCACCGCCAGCCAACGGGAAGCGACGCTGCAGAACTGGCTGGACCTTAAGCGGACGCTGATGATGATAAAGTTTGCGGAGCGTTCACTGGACACGGCCTGCAGCGTGAGCCTGGAGGACTGGCTGTGCTGCCAGTACCTGGCCTTCGCCACCACGGACAGCCTGGGCCGCGTGGTCCACATCCTGCAGCAGCCGCCGCAGCCCCACAACCAGAACCAAACCCAAACACATCCGGCACACGCCCACCGCCTGGCTCAGCCACAGCAACTCTAAGCTGTTACTATGGCAACACCTCCAACTTCTTCCCCTCTATCTCTGCTCCCTTCAGCTGATGAAGTGTGATGTAAGCTAATGGTGAGCGCCAGCCGAATGCGGAGCGGTTTGCTTTTCCCGTCAGACCACACGGCGAAAGAGACGGAGTCTCATCAAGCAAACAGCACGATCTCATGATCAAATCCCATTACTGCAATGTTCTTAAATCAAGTTCAGTAACGAGCTGAAGCACAGGAGTCTGCAGGAGTCAATCTGATCAGAAGCAGCAACAAATTACCAAACATGGAAGGAGATTTTAGCCATCAGGTTCTTTAATGTTCTGCAAAGACAAAGCTCTAACGCCGGAGATTATCACGGATTAGATTAATTTTAAGGTTGAATAAAAAAAAAACATGGAAGATTTGATATGGAAAAATAAGAAACCAAGATTTTTTAAAGGAATTTTTTTAAATCTAAATTTTAACCCCTCAACTGTCACCCCAAAAACACTTACAGGCAAGTCAGTGGGTCTAGGAGGACACTGGTGTCCTCATGACAGTTTAGTGGTTTAAAACTCAAAACTAATGAAGAGTAGATGATGACTCACTGAAACCAAAGATCAGCCACAAGCTGCCCACTACAGTAGGAAATGACAGGGTTATCTGGCTATATGAGAGACATGTTGGTTTCAGATCTGGTTTTGGTAAAGCTTTCGATTTTGATTTTAGTTTAATATTAGAAGACATGAAAATATCATTGAATTGTGTCTTTTTAGCACTCTGTGATTAATTATATTAGGAGAAAAGGCAATGTCGCACTGTGTCAGCAATTGCTGTAAAAAAGGATTTTAGTAATTAAAATGAAAAAAATTATTACAGAGTTGACATTAAACTAGCTTTGTCAACTTTTCTTGATGTTTAGCAGCATTAGTGCAGTTTGCATTAGAAAAACAGGTAATTCCCAGATTTCTAAAAGGCTGTCAGCATTTCAAAAAGGATGAAACTGAGCAATTCTCCTCTCAAATGTTTAGCCTTCATGTTATGTGCTTGAAGTCTTGCTTTCTCTCGCTCTCTTACAGCCTGAAAGAACCGTAGTCGAATTTAGCTGTGAGCAACTCAGATTCAGTCTTTTGTTCAGTAACTTAACTTCGTTACCAACCTGGTTGCTCTTGGCATGGTTTGGTCATTATTCCAAAAAAAAAAAAAAGACATTTTTGAGTTACTGATTTCTAGTTTTAGCAGGACTGTCACATTTCATCTGAATGCACAGCAGGTCGATCTATTGCAGACTGGCCCTACGGTTTGCACCGCCCCACATTTTTAAATCTTGTTTTTAAAACCGTAAGCCAGTCTGCATTTGAACTGAATGCCTTTTCATTTCAGTTCGCCCTCACTGAAATGAAACTTGGACACATCCGCTCTTGGCTGCAAGCCTGACCTCCACTCAATGTTTGTGCAATGGATAGTTTTATCACAGCGGTTGACTAATTGACTCCTCCATTAGTTTTTGTGGCACATAAACTGGTTTTATTTCAGTCCTGCAGCTTTTGGGGGCGAATGGAAAAAAAAAAGTGAATTTCAGGGTGAACAACTTCCTCCATTGGACGGAATGTCTCGTGGACTGCAAAACAGCGAGTCTTTGTTCATTTGTCTTGTTTTTGTCAAGTTGTTTTTCAACAGTTCTGAGTTATGGATGATATTTGCACACTGAGTCAGAGCGACGGCGGCCCTCTGCGAAGACCTGAGGTCATAAAGCGACGGATGACTGGGAAAAGTTGGGAATTGGACGATCTGATGTTAGACATTTGAACTTTGCCGCATCCTCCTGCTGAACTGCATTTTTTAAAAGTATTTAAGCATCTTTGAAAGTAAATACCCAACCACTGGGATATGTTTCTCGTCCTCTTGTTCTAATCCAGCCAGTCCTGGAGTAAATCCAGCTCATCCGTCAGCTTCAACTAGAGATCGGTGTTACTGATCGCAGCGTTTTAGCTTCGATTCGGTAGAGTCAATGCAGGTACTGGAGTCTCTGATCCGCCATTCAGAATTTAATGTTGAACAAACTCTATGAATAACATCTTTAACTCTGATTCAACACTTTCTTTCACAAGTTTACTTGACAGGATCCGGTTGGTTTTACAGTGTACAGACTGCAGCAGAAGCGTTGCTATGGTATCGTTACTTGCAGATGTACAGTAGCAACACAATGGTCCACAAAATGGAAAAAAAAAAAGAAGAAACAAAGTAGGAGTGAGTTTGTTACTGCGGTAGAGTGTGGTGAGAAACGTGTGTGGGACAGCACTGGTGGCTGGCCGCCTTTATTTAGAAAAATATATAAATTTAACCTTTTCTCTATTTTAATCTGCACACTGTTTTATTGAGTACAGAGCACCTCTATTTCTCGTTAGAGCCTGATAGTCATTTATTCATTGTTGCTTTACTTGACTTTCTTTCTTCTCGCATGTTCTGGAGGAAGAATAAAGTGAGTAGTTATCACTGTCCTACGCGAACATACGACCAGAGAAGAGCTCAGTTTTCACACGCCACAGTGTACAGTATTTTACTGAGTTTGCCTAATGAGGAGAACAACCACTTTGGCTGAAGGATGTCTTTTGAACCGGCTTTTGACCAGTTTGAGTGACGTGTCGTGTGTGCTGATAAATGCCACTGAGTTTTAAAGGACAGGAGCTCTGTAATGTTTTCTGTGACTATGTGTAGAGTATGTCCTCTGGCTTCATCGCCGTTAATTGTTGAGCAAGTTAGCCGACTGTAACAGAACAATAAATATATGTTTTTATATATACATGCTGTCTTTGTGTCTTTTTAGCTTAAGTAAGATTGTGTGCTTTGGCGACCATTTTCACACAGACAAGTTTTATGTTTCTATCCATAATAAGGCTTTATGTTGACTTTAATTCATCTGCGATATCACGCCTTACCCCAATCATAAAAAATAGAATTTCTTTAAGGTACAGGAATATATACAATAAACGTGATCCGCCGCATTGGTCCTAATAAGGTCCATCAGTTAGTTAAGTGGTGAAAACTAGCCCCTTGTTCTACGTTTTGCTAAGGTCTAGACTCGAGAAATGTTTGCTTTCTGGGGGCGTGACCTCTGTTGAAGTTTTACATGTTACCCAATCGTCAACGTTTGGCCGTGACGCCATACGCCAGCTTGATGCTATGAAGCTTACCGGAAATTGCTCGCGGCTGTAACTGTCCTCCACTGTGAAGAGAGAAGTGCAGGCTGTTGATGTTAATTCAGTATTTGGAAGCACGGCTAACACGGACTGAATGAATCCATTCACTTCCTCCGCTGCGTTCGCTAAAACTACAATTTTGAAACGGCGCAGAAAATCAACATCCCGTTGAAATTTTACCGTAGGAATCCCCTTCAATGGGATTAAAGACCAGAGGGAGCAGTGAAGTGAGATCATAATCGAACAAAATGGCATAAGAAGGTAATATAACCATGCTCGAAGGTTAATAATGTTGAAAAGTTGTATTCATGTAACATAAGTAAACACACAGTAGTATTTAAGGTTAATAGTGAGCTATCAAATAATTGTTGCCAAAAATACATATGTTACGTCATCCGAAGATTTTGAAGTGTAATGCAGGTGGTTGTCTTATTTTCTAATTAAAAAATGAAGGTTTATTCTTTGGCCACCAGAGGGAGACATTTCCCAGGCAGAGAAAACCTGAACCTCTCGTCTTTACTCGGTTATATTGTCCACTTCTTCCACAATACATTATAACCCACTCACACGACAAACATTCAAAAATAGATCTTAATGAAGAGCGGAAGACCATGAGCTTCTTTCAACCTTGTCCAGTTCGCTTGTAACTCACATTATGTAAAATATATTTTAGTTATGAATTGAATTTCAGTTCACTACAGTTTATAGATAAGCCAGCCCTTAACAAAAAAACATTTTACAAGATTGATCAAATTCATATCTGAAAACAGCCAATCAGAAGTCAGGCATCCGCACCTAATCCCGCCCACAGAGTTTGACGGGTAAAATGGACAGATTAAATTAATTAAATTAAAACAGATTGATTAAACCATAAAATACTTAATATTAAGTTTTCAAAATGAAATCAGAACATTTAAATGAGGCGCACATATAGTTAATTCCACTTTTAATCACTTATTCCTGTATTTATTTCTGGTTTTAATACATTTATGACACATTTAAATAATTGTTTCTCATTTATTGCCATTTTACGCTCCGTATTTGTGCGCCTTGCCCACCTCTGATCCAGACGCCTTACATAACTTCACACTGAATCATCGCTGACGGCTCAGATCTCAGGAGAAGCAGGCAGGAGCTGAGGGAAGACTCAGGAAGTTAAGAGGAGGATCTCCCCCTGAAACTCTCTCACTCACACCCCTCCCCATCTTGTTTCTGTTGCCCCCCACCCCCTCCCAGTGATTGCGTTGCGTAATCGCGGCGTACAGTGTGTGTTTGTGTGTGTAGCGAAGCAGGTAGCCAGCTCCTCCAGGCTCTTGCTCTCCCTCTCTCCCTTCCCTTTCTCTCTCTCTCTCTCTCTCTCTCTCTCTCTCTCTTCTCTCTCTCTCTCTCTCTCTCTCTCTCTCTCTCTCTCTCTCTCTCTCTCTCTGTGTGTGTGTGTGTGAGCTGATCAGCATCAGCAGCGGGAGGCGGTGGACGCGTTTCTCTTGCATCCTGGACCGGTTCAGGTTGCGCTGCAGGGGAGGGACTTTGCTTGTGCAGACTGGGCTGAGCTGCAGCAGGGATGCATCAGGCGGCAGAGACGGACCTCTGAGTTGACTGGAGAAACCCACGGCCTCCTGTTTCCTCTGAGAAAGAAGAAGAAGAAGAAGCGTGAACGCTGTTTCTCTACCTCCTCTTCCCTCCTACCCCGCCACTGGGGGCAAATAATCCCCGAACACCGCCGGAGTCGCTGGATGGAGAGAGTCGCCTGAAGAAAGGAGAGCGGTGGAGTTGCTCTCCTCCTCCCCCCTTTCTCTCTACTGCACCAAAAGAAAACCCCGGGTAAGCTCCTCTCTCTCTCTCACACACACACACACACACTCGCCTGCCTCTTTCCTCTCATCCTGCTGCTTTAACTGCGCCCCTGAAACTGAACGGCGCTTTTTCCTCTCCCTGCCTCACCATCAGGATCCAGTTGGTTTGTGTTTTATCAGTACGGAACAGGTTGTTTCCAGATGTGGCGGTCCAGGGTGCAGCATCCTGTGGCTCAACTCCAGCTGAAGGAACTTAGAGCAGGTCAGGCGTCCATGATGCGCTCTAGAGCAACCTGAAGGCAGCTAATAAGCCAATTTAATTTAATCTCAGTATAAATCCAGCTGCTTTGTGAAGGCCTACGACTTTTAGAAAACAAAGTCAGGTTTAATTGTGTAGCTCATTTAAGGAACAAGGCAGTGCAAAGTGCTTTACAACATAAAAACATAAAACAGTAACCAATCATGACAAACCAACTAAAATTACATTTTGTCAAATATACATCACAATGTTCTATTTACTATTAATCAAAGGCAACTCTAGGCAGGTGTGTCTAGATTTAAAGGAAATCAGTGTTTCAGAAGTTTTGCGGTTTTCTGGAAGTTTGCTCCAGATTTGTGGTGCGTAGAAGCTGAATGTTGCTTCTCAATGTTTGGTTCTGGTTCTGGGTTTGCAGAGCAGAACCAAGTCACAAAGTCACCTGCTGACATTGTAATGTAGAGCTGCGTATCATGCGCATAGCTATGGTAACTAATCTTAGCTCTTGTTATAACCTAAGCTAGCCGGAGCGTGTAAATAGGAGGCGTCTGAGGGTTGAACCTTGTGGTACCCCGCATGTGACTTCTGCATCAGAGGAGCAAAAAAACAGCAGACAAGTCAGGGGGAAGATTGTTAGCTAACAAAGTAGAGATAAATACAGGACAAACCTGTTGGAGAATGTTAACGCGTTAGAACGACCCAGTCAAAGTCCAGAGTTAAATCCAATTTGGTCCCGGCGGCAAAACTTGCGAAATAACTAATTGCTGTTCACGCACACTTCTATCGATGATGACTCAAGAGTATCTAAATTGTTCCCACACTTTTCAGATTTATGTTTGTAAGAAACTTCAAAAACAGATTCTTCAAATTCATCAGCCAGTTTTTCTCAGGGTCTGTTTTCTACAGTGACAAACACTAATGGAGGCTGTCCCACTGTCTTACTGATGATTAATCCAGATTTTCGTTTGCACCATTTGACTAAATCCTCATTCAAAGGGGGTTCTAATCTAGAAAGGTAGGAAACCGTTCAGACGTTATGCAATATGCAGACTCCACTGTTGTCTCCACTGATTCCCAGGATCAGGGTCGATCCTGGGAATCAGTGTGTGCACGGTGATGAAAACGATGCTGCTTGAGCTTTTAATTTCGGGTAATCCCATTAGATGATGCTCACCGTAGCAACACGCCGTAATGTGGTTTAATCCTCCCTCCTGTTCTGTCTCAGAGGCAGCCGAGGGGCTTCTGGCACCTTCTGGATGCTCATGCTGTCATGCTAATGTGTCCATACTGTTTGGTCCTGGTACAAACACAAACCGTAGGATAGACTGGCAGAAACAAAGGGTGGTGTACCTTTGTGTATCCATCACCCTTGTATCAGTCTTTTGCACCAATAGGCTGAAATATTCACCTGTTTTTCTAGTTTAAGTTCAGGCAGACTGGACAGCTTTCAAGTCAAAGATTGTCAGTTTGATTTAGATTTGGACTTTGACTGGGCCATTCTTACGTGAATTCTGCCTTGATCGATGGCATTCCTTTGGCTGCGTTCACACTGCTGCCTGAAGTGACCCAATTCTGATTTTTTTGCCGTAAAGCGACCTGTATCTGATCTTTTCATGACAGTCTGAACAACACGGGTCGGATTCTTTTCGAATGCAACCCAGACCTCTTGGGTATCCGATACATATCCGATTCAAATGTGACCTAACGTCCAGGTCGCATTCATCCGACCTGAAGGTCATTCATACTCCACAAATGTCACTTTTCGGCGTCCTGATACACACAAGCGGGAAAAAACAACAACAACCATGATGGACTATAATGAGGATTAAGTTGTTGATATGCTGCTCCGTTCAACTGTGTAAGCTAGGCTCCAGCGTTAGCCTCCATGTTTACTTCTGCAAACACCAGCACTACTTCTTCTTTTTATGGCGGTTGGCAGAACACTGAGAACGATGACGCTATTGCGCTCTCTACTGCTCATGCGGGACACTTTCAGGTTGTTTGCCCGTTCACACTGGAGAACACGTACAGGTCGCATATATTTGGAAGTGCGAACGGCCACGGCAAAAAAAAAATCCAATTTGACAAACAATCTGAATTGGGTCACTTCAGGCTGCAGTGTGAACGCAGCCTTTGTAGCTCTGGGTGAATGTTGAGGACGTTCCTGGATCAGGGTAAAAATTTCCAAACAAGGGGCGTGCTGTGGTGGCGTAGTGGTTAGAGCGCCCCACGTTTGGAGGCCTTAGTCCTCGACGTGGATGTTGCGGGTTCGACTCCCGGTCCCGACGTCCTGTCTGCATACTGTCGCAAAAAATACGAGCAAAAACTCTTCGGAGAAAACAATGGAAAAAATAAAATTTCCAAACAGCCTCAAGTGTCTGTAGCTTCAGTCTGGTTTTCTTCCAGGGTTATTCAGTACGCAGCTCCATCCGTCTCTCTCGCTCTTTGAGGTAAACAAAAATGACACAGCTACTAATTAGTCCTTTTTTGAAACTTTAATCTAAATTTTCAAGATATGGTCTTAAACTTTTTATGCCTACTGCCTATTTCATTTTAATGGTTGTTTGCAATAAATGCTTACTCAGATTTTTTTTTTTTTGTCTCATTCCCATCTCTTCATTTTGCATTTTGAAGCGGCACTTAGAACCTTCGTAAAATCCAAAAGTGCGAAACGTAAATTTTCTTGTCATTTTTCAACTGGTCATAACATTTTGATCTGGAGAATATTTACCCAATGGACAACGATGGGAGCGAAGCACTTTGGGGTTCGCTGGCTATACAAGTTCAAAGCCATTTACCAATGATATAATTTAAAGGTAATTCACTTTATGAATGTTCCTCTCCATAGGATCAAACGTGTCTTTCAGGGTTTTAGAGATCAGTAGAAAAGTGCAGCGTTCCAGTAGGGGGCGTAGCCTCAATGCTGCTTCAGTAAGCAGGATGCTAGCTTAACTACAAGTGTATTTCATGAAATGTGCTTCTTATAGTCAAGATTGTACAAAATAGAGTATTTTTTCCCCCAAATGTATTTTAAATTCAACCTTCACTACTTCAGGTTTATTTCTGTTCATTTCCTTACATTTTTCTTCAATTGAAACCCCTGGAGAGTCCCGGACTTGCTGAGAATGTTGCAACCATTGGATGTTTCGCCTGATGGAAACGGGTTTCGTTTTGATTACGTGCGGAGTTTGTTTGTTGGTACAAAAAGTTCTCTTACACTCTCCTCTGACCACAACACCTAGTTCTTGTTGTGCCCCACATGATTCACGTAAAACAGAACTTCTGCACGGGGTTTCTGTAGCGATGGCCAGATTTGCGGGCCGCACCACTTGTACCAGAAAGGCTGCGTCACGGTGATGTGTGTTGATGCGTCGTCTCTGTTCTCCCTCCCGTTTGGGGGGTTTGGCTGGTGTTTGATAGCTTCTCAATGATCTGTTCCAATGTGACGGACTGGGTGTTACTCCGCCTTCACTCAGCTGAAATACGACCCGCTCAGAACTCAATTCCTTCACCAGCACTCGCAATCATCTCAGCTATTCCTTTAACACGCCTCCTCGCGGTTTCTCTCATTCCCTCACACACGCACGCACACATTTCCCTTTCCTTTCTGGACTCATTAGAAGTATTACATTAGGGAAGCACTGAGATGGAAACTGAAGACGTGAGACTTTGTGAGTCCTCGGAAGCGCGTCGAGCCCACCCGCGTTATGAGCCTGGTCTTTCCTAACTGGTGGCTTGGGTCTTGATGTATCACAGCTAATATTTCCAGAATAGATCATGTGATGGATTGCCTTTTTTTGTTGTTGTTTTTATGGCGTATGCCTGCGGTCGGTGCAGATTGCTGCCAAATGTAGCTGCAGCTCAAATCTTCGAAAGGCTTGTAGATGCAGCAAGTAGGCTGGAGATAAATCACTTGGACCGTTTAGGACCAAAGCTGAAAAGAACTGAGAAGTCAGCTTGCTTCAGAGCTAAAAGTTTTGTTTGTTTGTTTGTTTTTAAATGCACCAATAAAGACGCAAAGAGAAAGTATAAAGTATAAAAGTGCGGTTATCAACAAGGGCTCCCAGATTTTCTCATTTGTGAGAAATCTGGCCTGCAGAAGGTGGGCGGGTTTCTTTCCAAAACATTAGGTCAGCTCTTACAGACGTTTTTGCAGCACTAAGTGCTTTCACCGTCGTGTATTAGCTTAATTGTTGGGTTGTTCATCTCATAAGTGGAAGCTTTAATTTGTTAGTGTGATCGGGGGCAACACTCGACACTTGATTGATAGTTTTGGCTTTAACGCCAATTTACCGATCCGAGAGTCGAGATTAAAAAGCGATGAAATTTATTTGTTTATTTTTATTTTTTGCAACAGATCAACCACGTTGGTCTGGACTTTGACTGGGACATGTTAACACTTGAATATGCTTCAAATTCAATCGATCCACATCAGTTCTGGCTGAATATTTGCTCTTCAGAGTCCTAACAGGATGGCCCTGTGTGTAGCTCAAACCATCTTCCTGTCAAATTTGAGACGTTTCCCTGTAGTCGTCGTAGAAGAGAATCCCCCACAGCATGATGTTGCCATCACCATGTTTCCGTAAACGGTTGACGTGTTCAGAGATGTGCGATGATGCTTGTTGATTTTTCCACCGTAGCATTTTGAAACCTGAGTGAAGTTGCCTCCCCACACTCGCACATCTTCTTCAAGTCAGACAAAATTGGCGTCAAACGTTTGTGCAGCAAAAATTTTCGTTTGTGCCGCTATCACTTTAAAGATATTAAGAAATTTTCCCAGGGGTTATGAAAGGTCGTCCACCCATCTTTAACCGAAAATGGACTTTTTAGCCTTCCTTCAAACATCTAACCAAAGCTTGTTCCTTGTTGTATTTAGTTTCCTTTTACAAACCTCTGAGACCTTCACCGAACATCTGGATCAGCTCTCAGACTAAATTACACAAATGTGATATCTATTTATTGATCGTATATGTTGTGACGGGAATTAGTTATTCAGAAATCAGAGTAGAGGGGCTGAATGCACGTTTAGATTGTTTTTTGTGGGAAATTAAAGACTTGAATACGATGTAGTTCTTTTCTAACTCATAAAAAGCCACTAGGATTTTTGAAGTTTTTCCATAAAATGTGGTAAATTTCAGTTGCTATGAGTACATTTTCAATATAAAACAGCACATTTAACATTTTCTTTTAATTTCCTGGACAATCGACTTACAATGGAACGCACAGGTACGCGTGAAACCATTAAAAACCAATTCTGGAGTCATAAAACTCACTGGGAGCATTTCTGTGCAAGTCTGAGAGGAAATATTGAATTCATTCTTTCACCTGAGTTAAATTAAATGACACCTGGGAGAGATGGAAAGTACGTCTTCACTGTAAAACAGGCAGCAGCAGGTACTGTCTGCAGAGAGGTGAGCAGATGTTGGAGGAGACTCTGATTTTTCATAAACTTTGGCTAAAAGATGGCAGTGAGCGCAATGATGGGACTGTTAATCTGGTTAATGTTAAAACCGCTGAACAAAGATGTGACAGACATCATCTTAACCAACGGAACTGAAACCTCCAGGCCACCGTAGAAGTCAAATGCATGATTTTATGGAGACATTTAGTGTGTTTGCATAAGCTCAGGTGACGTTTATGCTCACTGTTCACTTTAGAGATCTGTTGGAGCTTTAAATTGGGCTAAGGAGAAAAGGGGTCAATACATCCTGCACGTTTCTCCGAACAGGAGGGCGGATGTAGAGGACGTAGAAGGCGGAGAAGAACTCTCAGGGACAGTTAAAGCATCTGTTGAGAGAAAACAGGTCTTTCTGTCCTTTTGCTCCCTCCAGCATTAAAGGCCTGTAATAGATGGATTGCCATAAAGCTCTGAAGCATTGATGGTACCCAAATGATTGGCTCCAACAGCTTAAGTTATCAATTACTTTTTATGCTTTCATTTCCATAGAGCTCATATAAATGAATGTGACAATCAAACAGATGATGGTAGTTCCTTAATGCTGTATAACATGATTTGGTTTGTAATTAGCTCAGTAGACAAATATATTGTGATGGTGGTGTCCTCTGCATCCTGAACTGGACCTGGAGTTTATGTCAGCGTTTGACTGGTGGGCTTGTTAGCTGTTGGCAGCACCTAACACAGGCCTCATGAGTCTTCCAGAGAGAAATCATGAGTCTTCCAGAGAGAAGTCATGAGTCTTACAGAGAGAAATCATGAGTCTTCCAGAGAGAAATCATGAGTCTTCCAGAGAGAAATCATGAGTCTTCCAGAGAGAAATCATGAGTCTTCCAGAGAGAAATCATGAGTCTTCCAGAGAGAAGTCATGAGTCTTCCAGAGAGAAGTCATGAGTCTTACAGAGAGAAGTCATGAGTCTTACAGAGAGAAATCATGAGTCTTCCAGAGAGAAATCATGAGTCTTACAGAGAGAAGTCATGAGTCTTTCAGAGAGCATCCTGCCGGTAGTGCCAAAATGTTGAATTATCCCCCAATCCCATTCTTCTAATTTCTCTTTTTTACCTGTTGTGGGCCTGCGACTCAGGTGGTAGCAGTTGTTAGCTTTGCTAAACTCCGACCCCTCTGGGTTAGCATGTTAGCATACTTACTTACTTTAGATTGGGTGACAGTTTCGCTGGATTTGTTTGGCTTTGTAAAGTTTTATTTTATTCTCTACACTTAGAGAAACTGCAGGAATGAAGCACCAAACCCAAGTCCTTGTTCTTCAGCTGTCCACATGGGGGCGACATCTTGTGTTCTTTCTTTGTTTACTTAAAAAGAGAAAGAACGTTTTTGTTCTTACTGACATTAAATAAGACCAAACTGTCTCTGCTTTAGCACAGTTAGGATTATGAAAACTATTTTTATTTTCTTAATGCCGGAGAATCTATTTGCTCAAAGTCGGACGTTCGCATACGCTAGCCTTGCTATGCTAGCCCAGATGAGGATGTTGAGTCTTTGTAAGCATTTAACATTTTCCTTAAAAATGTTACAGAAAATATGGATGCATCTTAAAGCTTCATTTCAAATCCACTACTTCCTTCTGTGACATTGTGGGAAGATGAAGAGAAATCATTTAAGATATCAGGAAAATAAATGTGGACCAAAGCGAGTTGAAAGGCCACACAGAGACGAAAAATTCATAAGAAATTAAAAGTTGACCACAGTGACCATCATTACAATTTAAGGAAATAAATGATTAGTTAATAATAAGTCTTACATGTCACTGTTGGATATTCCAAGACTCTGAGTTACAGGTTTATTGTTATGTCTGAGGTAATGGGGCATCTTGCTGCTGTGTGCAGTTTTCTCCGCCGTTGCTGCCAGCACTGAGATTTAAAAACTTGTGCCAGTGGGCGCTTCTTTTGCTTAAACCAGGCATTAAATGAATTAAACCGGAAAGTCAAAGCGCAGCCGGATTTGTCCAACGTGTGGTACGGAGGACACTGGGTGCAGGAGAGAGACGCATGGCCCAGCCGGCCGAACATGCACTGCGGGTGTTGTGTGATGTCCCAGCACGGCAGCAAGGCTGGTAATTTGATTATGATGTCATTGGAGGAGATTAAAAGCCGAACTGATTGATCAGGTTGTCGAGGAAGCGAGCGGGAGAGAGGAGAGAGCGGCTGATGGCCGTCTGTTCCTCCCACACAGTGTTCCTCATTCCTCTGTCAGCGCAGACACACCGTTGTTTGTTTCTCTGACCACAGTCACCTACTTTGTTTCCATTATCCGTCTCATCAGTGTCTTTTTCATTCCTTATCTAACCTTTCATCGCTTTTAACCTGTGTTAGTTTGTTCTTAAGACAAAACCCATCAGTCCTTGTGTCTCTTCTTATTGATCAAAGTTGTTCAATATTCAGCTCCAGCAAAAATTATTCTGATCTCCCACAGAGGTGACTGTGGGTTGAGTTCTCGTCTTGTAATCGGATGGTTGTAGGTTCGATTCTAGCTTCCTCCTGTCATCTACGCCTGTTCCCCTCAACGAGGCATTTAACCCCTGACCTAAATATGCCTACTGCTCTGCACATTGGTGTATAGATGTGTTTGTAATTTTTGGTAGCTAACTTCATTAGTTCATAAGGAATCTGGTGCTCCTGAAACAGGTCAGCTGTCATTCATCCCCAGATTTTAATCATTGGTTAATTTTATGTACTCGACTACATTTGTTATTTTCGCCAGAGGGTCTATTGTACCTTTGAAATGAATGGCGTCGTGTGCAAAATGTCTGACTGATAAAATAATTTCAAACAAGTGACAATCAAGATCTTGCAGGCTTTTAAGAAAAAGCTGCACCACTTTACTGTCGCAACATTGTCTTAATGAGCTGCCACTTCAACCTCGTTGCTTAAGGAGAAAGGACTCAGTGGTTTGTGTCCTTCAAAACCATTGGAGGTTGAAGGTATTATTTTTGACCAACTGGGAGGTGTGCTTTCCACCATTATCTTGCTGAAACATCCAGTGGGGACCTAAAGTGAGACTTACAGCTGATTCCTTTCAAGTAATCTTCCAAATGAACACCAATGAAGCGAAAACGCCCCATGACATGATGCTAAAGTTTATCAGTGGAAAATGTGATTTTAGGCTTGAAGGCTTCTCTCTCAAGTTTAGTCTCATCAGACCAAAGAGCAGACTTCCAAAACACATCACCATGTTTCAAATGTTCCTTGGCTAAACTTCAGTCGGGCATTGATGTGCGTTGTTTGATCGATGGAGGTTTTGACGTCCTCCACAATGAAGAGCTCTTCCAAACATTGCTGTCACAATAAACAATAAATCAATCAATCCTGTGATAAATTAAAGCGAGCTCAGTAATTTCTATTTGCATGATTTATTGTTTTTCTCCTTCTGCCAAAAACTGGATGACTAAAGTCTTCAGTCTGGTGTTTTGGTCTCAACTAGGCCGTTTTTTGAAGGACAATTTTGTTTACAGTGTCTCCATAGATTAATTTTATTTGTTGTTTCTGTTGTTTAGTTTATTTATTTAGGATATTTTAAATGTCCTCCAGTTACAGTGTTAAATTTAGAGTTTATCGATCTTTAAGAACATATTCTTGCATTTTTATGCCATTATTACCATTACATTATTTGAAAATTGTGTCTAAACAACAACAATATTATCGTTTATCGCAATAAGTTCTCTGACAATTTATCGTCCAGCAAAATTTGTAATAGTGACAGGCCTGCTTCCAAATGTCTCCCTGGACACTTGAGCCCAGCTGATCGACACAAACTTTGACAGAGACTCAGAGATCATTGTTGACGTCTCTGGTTATTTTTTGAAATATTGCGCTTACAGGCAGGGGCGCTGCCAGGAATATTGGGCCCCCTGAAAAAATTTTATCCCCCCCCACACACACACAGCTGCTGTTACAATTTATTTTAGTTTATCTGACCCATCCAAAAGCATCACAATTGTAAAGGCTTGCAACTGTCTTGCTTTCTTTATAACTGATAACTAGCACAATATTTACTGCTCATGAATTTTACACCCAACAGTCCACATACAGTATGCAAATAGGTTGCTTAAATATTTTCTATTAGTTTTAGATTACTGAAATGTCTGTCCCCACCAGCAGCAGTCATAGGCAACGTTCAAAATGTATATGAATCAATCCAAACTTCTCAAAAAATGCTAGGTAATTACATTTTGTTCAAGTATATAACTTTAATAAAAAATATGTTTTCTCCATATTCGTTAATTCTGTCACCATGTTGTGCCAGTTTGTTATGAGACAGATAATCTGTGAAAACAATCAATCTGCTCCCTGAACTACTATTACTGGCTAAAATGATGCAACGTTCTGACCAAAACAACCAATCAGAACCAGGAGGAGGGTCTTAGCGCTGTCAATCAATCCTATTCACTCACTGCTAAATGTGCTAATGGTGGAGAAACAACATGTCATTACAGGAAAATTGTTTATCTGCCATCATTGGTAGCTATGCTAACTAGACTGAGCATTCACAACAGGCTATGCTAGCTACAGCATAGCACAGAGCAAAGGGGAGGAAGGATGAGCAGCAACATGAGATTGTGATTGACAGCGATAAAACTCTCCTACCACTGACTGGTTGTTTCTAGATATCACTGGGAGAAGACAGAGGAAATAGATTTTTAACAGATTATCTCTTATACCATACTGTAACAACATAATGACAGTTTTAACAAATATGTAAAAATTATTTTCTATAGAAGTTGCATACTGCAGCTTTAATTTCACTTAGCAGAGGACGAGTCAGGAGGGACGTGGGTTAGAGCTGCTGCTGACTGACTCACCTGTTGTTAAGTGGTAAAAGGTACAGGGACAAGTTCAATATATGAATATGTTGGTAATTTCTTTTCTTAATTCATTAAATGCTAGTGAAATGGAGGCAAGCTGTCTGTAGCTAAGCTAACTATGCTAAATGGTTGATAATCTTAGTTTACCCACCTCAGAGAAAAACGGGATTACAAATTGAAACTTACCTTATTCTTTCTCTGTCTCTCTATTTTTAAATTTTTTTTGAAAACCTGACTTTATTATTTTTCTTAGCAGCACAGTAACAGCCACAGTCATTCTTGTTTTCTACTGTCTGCTGCTGAACATCGTCACCATCGAGCTCCAAGCAGGAACGAACCATTTCATGCAGATCCAGGTTCAGGGCAAATATGGATGTGTGCTGTTGGGTCTGGGAGTGGCAACATGACATTTTTACTGCTATAAACAATCTTCGAAAATACAATATGATTAATTTTGTAATTGACAGGGCTCCATTTTTCATTTTTATTTCTATGAGCAAAAAAAATAAATAAATAAATTGTGAAGGGCCCCCTGTTGGTCAGGAGGCCTTAGAATTGTCATAACTTTCCCCCCTATATATACGGCGCCCCTGGTTACAGGCTCACCCAGGTTTCTTTGCAACTGAATTTGCCTCCTGGTCTTTTACAGTAATGCATTGTACATCTGTTCTTGACACCAAGAAACGTTTGTAAATGACCGTGTAGACTCCATCCTCACGATAAGTGTCTGCCATGCTCTGTCTGAAGTCCGGATTAACTTCTTTTTCTTTTTGGCTTAATGAATTTGCTTCTCAGAGTAGTCCAAGTGTTCAAGTGCCTCTGGACTTCGCAGGCCATTTCTTTTACAGACAGACATGCAGACATGTTGTAGCTTGTTACCAACACTTGTTTTAAAATAATGTCACCTTTAAAGCAGTGGCTGGAGCATCTTTTAATGTAGTTACAGAGCCAAGTTGGCCAGTAACAGTGCTTCCCAAACAGAATATCCAAATAATCATCTTACTGACTTTAAGGGATTCAGGATTGTGATGCTCCATCAGAGAAAAGACTTTAGGAATCACTATGTAAGAGGAATTTGATTGATCAACCAAACTCCTCAGTCTGACTGGATCTGGAAACAAATTACCAGAGGTCCCGACATTGAGTGTACTCTGTTCTATTTCTGTCCTAGTGTAATCTGCTTTTAAGTCCGTGTATGTGAGCTGATGTGGATCATGCAGAGCAGAGACACAAGGGAAGATTCCCATCCTGTGAGAGATCCTCTTTGCCTACCTAACGGCACATCAGGAGCACGCCCTGCACTGCACCAGCCACTTCCACCGGCCCGCATGGGTTGTGTTCTCCGAAGCCTTTGGTTGAGAAAAAGAAACACACAGCCTGCAGCCCTCCCCCAGTTTTTCTATACATCATTAGTGTAATGCTCCCGTTTCCCCCAAGCTGCTGCGATATGGGGTAGATTCCAACAAGCAGGGAGGAGGGAGGAGGCGAGGAATGAGTCACACACAGGCCAGCACCCATCGTTTTTATAGCTGCTCAGTTTTGCTTAGAAGACAGTGATGCAGAAAAACGCTCTTTTGTGCTTTTTCACAAGAATAGCAGTTAGGTTAGGCTTGGTGCTACATGATAAATAACTATAGCAACGTGAGTTCACAATACGCACAGTGTGAGTCAGCTGTCAGTTCCTGTTAAAGAAACACCTAAGAGGTATGGATGGCAATTCCAGCCAGAAGAGGACAAAGAAACTTAATAACAGGAACTATAAGAAACAGGAACTGGAATCTTGTTTGTGGGATTGCTGGACTCCTGGATGGCCTGCAGGTCACAGGAACCAACTTGGTTTGCCAGCCAAGAGGCGGCTTTCCCTCAAACTCCTGGTGTACCTGTTCCTTTGTATCATTTGATTATGTTTAGAGGTTGTGAGTACTCCACAATTTCTAAACAGTTTGTCCACCTTGTGGAGTACTCACTATTTAGACCAATATTATGCATTTTAGATTATTATGGAGAGAAACTCCTATTAGCTTTTCCAGAGAATCTCCTTCTAGCTTAGAAATTATGGAGTTCTTATAATTATCTTGCAACCCAGAAGAGGAATTACAACAAACTTGGAATGCAGATAAACAACTTCCAGAACAAGAACAATTAGTTTACATACTTTAGATCACAGGTGTCAAACTCCAGTCCTCAAGGGCCGCTGTCCTGCAGGTTTTAGATGTGCCACAGGTACAAAATGCTGGAATGAAATGGCTTAATTACCTCCTCCTTGTGTAGATCAGTTCTCCAGAGCCTTAATGACCTAATTATTCTGTTCAGGTGGTGCAGCAGAGGCACATCTAAAAGTTGCAGGACTGCGGCCCTTGAGGACTGGAGTTTGAGACCCCTGATATAGATAAACATTTAGCACCATCCTGGTCCTCGAGGGCCGGTGTCCTGCAACTCTTAGTTGTCTCCCTGGTCCAACACGCTTGGATCCAACAGCTGAATCACCTCCTAAGTGCAGTCAGGTTCTCCAGAGTCCTGCTAATGTCCTCGTTATTTGACTCAGGTGTGTGGAAGTAGAGACACATCTAAAAGTTGCAGGAGACCGGCCCTCCAGGCCTGGAGTTGCCCACCCCTGATATTCATAGAATCAAACATGGAGAATCAACATTTAGTTTTATGCCAACTTTCTTTTTTGTTTTTGTTTTTTTCACCTTTTGCTCTTTCCTGTGGTTTATTGTTTTGTTTATATTGCCATCTAATTCATGTAAAGCTCTTTGGATCGCCTTGTAGCTGAAGATGTGCTATATAGATAACATGACCTTACCTTACGTCATTGATGGCAGAAACAAATGGTTGAGACAAAGGAGGCCGGATGCCTTTGGGAATCATCGAAGAGCTCCAGAAAGGAAACTTGAGGGAGGAGCTCTGGCTACGTGGAACCAGGAACCTGAGGCAAATCCTCCATCTTTGTTATCCAACACACCAACACTAACAACTAAACCGAACCCAATTATGTGCTGGCATAACGGCTAATGCTTGAGAGAAACTTTATCTTGTCTGGTTGGGTTTTTCTGTATTCTGTCTTGGCAGCTGCTTATTTCAGGTGATTTTGAAGGAGTTGGTTTTTGATTCGCTGATTTTGTCACGATCAACATCCTCTGAGTCGACTGTAATGGAAAACTATCTTTCACAGTGGACATTGACATAAACAGCATCCGCCTTTAAGGGAGTTGTTAGCTCTAGCGCTAGTATACTGTGTGTTCGCTGATTAGAAGATATAATTTTTGGTCACCAAAATGGATCAAATGTTACAAATCTGGTCAGGAGCCACTTTCTCGGTCCATGTCTACTTTTAGCAATTTCCCTAAGTGGGTTGTTGGATCCGTGTTGTTGTACACAGACACACATTAAGATCAATTCAGGTTGAAGTGATTTAGATCGACACGTTGTGAAAGTGGATGGGCGTTTCATCGTTGTGGATGGTGCTGCTTCACACTGTTATTTTTGTTCAAATTAAACTTTTGTTGGTAAGCTGTGACGTGAATTCGACTCCACAGATTTTTTGGTTTGGTGTGTTCCTGCAGGCTGGATGAGACATCATGTCCTCGGCTGAAAGTGAGGATTTATCAGGCTACCGTTTGAGTGGTGAGTATGTCATAAATCTGTCATTACTGCATGTATGAGAGCATAACTTGTTTTTGTCTTAAACATTTTTATATTTATTTCGACTCGATGTGTCCTGTTTGTTCCCTAAAGTCGCCCACTCTCTCTGCTCAGATGCAGAGCCTGAAACTCTGGATGTTTATAAAGAAACTCTTTCATTGTTTAATTTTTTTACTCTCAATCTTTAAATGCTGCCTGTTCTGAGGCTTTTTGTCAATAAAACATCAGAGCGGCTTTGAGGATGGGTTTGTTTTTTCCCCGTGTGCTCCAGTGGTGCAGAACCCACCAGGCTGGGAGGTGGGGATTTACTTGGTGGGCTTCTTGGTGCTGCTTGGTGCAGCGGGACTCAACATCTGGAAGCTGTGGAAATCTGGAACCTTCCCCGCCCCCTCGCCCTTCCCCAATTTTGACTACAGATATCTGCAAGAGAAATATGGAAACTCCTTCTCAGAAGTCAGACAAAAGGTAATATTTGTTTAACTTCACTAAAAAAAAAAAGTAGCTTCAAGTTTAGCTGACAAGTTCAAACCTCTGTGATCCCAACTCTCTTCTTATATGAGATTATTTTTATTATTTTTTTTATCTCTGACACCAATTCTAAGCTTAGGTATTCATTAATAAGTACCAGTCTAATATTTTACTCAAATTGATGCAGAGTCTATAATTAAAAATTCAGCAACTTTAAAGTACAATAAAGTATCACACTGCATTTCATCAACTTTACATGGTTTACATTCTCATGTAAACCTCTTAACTCTCTCACCAGTGATGTTCTGGATGCAGTGGGATCCATTTTTATTGATGCTGAAAAATATTTTGTCCCAGCAGGAGATCCTGTTGTTCAGCCTTTTCCATCTATTAACATATTTGACACGACTCATCTAACTAGTCCTCATTAAACCCCCTTGATACAGAATAGTTTGCTAAAGTGCTAGGCTAACATTGACTTATTGTTTTGATATTACCTATTGATTATTTGGAGTGTGGGATATTTCAGTGTGGCTCTAGTTAAAATATGTGGATAAATCCCAAGTAAAATGTTGATCAGCTGCATCAGAATATTTTCTTTGAACATCATTAAATTTAGTGACAAGTGTTTCAGCTGCTTTCTCCTCAGTTCTCACACAAACAGTGGTTAAAGCACAGCTCACATGACACGTAGTCAGGAAGCTACGGCAACCAGTGCAGACTCTCTTTGACCTTAAATATCGACGTGAAGGGTGAGCAAAACTGCTATTGTTCTGGAAAACACAGATTCATTAGATGAAAGTCTCAGACAGTTCGACAGCAATTGGTACTGAGAGCCGAGTTTAACCAGGGAAACTGATGCGAATTGTTTAAATTGTCTTGATTAAGACCACAATAGGACATGCCTTGAATTTTACCACGAGAGACCAAAATCAAACCCAAAAGACTCAGAAAAGAAACAGTGAAACGCTGCTCTATAAATTCTGAACACTCCCAGTAAAACAAAGTAAATTAACCTTTTTAGGTTTTTGAAGATGGGAAATTCTGCGAATCCCTTTGGCGTTATAATCATCTCCTTCTCTCTCCTCCACGAAGAGAGTGGCGGCCATCAACCACCGGCGCACCTCCACCACCTCCAGCCGTAAACCCAGCCTGGCCCTCGGCGACACCCCCGACGCGTTCAGGGAGCTGGGCCACCTGGAGCTGATGAGCAGGGAGCTGGACCCAACGGGCTTGGCTCAGCTCAACCGCTCCATCTCCACCGACTCGCTCAGCTCCATCTCCTCCATCGCAAACAACTTCGGTCACGACTTCACGGTCGGCCAGCTTGAAGTGACCCTGGAGTTCGACGCGCCTCGGCAGCTGCTCCACATCACCCTGCACCAGGGGAAGGACTTGCTGGAGAAGGAGGAAGGGGACTTCCCTGGTTGCTTCATCAGAGTGTCGTTGGGGCCAGAGGAGTTTAACGTGGGAGTGACAAGGGTGAGGACCTCTCCTTGAATGCTGGTGTCAGCAATGTAGGGTAGGCTTGTTCTTCCTTATGCGATAAAAAGGAAACACTCTATTATTTACTTTGTAGTTTACCTTTAAAGTAGGACTTCATGTATATCTTCTCAACTCTCTGAAGGAAACAAACGCACCCAGTATAACACTTTCGTTCTATTGGCTGAGAGGTTGCCAGGCGACGGTGCTTTTTTTGTTCCAAGTACAAAATTATTCACAAGCAAGCAGAAAGGTTTGCAAGCAGAGATTTGATCCAAGCAGAGACACATTTTGAGCAAGAGGAGAAAGGTTTGAGAAAGCAGAGTGAATATTTGAAAGTACAAGCATTACACTTTTTGAGAAGAAAGACGTGAAGTCCTGCTTTCAAACTGAAAATGTGTGCATTATGGCAGAAAAAGCTCCCCATACACACATAGCAAAACTGCTACAAGCACTGAATTTCTCCTAGCCAGCAGGTTACTACTGAGAAAATAATACTAATGCACTTCAGGATCGACAAGAAAATGTCTTCATAAGAAACCCATTCTTTACACACACAACATAGCGTCACAATAACATGTCACCAGAAATTGATTTTCTTCAACTTTACCCAGGAGCTCGTTAACCAGGTACTCAAAGATGCCTCTTTACAAAAGAAACCCAAATCTGACTTCCTCAAAGAATCACTTTGTGAGATGCAAACGCAAATCCAGACTACATGGAAAAAAGACAAGAGCAGAGAAGATATTTGGCAGTTTCATTGCACCTTTGACTGAACAAAAGGGATTTTCCTTTTATTGTTTGTGATCAAGCTACAAAATTATTGTTATTTTGACCACATTTTAGTTACGACAGTGACTGTACTAACTTGAAAAACCTCATAATCCCGTTATTCTCTTAGTGTTTTAAAGGGATGTGCACCTCTGCGGTTTAAGCTGAATAATCCACCATCTCCTTTCTGCACTTCTGATACTGCCATTTTTGCTATTTGATCGCCAGCTAGGTCATGTTGCTGCACATCTTTTAAAAAGATCAAAACATTGTCACAACATTTTTAGTAAAGTAACAACATTTCTTGTTCTTGCTCATGCTGCACCATGCAGACGCTCTGTCTGCACCGACGAAGAATAACGTGCCTCAAGATCATAAATAATACGATCTTGAAGTCAGACACACTCCGACTTCAGCTAATAATTACTTGACTGCTTCAGAGTATGATCATAGGGCATTAAACTTTAACTACAAATAGAAAATAGATCAGTGGCGTCGTGTAAAATGTCTGTCTTGACAGAATAAAACGCCATGAATTTTGCAAGCTTTTCGATATTACCTGACTGTAATAATAGTGGACAATAGGTAAAGTTTTGCAGTCATGCACCAGAAATTATGTGGCACAAAAGTCAATCAAAGCATAATTACTGAAGGTTTTCCATATTGGAAATTTTACATTACTTTGTTATACTAAAATGTTGATTTTGACTACACCAAGGTCAGACAGCAGAAAAAAAATCAGGGTATAGTTTCAATGGATCATTAGCATTTTTGACAACCCCAGTGGACTTATGAGCCATTGAGTTTTAAAGATAGAAGTGTAATCTGACCCTGGGGACATGAGACCGTCTCCCTGTCTCACGAAGAGGGCAGTTCGGACTCTCTTGAAAGTGGTTTCGGATCTTAGCCCCAGCTGAATTTCCACTGTGACGGTGATCCGTCCCACAGGACCAGGAGCTCGACAAGCCAGTTGCTTCTGGTTCCAGAGCAGCCTGTTTCACTTGCTGCACTAGCTGCACCCTGGGGGCCTGGAGTCAGGAAGGCGGATTTCACATTGTTTTACTGTCACAACGGACTGATGAAATCTCAGCTCGCTCAATTTGCCACTGCACAATCGCCCATCACAGTGCGTGGTCCATTTTCTGTCTGCTGTTTTCAGAAACACACTGCTGCTGAGTTCTTGTGATGAACTACATTTATCAGCATTTAAACATTTTCATTCCAACCTCCCTAATGTCGGTGATCATTAATTATTCATTTTTGGAACCAAAGCCGACGTTGCTCACTGAAAGAGAGGAGTCGCTATAAAACATGGCTTTATTTAAAAAAAATAAGGTTTCAAAATAATGCTGAGCTGACATTTTAAATTGTCTATAGTGCATCATGCCAGTAATTAGCATGGTTACCTACTGTGACAGCAGTCTGTGTAATCCCTAGATAATTTAGACCCTTTTCTCAACCCTTTGTTTTTCCTGACACAGAAATCCAACTGGAACTTTAACCTTTCTTTTACTAGCTTCTTATACCTTTTACACAAACACTAATGGTGAAAGTATATTCTTAAGTCTTCATTCAGTAACAACGTCCACACCGAAGAGTGTTGGTGTGACCTGTTAATGCTACGTTTTACGGATCGGAAAATACTGGGATTTTAGTGTCCGATCTCAAACACGTTTGGCTTCGGTCACCAACAAATGTCTTCCTGTAACCTGTCAACATGTCAATAATTATGTGTAACAGGAACATATTTTAAAAATATTCCAAGTAATATTCCATTAAGCTCTGTTTCTATTGTTTTTGCTTAAGAATCCATTCCAGTTGATTTACTTGAGAATACCCACACCGCTAAATCTCCACTCCGGGTTTTCCTGGTTACCTACAACAACTCGGCACGCTGCCTGATCCAAATATAAAAAACACAGTGGAATCGCTCAGAACTGGACTGGACTGGACGTCAGTCCCATTGACATCTGACTGTGGCTAGACTGTTTCACCAGGTTATAAAGCCTTTCTGCTTTAACTCTGCTAATGCTAGTGGTTCAGTTGAAATGTCTGAACGTCTTTGCTCTAAAGAAATCAAATTAAGTTGATATTTGTCAAAATAAAAGATTTTTAATATAAAATACTCCACAAACTGCATTTAAAACATGTTAGCCACTCCTGCCCTGGCACCGTTAGCCTTTGTGACCTAGCCAACTTGCCCTTTCCTCCCATTATGAAGGCTTTTGACGCCCCTGCTGTGTTAATACCATTTTAGAGTCTAACAATCAATGATATAAATAAGAATTACGACCCTCATAATGGGATACGTAAATAAATATGAAAAAATTTTCCTGTGAAGATCAGATTTGGTTACTTTTATTGCAGCTGCTATTTTGCTTTTTATTTTTGCCTCATTTTCATTATTTGTGTTCCAGGAGCTGTCCTCATTTAGCAGTCGTTTATATTTAGCTGCTAATAGTTCACCTTTCAAAGTCCTGCCATAAAATTCACAGCTAATTTTCATCGCCGCCCTCTAATACGAAACGGAGGGAAAGCGCCTGCGTCCCTCTGCAGAGACCTGCCTTCTGTTCCCACCTCCTGGTTGCCAGAACTTCCTGCCCCCGGTCCCAGCTGGCTGTGAGTCATCGCTCCGCTGTGTGGCTCTGTTTCTTCAGGCTGACATGTTGGATGCGCAGGTTTATCGGCTTGCTTCAAAGTGTCCATCCTGCTGTAACGATGGCAGCAGCCACTGATGAAGCTGCATCGACACTCTGCGGAGTTCCTGACATTAGCTTCACTCGTCACCCTGTCGGTCCCCCGATGCTTTGGAGACATTTTGGTTATTTTAATTGTGGCATGTTTGGCTTTTTGCTGCGGTTCTAATTATTGCTACAATATTTTCTCTGATGTTTATTTTGTGACTCTAAATGGGCCGAATCTTCCTTTAACACTTGAGGTTCTGCAATAACTTTTATTTACAGCCACGAACCTCCAGCCCAGATCCCATCAGCAGCGGCTTTAACCTGCCTGGTAGAAACGTTAAGGAGAAGCAGAGCGAACAGTCAGCAGGTGGTACCAGGTGGTACCAGGTGGTACCAGGGCTTTGAGCTGCATCGCGACTCGCGGTGACAGTCGGTACCGTGTCTTATATCAGGATGTCTGATATAAAGACAGATATTCTTTCTATCTGTCGGTGGGACCGACTCAAGCTGCCTGTAGTGAACCGGGCTTTTAGCAGAATGATGAAGTTAAAGTCAGAAGTTTCTCTGCAGCCGAAGCATTTCTGTGTTTAGGGGCGAGGCGGGTTTTGTCTCGCTATAGTGAGGACAAAAATATAAATAGAAACAAGTTTTTCTAACGCCAACATCAGACTTACCTTTTTATTCACAAACTAGTGTATTTGGTTTGTGAATAAAAATATTCTTGCCCATAATTTAATAGTTAGAGGGCACAGATCCGCCCCCCTTCTCTTCACTTTCTCTGCCTCCATGTTGTCAAACAACATGGAGGCAGAGAAAGTGAGAGTCATTACTAAACTGAGGGCAGCCAGACTAGTTTATTTTGCTAAATTATTGTACTTAGCTAAACATTATTGCTGAGGGGCACAAGCAGGCCTTCTGACATACAGATAAAAAAAAAAAAAGAAAAGAAAAAAGGGCACTAGGGGCATCAATGATAAAAGGGTCAGGGGCTCAAGCCCCTTTCATCCCCCCCTCTGCAGGTGCCTGCTCATTAGTGGTCAAGCAGGCTCCTTTCTTCTGCCTGTTCCTGTTTATTCTACCATCCAACATCTCTGTCATCACTATTGTTTTCCCCACATTTACCCTCCTCCTCTCTTTACAATCCTTTTCTTTAGTTTCCTTCTCATCTTCTATATATTTGCTGTCATGGCCTCTTGCCTTTATTCTCCCCTGTAATAATCTTTCTATTTCTGCCGTGACTCACACTTACACATGTCCGCACACACTTACTCTTTTTATTGCCTCGTGTTGCCATCGCCACTGTTGTCTCCTGAGAGACGAGACCAACACGGCAGCACGAAAACCTCGCATTGTGAAAGGAGGAAAGGCTAGAAGAAACAGAGGCTTCTTCTCCGGATCATTTTTTATTATTATTTGTGCAGATTTTTGGCAGTTATGATGCTCTTTAAGTTCAAGTTCACGACCCCAAACTTACATAAAGGCACTTTGCTATGATTTTTAACCTGTTCTATTGCGCTGCCACTAGTTTTTATTCGCCAGTGACCTCAGTTACTCTTTCAAATGTCTTTTCTGACTTTCAGTCACATGACAAAATCAACAGTTGCACACATTAGCTTTAATAGCTAAACTTGTTACTTGGTCTTATTTTTTAAATAAATTATCTCAATCTCAGTCAGATTGGATGGAGGGCATCTGTGGGCCTTTAATTCTTGCCAAAGACTCTAAGTTACACTCAAGTCTGGGCTTTAACTAGGCCATTCTAACTCTGTCCTAGTTATTCTAACATCTTTGTTCCAAACTGGGCATGGGCTGGTATGAAACTATGAAGGTATCCTGAAGTAAAAATATCACAGTTTCATGTTATCACCGCTTTTTTTTTTTTTTATCACAGGTGGTCTAAAATGAACAAATTGAATTTACAGTGGCCACATAAAGAACGCTGCATTGAGACCAAAAGTAGTGGAGAGCATCACTTATAGTTGTCCAGTCAACAGATTCTCTCACCTGAGCTGTGGAGTTTTGCAGCTCCTCCAGAGTTACTATTGGCTTTTTATCTGGTTGTCTGACGAGCCCCATGTGCAGTCATTAAGTCAAAAACTCTTCTTTGCCTCAAAGTACTCTTGAGTCAGATGTGAAGCCAAAGCTGAAGTTGGACCAAAACTGGTTCAGCAAAGACGACGATCCCAAACACAGCAGCCAACCTTCGAGCAGCGAAGAGTAAAAGAATCTGGATGTGGCAGTGATCCAATTTAGTCAAAGTCCAGAACTTCAGGAGACCAAAGGATGAACAAACCTCCATGTACCGAGTCAACAGTGGGCAAATGATTCCCTCCGATGATTTTGGCGACTTACTAAGTCCTACAGAAAACAAGTGCTTCAGCTTCTTACTGCTGAAGTTGTCCCGCAGACTTTTTAATCCCGGGGTGTACTTACTTTGTCAACATTTGCTTCACAGTCTCGTACATTTCAGCCTCTCTCCCCGTGTCGTTCCCGCAGGTCCAGACGAACGCCTTCACCGTCCTCTTTGACGAGCGCTTCTCCGTCCCCATGGACCAGTCCGCCCTGGACGAGTACAGCCTGCGCTTCGCCGCGTTTGGCATCGACGCCGATGAACGGAACATCAGCGCCGGCTTGGCTGAGCTGAAGCTGTCGGACCTGGACCTGACCATCAGGCCGTTCAACGCCTGGCTCTACCTTCAGGACGTCAATAAGGTCCCTGAATTAACCAGGACCTTCATTCAGTGGTTGAAAGGATTGCTGCTGAAAATGAGCTTCCAGTTTGAAGCTCATTCAAATTCCAGAACGGAAAATGTAATTGGAGCATTTGACTGTTTACATTGTGGACGTTGCAGACAGCATGAAGTGGAGTTTTGATCCCTCTGCTGGCCACCAACCAAAACTACACGTCCGTTTTAATAAACATCAGTTGAAACTCATTGAGCACATCTTTAGCAATCCATGGCTTGTTGCTTCACGAGTCACATGGGGTGTTAAACGGAAAGTGTAAGCAGTGAATGCAGATATGAAACTTCAGGCCTGCATAGCAGAACCAGATGTTTGTCGTGTGTCACACAAAAAGATAGTGGATTCAGCATCTTTGCCCATCCAACCCAAATGTTTCAGACTTTGTGAATTTTTCGTTAAATAACTAAATGATTTTTTTTTTTGTAACAAAAATATTTTGAATGGCTAATTTTTAGTTGACTAAATATTAGCTCAGTCCCGTCAATGACTACTTATGATTTTCCATTCCAGAATCTGTTCAAGAAAGTATTCGGATTTTCTCGCGCAGCATCTGCCTCAGTTCACACGTCTCATAAACGATTCACCTGCAGGTCAGGATTATGATCCAGCTGCAGAAGCTTCTTACCTTTGCGTGTGTTTGACTCCGCAGGCCGTGGATGCGGTCGGGGAGATTTTGCTGTCTCTCAGCTACTTGCCGACGGCAGAGCGGCTCACGGTGGTCGTGGCCAAGTGCAAGAATCTAATATGGACCAATGAAAAGAACACAGCAGGTGAGGAGAGGCTACATGTAATGTTGTTTTTCTGCTTGTGAGTTTATTTATCATGTAAAGGGATTCCATCTACATGTGACGCATCACCACTGCAAAATGAAAGCCACCAAAATTCAGAATGCAGTTTAAAAAAATATATATGTTTAAACAATGTAAGGCATATGGGATATTTACCTACACACCTATACATATATATATAGCTTACATTTGTGCTCTTATATACCCATAATCAGAGTTTGAAATAAATGTAAGTGTCAGGAAGCATTGAAATTGACTTTATTTTGAAAACCCAACGCCTCTGGCTCTGGCCTGTGGGGTTGTGAAGCTGGCTGCTGTCCGCCGCGCTGCTTTCAGGAGTGAAGTAAAACTAGACGATACTCTGAAGTAGAGAAAAGGTGAAACAACAGTTCCTAAAGAAGGTCAAGTTGAAGGCATTTTTTGCTCAGCTCTGTGAAAACGACCCTGTTAACGTATGTTGCATTTGAACGAGGGTAACGTGGCTCATTAATTTAGTTTGGCCTTCATGCACAATGCTTCAAATACTTTTTGAAAGCTTCCCGATTAATCGGCAGCATCGTATCAACCCTCCTCAGCCCACCGTCACAGCTCAGAAACATCCCAAAGGAAACTCTGAGGTACACAGAGGAGTACGCTTATTATTTTAAAAGTTTGCGACACAGTTCACAACTCTCAGTGGAAAATATCAAGCACTGTGCAAAACTCTTCATTTTATATTGGCTTTCAAATCGCAAAGTGCTTTAAAAGCTTTACACAGTGTGTCGTTGTTGAGTGCTAACAGGAATTAAATGTGGGAGGACGTATCGGTCGTCATCTAGTCGGATAGTTGAGCTATAAATCACTCGTCTCACTCCTTCTAAGTCTAAAGGTCACCTGAGCTAATCGTGTCTGCTCCATGTGAAATTCCGCTCAGAAAAATAAGGGGATGGGTGATTCTAATTGAAATGTGTTTTGTTGACTTACAGAGAACAAGCTGCTCTAATGTGACTCTCTGGTTCTCCGCCATCAGATCCGTTTGTCAAAGTGTATCTGCTGCAAGACGGCAGAAAGATCAGCAAGAAGAAAACCTCCACGAAACGAGACGACACCAACCCGATCTTCAACGAAGCCATGATCTTCTCGGTGCCGTCCGCCGTCCTGCAGGTGACGCTTCAGACTGCATACTGGTTTTATTTCATCAATAAGGGGGTAGCCTTGATTAGTAACCAGACAAACAAAACAAAAAAGTTGCAGTGGAGTCAAAAGGTCAAATTTTTAGAAAAAAAAAAATCTATTTGCATTTGCCAAAAAATGTGAGCGTAAATAATTTTAAAAGGAGAAACTTTCAATATTTTGCATATATTGAATTTATATTGAGTTTGTATTTGTTTTTTTCTCAAGAATCCGGGGCATTTCACTTTCTGGTTAATATGCAGTCTAGATGATTTTCTTAATATCAGTGGTGGCCAAACATTTTGCTGAAAGTGCTCGAGGGACACATCATTTTATTTATTTATTTATTTTTAAATCAATCGAGAAACACCCCTTAAAAACTTGTTTCAAAGTATTTACTCAGAGTGGTGTTAAAAACAAATGCACGCCACACTTTCCAGTTTATTTGAAACTTAATTCGAAAGTCATGCATGCTTTTTCTTACTTTTCACAAGACTTCTCCACTTCGGTTTGTGTTTGTGACATGGAGAAATGGGAAAAGTAAAAAAAAACAAAAAACTTTCAGAAAAACGGCTGTCTGCTCAACCAAACTAGTTGAATTGTCTTAGTTATTTTATTTTTCTGACTAAATTGGCTGCCAGTTCTGTATAGTTTTTCAGTTTGCGTATAATAGCTGTCGCTACATTCCACAGATTTGACCATTTCCACCCAAAAACTCCTTCCTCAATAAAACCAACAGAGAACTTTGGTGGGGGTTTTTTTCAGTTTCATAAAGCTTTGGACAAAAACATGCGGAGTCACGTCTGCAGAGCCTGTTTATGTAACCGTGTCGCTCTGCTGGCAGGAGCTCTCCCTGAGGGTCACCGTGGCGGAGGCCACAGACGACGGACGGGGCGAAAACCTGGGCCACGTGATCATCGGCCCCGAGGCCAGCGGCATGGGGATCACCCACTGGAACCAGATGCTGGCCACGCTGAGGAAGCCCGTCTCCATGTGGCACCCGCTGCGCAGGATCTAACACACACACACACTTTTACCATGGAAAATCCTCTTCTCGTTCCTGTGGACTCTCGTTTGGTGCCGTGTTACAATGTTAGGATGTAGATTTGTGAGCGATTTTATTGGTACCACAATGAAATTAAAACCACATCTTCACGTAATAGGGCTAAGTAAAAAAAAAATTATATATATATATATATATATATATATATATATATAATATATTTGGTTAATTACAGGCTGTGGTAATCAATCAGTTTTAGTCTAAGTTTGGTTCTCCATTAAACAGCAGAAGGAGACATGGACATGAAATGTTTTTCTTCCTTTCACAGGACTTTCAGCTTAGAGTTTGGGTTGAAGTGTTTGGTAAGAAAACTCCCTGTACTTGCATGGTGCCTCCTCTGGCTGTAGCCTCTCATATGTGTGTTGAGAATGACCGACAGGGCGGCGGAGGGCGGGCGTCGCTCCTCTTTCAGGAAAAAAAACACAATCGTTTGTCATTGATTGCGCCTTATTGGTTTTGTTATTCCCCAGTGGATTCTGAGCTGTTTTAAAATTACTTATGTATCTTGTAAAGAGTGAGACTGACAGTTTTTTTGTGTGTGTGTTTGTTTTTTATTTATTGTACATTTAAAAAATATATATCCAGGTACTTTTATCCAGGTGAAATAATTGTAATCTGTAGCAGTTGTTTCAGGGTGGCTGTCGATGTGTTTTTAACGCAATAAGCAGATTTGGAAAGTAGAGTGCCGTAACGCTCTTCTCTCATTCTCATTTTGGTTGTTCCTCCAAAGACTCTGTGTACAAAATCATGTTTTTCTAACAATAAACTTATTCAGAAAAAAACAACAAAACAAGCTTTAGCATAAATATCATCACTGACCAGTTAACTATAATCCAAACTCCTCTGGGAATTTAACTTGTGATGTAAAGAACACTACACAAAATGTATGAGTTTATTTTGTGTGAGAGAAAAAAACCTCGATGATCTACGTTTGATACAGCAGCGGGACGAGAGGCTCGCAAAGCTCAGAATGTCAACGTTGCTTCTGATCTGTCTGAGAGATCCTCTAGAAACGTGTGCAGTTGTATTTTATTGCAACTTTTAAATGTACATAGAATTAACGCATAATCAACCCTGGGCATTGTGGTATAACTACATTTTTTTGTTAGTTTTGTTCGGTTGGAACTTCATTTCGCTCCTCGTTTTGCAAACCTGTTCAAAAAATAACACGATTGGTAATACAGAAGAAAAATACATTTCCTATGTGCCAAATAATGAAGCAATATTGTCATTCATTGTCACAATCTGCATTCAACAAAGCTGTAGCCTACATTTGGCAATGCATGAAGATCCTTAGCACCTGATGTGAATGTGCCTCAAGAATACAGTGTATAGCGCGAATGCTGTTTCAAATAAAAATTAAAAAATTAAATAAGATTGATTTATTTGTTTATATCTTTGGGGCTTGTCTTTCTGATCTCAAAAAATCCAAAAATTCAAAATAATAAAAAAGAATTAAAGACAGGAAGCAGTAGGCAGCTGAGAACTCCGTTAAAACTTGCAAGTGAACGACTACAAGATCACTGAACTCAGAAATCACTCTTACTGAGCATAATGGGCACACAAGAAGAAAATAGTGGAAGTAAAGTTCATATGATGATGAAATCCGGTGAGTAGAAAGAAGAGAAATGTTTTCTAACAGGCAGTAACTTGGAGACCTAACAAATTGATGTGGTTGATTGAAAATCATTCTATGGAAACCCCAGTCGGCCTATAATGTGCCACAGTGGTGATTAATGCTTGTAACAAAAGGTCTATTCCCAAGGAGAATGTTATGTTAGCATATTTCTGTGCCACACTTGCATGAAACAGAAGTAATGAGAGGAAGGAGTTGAAAGCCTCACTTTTATACACATAAGCACTATCTGTTTTATCAGTGAGGATTTAATTGTACTGCACTCTATAGCGGCGTTTCTCAATTCCGGTCCTCAGGCCTCCCTGCCCTGCATGTTTTAGGTGTTTCCCTTCTGCTACACACCTGGATTGAATATATGGGTGATCAACAGGTTTCTGCAGCACTTGATGGTCATGCAATCATTTGAATCAGCTGCTCTGGAATAGAGGCACATCTAAAACATGCAGAGCAGGGAGGCCTGAGGACCAGAATTGGGAAACGCTGCTCTCTAGTAGTCTGTACTGCAACTGCACTATGAAATTCTGTTTACACAACTATGTGTCATTTGAACCAAAAATGAATAACAGAGGACACATGCCAAATAAAATCTAGTCTTTTTTTTTTTTAACAAAAAGAAAAGCGTGTTCTTACCTGAGAAACTTTGTGCTCACAAACAGCACTTGTGATTGCCTTGGCTGCCTGGTTGCTAATTCTGCTAAGATATCATTTGTTGCCTTAGAAACAAACTGTGTTGTGTTGTTGTCACTGAGTTGTTTCCTACCCTAAATCTTAGATTTTGTTGGGGCAACATAACACCTTTTGCCCCAAAACCTTTTGTTGGGACAAGAGGTGTTAAAATTACAAGATTGTTTTTGGTTTGTGACGAGATTTCTTCACTTTACTTACAGTCACCTCACCTCTGCTGCACAGTAGATGTTTAGGGAAAGAGTTGGTCACTTCATTCTTTTCCATGTCATTTTGTTGTTCATAAAAAGCAGTGTGATAATATTTCTGTTTTACAGAGGTGTGGTTCCAAGCACTGCAAATTACATATGCATTTAAAATCTATGGAAACCAGATTTTAAATTATATGTTTATGCTAAATTAGCATAAACAATTGTCATCAAAAGTGTCTGAATATATTTTCTTACAGCATGAATACATATTTAAATGTCAAGTGTGAATACACATTGTGAACGCTCACTGTAGTGGAAGTAAACGGTCAAACAGACCATGTTTGCTCAACTCTTGAGAGACAAATTGATATAGCCTGAGTGGCCTCTGACAATGCTAACAGACAATAAACAATAAAAGGGCAGTAAGAACAAAAAACCCTCCCATTATTATTATTATTACCAAGTGAAAAAGAACCAAGTACAATCAAACAAACAGTAAACTGAACGGTAGGTGCAGCTGAATTAAAACTGTGTTTTTTAGACGTTTTACTAACGTAAAGTGTATACATTTATTCCTATTTACTATGATGTAGTATTAAAACTTCTGAAACTGTCTTGTGCCAACGCCCTGCATGTGTAATATTGGACAGAAAAATCCGTTTTGCCCTCTTCCTCTTTTGATAAATTGACTCAAAGTAGCTATAACGTTATATATATATATATATATATATATATATATATATATATATATATATATATATATATATATATATATATATATATATATACCAAGGTGTAGGTTGTGCAAGGAGGCCCCTGAGACAGTCCAGCACATAACAGCAGGGTGCAAGATACTGGCAGGGAAAGCGTACATGGAACGACATAACCAAGTTGCAGGCATAGTGTACAGAAACATCTGTGCAGAATATGGACTGGAAACCCCGAGATCAAAGTGGGAAACACCCCCAAAGGTGGCGGAGAACGCCAGAGCTAATATCCTGTGGGCCTTCCAGATCCAGACAGACAAAATGGTAATGGCGAACCAACCAGACATTGTCGTAGTGGATAAACAACAGAGGAAAGCCGTTGTGATAGATGTAGCAATACCAAGCGACTGCAACATCAGGAAAAAGGAGCACGAGAAACTAGAGAAATACCAGGGCCTCAGGGAGGAACTGGAGAGGGCCTGGAAGGTGAAGACCACAGTGGTGCCTGTGGTCATCGGGGCCCTCGGGGCAGTCACCCCCAAACTGGACCAATGGCTACAACAGATCCCAGGAACAACATCAGACATCTCAGTCCAGAAATGTGCAGTCCTTGGCACAGCCAAGATACTGCGCAGAACCCTCAAGCTCCCAGGCCTCTGGTAGAGGACCCGAGCTCAGAGGATAAGAACCACCCGCGGTGGGTGAGAAGGGAATTTTTTTTTTTTTTTATATATATATATATATATTTTTTTTATTTTTTTTTTTTTTTGTTTCCTCTTCGTCTTTTGATAAATTTACTCGAAGTAGCTAAAACGTTATACAAGGTCAGCTGCAGCGCTTTTTTTTTTCTTTTAAAGACAAATAGGTCGCGTTAGTCCTGTCAGCCAATCAGAAATGAGGGGCGAAGTAGAGGCGGAGTCACGTGGAACAAAGTCCAGGAAGACTTTCTCTGGCATTGAGGTAAACAGATAACGCTTTTCTCCAAGACACCTACCGTGCAGTTAGTGGTCCCGACGCGCTGTTTTGTCGAGATGGCGGAGACCAGAGATAAAACTACCGACCAGATGAAGATATGGAAGGAGAACCGAGGCTCCCAGGTTTGTACAAATGCTGCATTTTTATCAAGGGTTTTGTTTGCTCCGTGTCCGACTTGCAGGAATTGGGTGACAGGTCGTTTGGGGTAACAAGAGTCGAAGCCCGTCGGTTGTTCAGTCTTTGCTCGTTATTAACGTGAGCTAATCTCAAACATGCTAACACATGTTGTTTAAATCAGCACTCCGGTTTTGTAGTCGTTTTGTTGCAGTAATGAGAGAGGTTGCTAATGTTTTGCTAGCTGAAATTTAAACAACGCCATCAAGCGAGGGCTTTCTCCTCCAAGCATTTTGGTCGCGACATTAAGAAGGGAGCTCCTAAAATGTCTCCCGTGGGCTAAAATTAAGTTGAAAGACGTGAAAGTGGGTCGTTTTTATTGCACATGGTGGAACTTGAGCCTTTAGTTGCATAACAAGACCACAGTTCAGTTTACATTAGTGCGCTAAACTGACTGAAGTCTACCTGATCCTGCAGCTGAATGTGAGGGTTTAACACAATTCAGCTCTGAAAGGATTCTTCTTATTCAATTTGCCTTATTGACGCACTTTTATTTATCACAATATATAAACTATTCATGTTTATGCAAACAAACACATTTCATCGGGTAAAGTCAGTGTTATTACACTTAAAATGGGTTTAGTTAAACCACATTTTTTCAAAACTATCATAATATGTGAACAACTTAGTAAGTTAATGTAAAATAAAGATACATTTATAAAAAAAACAATGCATTTCAAAGCA
This sequence comes from Xiphophorus maculatus, assembly GCF_002775205.1. Lineage (NCBI taxonomy): Eukaryota > Metazoa > Chordata > Actinopteri > Cyprinodontiformes > Poeciliidae > Xiphophorus > Xiphophorus maculatus. The sequence continues at coordinate 23,947,265 of NC_036444.1, forward strand.
CATGATTTCTTGTGAAAAGTAAGAACAGAGCTATTGACATGTGTATATATATTATGTTTTTATAAACTGACATTTGCAGGGTGTTAAGAACCAGTCAGGTCAATTTATTTCCTTCGATTTACATTGTAGGTTGTGAAAAGTTTTGACCGAAATTCATGATATTTGATGGATGTTGTAACTTTTCAATGGTTAAAATAAAGGCCTGTTAGTTGACATGTGTTAGTCCTTTGTTTTACTCAACCACAAGATCATATTCGTTTTCAGTATAATTCAACCCTTAATTTTAAAAAAAATAACACATATTTCAGTTCAGGTGTTTTTTCTATTATCTTCACATGCATCAAATCAATGTTCATGTCACAAACCTACACAGTTTTTTTGTAAAAAAAAAAAAAAGTATAAATATGCTTCCTATATCTTGACGTCTGATCCAGTATGTTATGAGTGTAGAAAGCTAACTAGCTGTGCTCATCTTGAAGACGGGGCTACACCGTATTCTTAACCAAATATTAGCCTAATATTTATGTTCACACTCGCCTCCTATCATGCCGGTTTTATTGGCCCATTACTCTTCTTTTTATTTCGTGAAGGAAGTCGGACGACGACAAAGCTGAAACTGTCCTTTCAGACAATTTTTGGACCTTTCTGTGAGGTGTGAATAAAAATGTCAGGAATATAGTTGTTTTTTTTTGCCCTCCATAGACGGGTAAATAAACATGCTGCCTTTTCTGTTTTCCTTCTTGCCCAATCTAGGTCTGTGGGTGATCAACAGACTCTCGTTGGATTGATTAATACATTTAGATTATTAGTGGTAGAGCTGTAGAAGAATGTGCCACACAGACAACTGATTTAAAAAAGTCCACTTCTTTTATGCTTTTTTTTTTATAGTTTTACCTGCTCTGCTTTTTAAGTTCATATTGCTGAGATATTTTCCAGGGTGTCCACACAACCTTAAGAAGTCTTAAATTCATATATCTAAAATGAAAGACTGTCTGAAATTAATTGGAAAATGTACAAGTTGGCCTTAGACACGTTAATCACAGGTCTTAAACTTTGTTCTGGCAGGATTATTCCATGTAGTTCATTGTTCTCCCGGCGCCTTTTGTGTCGGGCAAAATTTGACTCGCTCGGAAACATCATCAGTAGCGTTTGAGGCTACCGCTAACTAGCTGCTAATAAACACTAGCTAGCTAGCTTTTTTGTGTTCATCATTGATAATGGCAAATTTATCGGCAGTTGGCTGGATGACCTTCATCATTGCCACTGGCTCACTTCTGCTACCAATTCGTACGATGCAATGTGCGTTCTGTTCAAAAGAATGAAATAAAAATCTGGATTTTCTTTTGTACATTTCTGTTGTTACATGTCTTTAATTTCATTCATAGGGGTCTTAAAAAGTCTTAAATTTGAGTTGGTGAAACCGGCAGAGATCGTGTTTACTTCTGTTGTCTTTGTTCAGAGGAATCCAAATCCTCTCTTCTCATCCAAAGAAGGTTTTGACATTAAACTGAATTTAAATGCTATTCATATTGTTGTGTTAATAAACATGTAAAGTTAGGGGTGTAGTTGTTAGCCAGGGTAATATGTATTAAGAATTTTTCAGTCGGCTTTCCATTGGGTTACTCTTTGCTTGTCACCTCATGAGAAGCACTTTTAATAAGAATAAGTATGAATGGTTTGAGCCCAAACTTTTAATATATATTTTTTTTAAATTCTTGAACTGCATTTGGTTCCAGAGACCAGATGTGCTAACGACAGGAGGTGGCCATCCCGTTGGGGACAAGCTCAACCTGCAGACTGCGGGGCCGAGGGGCCCTCTGCTCGTGCAGGATGTGGTCTTCACCGATGAGATGGCCCACTTCGACCGGGAGCGAATCCCAGAGAGAGTGGTGCACGCTAAAGGCGCAGGTTAGCTAACGGTTGTCTTACAGCTCATGTGTTTTGGACTCAAGGTCTCATTTTGCTTTGATAAACAAGTTTCACGCAATAAATTCAACCCCTCCAGACAGCAAGAGTTAAGTTTTTATTGTAGAAACTGCTTTTCGTAAATAATAATTTAACTTTTTACCGTACGTGTGTAATTTAATTTCTGAGCTCTTTTTGTTCAAAGGAACGTTCTAGAAGCTTTAGAACGGGACAATTTTTTCCACATCCAGACTTTAAACAAACAGCAAGCCCTCCTGAAAAGCTGCTACGTTGTTCTCAATGCTGATACGCTGAAACATTCAACAGCATCGATGTAAAGGTGATTTTGTATTTTTCTTCCCATGATGCAGGCGCGTTCGGCTACTTTGAGGTCACTCACGACATCACCCGCTACTGCAAGGCCAAGGTGTTTGAACATGTTGGGAAAACGACTCCCATCGCTGTCCGGTTCTCCTCTGTGGGTGAGAGATTCACTTTCATTTCCAAGGAACATTCTCACTCTTTGTCGTCGTAGGAATAGCTGTGCCATGTTTGTGCGCAATAATTTAATTTTACACTTGAAAATAATTTTCCTCCAAAGTGATCCACTGATGTAATTTTTCATCTGGAGAACCAAAAAATGTGTTGACACGTCTAACTGTCTGTCTAGCAGGTAGCTACTTGCTAGCTAGCCGCAGTGTTGCAATATGTGTATTTTTTTATTTAACCATGATGTTCACACGCCTCTACTCCTGCAGCACCCATATTCTGTTCTTTTATGATGGCAGAGGGCGCTGTTGTGCAACTTTTAATATGTGGCTTTGTTGCTTCTGTTACTGCTGTAGAAAATATAAGGTCTTTGTATGATGAAGCTGCACACAACAAACTGAATATTATAAACGACGATTAAAATGCTTGTGCGCTCAGCTGGGGAGTCTGGATCAGCCGACACTGTCCGAGACCCCCGAGGCTTCGCTGTAAAGTTTTACACCGAGGAGGGGAACTGGGACCTGACGGGCAACAACACCCCCATCTTCTTCATCAGGGACGCAATGCTTGTAAGTTGGCGTTTAAAATTTGGAGTTCAACCACTTTATTTGTTATTTTATCGGTGCTGTTTGTTTTCTCTTCTTCCGCCCTGCAGTTTCCGTCCTTCATTCATTCCCAGAAGCGTAACCCTCAAACCCACATGAAGGATCCTGACATGGTGTGGGACTTCTGGAGCCTGAGGCCTGAGAGTCTGCATCAGGTAGCCGCGGATATTCAACCTTTAGCACTTCCAGGAACTAAAATAAACACATGTTCTAAAATGATTTGGTAATGGGGAACTTGCAAACCACAGTCGCTCCCGCTGATGAACATTTTTATCTGTTTTATTTGTCAGTATCTACTTTAACACGCTCTTTTTCTACCTTCTGTCTATGAAGACAATCTGTTTGTCACAGATTGTCTGAAACCCTCCACACATCCATGATGGAGCATAAACACGTCTAGTTCCTGTTTATTAAGATTCTCGTTAGAATCAGTAGCATCAGCAATTCCTCCTGGGTCAGATTAGATTAAAAAAAAGACAGATATCATCCACAGGAAATCATATTATAAATGAGGTACTAAAATGTAAATGGTGATTTAAGGATTGGTTTACTTTGCCTTATAAAGGGCTGCAACTATTATTTTATTTATTTATTATTTTATTAAGTTTATCTGTTATTCTGACAAATCAAGTAAAAAAATTGGCATATTCTGCAACATTTTCATTAAACTACTTCAGCATTTTCTGTATAATATTAGAATTACACTCAAAGATGGACATAAACAAATAATTTCGTTTCTGCTTTTAAAATAGGGAATAATAATTTTATTGGCTGAAATTCAATAACAGCCTTTTTTTGTGAATTTCAACAGATTGAATATAAAAAATGACACTTGAGGATTTTTTGTTAAAATATAGTGGTGGTTTTATCTTAAATGCAAAACATGTACATTTTGTATTGTTTTATCTCATTGCTCTGAATATGTTGGGTTTTTCAGCATTTTTACTCCAGTTAATGATTGATTGATTACTAAATTAGTTGATGATTAATCAGATGAATTGTTTCAGCCTTAGTCTTGTATACTAAGATTCTCTCATATGTAGAGCACATACAGTTACCAAAGGATCATATCAAAAGGACTTTACTGCCATCTTGTGGTCAGTGATCAAAGCTAATTTTCTTACTATAATCAAATGAAGCATCTCCATTTGATTTAAAATCCATTTGACAGCAATAACAGTGATAAAACATATTTTTTTTGTGTAAATAAACTCGGGTAAACCTTTTTTTTTTTTCTTTTTCCCTCTCAGGTGTCGTTCCTGTTCAGCGACCGTGGCCTGCCTGACGGCCACCGCCACATGAACGGCTACGGTTCCCACACCTTCAAGCTGGTCAACGCTGACGGCGAATGCATCTACTGCAAGTTCCATTACAAGGTCTGTTTCTGAAACTGGTTTGTTGGTTTGCAGAGCTCTGCGATGGATTTTATTTATTTATTTATTTTTCTCTAAAGACTGATCAAGGAATAAAAAACCTGTCTGTGGAGGAGGCGGAGCGCCTCGCAGCCACCAACCCAGATTACAGCATCGGAGACCTGTTCAACGCCATCGCTAACGGCGACTTTCCGTCCTGGACCTTTTACATCCAAGTCATGACCTTTGACCAGGCGGAGAGGTTCCAGTTCAACCCCTTTGATGTCACCAAGGTACGGAGTCCCAACAAAGTGAAACGGCTGACTATCCCGCCGGTTTGAACTTTTGGTAAAAAGCTAAACTCTGGGTTCTTCGATGCCAGCAAAGTGTTACTCTAGTAGAGGAGAACCTTTTAATCAAACCGCCTCCTTCAATATCTCTCTTGAATGCATTCGTCTCATTTTCAATCTGCAATATCTAAATCTGGGGCTACTTTTTCCAACGCTCCCAGGTGTGGTCGCATAAGGAGTTCCCTCTGATCCCTGTGGGCAAACTGGTCCTCAACCGGAACCCGGTCAACTACTTCGCAGAGGTGGAGCAGCTGGCCTTTGACCCCAGCAACATGCCTCCAGGCATCGAGGCCAGCCCCGACAAGATGCTGCAGGTGACGCAGTAAACCGAATCAGCTGAGAAAGGAGTGTTGAAATTTACCAGAGGTTAACCTCGTCCGGCTCGGCGCAGGGTCGGCTCTTCTCCTACCCAGACACGCATCGCCATCGCCTGGGAGCCAACTACCTGCAGATCCCGGTCAACTGTCCCTTCAGGGCCCGCGTGGCCAACTACCAACGAGACGGCCCCATGTGCATGTCTGATAACCAGGGTGAGTTCTTCACCTGCTGCTCAGCCTTAAGTCTTTAAGTCTTAAATTCATGTCTAAAATTAAGGCCTTAAAAGTAATGTGTTAATCGCAGGTCTTAAATTTTATCTTGACACGTCTGTTTATTCATAGATTATATATTTATTTTAATTTTTTTGTTGTTTTTTTTGCTGGAAATTTCTGTCCGGCAAAACGTTGAGGGTTCTGCCACCCACTGCTAACATACCGTCGCTAAATAACTAGCTAGCTTTTTTTGCATCCTGGGTAAATGCTCATTTATCACCAGTTGGCTGGACAAAGTTTGCAAGTTTTTACGGAGATATAGGTATTAAATTTAATTCTTAACAGTCTTATTAATACTTACATTTGAATTGGTAAAACATGCAGAAATAATTATTAATTATTAATTATTATTATTAATATTATTGCACTTATGCTGTCTGGTTCACGATCAGTGAGGTCAATTAAAGCTGTAATTCTACATTTTGCAAATTTGTAACACCTTAAAACTAAACTGTCATCATTTTATAACAAAGGTCAGTTTGCTCCCAGAAATTGTGGCGCTAAATTTTCAGGGTTATGACAGAGCTGTAAGAATTAAAAGTATGAACAACAAGAATAAGTACAAATAAATAAAGTTAGTCTCTTATGTATTCACAAATATAAAAAAATTATCTTTGGTTAGTCCAAGGGGAAAAAACAACGTCCTACTATACATTTGGTTTATGGACACTATGACTTTAAAATGACCAGAATTGGACATGTTTATGTATAATAAATGTATAAATCATATATTTACCCATGTGATTAAAACATGTTTGTGTTGATGATTAATCAACTGATGTGAATTTCTTCACACCTTCTTCTGTCTTTGTCCCTTCTGATGTTTATATGCTCAATCCAATATCATTTTTTTTAAAAATCTGCCTCTTAAACTCAACAAGTTCTTGCTTCGTACGACCTCTAGGTGGCGCTCCAAACTACTACCCCAACAGCTTCAGCGCCCCTCAGAACCAGCCTCGCTTCGTGGAGACCAGGTTCGGCGTTTCGCCCGACGTCGCCCGTTACAACAGCGAAGACGAAGACAACGTGACGCAGGTGACGATGACGCCGCCGCCTCTAATAGCCTCTCTGTGGCTGTTTGCCAGTCGCACACAGGAAGTCGATGTTTTCAGCCTGTTGAATTCAATGTAGAAAATGGTCTAAATATATCCTTCGAAGGCCACACCAGTAAAACAATAAACAGTTACGTGGAATCACTATCAGAGTATAACAGAGTTGTCATGCATCTAAAAATGTTGGCACATCCGCCGTCCTTGTAGCTTCATGTACGTTTGGTAACTTGAAACTGGAGCGCAATGGAAACTTAACAATTAGACCAAATCAGCTTCTTCTCATCAACAACGCTCACTCCATCTCTCATGACGACACTTTTAATGCAAAGTTGCATTAAAAGTGTCATTATTTACCAAATGACACTACGTGACATCAGTCATGAACATTCATAAAGACTCTTTCATGTTCATGACGTCATTTTTACCTTTAAATAAAAGTGTTACCAGAATAAGTTTCAACCCCTCTGTGAAATAAACGACCTTCCCAGTAAGGTTGCTGAGGTAAGTGCAGAGAAGTGATTGGTTCTGTAGGACTGTGTTTACCGTGTCTGGTTCTGACCGGGTCCGTGTGCGGCCGGCTGCAGGTCCGGGCCTTCTACACCCAGGTGCTGAACGAGGACGAGCGCCAGCGGCTGTGCCAGAACCTTGCCGGGTTCCTGAAGGGAGCCCAGCTCTTCATCCAGAAACGAATGGTGAGTTCCCGTCAGACTCCATGCGGAGCCAAAGATGCTTTCTGTCGTGAAGATGAGTCACTGCGGAGGGCATTTAAAAGAAGGAAAAACATTGTTCCTCTCTTTAATCCACTTCAACCACAGGGTGCTGCTGCATGAAACTAAACATGCACACCGGCCTGCTTTGTGGTAATGTGGTTGCTACGGAAACAAAACATTTTTAAACAAGGAAGAATGATGGTGAACAGAGCCCAACGTTTAAAGCAACACAATCTGTATTTTTTTTTTTTTTTTAAGTTTTCTGCTTTCAAGTTCTGTAAGGCTTTGACTAGGACATTTAAAATGTTATTTTAGTAATTCAACCACATTGTGCAAAAGTGAATCCAAATCTTTGACATTTTAAGATTCAAGCTATTATTCCTTGTAAATTTAGATAATTATGAAGTACAGATAATGAAATCCTGACATTCAGTGTCAAAAATAAATGAGATTATTTACATAACAACCATTAAAAACCAGCATTTTTAATGTGTGAATGTTGTGTAATGCACCATGTCATGGCCCGAGTTGAACACCAGAACGGATCTATGAGGAAGATGAGGAACGTCAACAACGGACACTTTCAAAACAACTTGTGTTTCAGTTTCCTCTCGGCTGACAGCCTCCGTGCCACGCCGCATCGACGCAGTTATTCATGCTAAACAAGCCTCAACCAATCACTGAGTGCACTGAAATAAATTCTCACATTTCTGTTTAAAATATCCTTTTTTTTGTAATATATACTATATGTTCTAATTGTCTGAAATACAGAATTGTGGCTTACTGTGCTCCAATATTTGGTTTATTTTAAGTCATGATTGTGAACCTTCAGATGTTGCGCAGTTTAGAAGAACTCCCTCTGAAAGTGGGAACCTTAAATGACATTTATTTTTTCTTCTCAGTTGTTTTCCTGAGCGTCTTTTTCTCGCTTTGTCTCCACCGGTGTGACTCGCCACCGCAAAGTTAATTTTTAAACATTTGAATGAGAAATAAAAGGTGATGTCATTTATCGATGTCACAGCAGCCACATATACCGCTCTGGTTTCCTGTTTTATGGAGGAAAAAAAAACAAATTCCTGTTTGCACGTGTTGTAAATCTGCTGCCAGAGTTGTAATTTGCGCAACCTTTTGACTTTTTGCTAGTCTCGCATTTTTTGTGTGCATCGCTTTAAAAACAGGAAACCTGAATATAGATGCATTTATTCAATGTTCTTCCTGCAGGTGGAAAACCTGAAGGCCGTCCATCCAGACTACGGGAACCGGGTCCAGACCTTACTCAACAAGTACAACGCCGAAGCCAAGAAGGTAACCAAACAGTTGGTTTGTTATCGCGGCGTAAAAAAGTTCAGTTAACGGAAACCTGCTCGTTTCCTGATGCGCTCATTTCCCGTCTGCGTCCCAGAACACGAACGTCCGCGTCTACGGCCGTCCAGGAGCCGCCGCCATCGCCGCGTCCTCCAAGATGTGATCAGCGGATCGGCTCACATGACCACCGACTGGTTCCACCAGCAGCTGGACCAGCCTCAGCGGCCTAATTACTGTCGCCGTAGTTTGCTCGAGCTTGGTTTTGGTTCATTGCAAACAGTCAAGCCTTACTTTTTTAATTAATTATCAAAAATTAATTTTATTGCATTGAATGCTGTAAGGTAACACTGTTGAGATTAGGCTGCAGTTTTATTAAATTACCTTTAATACATCGATGCCTTATTACTGTTTCAGTTAAATTCAGTTAACCAACAAAAACTGATGAACCTTTTCTCTAATGTTGTAATACTGGAAGATGTTTGTAGCGACTCAAGCAAAGTTAATTTTGAAAGAACATCTGTTTGAAACGATGCTGATCTTTGTGCCTGGCTCGTACCGCAACGCAATCGATCGCTTGGTAAAGCTTCTGGTTTTGCTGAGGACATTATTAACGTCTGGGTTGTTTAACTCGGACTTGACTGAATCACTTACTGTTGAATGTTAATATAGAAAAGTATTATCCTGTTTTCAAATAATAAAATCATTCAAAATGTTGGAGGGCTGAATATTTTCTTCTGCTTTTTTAGATGCCTTATATTGAGAAAGTTGGCTAAAATAATCTTGTTCCCCTTTAAGTGCGGCTGCGGCGCCATGTAGAATTTCAGTCATTTAAAACTACAGTATGCAACTTTTCTAAAAAAAAAATATATATATATATATATGTTTTTACTTATATCTTTTGTGACAATTTAACATGAGACAATCTGAAAAAAATCAAGTTCCTTCTGCAATCTGAATACCTCTGTCAGAAACAACCAATCAGAGCCAGTGTTGGCAATCATTCTCGTGGACATGCTGCTCATGCCCTCACCACTACAGAGCTCAGGGCGCGTGGCCACCAAAGATGGCGGATAAACGGTTTCTCTGCAGCGGTAAGTTGTTTCTCTGTTTCTCGTTCGTAAATTTTAACGGCTCGTTCACAAGCGTGACTGACAGCTTCCTCCTGACCTTCCTCCTGGCTCTGATTGGTTGTTTCTGACCAGATTACCTGCCTCATATTTTACTGTCACAACATGGTCACGGTTTTAAGAAATATGTAAAAAAAAAAAAAAAAAATTTTTTTTTGTAAAAAGACATCTTGTTCTCTTTTCACATTTCCTTAAAAAGACGATGTTAATGTTTGTGTGTCATCTTCCTCTGAAAAGATAATAGGACGTCCAGGTGATCTACAGTTGAGAAATGAGGAAGAAAGAGTTAAGCTGTCTTATAGGTTCAAACCGCTTCAGTTCTCCAGAACCTGCAGAGCTGCTGACGCTACAGGAATGGCCACAGCTTCACCAGATAAGGGTCACCAACCGGTGGTTGTTGCTTTGCCGCAGTACGTCGGTCCTGAAGTCCAGGCTCAGCCTCACATGATGGTCCATCAGAGCGCTGTGAACATCCCAGCTGTGCAGCCCAGCGACGACATCATCTGGTCTCTCGTTTGCTTCATGTATGGAAATCCGTTCTGCCTGGGACTGGCGGCCCTCATCTTCTCCGTAAAGGTCAGTTTTCAAACCTTGGTGGTGTTTGTCATCAGTTAAAGAAGCGGTTTGGAGTGAAGCCTACGACAGACAGGTGGTCGTCTCCAGTGATGAACAGTGAAGATTTTATTTCAAACTGCAGCCCCAGTCAGAACTGGTCTGTCACTTTAACAGATTTTGCTGGACGATACAAATCAATCAATCAATCAATCACATTTTATTTGTATAGCACATTTCAGCAGCAAGGCATTTCAAAGTGCTTTACATCATATCAAACACAGAAACACAATGCAACATAGAATCAACAATCAAAACACGACAGTAAGTCAGGTTCCATCAATAAATTTGTAATTGATTACGTTTCAAATACAAATACAGTTGTCCCAGAAGTTATTGCGATAAACGATAAAATTGTTGTTTTGATTTTATAGATTTTATAGCGTTTTCAAGTTAATGGCATAAAAATACAAGAGCCTATTCTTAAAGATGAATAAACCTTAAATTCTAATGAACATTTAAACACAGGAACTGGACAGCATTTAAAATAAGCTGAACAACAAACAAACGAATTATGAAATGCGTTTTACATTCACACGGATTCAAACCACAACACCTTCTGTCACAATCACTCTAATCCATATAGGACCCTCAGCCACATTCACTGTACTCTAACAAAAAGTAAACTGAAAGGGTGAAGGTTTTTTTCTCCAATCTTCCTTAACTGTGCAGGGAAAAAACACGGTTCCTTTTCTAAACCACTAGTGTATTCTATCATCGTAACTAAATGAAAAACCAAAAAAAGTAGTTCCTGACCGTTCGAGACCTGTGGTGTTCAGAAATGTAGCAATATTATTTTATCTATTGATGTTTGCACGAGAGTCAGCACACTTTGCCAGCCAGCAACCACACAAACCAGCCTGTTTCTCTGCTGAAGGCACAGAAACAAGCCTTACGATAAAACACTGTGTCAGAGCTGAACTCTGCAAGAATAAACCCCGGGCTGTAACCTTTCCCCAGACTTTGTCGAACTACCTTTCTCTGCAGGAACTCGGTTCAGGTAGGAGTCAGAATGTATGGCGAAAATTAAAAATTGAATAGTTCAAAAACACAGTTGTGAGGTGTGAACAGACAATGGAAGGAGCCAGCAGAGACAGAATGGACCAGAGAGGTGGGAGGCCATTAAACCAGAGTGAGAACAGCTGAGTATGCAGAAAATGAAATGAATGTTAGAATCAAACCCACAGAGAACAGAAACTAGAGAAACAGGTGGAGCGCAACTCAGTCGGACACAGAAGCGAGATAAAACAGGAAGGAAAGAGAAGATAGAGAACTCAATAAAACACAAAACTATGACACTTTCTGTTTCACTGTGATTCTGTTCTCATTTAACAGAAACATATTTGATGATTTCAGGCCAGAGACAGGAAGGTGGTCGGAGATCTGGAGGGAGCCAGACGTCACGGCTCCACCGCTCGCGTTCTCAACATCGTGGCGACCGTCCTGACCTCTGTAGCCACCTTACTGACAGTCATTGTTCTGCTTGCTTTGAGTTTTCGCTAACTAGCTTTTCTGTTTTTACTCTGGTATCAAACTGAAACCATGACAGTAATAGTAGTAGTAATAGTAGTAGTAATTAGTAACTTTCATTGTGTAACGTTTGCTTATGCACAATCTGCAAACTGTGTCCGATCTGCGATGAATGGAAAGCTTGTTTCACTATATTAATAAAAACACTATGCTCTTTAAAACACAGAGATGTCCTTTCATTTGTGTGTGCTGAGTCTCCAATTTAATTTTGGAACGTTAAAATATTGTGTCACAAACTGACAAAGTGGGGATAATAAAGACAGAAATCATTGTAACTGGATGTGAAAACTGACATTTTGATTTATGAACCGTTCCGAATTCAGTCAACAGTCATGAGAAAGTGAGCAGCACCTCAGACAAGGACGTTTAAAGTCGTGCAAGAGTCTCTGTACTTGATCCGGTTCTTTCAAAAACATACTTTCTGGGTCTGGATCATTCAGCTGAGGTTCTATTTATTCTGAGTTGCCATTTTCCAAAACAAATTTTGAATAATGTAGCTGATTTTGGGTTGTTTTTTTTAAATTTATTACAACAAAATACAAGACAGGTTGTAAATGGCATGTAGCATTGTTATGAAATGATGGAAACGGTAGGCGGTTCTTAAAGAGACAGGAAGCCAATTTCAAAGAGTTCAGAAACATAACGCTGGCCCTTTAACAGTTGCCTCGTTCGGCTCTGCAGTTCTGTCTTGGCAGTGGAAGACGGTTGTTTACAGTGCAGGCAGTTTCATGTAAACTTCATGGTATCAAACTGGCACATTAAATATGTCACAGGCAAACGATAGCGATTGGGTAAAATATCAAACTTCAACAGAGGCCACGCCTCCAGGAAGCAATCGTTGCTCAATAGCCGATGGTCCAGACGCTCTGTACGAAGCGCCGAACAAGAGGCTGGTTTACGCCAGGCTGATTCAGATTTTGACTTTAGTTTGATAAAGTGTATATTCGAATTACGTTTAACCCCCACAGTCTTAGCTCGACGCTCAGAAAGAACGAGGCAGATGTCACTGTCGGACAACGAAGGGTGTCCCGTCACACCGTCAGTACCCGAAACCACAACCCTTGTAAAAGCTCGCACAGGGTTCACTCAGCCCATCTTGGACCTGGAGGAGGGTTAATGTGTTAGACCTACAGTTCATAATGTCCAGCACTCCTCATGCTCAACAAGCGTCAAAATCCTGTTCAAATAAAGACGCATGTTTTGTAATTACATTTCACAAAACTCAGTTCCTTTTGCTATCACTGTGTTACTGAGGCAGCTCCAGTGCAGGAAAGAAGACATGATGGATGGACTCGGCAGAATATGAACTCTCAAGTACAAAAGAACAACAAAAGCTTGAAGACCAGCCAGCATGAAATGGAGGCCATGTTTTGGTGGGCGTGCAGTTTTGATTTCTTCTTCCATTCTTAGGTTGAATAGGGTTCTCTGAAATGGGATTATGTTTTCCAACCAGATCCTACTTTAAACTTCTCCATAGCGTTATCCTGTCTGCTGAGTTCTTTGGTCTGAATCATTTCTCTTGTGTTCTCTAACGTTCTGGAACAAACCTCTGAGTCTTCACACAGCGGCTGGATTGATGCTAAACGCTAAGTAGCTGTTTTGTGAATGCAAATGATTTTTCTGGATTTTTTGGGGAGTTGAGGGATTAGGGAAAGGGTGGAGAATAAAGTGACTTGAATACTTATGTAAGCCACACTTTTTAAATTTCTATTTTTAATTTTTATCAAAGTTTCAAATTAGCACTGCTTTGTGCTTTACCTGACTTAAATCAGTTTTGTTTAATACAATCCATCCTCCTCCTGCTTTTTAATGCCTTACTTCCAAACAGGAGTCATTGAATTATTCTGCAAATAGAAGGTCTTTGGAGACAGAAAGTAAATTCAGCTCCAAAACCTCTTTTGCAAGCACAGGCGGGTTGCATGCATGTAAAAAGTTAGAACCTCTAAGCTCTGCAAAGAAAGTGAAAATAAAAAGACAGAGGTTTTTTTTTTTTCAACTGGTAAAATTTCCCGTTATGCCACCAGCCTCATAAAAAAGGAACCCGGCTCCCTGTAAGGTGCCAAGTTCTTCAACAGACTTTTCAGATCCTCTTCCACCTGCAGCTGAGCAGAGAGCCATGAATCCTGGTTACTCCAGCGAAGCGTCCCCTGGACAGCCTGGGGGTCCCAGAGGCGTTCAGCACATCGTAGTGAACGTCCCCACTGAGCCCCCCACAGATTATCTGGTCTGGTCGCTGTGCAGCTTCGTCTACGCAAACTTCTGCTGCCTCGGATTGGGGGCTCTCATCTATTCTGTCAAGGTGAGTTTATGCCAATAGTTTCCCCGTGTTTAGTCTTTAATACGAGCCACTTCTGTATCTGAATCAGAATTTTGTTGCGATATTTTGATACTTTTGTGATAATGATTAAAAAAATTATTTTTCTTAGCAACTTATGACACGTCATATCAAATATTTATGCTTTATTATTGTAAAAACTGAAAGAGCTATTACTATAAATGTATATAGTAATGATATTTTATATAAGGTTTTGGTTCAACAATTGTAAAACTCAGTTTGTTCAATTTTAAATCATTTTCTTGTGCAAGTTTTAAGAAAAACGGCTCCGGCTGAAGGATTGTGATCTTGGTGTTATCGATCACTCTGTAGTGATTAACTTATACCAGCAGACAGTCTTTTTAAAAAAATGTTACCTATCATTGTTTCCTCCAGCAACGCTCTGCAAATGTCACAGTTAAGACTTTTGAAACATGCATATTAAATGTCTTATCATGAAAATACATTTTTCACAATAAATGATAAACAAAACAACAATATCAGACCTGACAAGGAATTTCATGGCCTTTGCACAGGAGCCCAGTTCAAGAACGTCTGGATTAACATCCAAAAGCTGGAGGAATTATGGGACTGATTTTATTTATTTATTAACTCTAAACAAGTGCGTCTTATAGTTCCTCAGTCATTTTCACAAGATATAGAAATATGGGAGAGTTAGCACCAATGTGTTTATGTAAATTGAGGCTAGCGCACATGAGTTTCTGGGTATGGATGTACATATTTAGACATATGTAAATCCAGATAAAATTAAACATTTATTAACTTGTTTATTTGTTGTTTTTTTATTTAATAATGAGGGACCACCTGAAAATATGGTACGAGTTTATAGGAGTTCATACGTTTCCTACTTCCTCCTACTGCTTTTCAAGCAAGTTAAGATCATTATAGCACAGAAATGTGTCTTTTGAATCCGTTGTGATTTTATACTTCTATCATGTTCAAAATAAGTAGGTTAGAAAATATAATAATACAAAAATTATAACCGGGAGGGTCTGGTTATTAAAATAATGTCTATTTTTTTTTGTTTTGCTGATTTCAGGCCAGAGACCGGAAGGTGGTTGGAGATCACAGTGAAGCCAGGCGTCACGCCTCCTGCGCTCGCGTTTTCAACATCGTGGCCCTGACCCTGACGTCTCTGATTCTCTCCATCATCATCATTGGGCAGATTGCCACGGGTGTGAAAGTGGCACAACTTAGAAGGCAGACAGACTATTGGAGAGGCAATTAACCATCTTTCGTAATGTTTGAGGTTTTTGTCCAGCGTGGTTGTTCTGGTTTTACTCTGACATCAAAATGAAACTGTTTTGCAATAATGCTGGTGGAAAAGCCTAAAGCGGCGAAGAAGCGCTTCATTTCTGTCAAGTTTGCTTGTCAATCAAAAGGCAAAATGTGTCCCAGCTCACATGAATAAAAAGCTTGCTTCACAATAATAAAAACCATCCGACTCTGAGCTCTCTAAACCACAGAAACCTCTGTTCACTGATGTGTCTGCGCCGAGTCTCCCGTTTTAATTCTTATACATAAAAATGCCGTGTCACAAACTGAGAAAAAGTGAGAACTGGAATTATTACATTTCATGTGGTGCAGAACTGAACAGTCGTGAGAAAATGAGCACAGGATCAATTGTTCCCATTGTGAAATTACACAGCACGCCCGTCCAGGTTGCCATGTTGGCTGCTCAGTCATCCTCCTATCTCCAGTTTTGTAGCTTATAGAGTCAGAAAACAGCGTAGAACTTTTTATTCAATCTTCTTTAAAGATCAACTTTATGGCCGGATTGAAAGTTTTACTGCTTTCTTTCAAAGACGGATTTCCTCTCTACCAGAAAGGCCAGGTTTGGGGAGTGCTAAGCTCACAGTTGTCATGGCAACAGATTCTCTCGACTCTAAACGTCTCCACGGCGTCATTACATCCCTGAGCTGCTAGTTCAGGTGGGCGGCTGTGTCTTATGAATGGAAACGGTTGTTCTGGGTTTTGCGAGGCAAATCGCAGTAAATGAACATTTTTAGACTTTTATTTGTAATAAATTTGTAAAACTCCATGTAAAGGTTTTATTCCAAGTTGCAATTAAGCACGACCTCCTGTTGGTCTTCCTGGAATACTTACCAGATTGGTTGGGGTTTTGTTCTCTATTGTATTTCCAGAAGTTCAGCCTCATTCCCCATTTTTGCCTTTAAAGAGAAATTATTTTGCACATACGCATTTGTCTTTTCAAAATTAAATCTCAGTTCAACCTAAATCATCTTTTGCAAGCGCAAACAATTTTAAACCTTGGACCTCCATGTTTTGCAGAGCAACTAAAAATGAAAGCACTTTGGGGCTGCAAAGTTTCCACTCTGGTGCCACAAGCATAAAAACAACACACACTCCAGACAGCGTGCCAAGTTCTTCAACAGACTCTTCAGATCGTCGTCCACCTGCAGCTGAGTAGAGAGCCAGGAATCCTGGTTCCTCCTCTGCCCAGATGAGACCGTCGCTCTGCAGGACAGGAGACGTGAAGCGTCCTCTGGACGAGGGACAGCCTGCAGGAGTTCCTCACACCATCGTGTACGTCTCCACTGAGCCGCCAACAGATTATCTGGTCTGGTCGCTGTGCAACTTTGTCTGTGGAAATCTTCGCTGTCTTGGGTTGGTGGCTCAAAGTTTTGGTACTATTTAGAAAATTGTGCAGGTGTTGTAATCAAAATCTGCTGTTTGTCTCACATGGTGTCATTTTTTCCACTTGAACATCCTCCAAATGCCTGCAAGTATATAGAACAGAACCAGTTTGGAACCAATTTAGCCACATTTTGTATAACTGCAGTTGTTCTGCTTCAGTAAGAAAAAGTGCTGTTGTTCTTTTTCACTGCTTTAAATAGGGGTGCACCAATTTATTGGCCAGACGATTTATTGGTGCCGATTTCCTTAATTTTGGGAGATCGGTCGATTTTTACATGTGAAGCTGATCTTATCCACCAATCCTATCAACCTCAGCAAAGGTCTAAAAATCGACTACTTTTCTCTTCTGCTATTCTGTGAGACAGGTTTGACTGACAGACCGGCCCACCGGGCCAAGTCTGCATGTTTACAGTTAACAATAGTCTTTTTAAAGTGAAACTTTAAAAACTTATGGTGTTTAGAAGATCGGTAATCAGTGATCGGCCAGAAAACTGCAATCGTCGCAGCCTTAAGTCTTTCTTCTGCAACTGTTAGAGTTTTATTTTGGCACCAGAAGAAAAGCAGAAAAGCTGGTCAGTTAGCATCAGGTAGCAAATTTATAATCAGCCTTTATAACAACCAAGAGATGCAGTTGGAAAACATGATAGTTGGTTAGTAGTTGTAATAGTAGAAAATACTTGCTAATTGGCTTCCCATCATAATTAGAAAAATAATGCAAATAAAGACCAGTAGAGCTGCCTATCCCACGATAGGCATAAATTGTGAATGCATAAATGTAAAGAATAGGACAACAGTGTGAGAGAGTCTTGGGTGACACACCTGTACAAAACCTGTGTGAGCAGACGCATGGAAAGAGACTTTAATAAAAGTGTCTGAGCATTACAAGACGCCTGGTCATTATCAAACACGAATAAAACATGGTGAACAGGAGTGAACTGAGGCCGACCGTGGAGCTGAAACCACCGGAGAGCTTGAAGCTGTCGGGAAACGTGGATGAGACTCGGCGTGCCTTCAAACAACGCTTTCAACTATATGTCGCCGCAATGGGTTTGGAGACCAAGCCGGAGCCAAGAAAGGTAGCGATGTTGCTGACCATAGCGGGAGCGCAGGCTTTGGAAGTCTACAACACATTTGTGTTTGATGAACCAGAAGACAAAGAAAAGTTGGACGTTGTGCCAAGTAAATTTGATGATCACTGTTCACCTAAGAAGAACGAATGCTATGAGAGATACGCGTTTCGTTCCCGAATGCAGACTTGGCATGAACCCTTCGATTACTTTCTGACAGATCTGAAAGTGAAAGCTCAGTCATGCAACTTTGGCCTCCTGCTGAAGGACGTCGATGATCAGAGATCAGATCGTCTTTGGTGTATGAGATGGGAAGCTCAGAGAAAGACTGCTGAGAGAAGTGGAACTGACCCTGGAAACAGCTGTGGAGATGTGTTGGGTGAGCGAACTGTCTCTGCAGCAAGTGAGGCCATTTTCTGAACTTTCGACAGGAACTACTTCACAGTTCAGCGACGGAGCAGCGGCAGTAGGAGCGGTGTCCTGCCAGCTGCAAGAGGAAGCCGTTATCAACTGTAAGCGCTGTGGATCACTGCATAAAGTGAGACAATGTCCTGCTTACGGTAAGCAGTGTTTAAATTGCCGTGGAAAGAATCATTTTTGCAAAGCAATGCTTTATGAAGAGGAAAGAAGAGGAATCGTGTAAACCTAGTAGAGGAAACTGACCTGAGTGACGCATTCTTTATTGGTGTTGTGAATTGTGAAAATGAGTCAGAAAAAGTGCAGTGTGTCGACAGAGATGATAAATGGACAATTCCTTTGTTAATAAATGGAGCCACAGTTAAGTTCAGATTGGACACAGGTGCTAAGGCGAATCTCATTAGTATGTCTGATATAAAAGAAATGCATGTAAAACCTCAGATAAAAGAAATAAAGTCGGGTCTGAGAGACTATAATGGACAATCAATTGAGTGCATTGGCACATGTCAGCTGAATGTGACAGTTAGAGGAACAAAACATCTTGTGTTCTTCTCAGTTGTAAAAGAAGATCTTGAGTCACTTTTAGGTGATAAATCATGTGAAGAACTGGGACTGGTGAAAAGAGTGTATCACATAAACACTGAAATGAATGAATCTAATAACCCTGTTGATGCAATGCTTCAGGATTATGAGGATGTTTTTCAAGGATCGGGTGCTGTACCCTGCACATACAAGATTCAGCTGAGAGAGGGCGCTCAGCCTGTTGTGCATGCTGCACGTCGCATTCCAGCACCACTGTGAGAGGAGTTGAAAAATGAGTTGGACCAAATGACCAGGTTGGGAGTCATTCAGAAAGTGGAGGAGCCTACAGATTGGGTTAATTCCATAGTGATTACCAAGAAGAAGAATGGAGAATTGAGAATATGCATGGATCCAAAAGATCTAAATGAGAACATCAGGAGAGAACATTATCAAATACCCACTCGAGAGGAAATAATCAGTGAGATGACTGGAGCAAGATATTTCACCAAGTTGGATGCAGCACAAGGGTTCTGGCAAGTAAAGCTGGATGAAAGCAGTACCAAGTATTGTACCTTTAACACACCTTTTGGAAGATACTGTTTTCTAAGACTTCCTTTTGGGATAAAATCGGCATCAGAAATATTCCACAGAGAGATGGAGCGAATCATAGAAGGCTTGGAAGGAGTGAGAGTCTACATTGATGACATCATTATCTGGGGATCAACAGCTCAAGAACACAATGATGGATTGAAACGCGCCATGGAGCGCATACGGAAAAATGGACTGAAGCTCAATAAAAATAAATGTGAGTTTGGAGTCAAAGAAATGATGTTTCTTGGAGACAAACTATCTGCCCAAGGTGTTACACCAGATAAGGATAAAATAAAAGCCATTTTGAAGATGCCACCGCCTGTCGACAAAACGGGTGTCCTACGCATCATGGGGATGATTAACTTTATAGGAAAATTCATTCCCAATTTGAGTGCAAAGATGACAAACATTCGCAGACTCCTGTACAATGAGAGTCAATTCCAGTGGACAGAAGTTCATGAACAAGGGTGGAAAGAACTAAAAAAATATCTGACTACGGAACCGGTGCTCACCTTCTACGATCCAACCAAAAAAAAATAAAACTGTCTACAGATGCCTCAAAAGATGGACTTGGAGCAGTTCTTCTTCAGGCTGAGAATGAACAATGGAAGCCAGTGGCTTATGTGTCCAGAGCCATGACAAAAGCTGAATGCAGATATGCTTAAATAGAAAAAGAATGCTTGGGGCTGGCTTATGGACTAGAATGGTTTCATAACTATGTGTATGGTCTGCCATCTTTTGTAGCTGAAACAGATCACCGACCCTTGGTTGCCATTATAAAAACCATCTGAACGAGATGTCACCAAGGATTCAGAGACTTATGATGAAGATGCAGACGTATGAATTTACATTGATCTACACTCCAGGGAAACATCTGATTCTTGCTGATGCTCTGTCTAGAGCCCCTACAGACACTAGTGTGAGTTCAACTGAAGAGGATATTAAGTGTCATGTGAATTTGGTGTCCACTGTGTTGCCTGTGTCAAATGGAAAGTTACAGCAAATAGTTGAGGCAACAGCTAAAGACAGAGTTACAGTTGGAACAAGGATGGCCAATAGGCTCATGTTCACAGTTTTTCAATGTTAAAGCTGACCTAAGTATTGTGAATGGACTGTTACTGAAAAACAACAGGATTGTAATTCCACAAGAGTTACGACAGGACATTCTACAGTGGATTCATGAGGGTCATCTAGGCATTGAAAAATGTAAAAGAAGAGCTAGGGATTCAGTTTTCTGGCCTGGACTAAATAAGGACATTGAGGTGCTAATAAGTAAATGTGAAACATGTCAGACATTTAGAAACAAACAGAGCAAAGAACCTATGATTATAGCTGACATTCCTACATCACCATGGCTGAAAGTGGGAATGGATTTGTTTCATTTTAAGAGTAAAGACTATTTAGTGACCATTGATTACTATTCAAATTATCCAGAGATGGCTCTATTAGCTAATATGTCATCAAATTGTGTCATAGCACATGCTAAATCAATCTTTGCAAGGCATGGCATCCCACATATTGTGGTGAGTGACAATGGACCATGTTTTAGTAGCAGAGAATGGCAAAGGTTTGCGGAACAGCATGATTTTAAGCATGCAACAGCAAGTCCACATTATGCACAGTCGAATGGAAAAGTGGAGAAAGGAGTTCATATTCTTAAGCAACTTCTGAAGAAAGCTGCAGATAGTAACTCTGATCCGTATTTAGCTTTATTAAGCTACAGATCATCACCATTGCAATGTGGGTTTTCACCCCCTTAACTTTTGATGAATCGAAAGATTCGTACAACTTTGCCAAGTTATGACAGTAATGAACAAGGTGCAAAGAAACCGTTGGAGTTGGAGTACAGGTTACGAAAGCAGAAAGTAAAACAAAAGTCATATTATGACAGATCAGCTAAGATTCTACCCACATTGTCATACAAGGACCCAGTAAGGATTCAGGATGATGAGGGATGGAATACTAAGGCAACTATTCTGCAGGAAGGAGCTCCACGTTGACTTGAAGTGAAAACTGAAGATGGACAGGTTCTGAGACGAAATCGTTGCAGTTTGTTGAAAATTCCATTAGAGCCTGTTGACGAGTCGAGTGAAGACTCTAAGGACTCTCAGATTATTCCTACAACTGAAACACATTGCGACATGGACAATGCACCTGTGTTAAGAAGATCTACCAGAGTGGTGAAAAAAACCTGATGGGCTGAACTTGTAAAAAGAAAAAAAGGGGGGAAATGTCTAAGTTGAAATGTTTGTATCTTGTAATTCATGTTTTATCTGTCTCATACAATGTATGTTCTTTGACCTTTGACAGGATTCTTTTGTAGCATTCTTACTTTAAAGAAAGGAGGATGTGATGATTGAATGAATTATGCTTATGTCCACTAGGCGGCAATCATGAGTTCATGTGAATGCATAAATGTAAAGAATAGGACAACAGAGTGAGAGAGTCTTGGGTGACACACCTGTACAAAACCTGTGTGAGCAGACGCATGGAAAGAGACTTTAATAAAAGTGTCTGAGCATTACAACACGCCTGGTCATTATCAAACACGGATATAACATGTTTATATTCGTCCCCTTATATTGTCCAGGGCAACCTTATATTGTCCAGGGCAACCTGGACAATATAAGCAATGAGACGAGTACAAGCCAGTGTAATTGTGCAAGTCTTATTTTTTAGTAGAAAAACTGGAGTTAAATAGCAGGAAGTGTTTTCTGCTGTTTCCTGGAAACATGAAGGTTGTGTTTTAGCTGATTTGCTTACTGATTCGTTGCTCTGAACTTGACATTTTAAGGACAAAAACATCTTTAACAAAATATACAGCTGAATAGTTTGACTGCAACTATGCTGAACTAAAGTCAGCATTTATACTCTGAGTGTCCATTATCAGTGTGATTTCACCATGGGAATAAGTTGAAATGTTTGTATCTTGTAATTCATGTTTTATCTGTCTCATACAATGTATGTTCTTTGACCTTTGACAGGATTCTTTTGTAGCATTCTTACTTTAAAGAAAGGAGGATGTGATGATTGAATGAATTATGCTTATGTCCACTAGGCGGCAATCATGAGTTCATGTGAATGCATAAATGTAAAGAATAGGACAACAGAGTGAGAGAGTCTTGGGTGACACACCTGTACAAAACCTGTGTGAGCAGACGCATGGAAAGAGACTTTAATAAAAGTGTCTGAGCATTACAACACGCCTGGTCATTATCAAACACGGATATAACATGTTTATATTCGTCCCCTTATATTGTCCAGGGCAACCTTATATTGTCCAGGGCAACCTGGACAATATAAGCAATGAGACGAGTACAAGCCAGTGTAATTGTGCAAGTCTTATTTTTTAGTAGAAAAACTGGAGTTAAATAGCAGGAAGTGTTTTCTGCTGTTTCCTGGAAACATGAAGGTTGTGTTTTAGCTGATTTGCTTACTGATTCGTTGCTCTGAACTTGACATTTTAAGGACAAAAACATCTTTAACAAAATATACAGCTGAATAGTTTGACTGCAACTATGCTGAACTAAAGTCAGCATTTATACTCTGAGTGTCCATTATCAGTGTGATTTCACCATGGGAACAGAGAACAGGATTGTTTTTATTATCATCATGATGCAAGCTTTTAATTCATCGGAGCTAAAACACACATTGCAGATTTTAAGCCAGTGAACTTTATTCAGTTGAAGTTCTTCTTTGTTGCCTCAGATCTCACCACTAGTACAACTGTTACAGTTTTATTTGACGCACCAAAATAAAACCAGAAAAGCAGACGAGTCATGGTGTTTGAAAACCCCTCATACCTCACAAAAGTTACTTAGTTATAGCTGTAATGTCTATAATGGTATCTTGCCGTCTCTGCAATTAAAGCAAGGGGCACAACAATACAGAGAAAGACGAGTAAAGATATCAGGACGGTCGCTGTGATGTTGAGAGCGCGAGCAGTGGAGGCGTGACGTCTGGCTCCGTCCTGATCTCCGACCACCTTCCTGTCTCTGGCCTGGAAGCAGAAAAATATTCTTCTAATAAACGGTTCACATGGCGAACAAAGGGCTCTCCATTATTGCTGCTGCATCTTTGGGACTTTTGTCTCTGATTTACCAAATCGTACATTGATTTATTTATTTTTTGACAAAAACACTCTTTCAAAGTAAAAAATAGAAAGTTTAAAGGTTTTTCAGCCGTTTTTAGCCTTTTGATCCACTAAATTGTGGGGTTTTAATCTAGACTCATAGTTTCAGTAGAAAGGCCATTTATAGCATTGAACTACATTGATATTTTGTTTGTTTTTTCTGTCTTATTCTCTTCATATGTAATGTAATATAACAGCACAAGGAACAATTTTCTGTTCCTTTTTCTGTTTCTGAAAACACAAAACTAATAAACTGTTTAAAATAAAAATAAATTCCTTGATATTTGAGTTTTGTGAAGTCACACTGTGACTTACAGCTATTTGTCTTTATTCCTTAATAATCCAGATTATTCTAATTAGTCTCTAAATTTGTCCAAACTGCATCAAACCCATTTACTAAAATGGGAATCAGAAGCCAGTTTCAACATTCTTCATGATTTCTGTCCTTTTTCAAAGACAAACAGAAAATGTTTACATTCAAGACAAATTACTGAGAAACTATTAGCATGAACTCACCCTGACAGAATAAATGAGAGCCACCAATCCAAGACAGAAAATATTTCCATAGATGAAGTTGCACAGCGACCAGACCAGATAATCAGTTGGAGGCTCAGTGGGGACGTTCACTACGGTGTACTGACCACCTGTGGGACCCCCAGGCTGTCCAGGGGACGCTTCATGTCTCCTGTCCTGCAGTGGGACGGTCTCAACAGGGTAAACTGTGTAAGCTGCGTAGGAGGAGTACCCAGGATCCATTTCTCTCAGCTCGGCTGCAGGTGGAAGGTGATGTAAAGAGGCTGTTGAAGGACTGACACCCTATAAGGAGTGGAGGTGCTTTATTTGATGCTTGCGGTTTGAGGATGTCCTATTCATCACCTACCAACAAGGCTACATTTTTAAATCCTACATTGCTTTCATTTCTACCAGGTTACAGTTTCTGAGTTTTTAGCTACTAAAGGAAGTTGCCTGTACACACGCAAAACATTAAGTTTGAATTTGCAGAATACTTCAAAAAGTAATTTAAAAAAAAAAATACATAATTAAAAAAGGGACAGAGAATGTGCTACTGAAAGTAAGACCTGCCTGTAATGCTGAGAGTCAGGACAGCTGACATATTTCTGTCATATATTGCACTGGCTACATACTGAAATATAGATGATTCTACTTCTGGTCATATTCTTTGCTGCTAGTTTCTTGTTGAGGTTTGCACATATAGATACACTAAGATACAGAAGGACTTCACTGATGACCTAATTATTCTATTCAGGTGTGGCGCAGCAGAGGCACGTCTAAAAGTTGAGAGATGCTAAGATGCCCCCTGGTGGCGACTTCAGTACCTTCTGTTTTCTGTCAGTCTTCTTCAGCTAGTAAAGTGCATGCATTCATAAAAATAAAAAATAAACAGTAGAAATGAATATATATATATATATATATATATATATATATATATATATATATATATATATATATATATATATATATATATATATATATATATATATATATATATATATATTGGTTTACTGAATTCTTTGGGGAACAGAACTCAGTATATGAAATAAGATGGTCTGTGTTCTGAGTGTCCACAGGGGGGCGCCACAGAGTTCAAAATTAGGTCCCCTGCTCTTCGTTATGTTAGTGAATCAGGAATCAGGATGCTAAGATGCTGTAGAATCGTTACAGAGATTCTGATGGGGTCCGGCGTACACTACAGCAGGTACAACTGGATCCCAGTGCTGATGAGACCAAACCAGTGTTATTAGCAAACACCACTTTGGTGCCTCAGGCAGACAGACTGTGTCCACTCTTAAGGGAAATATTATAGAGATGCTTCACACATGCAAACTTTGAATTCTTGTTTGATGACACCCTCACGGTCGTAAAAAAAAAATATATATGTTGATTTTCAAAATTCTCAAAACTGTTTCAGCTTTTGAACATTGAAAATCTTTTGAAGAAACAAAAATTGTTTTTTTTCTGGCATTTTTTCTTCTGTTTCTCACAGCAACATTTTCATCTATTCTAGATTACAGAGGGCTGTAATAGATGAGCGCCTGAAAGAATTGACCCAGGTAGACTGCTTTGTTATGGAAAATTTAATGAAACTTTAAGGTTTGTCAAAACTTTTAAAAATTTGGAGCTCATTAAAATGACAAATCCCCCCTAAGTGCTCTATCATTTGTGTGCGCTAAAAACAACAATGTAAAAGAAACTAAACTTAGATTTTTTTCTCCTTACAGGGACATTGTGTCCTACAGAACAGATAAACATCAGTTGTTCCTGTTAATCCAGGGGCTGCAGAAGAAGAGAAGAGCAGATCCAGTAGTGATGGATGATTAGGATTTGTGATATTTGTGTTCACTGTGATATTATTCACCAACAATAATGTAGCTTATTAGCATGGTGTTACATAAAACCCTAACGATAAAATGTACACTTCCAACTGTTCTGACTTATAAAGCAACAATGTTACCGGTTGTACTCTGTGTTTTTCTTTCTTGTTAAAACTCTGACATGATAAGTAAACGTTGGAGGATGGTTTTGTGCAGAGGATCGGTGTAGCATGATGCTCTCTGATTGTGTCTTAATGTGACTTTTACTACGAGACTTTATGGAACTCCAGTTGTGTCCAGTAATAGTGGATTAAGTTCTATTTTGGTAGAATTATATTTCCAATAATTTATTATCATTTGTAATAAAGTGATTCCAACACCATGGATTCAACAGTGAGGAGTTTGTTCTAGTCATCTTAAAGATGGAAAGAGTCAATGTTGTGCTGACTCTGAGTAACTGAATGATGTCTGAGCAGCTAAAGGTCATCCCTTGCAATAATAATATGTTGTCAAAAAACATAATCTTAGGTTTTATTTACAGAACCATTTTGAAAGACATAAATCACAATATTCTGCACAACATAATTCACAGTATACAAAGTCTAAAAAAAAGCATAAGAATCACGATAAAGTCATGACAAAAAAAAAACTTGGGAAAACATTTTCGCTCCTGAATTTGGGTCAGGAAAATAAAGCTAGAGGAGCAAACTCTTCCAAAATGTAGATTTACAGATTCACAGGAAAAGCTACATTTTCAACAACTATATAGATTTAGAATAACAAAACAAAAATGTGGGCATAACTATCGTATTTTACCTGCCTCATGTGATTTGTTGGATCATTTTATGTAGTTTGATGTAGTAGTAGCATCATGTAGTGCAATAGTGACAGAGTGCAACATCAATGTTTGCAATAAGTTTTGGATCTTATATGAATCAATGGCAGGAAACATCATTTTTAAATCAGCGGGATGTTAAAACTCTTGTATCTAAGCAACTTATGGGGACGTTTTTATTGTTTCCTTATTTATTGTTTCCTTAAAACTGTTTCAGGAGTGTTGATTTCCAAAATATAAAGGATTATAAAGGATTTTAAGCTAAAAAAAACCCCAATGAAAATGTGCTACATGGCATGCATGTGAAGCTTTAATGCAACGCAGGGCAGGCTGCACACTGTGATGGAGATATTTGTCTCTTTAAAGATCTGTTCCAGGATCTTTGACACCTTTGACCATTGCAGCTGGTCCAGGTCACAGCCGATTCTGAGGGGGGAGACACGAGACAAACAAATTGTTTAATTATTCCCAATAAAGAAGAAGATTTAAAGGTATTTATTATAGTCATTGATCCACAGTAGTTCCTTCTTAGGCTGACATGTGGGTTTCTGGCTGGCTTTTTTTTGTGATCTGAGACACAACAGGAAAGATACAATTACCAGATTGAATAATGAAACAACTTTTGGTCCTATGCAGTATAATTGTGGTATGTTTGACAGATGGTAGCTGAAACGTTGATCATAAGTCAGGACAGCACACTGCCCCGGCAGCTTCTCTATTAGGACATACAAAAAAATACAAAACAGGATATGATTTAGCACTTGCTGTTGAAATCAGACATTTTAATCAACTGCAAAAACATGAAACCTTTTTTCCAAAACAATGACTTTAGTAACTAGTCTGACTCACTCTGCTCCTTTAACTCTGAGACTCGGCCAAACTTCTTCTTGAACATCGCCGCTATGCCTGCTCCCATGCCACAGTCTTCACTGATGCAGAGGGCCAAGGATTCATCCCCTGGACAGGAGAACAAATCTCCAGTGACATAATTCAACGTCCAGTTGGTTGATTGAGTTTCTCAGTTTTGCACGTTAATACTTTCTTCAAGCGCGACTTGGGAGAAAACTATAACCATAAAGTACCAAGTTGGTAACAGCGCTTACTACAGCCTAGTTTAACCCCTCTCCATCTGTCCCAACACTAGGCTGTGTCACTCTGTGCCTCAAAGCACCGCCCACTTTAGCTGGATTTATTTTCCAAATTTGTCCGGGGTTTTCAGTCCCAGTTTATAGTAAACTACAATACGCTGGATTTTCTGTTTGCCTCAAAAATGAACTTTTGTTGTTACAAAAACAAAAAACAATCTTTGCTTTCATCAACCCATAAAACATTGCTCATCATTTCTCTTCAGTCGAGTCAGTTGGGTAAATCATAACCTGATTAAATCGTCTGATTCATTGTCAGCAGTGGTTGCATTTGCAGCCATTTTGGTTAGCATGTCTTTAATATGTCCTGGGTGTGAGTAGCAACAGAGAGTACACAGTGTTTATAAGAAAGAATAGAATTTAATATAATAACAATTGTGGATTAAAATTTATAAACAAATCAAAATTGCACGCTTTTTAAAGAGAAAATAAAATAAAATAACAGTCTTTTCCAATGTGTCTGTCAATTCAATGTTTCACAGTTAGTGACCAGTCGGGTCACTGTCTACCGGTTCTCTTGATTCTCTGGGCTGGGGCTCGTCATCCAAGTTCAGATGAGGATGATCATCGGGTCTCTGGTCACCACAGGCCAGAAATTGCACCATAACATGGCAAAAATAAAAATCTGACCTGGAACAAGGTCAAAGTAAAACATCTTAGAATATAAAATGAAATGCCAATATCAATAAAGCTTAAGCTATAGTTAAAGAGATCTTGCATACTTTCTCAAGTTTTTTTTTCATCATGTTGTACAACAATATCAAAGTCTTCAGAATACAACGTTACCAACACATTAGCACACTAAAGAAATTAGTTTATATGTGGTAAAGGAAAAAAAAAATAATAATAATAATAACATATATTTAAATCCAAAGGTGCCAATGAAGAACATCTACAACATTAGAAGTTCCCTGCAATGCCAATGGAAAAGCACTTAACTGAAATAGCACCGTTGAAATACCAGAACATGTACTACTAATAAAAAAACAAGTACAACTACACAGAGAAAGGAAAAAAAATACAACACCCACAATAATAATAATACAAAATCTTACAATAAAAAATTATTTTTAATAAATTTGATCAGATATTACGTATTTTAGCCAATTTTCAACAAATTTACTGAGCCAACTGCCGAGCGCGTGCGGTCACCCACCGACGCCACCAACGGTTTTCTCCGGGCTTCAGTCGCTCACCAGGGAAAACCCTCCGAGATCTAATAAAAACGGATTTACTATTTTTAATTATATATTTTGCGAATTTATATTAATATTGTTTTTCTTACCGATTTCCAGATTCATCAAATTTCGACAAGCTCTTCACGGAAACAGTCAGCTGTGAGCTCTCAAGCGTGTCTGACGTGGCATCGGTGGGTGACCGCACGCGCTCGGCAGTTGGCTCGGTAAATTTGTTGAAAATTGGCTAAAATACGTAACATCTGATCAAATTTATTAAAAATAATTTTTTATTGTAAGATTTTGTATTATTATTATTGTGGGTGTTGTATTTTTTTTTCCTTTCTCTGTGTAGTTGTACTTGTTTTTTTATTAGTATTACATGTTCTGGTATTTCAACGGTGCTATTTCAGTTAAGTGCTTTTCCGTTGGCATTGCAGGGAACTTCTAATGTTGTAGATGTTCTTCATTGGCACCTTTGGATTTAAATATATGTTATTATTATTATTATTATTATTATTATTATTATTATTATTATTATTATTATTATTATTATTATTATTATTATTATTATTATTATTTTCCTTTACCACATATAAACTAATTTCTTTAGTTTGCTAATGTGTTGGTAACATTGTATTCTGAAGACAATCTGCTGTTGGGTCACTTGAGTGATTCATTTTAAAGATAACTTTATTTATTATTATTGTTAAATTAAATCTCCAGCATGGGGAAATGGGATGAGCTCGAGTTTTCTTCACAATATTTTATACTACCTTGTTTTGAAATGACCAATAATGATGTAATTTGTTGAACAACTAATATTGGGATTGATTAAACTCAGATCTTAAACAAATAATAATTGAATAGAAAAGTATCACATATATGTATATGTATATATATATATATATATATACATATACATAATAATATACATATGTATATACATATATAGATATATCTATATATATATATCTAATAGATATATATATAGATATATCTATATATGTATATATATATATATATATATATATATATATATATATATATATATATATATATATATATATATATATATATATACATCTATATCTATCAGTCAGGACTTTACGCTGACACTAAATCTATCTCTATCTATCTATCTATCTATCTATCTATCTATCTATCTATCTATCTATCTATCTATCTATCTATCTATCTATCTATCTATATATATATATATATATATATATATATCTATATATATATATATATCTATATATATATATATATATATATATATATATATATATATATATATATATATATATATATATATATATATATAGGCCTGTCGCATAAACGATAAATCAGTTAATCCTACGATAAATTAAAACTATCGACGTCATTTCAATTATCGGCATTATCGTCTCTTCCGGCCTTTTTCTCTTTCTGTTGATGACACTAAATGAAAAAAAGGCTCAACTCCGGTGCTCTCCACTGATCCTCCCTTCCTCATTTCCTTAGTGTAAAGCCCAGCGCACACTACACAATCTTAGAGCTGTCGGCCGATTATCGGCCCATTTTCAAAACCTGACAGACCACACATTAGCCGACAGAAATCCTAGATATAACGGTTCCATCGGTTCGTTCCTGCCGTGTGGTGTCCAACAATGGGCATAAAATAATGGCTGCAAGTTCAGTTAACTAATTATAAAACCAGGCATTAATCAATGCTTTACTACAATCTACCTGCAATGCATGTGGCTAGTGTCAGCGTAAAGTCCTGACTGAATGAAAATCATTAGAACCTGTTTACGTCACGTTAACGAAGAACAGCTGAAAAGTTACCGGGTTTATCAACTGCAGTAGCAATTTCGCTCCAACTCCTCCTCTTGTCATTTCTATATTCTTTGCATGTTGAATAAACATTAATGTTGTTTACACATATCATCTCCGATGTCCGCTGGACTTCGGGTTGCGCCGTGTCAGCTGTTTGGGATTCCCCTCCGTAATTTTCCCTCAGAAAGCCCGAGGAGAATCCGCGCTTTCTGATTGGCTACCTGTCACATTCAACAGGCTCCCAGTCGGGCAAAACCAGTGATTTGGATCGGAGCTGCCATGACGATCTACCGCAGAGGTGCTCAAACGTTTTGAGACCAAGATCTACTTTTTCTCTCACCAGCAGACTGAGATCTACCTCATGACACAAAGACATAAAAATTGTAAATTAAACTTTATTGACTTATTTTATATGCGAATATACATCAGTTATAGCAGAAATAATAAAGTGATAGAAAACCTAATGCAGTATATTTCTTCCTCAGTGAGATTCTCCTACCGTTTTACTCTCTCTTTGTCGTTAAGCACGCCCGTTGCCGTGGCAACCGCCTGCGCCCCGCAAGCGGAGCAGCGATTACGTTAAAAATGTAACATTTAGTCCGTTATGATGTCAAGTTTCCAGGCTTGATATTTATTTCTCATTGGTTGATTGGCTCATTTAAACTCTGCTCTGCTAGTCGGTCTGTCTTTGTCTCCTTTTTTTTTTTTTTGTTAATGGAACTGAAACGCACTGAATTGCGCAACACCTTGTTGAAACAATAATCCATCCATCCATCCATCCATCCATCTTCTTCCGCTTATCCGAGGTCGGGTCGCGGGGGTAGCAGCTTCAGAAGGGAGGCCCAGACTTCCCTCTCCCCAGCCACTTCTTCTAGCTCCTCCGGGGGAATCCCGAGGCGTTCCCAGGCCAGCCGAGAGACATAGTCCCTCCAGCGTGTCCTGGGTCTTCCCCGGGGCCTCCTCCCGGTGGGACGTGCCCGGAACACCTCACCAGGGAGGCGTCCAGGAGGCATCCTGACCAGATGCCCGAGCCACCTCAACTGGCTCCTCTCGATGTGAAGGAGCAGCGGCTCTACTCTGAGTCCCTCCCGGATGACTGAGCTTCTCACCCTATCTCTAAGGGAGAGCCCAGCCACCCTACGGAGAAAACCCATTTCGGCCGCTTGTATCCGCGATCTCGTTCTTTCGGTCATGACCCAAAGCTCATGACCATAGATGAGGGTGGGAACGTAGATCGACCGGTAAATCGAGAGCTTCGCTTTTTGGCTCAGCTCTCTCTTCACCACGACGGACCGGTACAGCGCCCGCTTGACAGCAGACGCTGCGCCAATCCGCCTGTCGATCTCCCGCTCCCTTCTTCCCCCATTCGTGAACAAGATCCCGAGATACTTAAACTCCTCCACTTGGGGCAGGACACCCCCCCTGACCCGGAGAAGGCACTCTACCCTTTTCCGGCTCAAGACCATGGCCTCGGATTTGGAGGCACTGATCCCCATCCCGGCCGCTTCACACTCGGCTGCGAACCGCTCCAGCGAGAGCTGCAGATCACGATCTGATGAAGCCAAAAGGACCACATCGTCTGCGAAAAGCAGAGATGAGATCCTAAGGCCACCAAATCGGACCCCCTCAACACCTTGGCTGCGCCTAGAAATTCTGTCCATGAAACAATAATTACTGAGAATATAAATTTTAACAGGTTTTGTTGATTTAAAAAAATATATATATATATTATTCTTTAATGAAGCTACAAACGTTTAGGATCTTAGTGAATATTTTGATAAGCGCGTCAGAAGAGGAAGTTCTGGCGTTCAGTTTGTCACCTGCTGCCGAGATCAACTCAAAACCTTCTCGATGGACGTACTGAGCATCCCGATCTACCGTAACACACCAAACACTACAGGAGGATCGGTTACGAAATCGTAAGCGCAAATCTTAGAAAGGCCAGCGTTGTAAGATTGTTGTAAGGGGGAAAAATAGGGGCAAAAAAACGTGTAGTGTGAACTATTGCATCAGGTAGTCGATGTGCCCATTTTCTCTATTTAAATCTAATTATTACTGAAGGGCAACATAATATACACACTTCATAATCTGCACTCTTTTGGTTGAATGCAGTATTTATTTCCACTTTGGCTTTATGTTGTTTAGTTTTTTTTCAAGAAAAAGTTTTTGTTAATGGAGACTGAGAATCAATTTTATTTTTGTTTTTGGTAGTTTTGTTTATTGTGTTTATCAGTTCCAGTGTTAAATATTCTTTTGAAAATAAAGTGTATCTATCTTTGGCAGGAAATCGCATGCAATATTACGCCATTTCCATTAAATCAGTGTAAAAAGGTCTTCAGACAATATTATCGTTTATCGCAATAATTTTTGAGACAATTAATCGATCAGCAAAATTTGGTATCTTGACAGGCCTATATATATATATATGTACATATACACTTATATAGAGAGATCTATATAGATCTCTATATATGTATATAGATAGATATATAGATGTATCTTTTGATTGCTAGATGGATAGATATATTAATTTATATATAGTAAAGATAATAATATTTAATTATTATTATTATTATTATTATTATTATTATTATTATTAACATCCATTCATCATAAACGCATTAAATCTTTTTGGACTGTGGCAGGAAGCCGGAGCGCCCGGAGAGAAACCTGCAAACAGGATGTTAACTTTTGATAGTTTATTCACAAAATTCAATGTTTCTTCCTCCTCTAAAAAAACAGCTTTGTTGTTTTGGAGGTCAGTGGCAGGAGAAACCATTAGGTGGGATTTTCTGTGGAGTGTGGCGTTTCTCTTCATGTGTTTGCTTCTCATTATGAATCCTGCTTTTGTACACGTTTTCTTGAGAACAGGTTCAGAAAGCTTTAAAAACTGAGAACGATTTCTGAACCTGTTGGGAAACTTTTACAGAGGTTGTCCCCTCCAGAGGACGTCTTTACGGCAGCTGGAATCTGAGGATGATCTTTTCGTTCATCATAGAAAACTTCACAATCTAGATCAGCTTTTCTTTTGGGGAATCAGTAACATCCGGTCTCAAAATTTATCTTCTTCTGAGGTTGAACTGCTCTATTTGGGGTAGTATTTTATTTGAGGACTGGATGCAAACTGTACTGAACGTCTTTTCTCTTCTTTTGGCGATGAGCTACCCCGTCCGGGGTAGCTTTTTATTTGAGGACTGGATACAAACTGTACTGAACGTCTTTTCTCTTCTTTTGGCGATGAGCTACCCCGTCCGGGGTAGCGTTTTATTTGGGAACTGTGTACAAACTGTATTGAACGTCTTTCCTCTTTTTTTGGCGATGAGCTACCCCGTCCGGGGTAGTTTTTCTTTTCGGGAATCAATAACATCCGGTCCCAACGTTTTTCCTCTTCTTCTGAGGTTAAACTGCCCCGTCTTTCCTCTTCTTTTGGAGGGGAGCTACCCGATGGAAACCCGTCCCAAAACCAATCTCTCTCATCATCCTCGGAGCTTGAGAAACGACTCAGACTTTGGACAGAAGAAACTTCCCCAGCCGGGTCAGCTCTATGTCTGGGAACCGATGGAATCCCGTCCCAAAACAAATCTCGCTCAACATCCTGGGAGGTACTTTCGTCTGAGTCGTTTCCAGGAAAGAAATGGTCGAAAAGTTTCTTCATCCCTATCGACACCAGATATCCTACTCCAAGACCGAGTGGCAAAATGAAAAGGTTTTTCATCTTGGAAACAAAAAATCTTCACTACACACAAAACCTGAATCTCACTGAAGCGTTTGGATTCTAACTGATGTGTTGAGATTCAAGCATTCAAAGCCTCAGAACTTCTTTGATCTGTTGTGATGTACATGAGGTCATCAGTGAGGTCACTGTGGGTCTGGGTCCTGCTTCTGGTCGTTGCTATGGAAACGATCAGATCAGTGACTAAATATTTAAAAAGTTTTTTTTTTTTCATTTATTTAACATGAATTGATTAACAATAGATTTTTACCTTGGTTTTCTGTACCTGCTGCCATATAAATTGTCTTTATCCATTATTAATTTGGTTCTGGGAGGAAATTGTTCAGATTTTATAAACATTTGCAAAACAAAATTTTCTCTAATCTTTAACTCTCTGATAATGATCAAATTTTATATATTGTTGTTGCGCAACATCCCCCCCCTCTTCTCTCTCTCTACTCTCTCACTCTCTACTTCCTCTTCTGAGAGAGGAGATGTGCTACCAGCTCTCCGTCTATCGGGTTAATTGAGTTTCCTAACTTTGCTGGGATTTATCCTGTCCAGAACTGAAGTAAACTCTGTTTAACCTGGCATCGAGAAAAGAGTCGCCTGGTCCTGACGAACTACATCCAGGTGTCCCAACCTTCTTCCCCCTGTGAATTAGCCAGACTGAGCAGCCTGCAGCCAACTAGTCTCACAGAGCACACCTGTTAACGGCCGCTCTTCTCTTTATGACAACTTGCACTTGGTACAGAACCAGGTTGGTTTTAGTGACTCGGCGAGTCCCAAGGATGTTGTTTTACATATGGGCTACCAGCAACCTAAAAACATTTTCCACTTTTTCCTATCCAGAATCAAACATCAGAGCTATTTTACAACCATCAAAGAACTTTAAGGTGACTCATTAACTGAATGTCCACAACATCTTTTAGATTTTCTTTATGCTAAATATTTTATTAGTAAGGCAGTTTTGCAAGGGTCAGTACAGCTTAATTCAGTAGCAGAAATAATCAAATAAGTAAAATCAATCATCTAGTCTATCTTTCCCTAATGCTGACACTGAGAACTAAAAAGGGAACCTTTGAGAGAGACGGCTTTTCGAACCCCAGACTTGGCCTGATGATGAAGAAGGTGTTGCAGCAGGAGGAGGAAGTTGATCGATGAAGGCAGGGATCTCTGTAGGTCTGATGAGCTTCTTCTCCGCATGGATGGTGA
This sequence comes from Xiphophorus maculatus, assembly GCF_002775205.1. NCBI lineage: Eukaryota > Metazoa > Chordata > Actinopteri > Cyprinodontiformes > Poeciliidae > Xiphophorus > Xiphophorus maculatus. The sequence continues at coordinate 23,982,850 of NC_036444.1, forward strand.
GGTCACACAGGACTTGGTGCTGGCAGGAAGGAAGGCACCAGTTCTTCTTCTTTGCCTTTGGTCTTTGGGGTCTGAACCCAGCTGATGAGAGAAGTGCGATTTGAAGCCACAGGTTGTGGGCCTGACGGGTTGGTCCCCATGCGCAGGACAGTCTTCGGCTCTGTGGCCCCGGCTCTTCTTCAGCTGCAGAGTTCTTCGTCTGTCTCGATCTTGGCTCGAAGCTGCCTGGAGGATCCAACCAATGATTCCTCTTTCGCACCCACCTTTTATAGGGTTTATCCCCCTTTTGAAGTGTTTGCATTGGCTAGCACTAATGCTGGTCTTGTTTCATTGGCTGACTGCTTGGACAGATGATCTCATATCCATCACTGTCTTAGAGACATTATGTCCTGATGTTTGTGCTAATGTCTCAGGATTACCCAATAGTCCTCCTATGTCCCTTGCCTGCACAACCTTTTCTTTGAAACATTTAAATTGTTCAACAGTCTGTTTCCAAATAAGGCGTTGATCATCTCTGCTCTCCTGTTAGTTCCCCTTTTCCCCTTAACCAGGGATGGCCAACCCGCGGCTCGAGAGCCGCATGCGGCTCCTTGACCGGTTCCATGCGGCTCTTGACAACAGCAGCACGCCATTACTGTTGGCCGTAACCACGCAAAAACAACACAAACAAAAAACAGTCTTTGTTTCTCTTGCAGCCTTACTCTTTCCAGTTGTTCGCCATCTGCTCTCACACAAACCTCCGCTGACCCCTCACTCTCACTCCCCCGCCCCCTCGCGCTCTCATCCATCCTGATGCATTCGCGGACAATGGGAAATCATACACTCTAATTTTAATCTCTAAACAGCGTAACATCCAGTAACATTTAGCACATACTGTAGGGTCGCTATAATATCCACGTTTCGCTTCGCTTGAGTGCAATACAGTATTTTCGTCAAATGCGCATGTGCGCAGTTTTTCAGTAAGAGTTAAATCATTTGAGTAAACCTTTCACGCCCAAAATGGCTGGGGAAAAATGCACAGGAAAACGAAAATATGAAGATGAACACAGGACGTTTTTGACAGAGTGGGAGAATTTATATTTTTTTGTTGAACGTAGTGGAAAGCCATTCTGCCTTATATGTCAGGTGTCCTTGTCGCATTTTAAGGCTTCAAACCTTCAGCGCCACTTCAGCTCACTCCATGCTAACATCGACCAGGAATTTCCAAAACAAACTGAACTTCGCAAGCACAAGTTGGTTACCTTGAAAAGTCAGACAGAAAAGCAGGCAAAGTTTGTTTGTTTATTTGGTTAAACAGAGTTTGTTTGCATGAGAAAGTGCACAGTGTTCATTGTTGAAAATGTCTGGCCTGTGGTCTTTGTAGTGTTAAAATAGTGTGTGAAATTTACAATAAATCTGGCTGAGCAAAAGTATGAGTATGAGGAAGGGATGGGTTGACGTTCATGTGTGCCCATGCATATGATGTGGCTCTTCGCGGTAACTTGGTAAAAAATATGGCTCTTGGTCTTTGTCTGGTTGGCCACTGCTGAACTAGGCTGTAGTAAGCGCTGTTACCAACTTGGTACTTTATGGTTATAGTTTTCTCCCAAGTCGCGCTTGAAGAAAGTATCAACATGTGCAAAACTGAGAAACTCAATCAACCAACTGGACGTTGAATTATGTCACTGGAGATTTGTTCTCCTGTCCACGGGATGAATCCTTGGCCCTCTGCATCAGTGAAGACTGTGGCATGGGAGCAGGCATAGCGGTGATGTTCAAGAAGAAGTTTGGCCGAGTGGGTATAAATAAATTTCTGCCTGACAAAAACACACAAAAGTAAATCACTTACAGCCTCAGAGCTATTAGATTTAAGAAGAAACTTTTGGTACCTCTGTAAAGGTAAGATGTCATAGAATGGTTTTCTGGTGTCAGCACCATTGTAGCTTTGACCCTGCCTGAAATATTAGGGACAAAATACAAAATATTTTGCATTTTTTGAACCTCGCCAATATTTTCTTTGAAATAAACATTGCAAAACACTACCAAAATATTATTTATAGCACAAAAAAGTAGTACAGACTTTTAAATCTAAATGTTGTGTAAAAGTATACCAAATTTGGACTCAATCAGATGAATCATATTCATTTTAGAATGGTATTAGTGAGAAATTTCTTAGGCGGAGAGGCCATTTTGGCACATTTATCCAAAAATGTGCCAAATGTGCCAAATGTGTTTATTACATCAATACTGGGGGTTTGTTAAAATTAAATAGCTTATTGCCATCTAATGACACTTTCTACATATAATATAACCATTGGTCATGACATTTACCCCATTTATATGCAAAATGTACCATTGTGCACAGTATAATATGTATAATAATGATGAACTAAAAGCTCTTTCTTTGACTCCAAATAGAAAACTTTTATTGAAACAAGGTAAAACAGTCAAAAATACTTTTTGAAGTAATTTCCAAGAACAAATAAACAATTTTGCAATTTTTTTGGCATAATGGACATCTTACCTCAAAGAAGATGAAGAATCATGAGATGTGGGGGGGGAGGTTCAGCTCCATCTGAGCTTGATGGTTCAGCTTCCACTTGACTATAAATAAAAATAAAGTATTTGAAGAATTAGAGGTTTATTACAAAGTAAACATGAAATCCTTACTAGTAAAATAAAACATATTTTAGTAAAACATAAATAAACAAATAACCACATGGTTTTACTTCCTGCCGTTATTACAAGCATATAATCAAATAAATAAATAAATAAATAAATAGAACCAAAACATCAAATATTTGTTGTGAAATTGCGGGTGGAAACTTACAGATCACCGAGATCAAGTCTGTCAGCTGTCTGTCAGCTGTGTCCGGCTCTCAGGGGGTCTCTCCTCTCCGGCTCTCTCCTCTCCGGCTCTCTCCTCTCCGGCTCTCTCCTCTTCCTCCTCCTCCGAATCCCACTAGCTATAAGAAGAGTTTTCCAGCTCCACATCGCTCCGAAATATTTCTTACAGCGCCTCCACATCTGACATCTTCCTCTGCGCCATTGCAGTTGAGCTAATTTTTGCTAGAGTTAGCTCCGCTCGTAGCAAATCGAAAAACCGTTGTTCTTTCGCAGAACGCACAAGTGAAATGAGAATTCTTGCTGTACACACCTTATTTGAATGCTTCGAACTACGCCCATCGACACCTATCCCGAAAAGAACCATTCACTGAGCGCATTTCAATAGCGCACGGAGTACGCACAGAGAGCGCACAGATAACGCACGCGTTTAGATCGTGTTCCGGAAAATACGTCATGATTTTGCATAGCCGACATTTTGTGCCAAGCTCTGAGAGTCTTTCCACTGTCTTGTGAAGACACAAAATGGTCGTGATGATCAGCTGATCGGGTGTTTTCCGGGCAGTTGCGTCATCGCCCGAAGACCTTTAAATCTCATCAGCGGTTTTTAAATAGCTCTAAAATCTTAACATTTTGGGCAAAACCTTTATGCGGAATAGTTTTTGAAAGATTAAAGCCTCTTTTAGCGGATAATAATAATAAAAAAAAATTAAAGGCACGTAAAGCCCTTGTTTACAGAGCGAGCCGAGGTCACGTGGCAGCTGGACCCACCAGTGGGTCCGTCGGGTTCTAGATTATAGGAGCAGAGTGAGTCAGGCTAGTTACTAAAGTCATTGTTTTGGAAAAAATGTTTCATGTTTTTGCAGTTGATTAAAATGTCTGATTTCAACAGCAAGTGCTAAATCATATCCTGTTTTGTATTTTGTATGTATGTCGTAATAGAGAAGCTGCCGGGGCAGTGTGCTGTCCTGACTCATGAAGTGAACAGTGAACTATTAAGAAGACAAAGGTAAGAAGCTGTATGTGAAGATGAAAGCCTTGTGGTTTTTGCACACGACTGTTTTCCACTGCTGAAATTTCCACTGGTAAGCCACAACAGTCATAAAAATCATAACCAACTGAGGATTCAACAGATTGCACAGATCCTCGTCCACCTGCAGCTGAGCAGAGAGCAATGGATCCTGGGTACTCCTCTGAACCTTACCCTGTTGAGACCGTCCCACTGCAGGACAGGAGACATGAAGCATCCCCTGGACAGCCTGGGGTTCTCACAGGAGTTCAGCACACCGTAGTGGACGTCCCCACTGAGCCTCCAACTGATTATCTGGTCTGGTCGCTGTGCAACTTCGTCTATGGAAATATTTGCTGTCTTGGATTGGTGGCTCTCATTTATTCTGTCAAGGTGAGTTCATGCTAATAGTTTCTCAGTAATTTGTCTTGAATGTAAACATTTTCTGTTTGTCTTTGAAAAAGGACAGAAATCATGAAGAATGTTGAAACTTTCTCTTGATTCCCATTTTGGTAAATGGGTTTGATGCAGTTTGGACAAATTTAGAGACTAATTAGAATAATCTGGATTATTAAGGAATAAAGACAAATAGCTGTAAGTCACAGTGTGACTTCACAAAACTCAAACATTAAGGAATTTATTTTTATTTTAAACAGTTTATTAGTTTGTGTTTTCAGAAACAGAAAAAGGAACAGAAAATTGTTCCTAGTGCTGTTATATTACATTTCAATCTGGAGAGACTCAGACAGAGATAAGAAGACAATTAGAAGAGTTTATTGACAAACAGAATTTAAAGTCTTTGGCGCTCGGGCCCCGGCTGGGGATAACGGTTATCGCAGCGTTAGCGATAGGCTTCAGATGAGCATCCCCGATGCTGTTAGGAACGTCATCCCCCGGGGCCCGGCACTGGTGGTGGAGGTTGAAGAAGGGTGCGGGCCTCAGGACCGGGCGAATGGAGGAGAAGGGGTGGTGGTGGGTTGAGCTCGGCTGGAGAGCGAAGGACGCCATGAATGAAGGTCCTTATCAGCTGGGACTTGGTCGATGATTGGACGTGACGTGGCTTAGTCCGGCGTTGATAGGTCGACGATTGTGGGCAGGTCGCTTCAATTAACGGGTCCCGGGGGGGATAAAAGAGTCTTCCAGTTTGAATTTGCGCCTAGGCTTCATTACATATGTAGATAATAAGAAAGAAAAAACAAACAAAAATATCAATGTAGTTCAATGCTATAAATGGCCTTTCTACTGAAACTATGAGTCTAGATTAAAACCCCACAATTTAGTGGATCAAAAGGCTAAAAACGGCTGAAAAACCTTTAAACTTCCTATTTTTTACTTTGAAAGAGTTTTTTTGTCAAAAAATAAATAAATCAATGTACGATTTGGTAAATCAGAGACAAAAGTCCCAAAGATGCAGCAGCAATAATGGAGAGCCCTTTGTTCGCCATGTGAACCGTTTATTAGAAGAATATTTTTCTGCTTCCAGGCCAGAGACAGGAAGGTGGTCGGAGATCAGGACGGAGCCAGACGTCACGCCTCCACTGCTCGCGCTCTCAACATCACAGCGACCGTCCTGATATCTTTACTCGTCTTTCTCTGTATTGTTGTGCCCCTTGCTTTAATTGCAGAGACGGCAAGATACCATTATAGACATTACAGCTATAACTAAGTAACTTTTGTGAGGTATGAGGGGTTTTCAAACACCATGACTCGTCTGCTTTTCTGGTTTTATTTTGGTGCGTCAAATAAAACTGTAACAGTTGTACTAGTGGTGAGATCTGAGGCAACAAAGAAGAACTTCAACTGAATAAAGTTCACTGGCTTAAAATCTGCAATGTGTGTTTTAGCTCCGATGAATGAAAAGCTTGCATCATGATGATAATAAAAACAATCCTGTTCTCTGTAAAACACAGGAATATAAATTCTTTTGTGTGTAGAGTCTGTTGTGTCATTTTTTAAACCAAAAACATATTTGGTGACGAATTGACAAAGTGAAGATAATAAAAACTAAAATCTGACTGTGAAAGACAAAATGATGACAAACGAATCATAACATTTATATAATGTGATGCAGAATGGAGCAAACAATCATGAGAAAACGAGCTGCTCCAATCAGACAAGGTCACACAAATGAAGGTCACTTGTTCCCATGGTGAAATTGCACTGATAATGGACACTGAGAGTATAAATGTTGACTTTAGTTCAGCATAGTTGCAGTCAAACTATTCAGCTGTATATTTTGTTAAAGATGTTTTTGTCCTTAAAATGTCAAGTTCAGATCAACGAATCAGTGAGCAAATCAGCTAAAACACAACCTTCATGTTTCCAGGAAACAGCAGAAAACACTTCCTGCTATTTAACTCCAGGTTTTCTACTAAAAACAATGATTGACACAATTACACTGGCTTGTACTCGTCTCATTGCTTATATTGTCCAGGTTCCCCTGGTGACGACTTTAGGCTTTAGGTTTTCAGCACCTCCTGTTTCTCTGTCACAAATTTCTTCAATCTTCTTCCAATTCTAGCTTTTTAACCACATTGAAAAACATTTTCTTTGCTCAAAAAAACATGAAATATTCAAAGGGTTTCATAGAGGCGAGGTAAGGCCTTCAGACTGGACTTTACATGGTGGTGTGGATGATGTGGTCCTGTTGGCTTCATCAGGTCGTGATCTGCAGCTCTCGCTGGAGCGGTTCGCAGCCGAGTGTGAAGCAGCCGGGATGAGGATCAGAGCCTCCAAATCCGAGGCCATGGTCTTGAGCCGGAAAAGGGTAGAGTGCCTTCTCCAGGTGGGGTATGTCCTGCCCCAAGTGGAGGAGTTCAAGTATCTCGGGATCTTGTTCACGAATGGGGGAAGAAGGGAGCGGGAGATCGACAGGTGGAATGGTGCGACACCTTGAGTCATTCACAGTGCCGGTCCGTCGTGGTGAAGAGAGAGCTGAGCCAAAAAGCAAAGCCCTCGATTTACCGGTCGATCTATGTTCCCACCATCATCTATGGTCATGAGTTTTGGGTCATGACTGAAAGAACGAGATCACGGATACAAGCGGCAAAAATGGGTTTTCTCCGCAGGGTGTCTGGGCTCTCTCTTAGAGAGAGAAGCTCAGTCATCCAGGAGGGACTCAGAGTAGAGCTGCTGCTCCTTCACATCGAGAGGAGCCAGTTGAGGCTCGGGCATCTGGTCAGGATGCCTCCTGGTCGCATCCCTGGTGAGGTGTTCCGGGCACGTCCCACCGGGAGGAGGCCCCGGGGAAGACCCAGGACACTGGGGGGACTATGTTTCTTGGCTGGCCTGGGAACGCCTTGGGATTCCCCTGGAGGAGCTGGAACATGTGGCTGGGGAGAGGGAAGTCTGGGCCTCCCTTCTTAGGCTGCTCCCCCGTGACCCAACCTCGGATAAACGTAAGAAGGTGGATGAATGGGCTTATTAGCATGCACCAATAAAAATGATTAACTAACATATTGACATCTCTAAACATAAGGATGCCACAGAAAGTAAATCTGTCTGTAAATAATGCCCATAACTACTACAAATTACATGTACTAATCAGGGTTGTCATGTTGGCTGCTCAGTCAGCTCTATCCTCCCAATTCTGTGGCTTTCACAGCCGTGCATGTATCCAGAAAACAGCAGCAAACGCTTATTTACTTCCAGTTTTTTCTAAATGATCAACAAAAGCCTTGCACTATACTGGCTGCAGTTCGTCTCATTGCTAACATTTTAGCAAAAAAGATGCAAAGATGCCCCCTGGTGGCGACTTCAGTACTTTCTGTTTTCTGTCAAGTCTTCTTCAGTTAGTCCCACAAATCAGTGACTATGAATTGATGCATGGTGGGTTTCATACCTGACCAGTAGCTCCATTTTGTCCCCAAAATTATTTACTATAGCTATTTTCAAATACTTGAGTATTGTTCATATTCATAAAAATCACAAATTACAACCCACTCACCTCATGTGTGCCTGTGAGTTTTATTTAAAGTGCATGCATTAATTAAAAACAATAAAAATTAAAAACAATAAAAATGAATATATATATATATATATATATATATATATATATATATATATATATATATATATATATATATATATATATATATATATATATATATATATATTCATATATTCATTCAGTAAACCAATATATATATATATATTCATATATATATATATATATATATATATATATATATATATATATATATATATATATATATATATATATATATATATATATATATTGGTTTACTGAATTCTTTGGGGAACAGAACTCAGTATATGAAATAAGATGGTCTGTGTTCTGAGTGTCCACAGGGGGGCGCCACAGAGTTCAAAATTAGGTCCCCTGCTCTTCGTTATGTTAGTGAATCAGGAGTCAGGATGCTAAGATGCTGTAGAATCGGTACAGAGATTCTGATGGGGTCCGGCGTACACTACAGCAGGTACAACTGGAATCAGTGCTGACGAGACCAAACCAGTGTTATTAGCAAACACCACTTTGGTGCCTCAGGCAGACAGACTGTGTCCACTCTTAAGGGAAATATTATAGAGATGCTTCACACATGCAAACTTTGAATTCTTGTTTGATGACACCCTCACGGTCGTAAAAAACAAAAAAGATTTTCAAAATTCTCAAAACTGTTTCAGCTTTTGAACACTGAAAATCTTTTGAAGAAACAAAAATTGTTTTTTTTTCTGGCATTTTTTCTTGTTTCTCACAGCAACATTTTCATCTATTCTAGATTACAGAGGCCTGTTATAGATGAGCGTCTGAAAGAATTGACCCTTTCTGTCAAGCTTCTCTGAGGTTCATCAGTGACAGTAAAGCAGGATGGCCGTGTTTGTCCTCCAGGAGGCTGCGACATTCATTTACATTTATTCCTAAGGCCATGTTTGAGCTCTACCGTCCGTCTAATCACACAGAGAAGTGTTGATTTTTAAACTTGGCCTTCAAGCAATTGTTTCTTGCTCTCTGTCCCATTTCATCTTACAGAATTGGGGAAAATGACCTTTGTTTACGCCTCTACATCTACATGGAACATGTTGCAAAAAGCCTGGAAATGAACAGAACCTGTTACATTGAGTGCTTTTAAGTCCAGACAGAAAACACTAGAAACACCTTCCTTAATTTGTGACTATCTTTAGGAATAGTCACAAATTAGTTAATTGTGTAACTGTTAGTAATTGTTGTATAACCTCTGCTGCCTCTTGGCCGAGACTCAATGGGAGTTTCCTAGTTGAAAACAGTTAATTTTACTATAAATGTGTATATATTTTATTACTTAATTTTAGCCAGCTATGTTTACTGTTAGATGATGTTTTCCCCGCTGCTCTGTTGGCATGCTGATGTCACTCCTGTTTGATTCTACCTGTCCAGGTAGACTGCGTTGTTATGGGAAATTTAATAAAATGTAAATTTTAAAAAAAAGACAACGTCACTGAGGTGCATCATACTGTTAGCCAAGCATCCCATCTTCCTCTTAAAAGACAATATGGGAACCAGAGAGCAGACCAGAGCCAGACAGCGAGCAACTGATCCGCCTGTACACACTGCTGTAAACACCGTCCTGCTTCACAAGAAGCATGCAAAACTAATAAAGCGAAATAACACGGAGACCTTAAGGAACACGGCCATATTTTTCTAAAAGCAACAACTTTGAACCTGAACAGTCAGCTGAACTAGAACTCCGACACCAGAGCTGCTCTACTGTTAAGCTATGGGCTCGTTGTGCTTCAGAAGCAAAAAGCCTGAACCGTAAAATCCCCGTTACTTGGTCTCTGACACTAACGACAATAAACCACATAATATACTTGAAAACAAGGTAAAAACATTGTCCGTTAGAATGGATGAAAAATGTTTAGATACTTCAATAGCACATTTTTACAAGAAAAATGTCTATCATAAGCTAAAGCTAATGTTAGCCACAAAGTTTAAAGAAAGTAAAACTCACCTTCGTATCTGTGTATAACGAGGCGAACATCTTAAAACCTTTCTCCAGCTTACTTGTCGGGGCTTCATGTACATCATTAATTGTTACCTTGGACAAGCCCTGCAAATACCCAGTGTAAAGAGCCTTTTTCAATAGATCGGAAAAGATTGAGCCGCTTTTCCCCGAACGCGGAAGCTGAGGTGCAAAGAGCTCAACAGTTCAGAGTTTCTCATAAATCATTTATTGTCACTATTTAAATATCATATTCATTGTTCCAGGTAGGGGAAGCCATGCTTTGCTGCATTTTACAATGAACTTAAGTTTTATATCCAGACTATCAAAGACAAAAAATAGCTATTAAAACTATTGAAATCTGTACTGCTTTGAATGAACAGTTGGGAACCGAAGCCCCGTAGCTTTTTCTTCATCTTGAATATATTTATCTGTATTTGTTTTTTTTCTGGAGGCAGAACAAATGTTTCACTCTGTCGTTGTACAGTTTGTCTGTGAATAAAGTTTAAAAAAAAACATCCCCCCTCCCCCACACCCAACAGACTTCTTGTGGCTTTGATGTCACAGTGATGTCACTCATTCTGTTTATGACATCACTGGCGGCTGCCTTTGTATTCCCAGATTCCACAGAGAAATTCATTTGCAGTTTGAACCAGAGAGCAAAGATGGAAGAACAAAATTTTTTGTTGACAAAAATTAACAATTTACAGATGGACCACAGCAAGATGCAGAAGGAGAACCAAGAGCTTCAGATAATCGTGGAAAGTCTGAGGATTAAACTGGAGCGACTTAACAGAACGGACGAGACACACAACTGGCTAAAGGAAAATAAAATACTTATAAATTCAAATGCATATTACAAGAAACAAATCAGAAAAATTCCTCTGGACCTGGAGAAAGCAAATGCAACTATACTACAACTAAGATGTGATTATGAAGACAAATTAAGAAGAAAACATACACTGGAAGAGGAACAGAAAAAAGTGAGCCGAACTGTAGCGGCCGATTTAAGAGCAAAAACAGAAAAAATCGAGTGGCTAGAGAGAGAAAATGGAGAGTTAAATAAAGAGATTGTAGCGCTGAAGATAAAAAATGAGAGGATCAAATCCAGGGTGGCAGAAAAAAGCAAAGATGTCCAGCAAAGGGAAGAACCGGTCAGGGAAAATATCCAGGAAGAGAAACCATCAGCATGTCAGAGAGTAGGGAGAATTTTTATGAATATGTACAATTCAGGAACGTTGCGGTATTGGGTGCCACCCTGGATTTTTTTTTAACAGAAAAGGATATTTTGGGTTGCTGGAAATGTTGCAGGGTATGATACTGTTGGATCTGGTCGTTTTGATTACCTGCAGTTGTTTGCGTCTCGATTGGTTTTGTCGTGTCTCGATTGGTTTTGTCTGTTTTGATTATCTACAACTGAGAGTAAATTCTCTTTTAAAAGAAAAGCGTGAATGAGTTGATCGCGTTCGCGTTAAAAGAAATCCTGTGTAAGAAACGCTGTGAATCCTGGGCTCTAACAGCTGAAACTAAACGGCTTTAACTTTATGCTGTTGTGATGATAATTGGATGGCGGAGTCCAGCGAGCAGCCGCTTAAATCCGTCTTAAAAGTTTCATTCGGTAAAAAAAAAGGGCGGCGGAGTCCTGCGTGAAGACGCTTCAGCTCCATAACTGAAGTGTGATTGGAGGTCTAAACACCTTTAGGTATTTTATCTCATTTAAAGTAACGGGTTTGGAAGGAGCAAACCAATTGTGGATGCAGAGGCAAGAATCCTCCACTGGTTAGAGTCCAAGAAAGGATTACCACGATTGGTATTTTTAATTGTTACCCACTATAAAAAAGAAACCAGTTTTTAGAACAGCCTAGGTGTTGACAAACTGGTCTAAATTGTTTAAAATGGGTAAAAATAGCAGGAAGTGGAGAGAAGTGTTTCAATATGTGTTCGTTTAATTTCTTTTATAAATGAATTCATTTAAATTGTCCGGAATGGTAGAAAAATAACTGCAGTACTGGAGAATACACAGCAGATGGCGGCATAGCAACCATTGAACGAATTACTGCTTTATAGTTCAACAGTAAATGTAAATCAAAAGATTAACAGCAGTGAAAATATTGGGAGTGTGTTGAAGGGCAGGACCCTGATAAAATACAAAATATCTGAATAAATGGATAGTAAAGTACAGGAAAAAAGGTTAATTAAATACTAAAATAGAACGAGAACTATAGGATAAAATGATAAACGAAAGAAAGAGCCAAGAAATTAAGAAAACAGAAGATTGTGATGACAATGTGTTGGCAAATAAATAGATGACTAAATGAAAAACTAACTAAATAAATACAGGAATAAGTAGATGAATATAATAAAAATTATATTCATTCCTGTAACAGACAGGAATGTGAAACACAAGAAAGGGGAATATGAAAGTTTTTTAAGAAGGAAAAGGATGAGCAAACTTTAAACAGTTAAAGTTTCATAGAAAGAAAAATAATGATGAAAACTACTAGCTCATGGTTTGCAGGAATTAATAAACTGAGTAGTACAGGCATGTCCAAAGTCCGGCCCGAGGGCCAATCACGGCCCGCGGTCAGATTTCATACGGCCCGCAGCTTCGGTCTTATAATGTATTATTTATGGCCCGCCTCCACTGTCAAACAGAATAAATAAATCATAAAACTTGAAACTGTAATTCCTCCTTTCACCAAATGGTGGCAGCACCACTTTAATACTATCAGTCTCTGCCTCCGTGCAGCGAACCCCTCTCCATTCATTTCTGCCATGGCCACTGCAAAGAAAACAAGTTTACAGTGAGGGCCGCCGCTTTCAAGAGAGATGGGAATTATAACACTTCTTCACTGAAAATCAGGGCGATTGTGCTTGTCTAATTTGTAATGAGACGGTTGCCTTGTTTAAGGATTTCAACGTAAAGAGACACTACCAGAGTAAACATGCTAACACATACAACAAGCTAACAGGAAGTGACCGTGCTGAAAAACTGAAGCAGCTCCAAGCTGCACTGGCATCGCAACAGCGATTCTTCACGCGGGCCTGTGAGTCAAAAGAAAATACCACCAAAGCAAGCTACGATGTTAATGTTAATAGCTAAACATGGCAAACCTTCTACTGGAGGTACATTTATCAAAGACTGTTATGAAAATGGTGGAGAACATTTTGCCCTGAGAAGAAGCAAGAATTTGCGAATGTTTGCCTGGCATGTAACAGTGTGGCACTGAGAGTTGAAGACATGAAACTGAGTGTTTTGAACGGCAACGTCTGTCACTATCAGCAGTGAAGAGCGAATCGAACATTTATGGCACTTAATTTTATTAAACTCTTGAGTAAGATTTGGTTATTACTGTTGATGTTATGAACCTGTAGATGTGACAAACTATTACTTTCTGAAAGATATTGTAAATGACAAGAGCAAAATTCACTTGTTTTAAGATTTAATAATAATAGACAACTTTGCATTACTTATAACTCCTGTTTAAAATGTTCTTGAGGCAAAGATATTTTTAAACTCATGTAAATTTAAGGTATTTCATACAGTTTGTTCAATGTTATCTGACTCTCCAGATATGAATGAAAGGCAGAATTTGGGTTTTTAGAGTTGTTCTCATTTGCCTGAGTGGCTTATATTTGGTTATTTTGTCATTTGAAAAATAAAGATAATTGTGACAATGAAAATTCTTTTATAACAGTGTGTATTTGCATGAAACTTTTGTAGTTAAAAAATGTCCGAGCAAACTATTGGCCCCCGAGCATCTTCACTTTATCAAATCTGGCCCTCTTTGCAAAAAGTTTGGACACCCCTGCCATAAACTCTCTTTCAGGCTGAATACAGAAGTGAGTCCATGGAAATAACACAGGAGGCTCCTTTACCTTCTTCTTTAGGCTGAAGAAGTTGATCCAGAGTGAAGTGAAGGCTGTAAACTTTGCTGTGCTGCATTAGCTTTAACTGGTAGCGACGAATATTTACAAGCCACCGTCTTCTTAATTCAGGATCGTTTGGAAATCCATGAAAACTTAAAAGCCCATTATATTAGGAAGACAGCAATGTTCATAGTATTGTTTTATTTGCGTCTGAAATAAGACTTTGTCTTTTCTAGTTGTCATGGTAACTCAAAGCGCTGGGGGGGGGGGGCATATTTGCGCATGCGATTGTGACGTCAGCGCAGCAGGTGCAAACAGCCCATTGGTACATTGATCTTGTAGCCAGAGAAACTGTAATCTGTTTTGGATTCTTTAAACTGGACTGCAAACATTTGTTTTTGTTTTATATTGGCAATAAAAATAAAGGTTTCAAGAGCAGAGCTAATGGTGCATTTGAAATCCATGAAGGCTATGTGCTCCTCTGTTTGATCAATTACTATCTACCAAGAGAGTTAGTTTTAGTTTCACTGAATCAATTAAAAGTAAGTCCTGTAGATTTAATATTTCTCTATCTTAATAAAGTTTTGTTCATTATTAAAAGAATGTTAAGATGTCCAGAATCAGGGGGGAGCTGCGGGAACATCATGGAGTGAAGACGTGCTTCTCGAGGCTCCGCAAAAGCAGGGACAAAACATTTATTTTAAAGCACACCCCTATTTATAAATCAGCCTCGCATATGTATATAATGGTGCGCTTCTAATCCCTGGTTCATTTGACACCTTTTTTGGTCGATAAGTCGTTTGTTTTAATAACTTTTTGTAACAGGCCGCGGTCGTCGCCTCGAACCTAGCCAGCGTGCACTAGCTACATAGCGCCCGACCCGGGCCCGAAACGGACTGGTTTGTCACTTTTGGGTTGATCCCTTGTCCCCTGCACGGTGGTACTAGGACTGATATTACTGCGGGCACGGGTGAGCATAAAAGAGTGGTTTCCGTCCTTGGATGGTCCATTGTGCTAAAGCTAATTATTGGTTGCGCTCGCTCGTGTCGCTGAACTGTGACGTCATCGTTTACGCCAACTTTCTTCGGCACTGTTTGGGACCATTTTCGGTTTTAAAGTACTGCGACTCTTGTAAAATGGACAAGAGGGAAACTAAGGGACCTCGTCAGAGACGTACTGCCGCTGAGACGGGCTCTGGATCGGGCGCGCTCCGGATGAATGAGACGCCGCTGGGGAGCGACGAGCGTGGATCAGATACACCGCTCAGTGAGGCAACATTCATCAAAGCACTGCAAGGTCTGAAGCAAGACATTTGTGATACTTTTGACAAGAGGATCGACTCTCTTACTCTCACATTAAGGTCAGAAATTAAATCCGTGAAGGCTGAGCTTAATGCTAATATAAACTCCATCCAGTCTCTTGTTGAAACTCAGGGAGCCACAATCAAAGAGCTTGAGGTCTCTGCTACCTCTTGCAGTGATGATTTGTCCTCCCTGCAGACCTCTGTATCTGTTTTAGCAGGGGAAGTTAAACAACTACAGGCTAAATGTGAGGATCTGGAGGGGAGGTCAAGGCGTAATAATATTCGTCTCATCGGGCTGGCTGAAGGACTGGAGCTGCCCAGTTCTAGAGAATTCATCTCACAGCTTCTGCGTGACCTTTTGGGATTGGAGGATGTGCCGCTTCTGGACCGAGCTCACAGATCTAGCAGGGAAAAACCTAAAGAAGGAGCTCCACCTCGACCAATTATCATCAGAGTGCATTATTTTCATGTGAAGGAACTGATTCTGCGCCGGGCAGGAGCTGCTGCACCTCTTCTCTATCAGGGCAGGAAAATTTTTATCTTTCCAGACTTTACGTCATCAGTGGCCAAAAAACGCTCACAATTTGGGAATGCCAAACGTCTCCTACACTCGTGCCCTGGCGTTAAGTTTGGTCTGTTCTACCCTGCTGAGTTAAGAATCACACTGCCAAATGGAGTTGTGCGCAAGTTTTCTGACCCCGAAGCTGCCACAGACTTTATTAAGAAACTGGGAGGTGGTGCTCCTTCTGACTAATAACTTTGACTTGGTTTGAGGCTGATGTTCGTTATTTCTGATTTATATTTGTGAAATGGTAACCTAACTGAAGGTTGGTTTGTTTTTTTTTGTGATTTCACAAAATGTAGGGGGTGCTTTTAGTACCAGATTTTGTTAATTTTTTTTTTTTCTTACATATTTGATTCTAATCATTTACTTATCTTATTTATGATGTTTTATTTATTTTTGTTTAATTTTTAAAATTTATTTTATTTTATAAATATTACTATATTATTATATTATTTATATTTTATTAAATCTCCTTTTTTTTTTTCTTTCAAATACCTTTTTAGTTTTTCTATCCTTACTACTGATTTATTTCCTATATATACTTTATTTGTTTATTTATATTTCTGTGTGTGTATAGGTATGTAGATGCATATCTATTTATACACTTAATTAGATAATATAATTTGATCCACTTTTTTTTTTGTTCCTGCTTTGCACTGGTGGGAGCTTGAGTTCTACTGGGTCCGTGGATGCTTGGGGAGAGGTATCTAGTAGTTAGCAAAAGGGGGTATGCGCGCATCTTGTTTGGGAAGATGCTTCAGCAATCAGGGGTAAGTTCTAACGTTCTTGTTTTGTCGTACTGTTTTTCACATGTTATTTGGTCTTTAAGTGCTATCAATGGGTCATTCTTTACACAGATTGATGGATGTCACAAGCTAATTGTGATAATTTACTAAAGGGTCAGGTTTTCAAGTTTTGTAGCTGGAATTGTAAGGGTTTAAATCAACCCATTAAAAGGAGTAAAGTGCTCCATCATTTACAGCATTTGGGTGCTCAAATTGTGTTTTTACAAGAAACCCACTTGAAAATTTCAGATCATTCTAGACTCCGGAAGGGCTGGGTTGGCCAAATGTATCATTCAACTTTTCAAGGTAAATCTCGAGGTGCTGCTATTTTAATTCACAAATCAGTACCATTTGTGTCCTCTAACATTATTACTGATCCTAATGGTAGATACATTATTGTTTGTGGGAGCATCTTTAATACAAAATTAGTTTTGGCTAATGTGTACGCACCGAATTGGGACGATTATAATTTTTTTAGTTCCTTTTTTACCAAAATTCCAGATTTATCTTCACATTTTCTTATCTTGGCTGGCGATTTGAACTGTTGGCTGGGCCCTTTGGATCGGTCATCAAATAAGGTTAACAGACAATCACATTCTTCCAAAGTTGTTAATAATTTTCTTAAAGAATTCTCAGTTATTGATGCCTGGCGCTTTCTTAACCCTACTCGTAAAGAATATACATTTTTCTCCCCAGTTCACCATACATACACTCGTATTGATTACATTCTTTTGGACAGCCGACTGATACCGCATATCCGATCTTGTTCTCACAATGCCATTGTAATTTCAGATCATGCTCCTGTGACATTGGACCTGGTGATGGGAGGTGGCTCTCCTTCTGTTGTTCCTTGGCGCTTGAACACACGTCTGTTGTCTGATGATAAGTTTGTTGCCTTTGTTACTTCAAAAATAGACTTCTTCATTGCCACAAATGATACTCCAGGTACATCACCCTCTCTCTTGTGGGAGACTTTTAAGGCTTTTATACGAGGACAGATTATATCCTACAGTAGTTTCGAAACTAAACAGAGAAAGGCAAAGTTGTCAGAACTTACAACTCGAATTCTGCAGTTGGATGAACTATACGCAGCTTCCCCCTCACCCGAGGCATACAATGTTAGGTTGTCTTTACAGGCAGAGTTTGACCGATTGGCATCAGTACAAGTGGAGGAGGTGCTTTTGAAGTCGCAGCATGCCCAATATGAATATGGTGACAAGGCCAGTAAACTACTTTCTCACCAACTTCGTAACGCGTCAGCAACACATTTTATCCCACGGATCCAAACTCACAATGGCATTTCTTCGGATCCACAAATAATTAATAACCAGTTCCAAGAATTTTATTCGTCATTATACGTGTCTGAATGTCCATTTGATATTTTGTCTCTGGACTCTTTCTGTGATAACCTTGTTTTTCCTGTACTAGACCGAACTTATAGTCTTAAAATGGAAGAGCCCTTGGCTGTAGAAGAAGTTCTGCGTGCTCTTAATAATATGCAAAGTTCAAAATGCCCAGGACAGGATGGATTTCCTGTCGAATTTTATAAAAAGTTCAGTCTTAAATTGGCTCCCCTCCTACTGAACATGTTTAGGCACTCATTTGAAACTGGAACTCTCCCAGCATCCTTGTTACAGGCTTCTATTTCTTTGATCCTGAAGAAGGATAAAGATCCTTTATCTTGTGGCTCCTATCGCCCAATTTCTCTTTTAAATGTAGACTATAAAATTCTCGCCAAACTTTTAGCCCTCCGTTTAGAAACTGTCTTGCCATCTTTGATCAGTCCTGACCAGACTGGATTTATTAAGGGGAGATATGCCTTCTCCAATGTTAGACGGTTATTTAATGTGCTCTATAACCCCACAGATTCTTGTGAAGCTGAATTTGTGATTAGTCTGGATGCGGAGAAGGCGTTTGACAGGGTGGAGTGGGGTTACCTTTTTTATGTACTTCAACGTTTTGGATTTGGTAATAAGTTTGTTTCATGGATAAAGCTCTTATACACTTCCCCACTTGCCTCTGTCAAAACAAATTCCATTTACTCTAAATACTTTCCTCTTTTCAGAGGCACTAGACAGGGGTGCCCCATGTCCCCATTACTTTTTGCAATAGCTATAGAGCCATTGGCCATCTCACTTAGATCCAATACACATTTAAGTGGGGTCACAAGATCAGGCATTGAACAACGACTTTCCTTGTACGCTGACGACTTGCTTCTCTATATTTCTAAACCAGCCTCTTCAGTCCCTATTGTACTTTCAACTCTTGATCAATTTAGCCGCGTCTCTGGCTATAAACTAAACCTTGGTAAAAGTGAAATTTTTCCATTAAATTCGGTGGCTCGAAAATATTCACTTGCTTCTCTCCCATTTAGGGTTGCCCTTGATGGTTTTACATATTTAGGTGTTAAGGTCAAATGTAAATTTTGCGACCTTTTTAAATTTAACTTTGAGCCGTTGGTGGACAAGGTCAAACAAGACCTAGATAGATGGTCTTTGCTTCATTTATCCGTTGCTGGGAGAATTAATACGATTAAAATGAACGTGCTTCCCAAGTTTTCTTTTCTCTTTCAGTGTGTCCCTGTTTTTATCCCCGTTTCTTTTTTTAGTAAACTGGACCAAATCATCACTGGATTTATTTGGGATCATAAACCCTCTAGAATTCGTAAATCATATCTTAGGAGACCAAAAAGTGTGGGTGGAATGGCATGGCCGGACTTTATGTTTTATTACTGGGCATCCAATATTAGAATTCTTAATTATTGGTTAAAGGCAAATGATTTGGACAGTGCCCCGGCTTGGTTGGATTTGGAAGCCTCATCCTGTATACGATCGTCTTTGTCTGCTTTAGTTTATGCTCCCAAATTGCTATCAGGAGCTGAAATTCCGAACAACAAAATGGTGAGAGTGACTCTGAAAATTTGGTTTCAGTTCCGCCGCTATTTTAAATTAAACTTTTTTTCTTTACAATCTCCTATCTTCAAGAATCCTTTATTCCGGCCCTCTATGATCGATAATGCTTTCTCCGTTTGGTTCTCTCATGGTATCAAAAGCTTTAGTGACCTTTATGAGGAGGGTACATTTGTCTCCTTTGATCAGCTTTCTGCAAAATTCGACCTCCCAAAGAGCCACTTTTTTCGTTACCTACAGGTCCGAAGTTATGTTAAGGAAAAAACTTCTCTCTTTCCCTCTAAACCTCCTGTTAATGATTTGGATAATCTTCTGTCACCTTCCCCACCGAAAAAGGGTCCTATTTCATGTTTGTATGAGAGATTGTGCTGTCTTCGTGAGTCCCCAATTCTCTCAATCAAAGCGGCATGGGAAGAGGACTTGGGTTTTCTGTTTCCAGATGACTTGTGGGATAGAATTCTTTACCGTGTTCATGGTTCGTCACTGTGTGCCAGACACGGACTAATTCAGTGTAAGGTCCTGCATCGCACTCACTGGACTAAGGCCAGGCTTTCTAAAATATACCCAAACGTTAGTCCGGAATGCGATCGTTGCCATCAAACACCTGCCTCACTGATCCATATGTTTTGGTCATGCCCATCACTAAAGCAATATTGGACAAACATTTTTGCAGCCTTGTCTGAAGTAGCTCATATGTCCATCCAGCCTGATCCACTAACTGCATTGTTTGGTGTACTTTCTGAGACGGTTTCTTTGTCAAGACTTGAGGCTGATCTGGTTTCATTTCTCACTTTGTTGGCGAGGCGTAGAATATTGCTGTGCTGGAAATCAGCTTTACCTCCCTCATTTGAAATCTGGATTAAAGATGCTTTACACTTTAGTAAACTTGATAAGATTAAATTTACCCTACGAGGTTCCACAACTAAATTTTTAAAGATTTGGCAGCCGTTTTTTGATTTTGTTCAGACATTGCCGTCCCGTATGGTGCCCAACTAAATTTTGCTTTTGCCTGACCTTTTTATTTACATTATCATATTATTTATCAAATTATTTATTTTGTCATTAATACCCATTGATGTACCTTTTTCTTAAATCCCCCCCCCCCCCCCCCCCTTTTTTTTTTTTTTTCTCTTTCTTTCACTATTAAGACCTATATTTATATCATTGTACTTTGCACACAAGACTAATGTCTTTTTTATTTCTTCTTCTAACATATCTACTTTTTGTTTTTTCTTGTTTTTTTTTCTTATTCCTCTGGATTTTATTTGGGAAGGCTTATCCATGTGTTCTGTACGACTTATGTTCGGTTCTGTTATAGAAAAAAAGTTTACATATCTTGTTCATATATTTTTGTACATTTTGTATTTTGATGTTAAAACCTAATAAAAAAAAATATATAAAAAAAAAAAAAGATGTCCAGAATCAGCTGCAGCTTGTTGGGTTTTAATTTTTTAATTCTTATAATTCTATATAATTATTACTCAGATTTTTATAAACATCCTTTGGACCATGCAAAGCATTTTAGCTGTTTCTCTATTTTCTATTTCCAGTTATTAAGTTCTTCCAAACTGCTATGAGAGCAACCTTGAGCACAATGATCATTTTAATTTGATATTTGTTCAAATCATCTTTCCATTCTCTCACTTTGACTCACTTGCTCCTTGCCTTTCTCCTTATTTCTAAATCACCACATATGTCTACTTACCAAACCTACTACTCCAGGGGTGTCCAAACTTTTTGCAAAGAGGGCCAGATTTGATAAAGTGAAGATGCTCGGGGGCCAATAGTTTGCTCGGACATTTTTTAACTACAAAAGTTTCATGCAAATACACACTGTTATAAAAGAATTTTCATTGTCACAATTATCTTTATTTTTCAAATGACAAAATAACCAAATATAAGCCACTCAGGCAAATGAGAACAACTCTAAAAACCCAAATTCTGCCTTTCATTCATATCTGGAGAGTCAGATAACATTGAACAAACTGTATGAAATACCTTAAATTTACATGAGTTTAAAAATATCTTTGCCTCAAGAACATTTTAAACAGGAGTTATAAGTAATGCAAAGTTGTCTATTATTATTAAATCTTAAAACAAGTGAATTTTGCTCTTGTCATTTACAATATCTTTCAGAAAGTAATAGTTTGTCACATCTACAGGTTCATAACATCAACAGTAATAACCAAATCTTACTCAAGAGTTTAATAAAATTAAGTGCCATAAATGTTCGATTCGCTCTTCACTGCTGATAGTGACAGACGTTGCCGTTCAAAACACTCAGTTTCATGTCTTCAACTCTCAGTGCCACACTGTTACATGCCAGGCAAACATTCGCAAATTCTTGCTTCTTCTCAGGGCAAAATGTTCTCCACCATTTTCATAACAGTCTTTGATAAATGTACCTCCAGTAGAAGGTTTGCCATGTTTAGCTATTAACATTAACATCGTAGCTTGCTTTGGTGGTATTTTCTTTTGACTCACAGGCCCGCGTGAAGAATCGCTGTTGCGATGCCAGTGCAGCTTGGAGCTGCTTCAGTTTTTCAGCACGGTCACTTCCTGTTAGCTTGTTGTATGTGTTAGCATGTTTACTCTGGTAGTGTCTCTTTACGTTGAAATCCTTAAACAAGGCAACCGTCTCATTACAAATTAGACAAGCACAATCGCCCTGATTTTCAGTGAAGAAGTGTTATAATTCCCATCTCTCTTGAAAGCGGCGGCCCTCACTGTAAACTTGTTTTCTTTGCAGTGGCCATGGCAGAAATGAATGGAGAGGGGTTCGCTGCACGGAGGCAGAGACTGATAGTATTAAAGTGGTGCTGCCACCATTTGGTGAAAGGAGGAATTACAGTTTCAAGTTTTATGATTTATTTATTCTGTTTGACAGTGCAGGCGGGCCATAAATAATACATTATAAGACCGAAGCTGCGGGTGTCAGGATCGGCAGGTGCGACTATTCTTCTGATTTCCTCCTAGGTGGTGTCCTCGAGTCTATGGGCGTTGCCACACGCCCTTCCCACAGGCGCGTTTTGGCGCACCTGTGGGTAATCAGCGAGCGCATAAGAGGAGCGGATCCCCGGCACCTCGCTGCCAGAGTGTTGTCGTCTTTCGGCGCCTGACGTCCTGAGGTCTCACGAGTCATGTGAGCTCCCCAGCCTCGCAGAAAATCTGGAGTATTCGTTCCTGCCTGTGCCGTCCTGTGCGCTGTGCCCACCGAGCGTGTCCTTCCAGCCATCGAATCCCCCTCCCAGACCAAGCCCCCCTGTGCCGAGCTACTTCTGATTATTGTGAATAAAGCCTTGAACGGTTCTCCTGAGAGTGATCTTTGCATGTGGGTTCGGAAGATCCAAACAAACATGACAGAACACTCTGGCCACACGAACCCAGCAGACGCTCTCAGGCAGACCATAGCGGAGCAGCATTCCCTGATCCAATCTCATGAGGTGGTCCTCCGTGCTCTAAGTGAAAGGCAGGAGGAGACCAACCAGCGCCTGGATCAACTAGCCAGTTTGCTCCGAGACCTCCAGCCTACTCAGCCACCCCAACGCACGGAGGAGTCAGAGGCGGCTGCGCCCGCCGTACAGCAGATGAGTCCGATTCACGATGTCAGAGCCCCCACTCCAGAGAAGTTTTCGGGTGAGCAAGGAGGCTGTGGAGGCTTTCTACTACAGTGCTCCCTGTCTTTTAACCGATCTCCCCTAGCCTACCCCCATGACGAAGCTAAGATTTCGTTTGTGCTCGGACTGCTCACAGGCAAAGCGCTGAGATGGGCGGAGGCGCGGTTTAGCGGACCAACAGAATTTGGATGCTCCTTTTTGGAATTCGTTGAGGAGTTTAAATTAGTATTTGGCCACACGGCAGATCAAACGAGTATATCTCGCAACCTGTGGAAGTTAAGGCAGGGGCCAAGATCAGTTGCTGAATTTTCCATCGAGTTCCGCACCCTGGCGGCAGCTTCTGATTGGAACAGCGGCGCACTTAAGAGCGCATTTTTCCACGCGCTAAACGACCAAATAAAGGACGAGTTAGCGCCGTTAGATGAGCCGCGCTCCTTAAACGAGCTTATCACCCTCGCTACCCGTCTCGATCATCGACTTAGAGAAAGGAGGAGTCAAGGAGGGGAGAGGCAAGCGGCCAGGGTTCACTTGTTCACCCCCCAGCGGTCCCCGCAGCTGTCGTTGCCCAGAACCACACCTCCAGACCCCGAGCCGATGCAGATCGGGCGAACCCGTTTGACACCGGAGGAGAAGCAGCGACGCAGAGAGTTGAACCAGTGTATTTATTGTGGGAAGATGGGCCATTTTATCGCTACCTGTCCGGTTCGCCCAAACCCTCAGGTCCGTCAGCCGGAGTGGGGAAACTGACGGACCGTGAAGGCATCACATCATCTCCCCACATCTCATTGCCTGCCACGCTGCTGTTTAACAATGATTCTATGCCGCTTTCGGCACTCATTGACTCTGGGTGTGAGCGCAGCCTCATAGATCAATCGCTAGTTCACCAAGCCCGGATTAAAACTGTTAAGCTTCCTGTTCCGTTCAGTGTCTCTGCTCTAAACGGTAAGCCTTTACCTAATATTACCCACAAGACGGTACCCCCGCTCCAACTCATCGTATCAGGTAACCATCACGAAACCATTTCATTTTTTGTGTTTCCCTCGGCTCAGTCGCCTGTAGTCTTGGGTTCCAGCTGGTTGCAGCTTCACAATCCACATATAAACTGGTCACTGAATCGTGTGGAATCCTGGTCTACTAAATGTCTATCCTCCTGTCTGCAGTCAGCCGTCCCCCCAAACCCATCCACGGCGGGGCGAGAGGGAGCGGATCCCGTAGATCTCTCCAACGTCCCCGAGGAGTATCACGACCTAAAACAGGTATTCAGTAAAGACAGGGCGCTCACCCTACCCCCACACCGACCGTACGACTGCGCCGTTGAACTTCTCCCAGGGGCCCCGCTCCCCTCCAGCCGCCTATATAATATTTCCAAGCCAGAACGGCAAGCTATGGAAAAATATATAAGCGAGTCGTTAGCAGCGGGTCTCATTAGACACTCCTCTTCACCGTTGGGAGCGGGCTTCTTTTTTGTCAGTAAGAAGGATGGGTCGCTCCGCCCATGTATAGACTATAGGGGACTAAATCAGATCACTGTTAAAAATAAATACCCTCTTCCCCTAATCGCTTCGGCATTTGAACCCGTACAAGAGGCGACTGTTTTTTCCAAGCTTGATCTCCGTAATGCCTACCATCTTGTCCGCATTCGTCAGGGCGATGAATGGAAGACGGCGTTTAAAACCCCGCTGGGCCACTTCGAGTACTTAGTGATGCCATTCGGCTTGTCCAATTCAGCGGCAGTCTTTCAGGCTCTGATAAACGACGTCCTCCGTGATTTTTTGAATGTATTTGTTTTTGTCTATCTAGACGATATTTTGATCTACTCCCGAGACATAGAGACGCACCGCGAGCACGTTCGTTCGGTCCTCCAGCGCCTCCTAGAGAACCGTCTTTTCATTAAGGCTGAGAAATGCGAATTCCATAGATCCTCGATCTCCTTTCTGGGGTACATCCTAGAAAGAGGCCAAGTCCGCCCTGACCCCGAGAGAATTAAGGCAGTCATGGACTGGTCGACCCCGAGCTCACGTAAGCAGCTTCAAAGGTTCCTAGGATTTGCAAATTTCTACAGGCGCTTTATTAGGAATTACAGTCAGCTCGCAGCCCCGTTAACAGCGCTGACTTCCACCAGAGTCGCCTTCACCTGGACGGAAGAGGCGGACCGGGCGTTCACGGAGTTAAAGGGGAGGTTCGCCCAAGCACCTATTCTGATCCAACCAGATCCCCAGAGACAGTTTGTCCTTGAGGTGGACGCCTCTGATACGGGAGTGGGTGCTGTGCTCTCCCAACGCTCAGTCCCAGATGAGAAACTGCATCCCTGTGCCTTTTTCTCCCGTAAACTTTCCCCAGCAGAGAAGAACTACGAGGTGGGAGACAGGGAACTTTTGGCCATAAAGCTAGCCTTAGAGGAGTGGAGGCATTGGTTAGAAGGTGCAGAACACCCTGTGTTAGTTTGGACAGATCATAGAAATCTTTCCTACTTACAAACCGCTAGACGCCTCAACTCTCGGCAGTCCAGATGGTCGTTGTTTTTCTCGCGCTTTAATCTGATTATCTCCTACCGTCCTGGCTCTAAGAACATCAAGCCGGATGCCCTCTCCCGCCAACACTCCTCGGATGACTCACAAGGAGTTCTGGGCCTCATCCTACCGTCCAGCTGTACTATAGGGGCCCTCACCTGGGAGATCTTAGATCAGGTTAACAGGGCTCTTCAGGTTGAGCCTGCTCCTAGAAACTGTCCCGCTAATAAGACGTAGGTTCCTTCCTCTGTCCGTCCTCACCTTATTCGGTGGTTTCACTCCTCCAAATTTTCCGCCCACCCTGGAATCAGCAGAACCATTTCTCTCGCCTCACGCCGTTTCTGGTGGCCTTCTATGCATAAGGACGTCAAGGAATACGTATTAGCTTGTCAGGTCTGCGCCCGCAATAAACCATGTAACCGAGCTCCCGCTGGCCTGCTTCAACCCCTGCAGATCCCTGGACGTCCGTGGGCGCATATAGCTTTGGATTTTGTCACAGGACTTCCCCCGTCACAAGGTATGACTACGGTCCTTACCATAATCGACCGATTTTCTAAAGCGTGTCATCTCGTTCCCCTCAGGAGGCTCCCATCCGCGTTCCAAACGGCACAACTCCTCACCAAGCACGTCTTCCGTCTGCACGGCATCCCCACGGAGATCTTGTCTGATCGGGGACCCCAGTTTATTTCTCGGGTATGGAGACAGTTCTGCCACGCACTTAACGCTAAAGTGGCACTTACCTCAGGCTATCATCCTCAGTCCAATGGTCAGGTGGAACGGATGAACCAGGAACTCGAGTCCGCTCTCCAATGCCTTTCTTCGTCGAACCCGTCAGACTGGTGCAAGTACATTCCATGGGTTGAATACGCGCACAATTGTCACATCTCAACCGCTACAGGACGCTCTCCTTTCGAGGTTTCCCTGGGATATCAGCCGCCCCTCTTTCCCACCGATGAGAGGGACATCTCCGTTGCATCCGTTAGGCACCACATTCAGCGCTGTCGACGGGTCTGGTCTGCTACTATCTCTGCTCTGCAGCGTACCGGGCGTCGCAACCGTCATTTTGCTGATCGTAGGCGCACACCGGGTCCTCAATACTCGCCGGGGCAAGAGGTTTGGCTCTCCTCTCGGAACATTCCATTCAGGTCCACCCCTAGGAAGCTAGCCCCTCGCTTCATAGGTCCCTTTGTTATTGAATCTATAATCAGCCCCACCGCAGTCCGTCTGCAGCTTCCCTCCAGTCTCAGGGTACATCCTACTTTCCATGTGTCTCAGTTGAAACCAGTTCTCTCTAGCACTCTGTGCCCTCCAACCGAACCCCCTCCTCCCGCCCGAGACCGACGGGGTCACCCCTTGTACAAGGTCAGCAGGATTATTGATTCTCGCCGCCGAGGAAGGGGCTGGCAGTACTTAGTGGACTGGGAGGGTTATGGCCCGGAACACCGCCAGTGGGTTCCCCGTTCCTTTATCTGTGACGCCTCCCTTGTTTCTGCTTATCGCGCCTCTCTCCCCACTACCTCGGCCGGACCGCCAGGAGGCGGTCGTTGAGGGGGGGATGATGTCAGGATCGGCAGGTGCGACTATTCTTCTGATTTCCTCCTAGGTGGTGTCCTCGAGTCTATGGGCGTTGCCACACGCCCTTCCCACAGGCGCGTTTTGGCGCACCTGTGGGTAATCAGCGAGCGCATAAGAGGAGCGGATCCCCGGCACCTCGCTGCCAGAGTGTTGTCGTCTTTCGGCGCCTGACGTCCTGAGGTCTCACGAGTCATGTGAGCTCCCCAGCCTCGCAGAAAATCTGGAGTATTCGTTCCTGCCTGTGCCGTCCTGTGCGCTGTGCCCACCGAGCGTGTCCTTCCAGCCATCGAATCCCCTCCCAGACCAAGCCCCCCTGTGCCGAGCTACTTCTGATTATTGTGAATAAAGCCTTGAACGGTTCTCCTGAGAGTGATCTTTGCATGTGGGTTCGGAAGATCCAAACAAACATGACAGCGGGCCGTATGAAATCTGACCGCGGGCCGTGATTGGCCCTCGGGCCGGACTTTGGACATGCCTGCAATAGGAGATTGTTCAGGTACTGTTCAGGTTGGTGAAAAAAAATGGTAAAGAAAGAGACATGTGATCTAGAACATTGTTTTTTTTTTTCTGTTTTAAGCTGCTTTTCTGTTCAGAGCAGCGTCAGTTCTCCTCCAGACCCATTTTTTCCTCCAAAATCTGCACATCTATTGAAGTTGCAGGAATGGCTACAGCTTTACCAGCTGCAGGGCACCAAGCTTTGGTTCTTCCGCTGCTGCAGCACGAGAACCCTGAGGCCTCATGAACATGCCGAGCCTCATCAGACTGCCGTGAACATCCAGCTGAGCCGCCCAACGACAACATCATCTGGGCTCTCGTTTCCTTTGTGCATGAAAATCCGTTCCGCCTGGGACTGGTGGCCCTCCTCTACTCCTTAAAGGTCAGTTTTTGAGTCAGTTTTAAACTTTATTCATCATCAGTTCCAGAGGCAGTTTGGAGTAACGATAACGCAATTTGCAGAAGTATTGTGACCAAGTAGTATCTAGTAATTTAGAACTGACAGGTTTTACTAATTATTACAGAGGTAATCAAAAAAAACAGAAATGTCCTTAAAAGGTATAAAAAAATAACAGGAAAGCCATACAAATGTGATAACTGGAGAAAACGGTGCATTTTATCCTCTAAACAGAAATCAATTACCAACTAGTAGATGTGTTTGAGTTATTAAAAAATACAGTCCTCTCTGATGGCTTGAATGTAAAAGTGATTGTTGTTTATAATGTGATTGCGGCAGATCAGTCTAAGCCAGGTGCCGGCAACACTGTCACACACAAAACGGTACTGATGACAAAGTCATTTGGCAAACAAATGTTTTCGCTCTCTATCCCAGTCGACTGTCATAAGACGGCGGTTTATTTCAGACGGATGCTCTGTTACTCTGAAGTTTGAAATTAGCCTTGCAGAATGGTAAAAGTGCAGCTGTGAACGTGCAGCAGACGGCAAAATGCTCTGCAAACATGTGAACGAGGCAAATGCCACCTGCAAAACACACAACCACAAAAATACCCCGAATGCAAATACTATGGAATAGCAACATATTTACATACAGGCAGCTCTACAAAAACTTCCAGATTCTGAGTTTGCAGAAGTTTCGCTTTTCCTTTATTTCTTGTGATTGCAGCATTTGCAGTGTTTTCCTGTTGCACTTCTTTCCTGTGTGTGTGTGTGTGTGTGTGCGGGTGTGTGTGTGTGTGTGTGTGTGTTTTGGAGTTAGCCTCCTTCATGTGTTTGCACTTGTCAGCCGCTGTAAAAAAAAGAAAAAGAACTAAAGTGTGTTAAATTTGACCCTAATTTAAACCACAAACCTTTCAGTTGAAATCGCATCTGACTCTTAGCCACATTCACCGTAGTCAACAGAGCAGGTTGGAAACGGTGACAGGAAATGTTCTCTAACAGAGAGGAAGTAGACGGCTCTTCCTTTAGACAAATACTTTATATTTGTCACCTCTTAAAAGACAATAGGAGATTGTTCAGGTAATGTAGTAAGGTGGTGAAAAATATATATATATTTTGCCTTATCAAGAAGAATTTCTGTCAAGGTTTGAGAAGAGAAACAAATAAAAAGCAGGAGCCAGAAGCTGTTTCAATCAAGTATTTACTTTTTGAGTAGT
Source organism: Xiphophorus maculatus (assembly GCF_002775205.1). Classification (NCBI taxonomy): domain Eukaryota; kingdom Metazoa; phylum Chordata; class Actinopteri; order Cyprinodontiformes; family Poeciliidae; genus Xiphophorus; species Xiphophorus maculatus. Next base: position 24,011,863 of record NC_036444.1, read on the forward strand.
TTCTAATTGGAAAAAAACAACAACAAACACCTAAGCTTTGGTTGTTGATTAAATAATTACAACATCCTCAGATTTATTAAGTTAGCTTGAGATTTTACAGTGTACTTGCAAATTTCATTTACTAAATTTAAAAAGTCGCATAATTTGCACAATGTCAGTTTTGCTTAATCTGCTTGACAAAATGAAATTCATTTACCTGGATGTTTTTTTTTTTCATGTAAGAAAATGAGTAAGTACTTTAAACAAAGAAAAAGTTGCCTTAATTTTTTTAAGTAGATAAGGCAGAATGTACGCATATATATATATATATATATATATATATATATATATATATATATATATATACTCTTTATCAGTGTAGAAACGTTACTTTTGTGTACAAATCGCACAATTTCTAAACCACTACGGTATTCTATCAATATATGAAAAATGAAAAAAGTAGTTCCTGACCATCGTCTTTGAAACTGTGCTAACAACACTCTCTAACTTCCTTCACGTCTGCGATGTTCAGAGTTTTATCGATGTTATTTCATCCTGGTTGGTGTTTTGAGTGAAAACGTTTTATTGTTTGACTCCCCAGCTTCGCGTCATCCGCCCATGCTGAGCATCTCCGCATAAACAACCACATAAACCACCTGGTTTTCTGTGAGTGAAGAGGTTTCTCATAGCAAAACCTTCTGCTAGGGACTTGTGGTGGGTAGTGAGTAGTTTGGCTTCGCACAAATCTTCTGCTGCACCAATGGCTGTGGGTCTTTTTATTACTTTGTTGAACAACCTTTCAGTGCAGGAACTCGACTCAAATCCAAACTCCAGAGAAATTGTGAGGTGTGAACAGACCAATGGAAAGAGCCAGCAGAGGCGGAATGGACCAGAGAGATGTGGGAGACCATTAACCAGAGTGAGAACAGCTGAGTATGTAGAAATGAAATGAATGTTAAAATCACAAACCCACAGAGAACAGGAACTAGAGAAACAGTAAATAGGTGGAGCGCCACTTAGCCAACGCAATGAAAAGTCAGACACAGAAGTGAGATAAAACGGGAAGGAAAGACAAGGAAGGAGAACTAAATAAAACACAGAACTATAACACTAAATGGAACCAAAACCACAACTGAAAGTGCATTAGCATTTTTCTACACTTTGACAAACTTAAGTCAATAAAAGTCTGGACTGGATTAGTGATGAAGATGAAGAAAACCAACTTTAAATGATCCCAAATTTCAATGGGATCCCTTTCTACTGAACCCAGTTCAAAAACCCTGGGTTCACATTGATACCTCAGTGGACCGAAAAAGATTTAAAATGACTATTTTCTACTTTGAAAGAGTGGAGTTCAGGTTGTAGCAACTCAAAAAAAGAAGCTGTTGTAATATGACGAAATGAAAAGAAAAACATCACACTGACTGTAAAATGTAAACTAGTTTGTTAGGACATCATATTCTAGACTCCTCCGACTGCGTGGCAGAACATGTCTGAGAAAAATGTCTTTCTACCAAACAAAAGTGGCTTCTTCTTTCCACGATGTCGAGTTGTGTTTTTCAGTCAGAGAGAAATCAATCGTGACGGCTACAAACGCAAAAGGTTTCAGACAAGAAGGGAAGGTACCATTGTTTCTAGATTGAGTCCGGATTTAAAATGAATATTTTTGCTGCTTTCAGGCCAGAGACAGGAAGGTGGGTCAGAGATCAGACGGAGCCAGACGTCACGCCTCCACCGCTCGCGCTCTCAACATCGCGGCGACCGTCCTGGCGTGTGTAGTAGTTGCTGTTTACGTTGTTTTACGTTGGTTGTAATCTTTGCCATGATTAAATGAGCGAACCATTGCTCAAGCTACAGATCCTATTGCAATCGCAATTATTGCCAATAACCAACTTTCAGATTGTATGATGGATTTTCCAACACTGTAACGCAGTTGTTCTGTTTTTGCTCTGGTGCCAAAACAAAGTTGTGACAGTGACACTAGTAGTAAAGTCTAGGAACTTAATTTCTGTAAAGTTTGCTTTTATGAAACCTGGAAGGGTGTTTTGTTTCATAATAATAATAACAACAATAATAAACATTATGCTCTTTAAAACACATAAATGTCCTTTCTGTCATGGATTGGGTTGATTGAGGTGGTGAGGATGGACATAGACCCAGGTTGATGTGCAATAATGATGGTTTAATGACAACCATGAAGAGAACAGAAATCCAGGCAGCACAGGTGAACAATGAGGCCAGTTACTCAGACACTCTGGTGGAGATGGGAAGACACAGGACTAACAAAGACTGACAGCAATGACAAGGACCTGACGGGGGACAGGTAGCACAGGTGGGCTAAACACACACAAGGGGATAATCAGGGAAACAAGGGGCAGCTGGAAACGATCAAAGGGAAACGAGACGACACAGGAAGTAGATTAACAGAAAACATACAAAAATCCACATCCTCACCAGTGATGTCACTTTGTAACGCGTTACTGACGTTGGGCCACTTTTTTCAGTAGACGAGTAATTTAACGTGTTTCTATTTCAAATCCAGTAGTCAGACTACAGTTACTTATCGAAACCACTTTGCGTTACTATCTTCTTTTGTAATTCAATTTTATTTAATCTACGTGTCTTTTGGAGTGACCCCCGTTTCTATGCGACAGTGTCAGCAGCGACAGAAATGTAAAAAAAAAAAAAATGGAGGGAGATGCACATTTTGTAGATGAAAAGATGCTGAGTTTCGGTCGCCAAATTCGTTTATTATAAGCGGCCTTGGGCTTGTTTTTGTCTTTCTAAAGTCGCTTGCAAATTTAATGAGTTCAATCAATCAAAATTTATTTTTATAGCACATTTCATCAGCAAGGCATTTCAAAGTGCTTTACATCATATCAAACACAGAAACACAATACAACATACTGTAGAATCAACAATCAAAACATTAAGTCAGGTTCCATCAATAAATTAGTAATTGATTACGTTTCAAATACAATCCTAAACAGGTGGGTTTTTAGTCAAGTTTGCATCCATAGAAGGTTTACCTGTTACACTCCTACTGTGTTATATGGAACAAAATACCTGTTGCTGTTTTTATTCCCACTCACGCTCACAATCACACAGGTTAAAATGATGTAGACAGCATTTTAATGGGCTTCTGGCACAAGGCTCCGTACACCTCTTTCACAGAATTTCGCTCTGGGACTCTGCCGTCCCTCATGGATTTTTGTGCAATTCTTTGGTACCTGTTAGTGTCTAGAATTTACAGTTGCGCTTTTTGGGTTTTTAAATCAGCAGACATAAACCCCAGAGTTTGTCTGACGTCCAGTTACTTTTAGTCCATCATTACCCGGATGATCCGTCCCGCTGTGTCTTTGTTAATGTTGAGTTAATATATTTGCTGTTGACGTCGAGCTTTGCGTTGCGCTCCAGAAAACTGCAAACATCGAAACCAATTTGAACAGCGCAACAAACGCGAAAACAGCCACGAGTGAACGTGTCCGTAAAGTTGTGGAACTAAACGCCATTATAATTATTAATATTAAGATTAGTGTCACAAATCTGTGCAGCATCTGAGCTGTGGAGCTGCAGGAGACGCGCTGTGTGCTGTTCTAAAATCCTATTTAGAGTTTTCTAGACAATGCAGGAACACACAAAACGCACAAATTACTAAAGTTTTTTTTGTACTGTTGTGACCATTAAATAATCTCCCCTTCAGTTCAACCTTATAAGTGGAGACACATTGTTGATGTTACAATTATAAAATAACTTGCAATTAAGAATTAGCAAAACTCAATGTAAGTTTCACATGTGGCAGAGCGTTGTTTTCAGCAGCTGCTGAGAGCAACTAAAAAGTTACTTTTAATGTAACTTAGTTACTTTCCAAATCAAGTAATCAGTAATCTAACTAAGTTACTTTTTCAAAGTAACTATGCCATCACTGATCCTCACACTTTCATTGTGTTCAAGGAGACAATTTATTTTCCAAAGGTAAAGGGGTAACAACTGCAGTTGTCCAAAAATACAATTTTGAACATGGCTGGTTGTGTACTAATGTAGTACTTCTTCCTCCCCCCTGTTGCTGCACCTGCGTGACCCAAATCTGACAACAATCATGTCGAATGCTTGTGCTGCAAAGCGACCAGAGATGAAAGTATTGTGGTTTTTGCACACCGACCATTTTGCAGTGGTGAAATTTCCAGTTAAGACGCGACCATCATAAAAAACAAACCCCACTCTGGACAGCGTTCCAGTTCTGTAACAGATCGTTCAGATCCTCGTCCACCTGCAGCTGAGCAGAGAGCAATGGATCCTGGGTACTCCTCTGAACCTTACCCTGTTGAGACCGTCCCACTGCAGGACAGGAGACATGAAGTGTCCCCTGGACAGCCTGGGGATCCCACAGGAGTTCAGTACACCGTAGTGAACGTCCCCACTGAGCCTCCAACTGATTATCTGGTCTGGTCGCTGTGCAACTTCGTCTATGGAAATATTTTCTGTCTTGGATTGGTAGCTCTCATTTATTCTGTCAGGGTGAGTTTATGATAATAGTTTCTCAGTAATTTGTCTTGAATGCAAACATTTTCTGTTTGTCCTTGAAAAACTGGCTTCTGATTCCCATTTTGGTAAATGGGTTTGATGCAGTTTGGACAAATTTATTTTTATTTTAATTTATTTTATTAAGGAATAAAGACAAATAGCTGTAAGTCACAGTGTGACTTCACAAAACTCAAATATCAAGGAATTTTTTTATTTTAAACAGTTTATTAGTTTTGTGTTTTCAGAAACAGAAAAAGGAACAGAAAATTGTTCCTTGTGCTGTTATATTACATTACATATGTAGAGAATAAGAAAGAAAAAACAAACAAAATATCAATGTAGTTCAATGCTATAAATGGCCTTTCTACTGAAACTATGAGTCTAGATTAAAACCCCACAATTTAGTGGATCAAAAGGCTAAAAACGGCTGCTGAAAAACCTTTAAACTTCCTATTTTTTACTTTGAAAGAGTGTTTTTGTCAAAAAATAAATAAATCAATGTACGATTTGGTAAATCAGAGACAAAAGTCCCAAAGATGCAGCAGCAATAATGGAGAGCCCTTTGTTCGCCATGTGAACCGTTTATTAGAAGAATATTTTTCTGCTTCCAGGCCAGAGACAGGAAGGTGGTCGGAGATCAGGACGGAGCCAGACGTCACGCCTCCACTGCTCGCGCTCTCAACATCACAGCGACCGTCCTGATATCTTTACTCGTCTTTCTCTGTATTGTTGTGCCCCTTGCTTTAATTGCAGAGACGGCAAGATACCATTATAGACATTACAGCTATAACTAAGTAACTTTTGTGAGGTATGAGGGGTTTTCAAACACCATGACTCGTCTGCTTTTCTGGTTTTATTTTGGTGGGTCAAATAAAACTGTAACAGTTGTACTAGTGGTGAGATCTGAGGCAACAAAGAAGAACTTCAACTGAATAAAGTTCACTGGCTTAAAATCTGCAATGTGTGTTTTAGCTCCGATGAATGAAAAGCTTGCATCATGATGATAATAAAAACAATCCTGTTCTCTGTAAAACACAGGAATATAAATTCTTTTGTGTGTAGAGTCTGTTGTGTTTTTTTAAACCAAAAACATATTTGGTGACGAATTGACAAAGTGAAGATAATAAAAACTAATATCTGACTGTGAAAGACAAAATGATGACAAACGAATCATAACATTTATATTATGTGATGCAGAATGGAGCAAACAATCATGAGAAAACCAGCTGCTCCAATCAGACAAGGTCACACAAATAAAGGTCACTTGTTCCCATGGTGAAATCACACTGATAATGGACACTCAGAGTATAAATGTTGACTTTAGTTCAAGTGTTTTCATGAGTCCATCTTCACTTCTAAGTTTAATCAATTACTTTTTTATGGATTGTTTAGGCTCTAGTGGCCTTTTTCTTCACAGCAGATAGATGGGATTGTGGGTAATGAGAGAGTTGAGAAGACATGCGGCACCTCGGAGGCCTCTGTACATCATGTCCTCTACCTCCTGTACCATCACCATGCCCCTAATCAATTACTTTGTTTGGGGGTTTTTTTGGCTCTAGTGGCCTTTATTTGAAAGCGGTAAGAAAGGAAAGATAAAGAAAAAGAAGGAAGACATGCAGCAAGGGTCACCAGGCCAGGAATCGAACCTGCAACGGTTGCGTCGAGGACTAAGGTCTCCTTATTTGGGTTGTGCTTAAGCCCTGCGCCTGCACAACACCCCTAGTCAATTACTTTTGAAAAGAACTACTTAAATTATTATGCAAATTCAGGCTTATAAAGATTCAAAGTTAATATTTGCTCATGTGCAAACACAAACAACTTATTAAGAAGAAAGACGCTGTACGTCGTACAAAGCAACTGGAAATGACAGGATTGCATACCAACTGTTGTTGAGTGGTCAAAGTTCCCCTGTTAAGCCAGGACATCATAAAACACCAAACCGTCTCCAGGTAGCGAGCCCGTCCTTTAACAGATTGTTCAGATCCCCATCCCATCCATGAGCTGAGAGCCATGGATCATGTTGATGAAGCGTCCCCTGGACAGCCTGGGGGCCCCACAGGAGTTCAGCACACCGTAGTGAACGTCCCCACTGAGCCTCCAACTGATTATCTGGTCTGGTCGCTGTGCAACTTCGTCTATGGAAATATTTGCTGTCTTGGATTGGTGGCTCTCATTTATTCTGTCAGGGTGAGTTTATGCTAATAGATTCTCAGTAATTTGTCTTAAATTAAGCATCTCTGAAAAAGTCAGAAATCACAGAGTGTTGAAACTGGATTCTGAATCTCCTTTTGGGTAACTGGGTTATTGTGCAGTTTGGACAAATCTGTTCAAATCTAGAGAATCATTTGAGTAATTTGAATTATAAAGGATTACAGACCAATATCTTTAAATCACAGTTTGATATATATGTCAAACTATATATACATATATATATTTCTACATTAGTTTAATTAAGTTTGTGTCTGTTTACCTCTAATTTGTTGGCTGCACACTGGAATTTCCCCACTGTGAAACTCTAGAAGGATATTTCTAAATCTATTTCTTAATGCCAACAGTGCCGGTTTCCATTTGTTTCTTGTTGTCATTCAGTTTAAAAAAAAACAAATGGCAAGAAAATCTTATTAAATGGCATCCTTCTGACCTTAAATAAATACAGAAAAGGAGCAATCAAACCGTTGAGGTACGATCCAAACCGGCTGCCAGCAGCTACTGTGAAACTGAAAGGAAACGGATTTTAAATAATATGAAGTTGAGGCTTCAAACAGAAACTTTTGAAAACAAAGCTGCAACTGACAATTGGGCTAAAACATCACATCTTCTGAAAAGACGTTCTGATCACAAATGGATAAATTACAAATTACGGGAAACAGATACAGACACGTCCTGCATCATTCATTTCTCTTCTTCTCTTTAAGTGTTTTGTGTCACTTGTGCGGTAATTCTGACAAACTCTGTAATGTGGAATTACTGAATTACATCAGAGTGTCATGTCCTGTTTACCACATGTCCTATTAACCGCAACCTTTGCACCTTTGCAACTGAAACTTTATTAGCCATTTTTTTTAAACTTTTGAAAGCAAAGGAAGCCTGAGTCACATCCTGTTTGTGTCACTGAAACACACAAAAGTAAAGAAAACAAACAAAAAAAAGGACAGCGATGAAGCAGGTAAACTAAGGAGATTGTATGTGGTTTGGTTTTTTTCTTGGTCATTGTTGAGCAGGTACAAGTGAAAATAAAAAAGAAATTAATGAGGCTGGCACTGCAAGTTGAATAAAAATAATAATAGAAAACATTTAAATTCTGTGACGTACTGACTACTTTCAACATTTTTGGCTACCATGACAAAAAGTCTGGACACCATCGCTTTAGAGCACATGTGTCAACATAGAGGCCTGGGGGCCAAATCTGGCCGGCTGCAGCTTTTCATGTGGCCCTCTAGGCTCCAAATTACGTCAGTAAGTCCCTCCACTTTGTCACAGATCCTTAAAATCAGCAAATCCTCACATTTTTTCTGATCTTACTGAAAATGTTCTCAAAATTGGCCAAAAACATGACATGTCTAGTTGTAGTCCGTGACCAGTGATGTCAGTAACGCGTTACTGATGTCGGGCCACTTTTTCAGTAGCAATCTAATCTAATCTAATCTAATCTAATCTAATCTAATCTAATCTAATCTAATCTATTTCAAATCTAGTCATCAGATTAAAGTTGCAAATCACTGTGCGTTACTATTTGATTTTGTAATTTAATTTGATTTCCTCCGTACACGTTTCGAGTGAGCGCCGTTTCCATGCGACAGTTCTCAGCAGCGCGACAGAAACGTAAACAATGGAGGGAGGAGGGAGATGCGCATTTTGTTGCTGGAAAACAGGACTATTTTGAGTTTCTGTCGCCAAGCCCGATTATTATAAGCAGCATTGGGCTTGCAAATTTAGTGAGTCGCGGGTTGTGGTTTGGACTTGTTTTTGCACGTGAAGTTGCTTATTTGGGCTTGAAAATAAGCAGAGACACAAAGCAAGCCCCAGATGTCATCCAGGCAGTTTTAGTCAGACTCTCCCTGTCCATTCTCTAAAATCTAAAATCTTCCAAAATCTTATTTAGTTTCTCACATAATAGTGGAACACAGGAAAAGATGCAGAAATTTAAATTTTATTTATTTTCTTTGGTACTGTTGCAACCATTAGACAATCTCCCCTTCAGGTTAACTTTATAAGTGGAGATACGTGTACGTAGCTGATATTACCATTATAAAATAACTTGTAAGTAAGTATTAGCAAATTTGAATGTAATTCTCACAGCTGGCAGAGCGTTGTTGTCAGCAGCTGCTGAAAGTAACTAAAAAGTTACTTTTAAAGTAACTTAGTTGCTTTCCACATCAAGTAATCAGTAATATAACTAAGTTACTTTTTCAAGGAGTAATCAGTAATCCGATTAAAGTTACTTTTTCAAAGTAACTTTGCCATCACTGTCTGTGACCAGTGCAGCAGTTAATAAAAAGTCACATTT